>NC_135500.1:131066983-131666983 GCF_052857255.1 Amblyomma americanum
GAGATTGAACCCCATACCTCCCGCATTCGAGGCGGATGCTCAAACGACTAGGTCACCGCTGCGGTGTTGATCCGGAGGAGGAGACAGGCGCACTAAACAAATACAAAACGCGGAATGAAACGTTTAGACCCTCAAGAATGTGCGTATCTCGTCTTCTGCAGGTCCAGAATACAGGCTTTCTGTGACCATTTTCGAAGATATAAGCCTTTTTTGTGCCACATAGAATACAGTGCGAATAGTAGGTGATTAAAACCCTAATTATGAACTTTAAACTTAATTTTTATCCTAACAAAATTTCATTTTCGTAATAAAAATTTGCCTTTCATTACTGAGTCTCCCCTTCTGTCTTTCGGGCTTCGCTTATTAGTCTTCCCTGCGACTAAAAAACAGCGCTTTCATTTCTCTCACTGCGAACTTCTCACGGCTGTTTAACGTCTTGATCGTTTCCTAGGCATCACATGCCTCATTCGTACGCTTGTTAGGATATTGGCTGAGATCAGCGCGTGCATTAGAATCCCTTTAAGTATTGCTACAGCTTTAAATGGGCAATAAACGTGGATGCGTATTTTATGAACACCTACATTATATATTACGATCGAAAACACTTATAATCAGCTTGGTTCAAGAAATGCACCATTTAGGAGAGGTTTAATTCCAAATCTCTGCAGCCGCGATCGGTGAATTGAATTCCACGCACACATCCGACACATTTCAGATTCAGATTCAGATTCAGATTTATTTCAACAACACTTGCTTGCCGAGGAGGCGAACAAAAAGGCAATCAAAAGTTGCCTGACGAAGCGTCCGCCCCCTTTACACTCTACAACTGAGCAGTGGGCAGGTTTAACCAAAGAAAAACAGATCATAACGCCAAAGAGACGTTGCATATAACATTATACATGAAAACATAAAAAAGCAGCACATATTCATTTAAGGTACACAATTAAGAAATGCTGTAAAAAGTATATTCGTGAGTCAACATTGTTACACAAAATTGCACATTAAATACAAATATCGGTGTAACTGAATATAACAAAAGGAAAGAAGAGCTTAACTATGCCGGCCAAAGTAAGGTTTTCTTTTCTAATAAAAACATGGATTTTTCTTTTTTTTTAATATAGGGCAGATATGTGCAGAAAAAGTAAGCCATTGCTATGTCACAAAAAGAAATGGGTTAACTTTTTGCTAAATGCTTTCGTGGAACGACTGTTGTGAATGGTTTCTATAATACCCGGGTACTTATTTAGAAGATCAGCGATTCGATATTTTAGCGTTTGTGTACCGTAGTTCGTACGCACTAGTTCTTTTCTACAGGTCATATGCCGAAGGTTATGGTCGTGGTCTCTAAAGAAGAAAGTTTGCGAGAACCCAGCCGGGTCCATTTTTTTTTGATCATATATTTTCAAAGCTACTCTTTTGTTCATGATATTCGTGATTGTTAATATCTGATGTTTTTCGAAAAGTGGGGCTGAGGGGGCTCTATATGGAGAGTTTTCTATTAATCGTATGACTCGTTTTTGTAGTATAAGCAGGTTTTCCATGTTTGCTTTTGTCGTAGCTCCCCATACAAGAATACAATATTGCAAACGAGAAAAAACTAGACTATAATACAACTGCTTTTTAACCACATTGGTAGTAAGTTCTTTACTTTGAAGATAATTCCAATTGATCTGGAAATAACTGTTCGTATTTTTTCTATGTGCAGAGACCAGTTCAAATTTTCTTGAAAAATAACCCCCAGAAATTTGTGAGAGTTTACTCGTTCTAGGTGTTCCCCACGAAATTGTATAATAGGTTCTCTATTGATGGCTTTATTTCTGGGACGGAAAATAATGTACTTTGTTTTATTAGTGTTCAAGGATAATTGATTAATGTTAAGCCATTGTGATAGGTTGTTTAGCCAGCTGTTTGTTTGCCTTTCAAGCATTTCTAAGTCTTGTAGGGTGAGACAAAACATGCTAAAGTATTAAGTTACTGTGCAACCAGCAATTTTTGGATGGTTGTGGGACATTTGTCGATTACCATTTGGTAGCAGACCAATTCATGACCACTTTGGTACCGAATTTGCTCGTTGACACTTCATTTTAGGAACAAACAAGCGTAGAGTCAAACTGATAGGTTCACGAGCTTAAGCGCTCTACAGCGATAAAAAAATGGTTGATCAGTGGTAACAACCATTTTCTCCTTTTGTTATCGCGTGTTTATCTACCAATTAACTGCCTATAAGTCAGGTCTGATCTGCCTTAGTGCTCTACATGTACACCTCAACACTACCAGCTCATATAATTGGTTAGTTTTTATTTATGAGGCGCGGACAAATTGATTTTCTTTTAATCAAATGTGCCTTCTCACATGTACACTTAATTACAGCTTGGGTGCCTTATAAGGCTTCGATGATTTCATGCGCGTTCTGCAGCCCCGAACACTTCTGCAAAGAAAGGGTGGAGAAAGGACCATGTGAAGTGCTAGTAATCAACATTAAGGCATATTCTCAATTTCCATACAGGTTCTGTGCGTCACGGGTTTTAAGGAGTATATCTTATCGGATTAAGAATGCAGAAGAAACAAGCAGAAAACGTAACCGGAAATATTTTGTCTTTCCAAATATAATCTGAACGAAAACGTATATACTGAACTGAAATCAATCGATATCCAGCAGGATTTAAAAGCGTGCACTTCTGCTTCGTGAGCTCGCCAGAAAAAAAATTTTTCATTAGAAGCCACACAGCTGAAGCTCCGTCAGATAGCATGTCAGTGTAGTTGCACCGCTAGAACTTTTCTCCTTTACATGTTATTCGACAAGTACTTTTGAACATCTCGTTGACGCCGTACGGCAGGCACTGAGTAGAATTCATTACCCAGACATTTATTTTAAGCCACCTTGGTGTTGGGTCGTTTGCACGTATAAGAAAAATCTAACGTGTCACTTTTAACCTACCTTGTTAGCTACCTGGTCACCTACATTTTTCCGTTAATTTAATCATTACTACATCTTTCATCACACCTTCGGCCATCACTGAGGCCCTGAGGCAATAAATCTCGCTTAAAAAAAAAACGTACCTTGTTGATATTTACATTTCGAAAGCGAATATACGGTTCACTCTCTTCAACATGCATTTTTCATGTTGACCTCTCTGTTCACCAATCTGTAAGGACAAATTTTAACCTAAGATTCAGCGCCAAGGTGGCATCAAAGGATCACCGGAAAAATGTAATATCATAAACGTAAGCAATGTCTGGGCTACGCATATCGTGGCTATAAAAGTTTATTACCTCTGTCTGCCTCGCCACAGTGGTCCGTGCTGCACGTCGCCGGTAATGATTTTAACAACGTGCTAAAATTAATTCAGCCCATGCAGTGGTCCCGAACAGTTTAAAACCCCAAGGCGCAAATGGCTCGTGCTTCACGACTTTCTAGTTTTTTTAGAGCTTCGTTGCAGTCTTGAACATTTCAAAGAGAACTGGACGTCTTTGTGATCGCTTAATTTGCATACCACGCGCCGATGTTTATTACTGAACCGGGAGAAATAATGAGGCACACAGCAACTAAGTAACCTATTTTAACGTTCATTCGTTGTGTTCTCTTTACACTGTCACTACAAAAACGGTCGTATTATTGCGGCTATTGCCGAAACACGCTGCGCTGCCGCCTAATTTTTATTGTATCTGTTAAGCAACACGCCTTGCAGCGTCCAAAAACAGACATATGACACTTACTTAAAACAAAGGCATTGTTACAGAATGATCGACTAATCACCATGAAGTGGCAGGTTTCACTGCAGCATGGCGTTTAACAAAAAAGGAAGCACTATAGAAAAGCAACGAAAAGATATTAAGCACCTAAGAGATGACTAATGTTTCATAGGAACATAATTATTTGAAGTAGACAGGAGCTTTGAAGTAATGCTCAGTTTTCTTGACCCAAACTACCGTGGAAGTTAGCCCCCCACCCTTTTTTACACAAAGACGTAAAGAATACAACGCTGCAGATAAAAAGACCTTTAAAATGAACTGAATCCCGAAAAATGTAAGGGACTAAGCAAAGCAAACAATGACTTCAGATTTCAACAAATGTTCAGCGCTAGAAATGAATACAAACAGGTTTGAATACATACACAAAGTTGTGTTGAAATTGTTTTTCTATGCATTACGGATCTTTAATGTCGCCATGCAAAGAGTCTTAAATTTTGCGCATATCTCCAAGCGACTTATGTTACGTCACGGTAGCACCCACACACGTGAAGCACAAATATCGAAAACTGAAAACATTTGTTCGCTCGTGTTGTTCCAAGGAAATAATATTTGACGGCTACTATAGTTCTTCGCGTGGAGTGTTTTCGTCTTTTAACTGCTGCGACTTACATCATGTTTATTGTAAGGGTTGATACTGTCACGTAGTGGTGACGGCAGTCGAAGCAGCGATGAATACGGACGAAAGGATCTTCTAAAAGAACTGTTTATTGGGCTGACTTGCACCCAAAATGGACTGAATCACTCGGCGGCGGCGAAGCGACAAGCGTGCTCGGCGGTCGTCGAACAGAATGCCCGCCGCTGTCGGCCGTGCTCAATTTAAAGCTGATAGCGAACATTCTAGATAAAGGGCGCAAAGTTAATAGAACATTCCGGAAGAACGTAGAATCAGCTTTGCCTGGCTGCGATCAATCGAGATAAATCTAGTCGCTTCTTGCGTCGCAAACAAAGCGATAAGGTGGTGTCGCGGCAGATTTGAAAAACGAACAAACACTGGAAATATTCGCGGCATTACTCCCCTCTCAAAGAAGCATCGACCCGATGCATTAAAACAAATAATGCGACTAGTAAGAGAAAAAAAACGGATCTTGCGAAAATAGAGCATGGAAATGCAGCGGCCTTTAGCGCGCATAATACGGCTTCAGACGGACTACATGGACAACTTCTGGTCGTACGCGGCGTCGCTGGGATGCGGTCATTGCGTCAGGGATGACTTCATAATCCAGTTCACCCAGCCGACGAAGAACCTTGTACGGACCGAAATAGCGGCGCAAAAGCTTTTCACTCAATCCACGGCGGCGAATGGGTGTCCACACCCAGACTTGGTCTCCTGGCTTGTATTCCGCGTTGCGTCTTCGTAGGTTGTAGCGTCTGGCGTCGGACCGCTGCTGATCTTTGATCCGTAATCGGGCAAGCCTTCGAGCTTCTTCTGCGCGTTGAAGGTAGGCGGCAACGTCGACGTTCTCTTCTTCTGTAACGTTGGGCAGCATGGCGTCTAGCGTGGTCGTGGCATCCCTGCCATGGACGAGCCTAAAAGGCGTCATCTGGGTGGTCTCCTGCACTGCGGTGTTGTAAGCGAAGACGACGTAAGGCAGGATGACATCCCAGGTTTTATGTTCGGCATCGACATACATAGCGAGCATATCGGCGATGGTTTTGTTCAGGCGCTCGGTCAGTCCGTTGGTCTGTGGATGGTATGCAGTTGTCCTCCGGTGGCTGGTTTGGCTGTAGCGCAGGATGGCTTGCGTGAGTTCCGCCGTAAATGCTGTTCCTCTGTCCGTGATGAGCACATCGGGGGCGCCGTGTCGAAGAAGAATGCACTCCACGAAAAATTTGGCCACTTCTGCTGCTGTTCCGTTCGGTAGGGCTTTCGCCTCGGCGTAGCGGGTCAGGTAGTCGGTCGCTATGATGATCCACTTATTTCCAGATGTTGACGTTGGAAAAGGGCCAAGCAAGTCCATGCCAATCTGCTGAAAGGGTCTTGAGGGAGGTTCAATGGGGTTCAGAAATCCTGCTGGTCGTGTGGGAGGAGTCTTTCGTCGCTGACAATCTCGGCATGTTTTCACATAGTGTGCGACATCGGCAGACAGTCGGGGCCAGTAATACTTGTCTTGAATGCGGCGGAGGGTGCGAGTAAACCCGAGATGTCCAGCTGTCGGCTCGTCATGTGAAGCCTGTAGAACTTCTTCGCGGAGACAAGTAGGTACAACAAGGAGGTAGGCTGTTTTGTTCGCTGTAAAGTTCTTCTTCACAAGGACCTCATTCTGCACACAGAAAGAAGACAGTCCTCGCTTGAATGAAGCGGGGGGTGAAGAAACCTTGCCTTCCAGGTACTCGATGAGGCCTTTTGGGTTGGGGTCCGAGCGTTGCTGCTGAGCAAAAGAGCTTGCGCTGATGGGTCCCAGGAAGGCGTCCTCATCGTCGTCCAGCGGCGGTGCATCTACAGGGGCTCGTGAGAGGCAATCGGCGTCAGTGTGCTTGCGTCCGGACTTGTAAACGACGGTGACGTCAAACTCCTGGAGACGCAGACTCCATCGAGCGAGTCGGCCAGAGGGATCCTTCAAATTGGCAAGCCAGCAGAGCGCGTGGTGGTCGCTGACCACCTTGAACGGCCGTCCGTAGAGGTAGGGGCGGAATTTCGACGTAGCCCAGATGATGGCAAGGCACTCCTTCTCAGTGGTCGAATAGTTAGCCTCGGCCTTGGAAAGGGAACGGCTAGCGTATGCGATGACCTTCTCCAGTCCGTCACTTTTTTGAACGAGAACGGCGCCTAGTCCCACGCTGCTTGCGTCGGTATGAACTTCAGTATCGGCGTTTTCATCAAAATGCGCAAGGATCGGTGGGGACTGTAAACGACGCTGAAGTTCCTTGAAGGCTTCTGCTTGCGGCGCTTCCCATTTAAACGGCACGTCTGCCTTCGTCAGTTGGGTCAGGGGCTCGGCGATGCGCGAAAAGTTTTTCACAAATCGTCGGTAATATGCGCATAGTCCGAGAAATCTGCGCACTGCTTTCTTATCGGCCGGCGGTTGAAACTGTTCAATAGCGGCTGTTTTCTGCGGGTCTGGGCGTACTCCTTCCTTGCTAACGATGTGGCCTAGAAACAGCAGCTCTTCGTAGGCAAAGTGGCATTTCTCTGCTTTCAAGGTTAGGCCAGACGACTTGATTGCGTCTAGTACTGTTCGAAGTCTTTTGAGGTGCTCTTCAAAGTTCGAGGCGAAGACAACGACGTCATCTAAATATACCAGACAAATCTGCCACTTCAGGCCTGCCAGCACTGTATCCATTAGTCGCTGAAACGTCGCTGGTGCGGAACAGAGACCAAATGGCATCACCTTGAACTCAAACAGCCCATCCGGAGTTATGAATGCTGTCTTCTCGCGATCTCTTTCGTCGACCTCAATTTGCCAGTAGTCGCTCTTGAGGTCCATCGATGAGAAATATTTGGCGTTGCAGAGGCGGTCCAGTGTGTCGTCGATGCGGGGGAGGGGGTAGACGTCCTTCTTTGTTATGTTGTTCAAGCGGCGGTAATCCACGCAGAATCGAAGTGCGCCGTCTTTCTTTCTCACTAGAACAACCGGTGCCGCCCATGGGCTGTTTGAAGGCTGGATGACGTCGTCGCGAAGCATTTCTTCGACTTGGTCCCGGATGGCTTGTCGTTCTGGTGGAGACACACGGTAGGGGCTTTGACGGAGAGGTCGGACGTGTTGATCCGTTATAATGCGATGCTTGGCAATTGGCGTCGGTCGCACCTTCGGCGATGTCGAAAAGCACTCACTGTAGTTTTGAAGCAGATTGCGGATCTTGTCTTGTCTGTTCCGGTGCAGGGCTGGGTTGATGTCGAAAGTGGGCGAGTTCTCTTGGTCAGGCGGATCTTCTGCGGAGGGGTCGGAGAGGGCGAAGGAATCTCGTACGTCAGATATTTCGTCGTAGAAAGCAATCGTCGTTCCTCTGTTAATATGCCGGTATTCTTCGCTGAAGTTAGTCAGCAGTACTTCGGCCTGGCCATTGCGGAAATGTGCGATGCCTCTTGCGATGCTGATTCCTCGGTCTAGTAGCAACTGCATGTTCCCCTCGATGATGGCTTCAGTGTTTATGGCTTTCGTGGCGCCTATGGTCACGATAACGCTTGAACGGGGTGGGACGCTCACTTCTTCTTCCAGGACACTTAGGGCAACGTGATTTTCCCGAGTTTTCATCGAAGCGATGGCTTCGTCCGTCGAAAGCGTGATCAGCTTGGATCGCAGGTCGATGATCGCCTGATGCTCATTAAGGAAATCCATACCCAAGATCACTTCGCGGGAGCATTGCGGTAGCACAACAAAGGTCGCAGGATAGGTATGTCCTTTGACAGTCACTCGCGCTGTGCATTGTCCTGATGGCGTAATGAGGTGGCCCCCAGCGGTGCGAATTTGTGGGCCGTCCCAAGCCGTTGTGACTTTTCTGAGCTGCGCAGCGAATGTTCCATTCATCACCGAGTAATCGGCTCCTGTGTCGACTAGAGCGGTAACTTTCCGGCCGTCGATAGTCACTTCTAGGTCGGAGGTCCTGGCTCTTGCATTGCATGTCGCTCTCGGCGTCGGGTCACGGCTTCGTCGCGTATGCGAGTCACGGGTTGGGCGTGTGGTCGAAGCTCCTCTGGGTGGCGGCGTCGATTTCAAGGTAGCTTGCGTCGTGGTCGAGGTTCTCATTGTGTGCGGCGTCGGTGCAGCGAGTGTCGGTTCTTCATGCGGCGTCGCGGGTGCAGCGTCTTCATGGGGCGTGGTCGGTGGAGGATCTTCGGCGTTTAGCTCGTGAGCAACCTCACCTCCAGAGGTTGCTGCCTTTAGTTTCCCCTACGGGGGCTGGGCGACCTTCCTCGTACCGCGGCTGCGTAGCTGCGGCGTGGCGACGCAAAGCGCGAGGTTGACGGAGATGGTGAGCGCGAAAAGCGGTTCGGCGTGTACTCTTCTCGACGCAGGTACTCGTCGATTTCGTGCGGACGTTGTCCGAAGCGTGGTCGTGGGGCGTTAACGGCAAATCCTCGAAGACCGATACGTCGGTACGGGCAGTGACGAAGAATATGGCCGGCCTCACCGCAATGGAAGCACAACGGCCGGTTGTCGGAAGTCCTCCAGGCGTCGCATTTCCTGGGGCTTGAGGGTCGGTCATAGGCTGGGCGGGCGGGGGCTGGGAGGCGGCGTTGTGGACCAAGTGGCTCATTTCGGGGAGGACGTGGGGGTTGTCGTTGGGGCTGAGCAGTCCTTACTGCAGCGGCGTAGGTCATGGCCTGGGGTTCTGTGGCCGTCGGGGTGCCAAGTGCCCGTTGCACTTCTTCCCGTACCACGTCCATCAGAGTCGATGCTTGTGGCTGTGGGGAGGATGGCAGCAATCGGCGTAGCTCCTCTCGGACGATTTCGCGGATAACGTCCCGCAAGCTGTCGCTGGTGGTGGCCGGCGTGTCCGAACGGATTGCATAGGCAGAGGAAGGGCGGTTGTACTGCCGAGCTCGGACGTCGAGGGTCTTCTCAATCGTGCAGGCTTCCTGCATGAATTCCTGGACCGTTTTTGGCGGCTGACGGACGAGGCTGCCAAAGAGTTGTTCTTTTACGCCGCGCATTAAGAACTGAACTTTCTTTTCCTCGGTCATCCCGGGATCGGCGCGGCGAAATAGGCGCTTCATCTCCTCGACGTAGCTGCGGACGGGCTCATTCGGAAGCTGGATCCTGGACTCGAGGAGTCGTTCGGCTCTTTCTTTCCTTACGACACTGGTAAATACCTTCAATAGTTCTCTCTTGAATAGCTCCCATGTCGTAAGGGAGGACTCGTAGTTTTCGTACCACGTGCGTGCGGAGCCATCCAATGAGAAAAAAACGTGTCCAATCTTTGCCGCATCATCCCACTTGTTGAATGACGCCACGCGCTCAAATTGATCCAACCATTCTTCAGGGTCTTCGCCTAGGGATCCATTGAAAGTTGGCGGCACCCGCGGCTGCTGCAGTACAATCGGTGTCGACATCTTCGGCGAGATTGCGGTGCTCGTAGCCGCGTCTTTTCGCTGTCTTGTGCGGTCCGGCAGTTTCCCGAACTCAGGCTCCTCTCCCTGGAGACGTCGGCTGGCTCGCTGAGCTGCTGGCTCATTCCGGAACAACGTAGAATCAGCTTTGCCTGGCTGCGATCAATCGAGATAAATCTAGTCGCTTCTTGCGTCGCAAACAAAGCGATAAGGTGGTGTCGCGGCAGATTTGAAAAACGAACAAACACTGGAAATATTCGCGGCAATACTGTATATTTAGTTTGGAACGGCAGCTAAATGACAAGGCAGCGTTCTTGTTCTTGAGGGATTGGATTTTTAGACCAACTAAAAAGATTCAGTTAGCAGAGAAATATATTTATCGCATGCACTGATCAACATAAATAAAATGCAAAAAATATATAGGCAGCTAAAGGGCCAGGTACGAGGCAAGACGAAATGACGTCGAAGCAAACGTAAACAAATTGAACAAAAAGTAGTGTAGCTGTGAACAGGCTTCCAACTTATGGGCAGGCAACCTGGTGGGTTGGCTCTTGAAGGTACCTTCGTGTGTTTTCATTTTTATATGAATGGTGCGCCGACCTGAGCAGGGTGTGCTATTTCTAGTTTAAATTGTCGTAGAGCAAAGCAGTTTTTTGAAGCCAGTTGTACCGCATCACTGACACTAGTGAAAACAACTCTTTGTACTAGAGAAGAAGATTAGTTAGTTTCTGAGGTGTTTTCACCTAAGTGGCTTTGGTGGTTATACGTATTTAAAACCTTCAAAATCTCAAAAGCTTGCTGAAATACAAGGCCAAAGCATCACGCACCTTTTTTCACTTAAATCACTCAGAATTATATTCTAATTATTATCACATATGGATTGACAAACGGTCACATTGCTCTTCTTCCATCATCATTAGCTGCTGCTAATGATGATGATGATGGAAGAGCAGATGATGGAAGAGCAGCAGCAGCAGCAGCAGCGGCGGCGGCGGCGGCAGCGGCGGCGGCAGCGGCGGCGGCGGCAGCAGCGGCAGCAGCGGCAGCAGCGACGGCAGCAGCGGCAGCGGCGGCAGCCGCAGCAGCGGCGGCAGCAGCAGCAGCGGCGGCAGCAGCAGCAGCAGCAGCGGCAGCGGCGGCAGCAGCAGCAGCAGCAGCAGCAGCAGCAGCAGCAGCAGCAGCAGCAGCAGCAGCAGCAGCAGCAGCAGCAGCAGCAGCAGCAGCAGCAGCAGCAGCAGCAGCAGCAGCAGCAGCAGCAGCAGCAGCAGCAGCAGCAGCAGCAGCAGCAGCAGCGGCAGCAGCAGCAGCGGCAGCAGCAGCAGCGGCAGCAGCAGCAGCGGCAGCAGCGGCAGCAGCGGCGGCAGCGGCGGCAGCAGCGGCGGCAGCGGCGGCGGCGGCGGCGGCGGCGGCGGCGGCGGCGGCACGGCAGCGGCACGGCAGCGGCACGGCGGCGGCGGCGGGGCGGCGGCGGCAGCGGCGGCGGCGGCGGCAGCGGCAGCGGCAGCGGCACGGCAGCGGCACGGCAGCGGCACGGCAGCGGCAACGGCGGCAGCGGCGGCGGCGGCGGGGCGGCGGCGAGGGCGGCGGCGGCAGCGGCAGCGGCAGCGGCGGCAGCGGCAGCGGCGGCGGCGGCAGCGGCGGCAGCAGCGGCGGCAGCAGCGGCGGCAGCAGCAGCAGCGGCGGCGGCAGCAGCAGCAGCAGCAGCAGCGTTGTTCCAAGGAAATAATATTTGAGGGCTACTATAGTTCTTCGCGTGGAGTGTTTTCGTCTTTTAACTGCTGCGACTTACATCATGTTTATTGTAAGGGTTGATACTGTATATTTAGTTTGGAACGACAGCTAAATGACAAGGCAGCGTTCTTGTTTTTGAGGGATTGGATTTTTAGACCAACTAAAAAGATTCAGTTAGCAGAGAAATATATTTATCGCATGCACTGATCAACATAAATAAAATGCAAAAAATATATAGGCAGCTAAAGGGCCAGGTACGAGGCAAGACGAAATGACGTCGAAGCAAACGTAAACAAATTGAACAAAAAGTAGTGTAGCTGTGAACAGGCTTCCAACTTATGGGCAGGCAACCTGGTGGGTGGGCTCTTGAAGGTACCTTCGTGTGTTTTCATTTTTATATGAATGGTGCGCCGACCTGAGCAGGGCGTGCTATTTCTAGTTTAAATTGTCGTAGAGCAAAGCAGTTTTTTGAAGCCAGTTGTACCGCATCACTGACAATAGTGAAAACAACTCTTTGTACTAGAGAAGAAGATTAGTAAGTTTCTGAGCTGTTTTCACCTAAGTGGTTTTGGTGGTTATACGTATTTAAAACATTCAAAATCTCAAAAGCTTGCTGAAATACAAGGCCAAAGCATCACGCACCTTTTTTCACTTAAATCACTCAGAATTATATTCTAATTATTATCACATATGGATTGACAAACGGTCACATTGCTCTTCTTCCATCATCATTAGCTGCTGCTACGTCGAAGCAAACGAAGCATCATCATCATCATTAGCTGCTGCTAATGATGATGATGATGGTAGAGCAGATGATCGAAGAGCAGCAGCAGCAGCAGCAGCGGCGGCGGCAGCGGCACGGCAGCGGCACAGCGGCGGCAGCGGCGGCGGCAGCGGCAGCGGCGGCAGCGGCAGCGGCAGCGGCGGCGGCGGCGGCGGTGGCGGCAGCGGCGGCGGCGGCGGCAGCGGCGGCAGCAGCAGCAGCGGCGGCAGCGGCGGCAGCGGCGGCGCGCGGCGGCGGCGGCGGCATGGCAGCGGCACGGCAGCGGCACGGCGGCGGCACGGCGGCGGCACGGCGGCGGCACGGCGGCGGCACGGCAGCGGCACGGCAGCGGCACGGCGGCGGCACGGCAGCGGCGGCGGCAGCGGCGGCGGCGGCGGCAGCGGCTGCGGCACGGCAGCGGCTGCGGCACGGCAGCGGCACGGCAGCGGCACGGCAGCGGCACGGCAGCTGCGGCTGCGGCGGCGGCAGCGGCGGCGGCGGCGGGGCGGCGCTTATCACAGCTCCTTTGAGTACGAATAGTTTTCCTCCTTTTGTATTAATATCTAACGCTGTCGGCATTCGTCAACATCATAGACAGCGATTGTCTTTCTTGTATCTAGTCTTGCCTCACATCGTCCTTTCTCACACAGTGAACCCGTTCTATCTAGACACTGCCTACGAAACAGCAGCTGCAGTAGGTTTAGTATAATATCTTTACGAGCATTATTAAGGTGCCTAGCGTATGAAGCTGCAGAAAGCACCGTAGCGTATTCTTCCTGCAACATTTTGGCGCAGGCGATTTCGTTAATGCTGTTTGCTCTCCAAAGCAGGCCTAATTAACAGACGTCCTTCTTCCTTACTTCTTTAAACTCCCATTCTTCCTTTTCACATGCCTTCTCCATTGCATTTTAGTAAACCGGATCCATATTGGGCCTATTGTACCCCGGCTGGATACCCAATGCCTCTGAGGGTGAAACCTAGAAATTTCAGGAAGCCAGGCGCATGCTCAAAGCACGAAGCTACCTCTGTGGTTCAGTGTTTGTGTTCCTTTTTTATAACCCATTTTACGTTTAGGAACTAAATAACACGACAACAAGAAACGAACATCCGCAACCTCATAAAATTCCAATGACGGTTACGATTATCCCTAATGCGAAATTTGACGCAGCTCTTTCGGTGTCCCAAGCTCTGCAGGCTCGTTGTTTGGTTCGCTGGGTCGTCGACAGGCCTGACGAAGATTTTAATTTTTATACCATTTTTAGTTCAAAAAGAGGACGATATGCAATCCACAGAGCGAGAGTTTGATGTTTAATACGAGGCCTGATCGGTAGCGACAAAAGCCTAGAGCTTTCGTGCAGTGGCCTGCGAATCTGTTCTGTTCGCGGTGCCATGGGCTCAAATCCCCGTCGCGGTAATGTTCATTTTTATTTATCTATCTATGATTTTGTCTCGGTTACACCAACGGCGGCGACGCGGCTCAATCCACGAACAGGTGGTGCTAAGAGCTGCGCTCTAAAAGAGAAGTACGGCACCGACATTGCACCTTTGATACAGGCACGTGCAAGATGAACATCACAGTACTGAAGACGAAATGAAAAAGTCCACGGTCGAGGACATTCTGGCATCGCTAAATTTCTACGAGTGGCACAAAATCTGAGACGCCGACCTAGTGGATCTCATCCTCTAAATGTAAGTGGATTTCGGTTGCAGTACACCTGAAATGCCAATGTCGAAGTAAACGCTTGCAGTTTTCTTGCATGCACTTCTGCTTTTGCCACAATTTTTAGTACGAAAGCACTAAATTTCTAGCAATCCTAACAAAGCCGATGTCTGGCTAAAGCCTCTCAAATTTCTGCTTATATAAAATAAATATTGCCGCTACAGGGTTCGGAACACGTGGTAGTGCGAACAGATAAGCTTCACTGGCCACTGCATGAGAGAACTATCGCCGCAGACCATCCCGCTTGTGTTCAGCTGCAACGTACTCTCGCACTGTGCACTTCCGTTGCCGTCTTTATCAGCTTCTATCTGTACGCAAAAATCACGAAAGGAAAGGAAAGGCGTATAACTGCCTCCCTGAGCCAATGGACACCTCAGTCGCGTTTTGAGCTACGTGGCGGTAGTGGCAGATGTACACAGCTTGCGCTTGAAAGAAACAAAGCAATACAGCAATAGGCTGCCGGCCTTCGTTGGGTTCATTGGGGTGGCGTTGACAACGTTGTGTGCTCTGTTGATTTTGAGGACAGGAAAGGCACATAACCGGCTCCCAGTGTTACTGGACAGCTCAATCGCGCTTTTGAGGCACGTGGCGGTGGTGGCCACCTGCAAAAACAGCTTTAGCAATATATTCCACTCTTAGGGGTACTAGACCACCAGCAATTTTTTTTATTCTTTTCTTTTTTCTCCTTTCCTCTTCTCCCAATGGCTCTGCCTCCGTGCTGGGCGGAGGACCTCCGTATGGGTGTCGTTCTGTTCACTCTTCTATATGACCTTTCGATCTATGTTCACAAGAAAGAGCCACTGCTAGAATTATAGAGCATTTTTATTTGATGGCTCAAGCCCAGTTTAGAAATGCATTTATCATCGATATAATCTCAGCATAATAGTGTTCAAGCTGTCCTCTTCAAAAGAAAAGTGGCTACACGAGAGAAATAGAGCTCAAAAACTGGCCCAAAACGCAAGAAGTGCTGCCAGTTAGCCATCCTAGTAAATGTTCAGTCAGATTCAAATTTCTCGATTCAGTATTGCGTCGTGTTGAGAGCGCGCGACTCTGGATGAAAAAAAAATTTCATTTTTCGCACAGATCGGTCTTTTAGTGAGACGTACTTTTATTTTACGTTCAGAAAAGTTAGTAAGCCCGCCTGCTTTCTTCACGCTTTACCGCACTTCGTTCTCAAATTATTATCTTTCAATAGACGGAAAAATCGTATCGCGAAATCGAGCAGCATTTCTTGATTATGCAAACGCCATCAGATACCGAAAACTTCTGCCTTTAGATATGGCAAATGCACATATGCCTTGAATGCAGCTTCCCATATGCATATACCTTTTCTTAGAGTAGTCTGTGCGTCAGGTGCAAGGACGACCTAGCCGTGACAGTCCCAGACAGACCCTGTGTTCCTCCGTAATGATATGCGCATACTTACCGCGAACCCGTGCTCATATGCCAGCTCACTTACTTTTCTAGAACTGCAATGCTCTTTCCCACGCACAAAAAAAGCCTCTTTGGGCACTCCTCTCCTGCTTGCCATATCTACAACATTCATCTCTTGTCGCCGGATCCAAGTTCACAAAAAATTTAGCTGCTTTCTCTCCGGAACAAAAAATTCAGCAGACAGTCCAGTCTAATACATCACGGCTACTGAGGTCTCATTCTCCTACTCTTCTCCGCAGCTCACTTCTCCTCAGTGCTGCCTACATGATGAATTCTCAATCAGACCATGCATATGCAGGCGCAAGCCACCCCACACGGCACGGTTCTTCTCGTCAGTCCTAGGGAAAGACATTACGGCACGTGTGTTTTGGGCACCCCTTAGATTGAAATCACTCCCAGCGCGGCAACGGCGGTTCCGGCTACAGCGCGGCAAGTACAGAGGCATAGCACAGGGCGGTTATTTCGTCGACGGTAACGAAAGCAGCGACGCTCTGAGGCATGCAGGCGACGTGATTTAAGCATGAGGCTATCGCTCGCAGCTTGCTAGGGCTGCGTCTGCGCCCGGAACGGACCCACAGCACAGCCCGCTGCATCGCCTCTACCGCGGCCTGTTTCTCTCTTGCGCAGGGCGTTGGGCATCGCTTTGATAGCGCATATTACGCGTCGTTAAGTTTTGATAGAAAAGCAAGTCGAAAAATAAGCGAAAGCTTGGCATGCGTCGGCTAGGTTTTCCTACCACATTACTCACGACAAACGAAAAGCTAAAATCTCGTCAATATAATTATGTGGCTGTTCAAGTACTTTTCCTTTGTAGTATGGCTGTGTGTAGGGCATCTTCTGTGGTAAACAGCTACTAGTGTGGAACGACGAATCTAAAAATCAAGGGCTTGAACAGCACGTTTGGGAAAAATAAGATACACGTTCGCCGAAAAGTAGGAGATTCCAGGATGCGCCTTAGGACGTCGGCTAAGGCGTTTGTTGGATTTTTATGCACCAATTCTTGCTTTTATGTGCGTGATTATCCTCGCAGTGTTCAAAAACCTTATTTTTGTTTTCTCTTCGCAATTTTTCACGTAGTTCTTTGCGTACACTTGGCCACGCGTTTATTCTAGTTCGAAACGCCACGTTCTTTGGATGCTCCCCAAATGCCCTGCTCCTGACCTTGTTTTCTTGATCAAATTACTCATAAAGATAACGTAAACAATCAGACACTTAATTTTGGCTTTCGAAAGTCTGCCTTTCTCGAGTGTCCTTAAACAAAAAGAAAAATGTCTTCGCATGCCATAAGCACTTTCCATTCATGCTGCTGCCATTGCTTAGTTCCCTCAGATTAAAGTTCACGTACCCAATGTGAAATTTGTTTCTCATTCGAACATGTTTACAGAAGTGGGTTCTGCCCATCAGTTATTTTAAAATCAAGATTGAGATCAGATTGATATCAGTATCCAGTTAACTCCAAATGTAAAATCCACTATTTATTAGCAGGGAAGAGGCACACGGAGTTTCGATCATGTCTCATGCCCTTAGTGGAACGATGGTGAAATCTATGCGATGAGTGTTTTTCTCAAATGCATCGAGTCAGCTCTCAGCCCATTAAGCTAGGTGTCAACTAAACGGCGGGGCAATATTGTTAGCATCGATGGGCGCCGTGCGCAGCACAAGAGGTGTTGTGCAACCGAAATTTACTTCTAAGAGGAATTGAGCCGGAGAAAACATTTGCGTGCCACTACCAGCTGTCTAGAAAAATGAACATTGGACTGCTACCATAATAACCTGTCATTACGATAAAATCGTTAGAACGAAAAACACTTGCGTATATTGTCGTTTGGGCAAGACCTTTGCGTTAGCCCAATCATTCTCCTCCACAAAAAATATAAACTGTTGAATCATATAGCATACGTGATCGGATACTAATGTCATTCACAAAACGTTTTACGAAAGCCCAAACAAAAAAAGTAAAGGAAACAACCGCACTTTATGCTATAGGCGATTCCGCGAAATAATAACCGAGAAGTAGACGCTTTCTGTGGTTGGTTTCTGGCCCACTTTGTACAATGTAATATCTGGTTATTTGGTCTGAAGATTATGTGGTTAGTTTTCAAAAACAAAATGCTCGACGTCAGAAAATGTTACAGCTCCCATGTTTACCGCAAACGAAC
The DNA here is from genome assembly GCF_052857255.1 of Amblyomma americanum. NCBI lineage: Eukaryota > Metazoa > Arthropoda > Arachnida > Ixodida > Ixodidae > Amblyomma > Amblyomma americanum. Next base: position 131,084,533 of record NC_135500.1, read on the forward strand.
GTCTGGCATCAAGTCGGACAATACGCTTGTAGATTTCGACGATTATTATAATCCGTTCGTGGATTATGACGTTACGGAAGTTAAGTAAACCTTTGGCGCTTTTGCACGCTCGAACCAGATGAAGGTGGCAGGACCCAGGCAGGTTCAGCAGACTCGGCATTTATGCCTGACCTCGGAGGCCATGCCTCATACGTAAGCTCGCAGCCGTCTCACGCGCTGAATTATGGTGCTAGTATGTCATCTTCCGTTATCAAAAGTAAAGGGTACTTTTCCTATTCGCATAAGCATCAAAAGGATAAGGTTTAATAATAATAATAATAATAATAATAATAATAATAATAATAATAATAATAATAATAATAATAATAATAATAATAATAATAATAATAATAATAATAATAGTTGTTTTTTGGGGGGAAAGAAATGGCGCAGTATCTGTCTCATATATCGTTGGACACCTGAATCGCGCCGTTAGGGATGGGATAAAGGAGGGAGTGAAAGAAGAAAGGAAGAAGAGGTGCCGTAGTGGAGGGCTCCGGAATAATTTCGACCACCTGGGGATCTTTAACGTGCGCTGACATCGCACAGCACACGGGCGCCTTACCGTTTTTCCTCCATAAAAACGCAGCCGCCGCGGTCGGGTTCGAACCCGGGAACCCCGGATCAATAGTCGAGCGCCCTAACCATTGAGCCACCGCGGCGGGGCGATAAGGTTTATCCGCAGACTTCGTGTTCCGACCCTCAAATGGAGATCAGTGCTACGTATTTTAATGGATATACATAGACGTAGTTATAACTGCAAAAGCAGCGCTTCGCTGTTTGTCACGATTGCCCATTAAATGTTAGCACAAGTGTGAATATTCCCCAAAATAATCGATTCGTATTCGGTTAGTATTCGTTTCGGTTCTACGACTATTCGATTCGCATTCGATTCGATAGCAAAGCTACATGATTCATATTCGATTCGGTTTGAACAAAGGGATTCGCACACCCCCACCGCTTGACCTTCCCTTATCTGCGCATTTGTAACCATTTTTCGCTTCACTGCAGATGACAGAAATAGCCTGCCCAACGTCGTTGTGGTTCACTGCGACTAATCATCCCTCAGGTCACCGACTGAAGGATTTTTATGCACAGAAATCACCCTTTTAATAATACCTCTGTAATAGTGCTTTTGACATATTAATGAATAAATAAATGAAATGATGTTGCCCATAGAATTACTGGTATGCATGAGCGCTCTAAACGTTTCAGCTTTTAGTCGACTACACTTCAGGTTATCATATGCCACCTGTAATGCTATTTAACTGCAACTCTTTAATTAGGTACGTTTATCTCGGTTCTTCAGTTTCAAATATGGGCGAAGTTTGCGGCTGTTTTGCGCATGGAATAAAAAAAAATATTTAAATCCATAACTCGTGCTTTTAAAAAATAAGCTTTAGTGAAAATGACACCACTACAAAAGTTTTGCATTCCAATATTAGCTCCTAATTTGCGATGCGCGCTGTGAGAAGCATCGTACAAAGCGCTCTAATGTAAAACACACGATACATTTCAAAACTTGGCACATAATTTACCTTTATTTTCTGGTAGTGTCTTTGACGACTGCTTTTCATTATTTTCTATTGTCTGTACACGATGCGGTTAGGTATAAAACCACCGAAAGTAACTAAGCAACCTACGCGAAAATGAAAATACGTGCGTCAATCGCTCTGATTGAAGCTAGAAGGTTTAAAGCAAACGCAAACCGTTGCAACTGTCAATATCTTTTTCAGAAGACATGCAAATGTGTTGGAAATGTCTAATTTAAAGAAAGCATTGAAGAGCACAGGCAAAACAAAATACATTGTGCAGTTCAATCGAGTCTAATTCTTTAGAGCTGCCGCGGTGGCTAAGTGGTTATGACGCTCGGCTGCTGGCCTGAAAGACGCGGGTTCGATTCCGGCCCCGGCGGTCGAATTTCAATGGAGGCAAAATTTGAAACGCCTGTGTACTGTGCGATGTCAGTGCACGTTAAAGAACCCCAGATGTCCGAAATTTACGGAGCCCTTCACTACGGCGTCTCTCATAGCTTGAGTAGCTTTGGGACCTTAAAGCCCCTAAACTAAACTAAACTAAATTAAACTGAACAAAACAAAACTAAGCTAAATCTTTAGAGGAAAATAGTCAAACTCTGGCGTAAATGAGGTAGCTTTGCTCTTGCCTCATTTCTCTTCAGCTACGCACGACACTTATTTTGATCCTTCCAGCCAAATGGAAGAAAACAAAATACCTCGGTAAAAAACTTCCAGCCTACGAGCCTGTCACCAACACACTCCAACCGCTAAAACATCAGTCGGCCGGGGCAACCCACCGAGACATACACGTGCGTCCTTCCGGCAGTGGAGCAACGACAGTCTACATTATATGCCGCCTTCTGCGCCTGTCAGCTCAGCGGGAGGCTACGCCGGCTCATGAAATTGACCTACATAAAGGGGGTCCTCAGCAAAAGCGCATAAAAACTCCGCGAACAGCAAACGTAGGCTGAAAAGGCAAACACACACAAACGCTGAGTGACGAGGGACACATGTAAAAAAAAAATCTCCTGGAAAGGGGACAGGAAAACGCACCAGTGCGCAGTATGAGCTTAAGTGTAAAGGCGCGTTTGAGAGCATAGATAAACAACGCATTGTACCTTGAGGTATTGTGCAGAAATGCCACATGATAGTAATCGTGCCTAAGTTTAGATCAATGACAAAAGAGACATAGACTCTTGGTGCTGGAAGCTCTGAAAAAAAAATGGGCATAAAAAAACGAACACATCGAGAACACTTTTTGAGTTTCTGTCCGTTTACCAGAGGCGCTGTTAAGAACGTACCCGTGGCTTGAGCAGGTTTGTGGTTTTTTTCACATCAGCAACGTGAAACTCAGAAAGTTGCTTATACGAGTTATGAAACAAGAACAGGCCTCATAAGTATTTTGCAAAAAGCACGCTTTCATGACTGGGATAGTGAAGGATTAATTATCGCTCACCCAAAAATTCACTGCACCACCGCACCGCAGTGTCAAACATGTTGAGGACAGCACGTGTAGCGTGGAATTCTCCACTTTTATGCAGACCAACTGGACAAGAAGCTGCATGGTCAAAGTCACTAAACATGGACAAGCAATAAGAGGGAAGCCTTTTTGCAGGGAACAACGTTTCGACAACGGAACTTCTTTGAGAGTTTCTTTCCTTTTTCCAGTTGGTAGCAAGGAAGAATACCATCTTCCTTACTATCAATGTCGCAGCATTATGTTTTCTTATTTTGACGTAAATGTTATTGAGAAATGGAGCAAAATTGGAACGCAGGTCAACTTCACTTCAAACGCCTTGAAGCCAGATTCCAGCGCCTTCTATGTGCTGCCACTTCTTTCTCATGGCTTTCATTTTCGCCTCCAGTGCTAATAGCGCAACGCTCTCAGAGGTTAGCAACTATTGAAAGAAGGAAGTATATTTGCTTTGTTCTCCGTCCAAACATCAGCATGGGTAGATTCGCAGTAGGGAATCCTACAGGAACGAGTCTAAAAGGATGCACTTACTATATAGCAATGTGGTTAATGAAAACTCATAATTTTTGCAAGATTAAGTGCCCGATACCATATGACTGACCCATTTCACATGGTGGAGGAGACGGCCACTGCTGAAATTTACCACACACAAAGAGCTGAATGAAATAGCCCTTTCTTAGGCTTCTCTTTTACTTTTTTTTATGCGGAGTGGTCCAAAATCAAATACACGCCCACCCGCGCGCATAATTTTAGCGTACCCGTTCCTAAATCAACTCAGTTTCTTTATCTGCTGCGTTCGCGCGCCCAACAGGTACCCGTCCGTGTCACTGACGCTTTCGGTGGTACGCAGAGAAGCCGCCGCAAGAATGATAAGAGAGAAGGACCCTGGCGCCGCCAAGAGTCTTGGTGGAGTGAGCCGCAGGAAGAAAAAAATAAAGCATAACAAAACTCGAAAGGTTTCTTCGGCGCTCTGAAGCTTGGCCGTTACCTTCGGTGCGCAGCCTGCTCCTTCCAGGTGTGTGCGTTGTTCTCTAAAAACGGGCTAACGGGACCAGTGTACGTGCACCACCCGACATTGTTTTGTAGCGATAGCTACATTATGCTAGCATTTCGAGCCTTCAGCGTGGATACCCCGTGGCCCGTGGCGACGCCGTGGCCACCGTGGCGGCGCCATGGCTGGTCACGTGGTTGATCACGTCGTGCGGAGCAGCTGCCGGCGGCGCGGCGCGCCGGCGAAACCGAAAGGGGGGGCGTGGAGAGGGGGGGGGGGGGAGATAGTGAATCTACGTCCAGGGATGAAGATGAAAGAACGCCCAGCGAAACGGACCGGCGGAAGACTGATTTTGCAAACCACCGCCATTTGTCTTTCATGATCTGAGTTCTGGCATTTCATTTTTTTTTACAGCGCATTTTCTTTTTCTAAGCGTTCTCTTATGCCCTCGAATTCCTGGCAGGATCCTGTTGTTAGTCAGACATTTAAAAATACTTTCAAAGTCATTCAAGAGCCGAAGCAAGCTGTCCTTGGTGGACGAGAGCGTCTCATTTTGCTCCGTAGAATGGCTCATTTTTCCGGAGAGTTTGCGTAAAGAGGCGAAATTTTCATATTTTATTATCGTTAAATTTTGATTTCCTGAGTAGCTAGACGTTTCATATTTACTGAGCGCTATGCCAGGACAGCAGAAAATAATAATTCAATATTTGTTTTGGAGACACATATCAGTATACTTGCCGGCTAAGCGCGTTAAGTAACGATAGCTGGTTAAGGCTCTTAAGTAAGCAATTAAGTAGAGCATCGGCGGTTTAGGAAAGCGTTTGAGAAGAGCAGTGGTGGTGGCAGCGAGACCGGGCCACTTTCTTCTGCTGCAAATCGACCGTAGTAGTAGCAGAAATGCAGTCGCGTGCTTCACTCGACGGTTAAAGTTGTGACGTCATGCTGCGCAGCTCGTTATCTGCTTCCGACCACAGCTCCATCCCCTGCGGCTCCTCTCCGCTTAGAGATGACGAAATGCCAGCTATTCACGGGCCATGGGTGAAAACACTTGTGAAGCACCCTGTAAACCTGTTTTCACTTGAAAGGAAAGCGATGATTTGCAAATTTGCATCACGTTTCGACCCACCTTCCGTAATCGTTCCGGCTTTCCTCATATGAATAAGGGGTAAGTTCGCTTTGCTATTAAAAGAACAAAACTGAGTGCTCTTCCGGACCTCATACATTTACACATGTTTCAGTTGTAGCACCAAGGACTGAATCTCGTGATGCCTACGTGCACCGGCGCATCCTAATATTCGGTGGGCCAGCATATTGTAACGTACCGTTTCTATCGAAACAAAAGAATGATTTTTTTTCGATGCAATCAAACCTACGAAAAGCCACACAAAATGCTACGAATAAGATAAGAAATACTAAAGGATCACATCGCGAAGCTGCATTCAAGCCATGGCTGTAGAACTGCCCAGTGAAAACAGTTCGGCATTCTCTCTGGACTAAGTGTTGTCATAGGGGGAGGCTATCAAAGAATTGTAAGCGTACAGATGGAGCTACAACAGGTGCAACGTAAACATGAATGACACTCCGTGTGCAAATTATTTCAATTAATGTGAGATTCTAGGGCATGGTCGCTTATGTAGATCTATAACTGTAAAAGGTCCAACACAGAGCCTACGGCAAACATGGCTTTATAAGTGATATGTTAGGTTTATTTCTCGGCGAAATGGCGTTTATTTATGAGTCATACATCCTAATAAATAAATTATTCCCCTAATGAGATTTTGCTTTAGTAGTAGCTTTCAGTGAATTATTCAGCTGAAGCCTCTCTTAAGATCTCAGGCGCTGCAGTGGCTGAGTCGTTATGGTTCTCGCCTGCTGACCCGAATGGTGATGGTTCGATCCAAGCAACGGTGGTCCGTCCCGTGCGCTGTGCGATGTCAGTGCATGGTAATGATCCCCAGGTGGTCGAAATTATCCGGAGATCTCACGTTCCTCACAGCCTCACACGCTTCAGGACGTTAAACCGCGTAAAACCAAAATCAAACTTTTACTGGAGCAATCTAAGAAAAGTAATGTGATGTGTCCCACTTTATTCCCTCTGTGTCAAAATTCACATTCTTTCGGACAGCTGCTTGATAGTAGATAAAGCGCTGCTAATTTACTCTCATAATACTGTTGTTTGATGAGAAACTATCGCATCTGCTTAGAAATAATATATTCTGGATCTTTGAAAGATGCTGATACCAGTGCGCTTCATTAACGCCGTGCTTGTACCTAGTAAGCATAAAAAACGAGCAGGCATTGCAGCGATATTGCCAAGAAGTGGTGCATAGTAGCCGCCAGCCTTTTGCTGGGAAGTCAGCGCTACCATGTGCTGCTATGCGTCACACAACATCGTTCCGGCGTATGCAGGGATTTCATCCTACAGGCCAGCGTTGCCTGACTTCTTTACCTCGAGACTGATACGTTCAAGCTTCAGCAGGCACGTCAAAAGCACCGGTTACAGGCGCAGTCATGGTCATCGCCAATTTTAGCCGTTGTTCTTTGCGTTGCTGCTTCATTATTTCAATTCAATTCAATTCATTTTTTTCCTTTCCGTGGAAAGGGGGAGCTGAGGCAAAAGGCTGACTTGCCTGACACCCATATACAGTTGGCAATGCAGTGGCAAAAAAAAATTTGAAAAAAATATTATTCGTAATACAAGTTAGGAAACAAAAGAGGACACATATGTAGGTTGTAACAGAATAATGAAAAAAAACCATTTCGAACACACACTTTTTTACATCAAGTTCAGCGAACAGGCAACACAACCAACATTTACTCATCAGAATACATAATCATCAAACAAAGTAGCATGATTCATAGAATACATACAGTAACTGCAAGGAAATCTCGAGTGAAATATTATGGAAATTGAATGTTACTGCTTATTAAGTAATGTTTAAAGTTCTCATTGAGCCAAGATGTGGAAGAACTGAAGTCATGAGGTGGCGGTAAATTATTTATGGCTGTAGGAACTTGGTAGCGTATTGTCTGTTCACCGTAATTGAAGCGGATTTTATGAATAAGATTTCTGTGCGTTCTGATGTGGTATGTTGTAGAAGAACTGTGATAATATACTAGGCTAAAGTTTTGTTGTCTGTGTGTGAGACGCCCCTGCATGCCTGCTCTTCAAAATTATCTACAGCGGAGTGATAGGCAGTGAGTGAAAAGTGTTGCCTTTCACAATTCTGTAAGCAAAATAGAACCATGAATGTACAAGCAGTAAATACGGAAGACGAAGTGCAGCTATTGGAATAAGGGCTCCCAAATATTCGCAATACACAAAAGCCGCTTATTATCAATGATCTTCAGAGCAAAGGTTCAGCGCTTATAGGCGGACACGGCGACCGTGCAGGTGCGTTATTATGCGACTGCCTCGAAGTTGGACCAATATTTTTTTGCGGTGGGATATGTTGTAACTTCCTCTGAATTTCTGAGTGAGAGGAAAGCCAATGGCTTAAAAATAAATGTATCCCCTAGGGTGCGCTATTAGCACAGGAATATTTTTCACAACGTTCACACTGTGAGACGTCTCTCGCAATTATTACGCAAAAACTAAGACGCTTTTAACTGCTTCCTCCCAAACCAATGGAGTGAAAATGTCGATGTGGATTTCTCAGAAAAATTTTCTTAAATTTTCTTAATAAATAATATAGATGGCCGCTTCTAGCACTGGGAATCAGACCACAGAACAAGAAAAATATTAGATATATTAGCCTATTGTTCTTGTGTAATGGTGCATTCGCCGGTCGCACCAGAAATTGTGATGCGTGAGTGCTAAATCATAACGCCACACCACCAGAAAATCAAGAGAGCAGAAAAATTTTGACGTCGTACGTGCTTAATGTTATCAGTATGTTGATAGTGTCCTTGGTAGTATCTTTGATGTGGCTGCTCACGGGACCAACTTAAATCTAAGAGAGGAACGTCAACATCCTTTTGGCGCCTTGTAGAGCTATAAAAGCGGTTGGTGCAACGAAGTATGGCCAACTTACTCCTGTGCACACTTATCAAGTCAGGTCTGACAAAAAAGGATGCCCACGTCACAAGCTCTTTAACAATAAAGAAAAGAAAATTATCTCATAAACAGATTTAATAATAAAAGTGACAGCTCCAAGCGCTTGCTTCTAAACAAAAGCGCTAGTAAAGATATTGCGCTCTAATGTTTACAAGGATGAGAAAATTTTCGTAATTTGATACAAAACTGATACTAAAGCCTCCGGTGGGAACGAATACATTTCCTCAGGCATTCATTATATTTACAGCATATGAACCCCCATGACTTAAGGCTTCTGCATTCATTGCTGAGCTAGATCTTTGCTTTGCTTAATAAAACATGCGCACCCGCCTGAACAATGAAAAAGCAAATCACAAGAAAATGCACTTTGTTCAGAGGTTGAAAAAAAATGCGGCAGGAATAAAACACGCAACAATTCACCGCAGATAAAATGAGAAATACTACTGCGACATCAAGATGTAGGAGCGCTCGTAGCAACGTGGAATCAAGCAGGAATTACAGCTCGTCTTTACGTACTTCCACGTTCTGCAAGAGGCGTCTTCCACGAGCACCTTCTTAGTTTTAATGCCTCTAAGCATCGTCCTCGCGCCAGCACACGGCATTGCCGCCGCCGAGCTCTTTTACGGGCATGAATGCCTGACGATGCTCCGGTGAGGCTCTCGGGGGATTCCTTCGTCAGATCCAAGAAAGCCCTGCGGCTGGCAGTCGTTTCGCCTGCCTTCGCACGATCACGGTATGAAGAATGGAGAGAAAGAAGACCAAAAATGTAAAGAGGGAATAAAGCTTTAAAGAAACGCGGAAAAGCTGTAGTACGCCCTGTCCAGCGCTCGAAAGTCGGTGCGTTATGCACCGTACTCGGTTTTCGCAGCCAAAAAAAAAAGAATGTAGAAACGCAACGCATTTTGCTGCAAATGGTTTTTTGCTATTTCCTTCATCTCTTGAGGAAACGATGTCTGCCAGTTCTTTTTTCTCTGGCAGCTTTGCTATACCTAGATTCTTTATGCACTGCGGTGTCCCTTCGCCTTTCCCTTTTCTTGTGTCTCGACATTCCCGTGGTTTTTCTCTGGTTTTCATGAAGAAAAGGAATACAGCAAAGAAAAAACGCTTCTGCGCCTGCGCGAAACGTGCAAACAGGAAAGAAAAGAAGAAGGAGAATTTGTTTACTGCTCGACGCGGCGCATTTTCTAAGTTGTCGACTATGAAGAGCCCCTTGCGAAAGTAGCGCAGAAGGGGACGAATGGTTTTAACAGCAAAAGGGCACATAACGCAGGAAGAAAAGAAGAATAAAAGAAAGAGGGAAAACGATGTGCGCTAAGGATAAAACAACACCATGCGAGTCATTCAGAGACAATTTGACAAAGGTTCCGGGAGCTGGCTTACGACGCTCCCCGACCCAACATTCGTTCAGCCTTCCTCCAGCATTCCCACCGTTTCGCGGGAGCCGCATTTCCGTTTCCGGTCATTTCCGGCTTTGCTTATCTTGCAGGCTTGCACTCCTTTTAGGCCTGTCTCCTGTTATTGGCGAATTCTTTTCTTTCCATTTTTTTATTGTTCTTTGCCATCCTTTGTTTGGGGGCCGAAAATAGGGAAGGAATGGGACTAGTGGCACCATGACCTGGACAAACAATGTTGCCTTCTTTAGGTCCTGTTCCTCTATTTTGTGCGAATAATCCGCTGAGCTCATTTCAAGCAGAAGAGAATGACAGCCACGCCTTTTTTAGTTTTAGTACCGTTTCCTTCTTTCTCATTTCCTTCCTCTTTTCCTTTTTTCTTCTGTTACTTTCTCTCTTTCTCTACTTTTATTTCTTTCTTACTAGTTCTTACTAGTTCTTATTCCTTTTATTTCTTCCTTATTCTTTTTCCTTCCCTCCCTCTTTTCCTGCCTTCCTCACTGCCAGGCTTCCTGCCTGCCAGCCTGCCTTCCAGCCGGCCTTCCAGCCTGCCTTCCAGCCAGCCAGCCTTCCAGCCAGCCTTCCAACCAGCCAGCCCTCCAGCCTGCCTTCCAGCCAGCCAGCCCTCCAGCCTGCCTTCCAGCCACCCAGCCCTCCAGCCTGCCCTTCAGCCAGCCAGCCCTCCAGCCAGCCAGCCTTCCAGCCAGCCTTCCAGCCAGCCTTCCAGCCAGCCTTCCAGCCAGCCCTCCAGCCAGCCTCCAAGCCAGCCCTCCAGCCAGCCCTCCAGCCAACCCGCCTGCCCTCCAGCCAGCCCGCCTGCCCTCCAGCCAGCCTGCCTGCCCGCCTGCCTGCCTGCCTGCCTGCCTGCCTGCCTGCCTGCCCGCCCGCCCGCCCGCCCGCCCGCCTGCCTGCCCGCCTGCCCGCCTGCAGCCGCTTTTCGCCGTCAAAGAACCTCCCTCCAGACAATGGAGTCGGCCGATTCTGATCAACCCACTAGAGTGACAATGCAGGGAATGGCAGATGAAAAGGGATGAGCCCCTTCCGCCATGGTCTGAGATAGTTTCCTCTCTGCATTATAGAGCCGATTCCTGTATTGTCACGCTAACAAGGTCATGAGAATCGTCCGACGCCATTGGCTAGAAATGGGGTCCTTTCATAGGGAAAAGTCGCTACATTCTTGAGTTGTGCCAAACTATAGCGGAATGGTAGAAAAAGACTGCGCCATGTACATATTAAAGCGTCCCCAAGATCGATGCCATTGGCCCGCACTGGCGGATATCGACTTCGCTGTATCGGCAGAATCCCGAGCTGCCGTCCGCTTTCCCTTCACCCTTTGCTCCTTAGCTGCGGTTTTCCGCCCTGGTCTCCCAAATTCCGTGTCTCCCCATACCTTCACTGCGGTTGCGATCAAAGCATCGGCTCTTGGAACGGACTATCGCGATCAATAGTCCAAATGACGCGAGTGTGCGAAAAACAATTATTTCAGTGTAGTCAAGTTATTCATGCGCCTGAAGTTTATTGACGTATGAAGGGAGGTGTAGGCTTTATCTCTGGTTAACAACACCATGCCACCGGGTGGCAAGGTATAGCTGCAATACGCCTTTTTTAAAAACATGCGTACCATAATATTTAGATCGCGATATTAGTTGCTCCTCCTACCTTTACAAAGAAACCCACACAAATAGATGCACCGGGCGCTGCGTAGTGAGTGGTGTTGGTATTTGCAGCCGTGAATCTTCAGGTTTGACAAGTGTGTGTGAGCAGTCTTGCTTTCGATGAAAGCTCGTGGAATCCGTTGCAGAGTGAGATGTTGGGTATGTAACCGAGGACATATTTGCGCAATAATAGTCGAAAATGCCGAAATATGGCACGCCAGCGATGTCATCAGAAGGAGGGACAGTGCCCGGCCTCGTCTATGCTCCCTTGGGAGCTTTCATGACCTTGAAGTATCCAACATGCGCTAGAATCTGAAGTTACGGATCGCCGTTACGGAAAATTGTACGTCCAGTCTACTTCCGAAAGCCAACATTCAAGCAGCCTTGAAGCTATAAACGCTTTTTTTTTGCCGGAAATATGTTAAATGATATGTAATCTTGCTCCTTTACGTAGCATATTCAATGAACAAATTCTTCTATTAGATCTGTTTTCATTTTCTAAAGCTAAAAGGAAAATTTTTTGCAAGAACGCGTGCCTGCTACTAAAGCATATACACTACTTACTGACCACAGTTATTGGTACCAACCAAAAAATGACGAGTAACGATCCAGTGTTAGACGCTTCCGAAAAAAAAATGAATCTCTTGGAAAGAGATTCATTTTCAATGAAGGTCCCGCTTGTAGTCAGTGTCCATTCGGCTGAGAATCATCGCAGGAAGAGATAACAAAGTCGACAACACCCAACCAATATGGCATGCGTAACAAAGCGATGTGCAAGCTTCAGAAAGCCTCACATGTTTTTTCACAGCCTTCGAATTTAAAAGGTACAAGACTGAAAGACTACGCGAACAAAGACGATAGCAGGTGATGACACCCACGCTTCTCCTTTCCTACTTTGTCTCCCAAGCGCTCGTAATTTTTAATAAATATACTGATTAGCCGAAATTTCACCTGAATACCGCAAAAAACATAGCGAAAACGTTGCAAGAAGTTACAAGACGCTCCTAATCCAGGCGTATACTTAGCAGTAATCGCCACAAAGACCGCGTTCTCGAGACGGCCCACTCCGCTTGCTCACATCATTCTGCCCGCCTAGTGCAGAACACAGATGATTTACTCTAGCCGCTGACAACAGCTCCATCGTTTGCTCTGGAGAAGATACCCTGGACAAATTTCGCTGGAAAACGCAACGCGTCCGACGAAGCGTAACTGCTGATATCCCACGATGGAATCGAGGTCGGAGAGTAGGAAAGCATAAATTTTCTACTACGTAACGTGTACTCTTCTTTTTTACCAAATGTTCATATAATGGGTACATGCCCATTTCCCCCTTGAAGCGGACACAACACTCCTCACCACACAACAGAGGACGGAACCTGAGATAACTGAGGTTGCCAGAGGTCGTTGGTGATCTCTACTGACTACTCCAGACAGCTGAAGCAACGGCTCCACGGTGCATGGGTTGAGCGCCCTGGTAAAGTACTCTGTACCGCGGGCAACGCTTAAAACAACTGGCGGGGAATCCTTGGTGAAAAATTTTGAAGAAACGCTTAAAAAAAGTTATCAGGTGATACGCAGAATAAGCAGGATGACGGATGTTCTGAGTAGTCACAAACCGTATCCTGGAGACAGTGTAAACTGACTGCTGCCAAAAGTGTGTAAAGAGGGTTTTTGATCGTGCTGAAGTGAACACGTCCTAAATATTAAACAAAAAAAAACATATCATAAATGCTCGTTTTGGCCTACAGTTTATGGTTTATGGTGTTTAATATCCCAAAGCAACTGAGGCTATGAGGGACGCCGCTGTGGTGGGCTCTGGATAGTTCAGAATGCCTGTGCTTCGTGAAGACGCACAGTATACAGGCCTCTGGCATTTCGCCTGCATCGAAATTCGACTGTTGCGACCGGCATCGAACCAGAGTTCTTCGGGTCAGTAGCCAAGCACCATAACCACTGAGCCGCCGCGGCGACTCTTTTAACAGAAAAAGCCTATGTGTAAAATTGCAGAACATCTTAGAAGAAACACCCCGTACTGGGAAGAGAGCTGTGGGAGCCTGATGGAGGCTTGCTTGCGATCGAAGTGTGACCGCCGCTGACAAAAGTCGAGATAACTTCTTTCTGGTCAGCAGCCCAGCACCGTAACTCTAAAGCCATCGCTCGGCTCATTTGGGCTTACGCTGTTCTTGGGACAGGAAGTACATCATGATAGCCCCCCCCCCCCCTTATTATTTATTAACCGAGAAAACCAGAAAAAAAAATCAATACATGTCTTGGACTTTTTAGGCACTTTTAATAAAACTGCAATGTGTCTTCAGTTTCAACAGGTCTTACTTTTACACTTCATATATTTTCTATTGATCACCACAAGAATAAAAGCATTCTCGCTGCAAATAATGTAGACCTTTCGGGTACTGAGATAGTTATAATTAGGTTCTCTAAAAGATCTAGGTTGTTAGTTGTGCTGTGGACTGCATTAAAATTACAATTACAACTCAGTACCATAATGTCTTAGGACAGTAAATTAGGGCGAAATGTGGGAACCACGATTACGTTTCTAAATTTACACTCTTTTGTAAGCATTCAGATTTCATCGTTGATACATAAAAGTCTTGTTAAAAATAGATATCGAACCACCTTAGATAGCAAGGAGATGCCATTTCATCTCACTGTTACGGCTGGCTAAGAAGAGTACTTTTCGTTTCGTTTTTCTTTTCGTATTACAGAATTAAATATTCGGCAAAATATTTCTTAGAAAGTAACAAGATGAAATCGGATTTATTGAGAACGCTGATATTTCAACTGCGGCAGATTTATGGGCCAGAATATAAGGAATGACGTCCTACGACCATGGAAATATTCTATGCCCATTAGCGACGAATCATCAGAAACTTCGTGCCAGCGGCTATTAGCACCACACGATCCACTTTCAGTTTAATGAAAACTTATCTAAATGAGAGGCATGCAGCTCTATACCCACTTCTTTCTGATCGATAAAAAAGGAGACTAAACGGGGTGCCCGCGGCTGTCATAGCTGCATAGTAAAGCACTTTTTTCCCGGAAAACTTACACATAACGGTTATGCTTAGAACAGGAGCTAACTAGGATTTTGCGGATCCTCCATTCCAAAATTACCTTTTATAAGAGCACCTTAAATGAGCGACAAGAAACAGCTATAATATAATCTGCACAGCATGTCAGTTACGAATTCCCTTCGAAAATGATTCTTCTAAGCACGCCTTTAAAGGGACACTGAGCACAACGCTATCAAATATTTTTTATTAGTAGAATCCTATCGGTCGGCATTGCATGGCTCTATTGCCGCTTGTCCGGCAGCGAAAGGGGTATTAATTGCTAAGAGATTTGGATTTAAATTTTAAATACTTTTTCCCGCCACTGTTATTCAAACTCGGGACTCTCTGAAGAAAAAATAGAAGAACTCTGAAGTACCGAAAAGGCGGACTCCGTGATTGCTGGCTCCGAGCGCTTCGCCGCCGCCATCATCAGGCGAAATCAAAACTGGCTGCACCGCATAAGGCAGCCGTCTATCAGCCGTCATCGTTTCGTTTACTTTTGCACAAACGTTACGATAGATCCCGCTCCTGATTTGAACAACGAAGTTCTCTCAATGAACTGCGCTCTGCACTTCAGAGATCTCAACCCCATGTACTCAGCGTGCAATGGTTTTGAATGTTGCGGCGGCGGGTCTGCCATGATAGTCCGAGCGCCGAGGATTCGGCAGCGTCACTGTCATCGCCGAGCCGCCGTCATGACTGTTGTGTAGAGACTGGTACGTGCGGGAATATTCATATTCTGTTACAATAGTTCTCGCAGGGCCGCTTATTTAGCCCAGCGCCTTGGTACGTTGCGAACACACCGAGCGGTGCGTTTGCTAACACGGAGGCGCGTCGAACATTAGATATCCACATCTGTTTTCCTTGTCCCAGGTGCGTGCCATTGCATGAAATTCGTGCGAGGAGCACTTAAGCACTTGTAGGTCCTGTGCTGCTCCGCGCTTTTAAATCAAGGCGCGCCAAAAACAAAACCATGTGGCCGCAGAAAGCGCATAGCCGCGAGGTACCCCAAAGCATACCGAAACTCAGCTGGCCGCCTGTTGCGCCGCCAATTACAAGTTTTCTTTGGGTTGCTACTCTCAGCTTGTCTATTTTTCAACTTCATCGGTGATAAAACTGCAGCAGTGGCTTCGAAATAAAACTTGCATACTTCAATATTGCTCAAATGTGTAACGTTCATCCATGATTGTCAGCTTCTGAGATTCGTCATCGCGTTTATACTTGCGAGTTTGGCCTGTGGCGGCGATACCTGCATTTTAGTCGCGCTATTTTCTGCCGTACAACAGCTCTGTTTTTGTTTAACAAGACTGTTTTTTTGTGGTCAGGAGCCCGTATTTTATCGATACAAGCCAACTTCAATTTCTCCTCAATGTCCCTTCAACAAAGGCTGCGTGCAGTGAGAGCCGAATGCTGTTCTATTCTTATTGATTGGGCACGCTAGGTGATACCAACTAGGGGAATCGAGGTTTAAATTTAGCTTATACCTGTGCTACACGGGCACGTTCGAATGACATCTGAGTCGAATGGCATTCTAGATTTGGAAGGGCATTCGGACTCGACGGATTTGCGCAGCGCTACACGACAGTTTCCAAACACATTTGAAATTTCCTCAGCTCGTTTTCAGTGTACGATGATGACGGCAGCGGTGGTCACACTAGTGCGACAACGACACTGTCATGGTCAACAGCAGCATATATGACTGTAGTGGGACAAGTTTTTGAGGCCAACGACACCGACGAATCCGAACGGCAGATGGTCAGCCTTCATGTCCTCGGAAGCCCGGCGGCTGAGCGAAAACACGCTGATGAAAGGACGGGGTGAATATATTCGCCCTTCTACCTTATACATATTGTTAAAAAGCGAAACTAACGGGTATATTTCACATGTGCACACTCGAACACTCACCAGCTATAAGCGGTTGCCAAATTAATTTTAATCGATATCAACTCCCTTCCCTTCCGCTTCGTCTAGGCGTAGTGAGTCCGCAAGGTTACGTCTTTGAATACGGCTGTTGTGAAGAGCGAATTCACAAGTTTTAGAAAATGCACATAATCAACTAGTGTAGTTTTGACAACAGTGACCAGAAATCAACTATTGCTCACATCGCAGGGCGCGCATACGATGAACGGGAAGCGCCGGTGTGACCCAGACCGCCGATCACTACTTTACCGCCAGAAGCAGTCGTCACCGTTACTATTTTGTGGATAACAAGTTATACCGTTTCTATTACCACGAATGGTCACCAATCATACTTCTGAATAAAGCAGTTTAAAATAAACTACTGATCGTGTCGGAGGAAGTCGGGACAATTAGCGACAAGCGCCGGTCGTAGGCGATGTCAGCAGCCCGGCTGTCAAGTGTTTCTCAAGCGAGCGATCGTATCGACTCTTCCTCCCACAGATTGTCGCACTGCGTTAACAAGCACGGGTGCAACTTGTACAAAAGAGATGAGCCGATTTAATACAACTAAAGCGCATAATGCGTTTTATGTCATGAAAACAAGCCCTAGCTCTTCGTAGGCACCGATGTAAACAACAGTATGAGTGCAGCCGTCCTCATCGGCGCACTGCTGGAGAAATTTCATGCTCATGCGGTATATGTTCATTAATGTACTATTACCTTCAAGCACTTACGTAGGTATAACACGAGCTATTTTCTAAGCAAAGAGGAGGAAAAAGCGAGCAGCGGGTATCAAAATGAGCAGCCACAGAGCCGAAAGCAGTCGCGCGGCTGTGGGCGGGGCGAAGCGATGGCGGCGGCAACGCCTATTGGTCGGTTCGGGCTGTGTTCGCGTTTCGAAGGCATTCCAAAATCTGGAATGTCTCCGCGGAGCTCCGTCGACTCGAATGGCATCTGAACCGAATGCTGTCGAAAAATTTCGTGTAGCAGCGTAAGTTCGGCAGTCGATCCGAATGACATTCGGTTGGAAGGCATTCGAAGCGCCCGTGTAGCACGGGTATTAGTTTTGATCTCATTTTTATTCTCTCAGTGCTATCCTAGCCACAGTGAGATGAATTCAATAGTACAATAACAGGCTGTGCAAGCGTAACATGGGGTTGCGTGAAGGATTTTCTTTTATATATTTTTTAAACGAGAAAAATGTACAGAGAAACAAATAGCTCTGTGTACTGTCTCTCCGTAATAGCATACCATACTGACAATGGTTTGGAGCTAAGCTACGCAGCAGCTAGAAGACCGACCTGTTCTTACCATCTTTCCTTTTTGGGGCATTCAAATCAGGTGTACCCGAGTCATTGCCACTATACCAAGCTAGTTGCTTCTTTACCCTGTTTCCAGCCATTCATATTTCAGAATGTGCGGCACTCTATGCTGTGTTACTTCGCTACCTCGAAAGCACCCATGAACAAATCACTGCGTTCAAACTGCTATTAAATGCATTTTTCAGGAAATCAGCGTCTTAAGCGCTCGGAATATTTTCATGATGAAAACAAATCTCTTTCCTTTGTTGCTTCATTCCTTTATTTTCCGCTTAGTTAGTCAGGCTTAGCTTTCTTTTTTTGTCCCGGCTATCTTGCACGCGTTAAGCTAAGGGACCTTCTGGGAAGTTGTCTGGCTGCGGAAGGATTAGTTTCCTCATTCAACCTCTCCACTCCGCGTCTCCCTCATCCGCCCGTTCCATCGACGCCTGATCACGCTCTGTGCAGGAAGCTTTGGACTAATTAGAGAGCTCCTAATTACGAACGCGCTCTAAGCCACAGTCTTCTCGAAGGCGTCACAGACGCCCCTTCTCAGGATCGCCATTGCCTTGGCGATTACATTCAGGAGAGACACCGATCGTCAACCTCGCATTCCCTTAATGACCCGTTTTTAACGCTCCTCCTTGTCCTATTCGCTGCATCTTGTGAAGCATCTTCGCTGAACGGCAGCAGTGGGGAAAAGCCTCTTTTATTATTGGCTGGCATGTAATCAAAGTGATCAGCAACGATTAACTCTCTCGACGCGAGACTAGTAAGGGTTAAGCAGAATGACCGTATAAGGAATGCTTGGTACGGGGGAGAGTGCGCGAAAAGAGGGGTAATATTAGCGCCATTTTGTCTATTAATTGTTGCAGATTATTCCATAATCTTTCTCGCTGTGTGTGCTTAAATTTGAGGGGACATCATTGCAACAGTGCATGTATACGGTAGCTTCCTCTACAAAGATAGCTTGATATTGGAAGCAGTGTAGATTCAAGATAAACTAAAGAGAAACTGGGAGTAGATTGCCTTGTGCAGTTCTAGCGAGGAGATTAAAATAAATCATGAAATCGCGTCATACGGCTTCAACTACTGTTTGCTGCCACCTATGAGAATACGTGCCAGCCTAGAATTATTGTACAAAGTTTTTATTAATGTTGTGTACTTATTTCTGTTTTTTATAGTCGCCATTCAGTCACATTCAGAGCAACAAGTTATTAGAAACACACAGCGCTATCAAGTTATTAGAAACAGGGGTATAACAGGAACCCGACAACAAGATACTTATTTGGACATTAAAAAAAAAGTCGGGGTGGTAATCCCCGTAGGAGTGCAATAGCATGAACTAAGCGGATTGCGAGGGATCATAGGAAATCCTTTGGAAAGTCGACATATTTTCAGCTTCACTTTCTGATGCAGCATGTGGTGCATGAGAAAGGCCATTGCGGAGTGCTTCAAATAGGATTTCCTCACCTGTTGCTCGTTCCTTATTGTCCACTGGTATGGGGAAGAACGCATGAATGTTTTTATTTCTCCTCTGTTGAAAGCAAGTTGCCTCGGCCGTAATTGTGTCCGGCGAAATTAACTTCGGCAACCGAACGCTGTCTCCCATTAGCCACCGCGGCCAATGACGATTTTGATGATCATCGTACCGTACTCTTATGGATTGGCGGTAACTTTATCTCCTGTCATTGCCTTTTTCCTCAGCCCTGATATCTTACTGCATAGTAAGCACCTCGGCAACTTGGACCTCAGCTATTACCGTACGGAAAGTGGGATAGACAAACCAACTAAAAAAAAGTTTGCGAGAATAATATATTACAAAACACTGTAGAATCAGTCATCATTAAGTAAGACGCACAACCTTGACGCAGAGCAAATTGTTTTTGTAACCTATGGCGCAAAGCGAGAAAAAAAAATTACAACCACAGAGCTCTAAACTATGATGTCCTATAGAACAAGCGAATAAGGCAGAATACAAAGAAAGTTTGGTTTCAACGCTGGGTGCTATTCGCTACCATGTCGCCTCGTCGCTGATGTCGTGGCCCCGAACCGTCAAACTGAGTCCTGACTTTTGATTGGTAGCGGCGCGCAGCCACCGCTGCCCACACTTGAGACAGGCACCGCGTCATTGGTCAGCAGTCACGTAAAAACGATCCGATCGTCACGTCTCCGTCCCAGCGACCGTGTCTTTTCCTTCTCTGGCTGACTTACAGCGAAGGCAGACGCACATCATATCGGGAAAGCTTGTGGAGATAAAATAGAAAACAAGATGAAAGCGTGGTGGCACGGGACAGGAAACCGTGACGGCAGAAAGTTTTGTTCGGCGAGTTTTTGGTCTTTTTCTTCCCACCACAGTAGTACGCATTGTCTCGATTCCTTCTCTAAATATATTTGCTTTCTGTGAAGGCCCCCGAAGGCTTTTCCTTGATAGCATCTGCAAGTCAGGAGGCACAGAACAAATTGAAAGTTCGCAACGAGTCTACGATTCGATCCAAGGCCTGGACCGCGTGGAGGCGAAAGATCCGCGAGATTTACGTCAACCGTTTCATTGCTCTACTAAGCCTACCCGCGTACGCGTCTGCCCGCGCTGTTTATTTTTTTTGGTGCTTCATAAAGACGGATCGCTTTCAGAAGTCTTTGAAAACACTGTCTTGAATAAATAAGAGCCAGATATTTCATTCGAAACAGTAGTGTATCCGCAGATAACTGCGCAGCCGGGTGTATGTACGCTGTATTTTGCATTACGAATTGATTCGCATTTCAAACAACGTTTAATCTAGAGAAACGATTGAAACCAATTCTCGGAACTTACCGAACAATTCTCGACAAAAGCATTTTTGAACGAGAAAGAGTTTATGAACTTAATTTCATCTTATATTGTCAGATTTCACTATACCAACGAGAGTTGGTATTTTTCGAGAGTGCAAGGAGCCGCAGGATCAATTCTAGATCTATCTTTTTGTAAGTGGTGCCATCCGCAATTTCATAACCATTGACGTCACAAACAGAATATCTGATCACAAAGCTGTGCTTCTGAGCTTGTCAAATGTGTAACCCAGATCGTAAAACTAGCGTGCAATTTTTTCCCAGTTTTTCGCGTGCGGAAGACGAATGTATTCTGGATATGCTTGATTCATGTTTTGAGAATTTTAGGAATAGCGCTGACAGTGTGAATGACATATGGCTTACCTTTAATATGATCATTTCCGATTGTATGGGCCGTTTCGTTCCCAAAATTGAAAAATAATCTGTGTACCGTAATCCATGGATTTCGCGGGAGACGTTACGCTTGCAGCAAAGGCATAAAAGATTAAAAAATAAATCAAGCAGAAATTTATCATTAAAACCAATTGTGGAAGCAATTTCAGAGCAACTTAAGCAAAAAATAATTTGCGGCAAAGAAAAATATTACGGAACGCTCATTCCTGCCTTCGTTCATTACAAAGTCTACTGAGAGATTCTGGGGCCAAATCACGCCCAAATCTTCTTCCACGAACGAATTCATAGTAGACAGCAAATGTGTGCGTAATGAGGCAGTTGTTTGTTCTGCGTTCAACAAATTGTTTCAGTTGGTATTCACAGACGGCAATGGTTGTCTGCCCAACTTTTCTGCAGCACACCCTGCCATACCTGTTGTAATTTCATACATAGAATGGTGTCTTTAACTTTTATTTGAACCTTGATGTTTACAAATCACCAGGTCCCGATAAAATACAAAACTTTTTTTGAAGCGCAATGCGGAGTTGCGCGCAAAATACTTGACAGTAATATTCGCCAGATCTTTACATGGCGGTTCTTTACCGGATGACTGGTGGACAGCCGCGATTAAACCTCTATACAAAAAAAAAAATGCACGCATCGAGAATTACCAACCTATATCTCTAATATGGAACATGGTACCAGCGAAAGAGACAAGGACGAAGAGAGAAGACAACACGAACGGCGGGCGTTCGTGCTGTCTTCTCTCTTCGTCCTTTTCTCTTTCGCTGGTACCATGTTCCATAATAATGCAAACCAACTAGCCCAGCTGTCTACCCTTAGCTATATCTCTAACGTCGACATCATCTAAAATTCTAGAACATATAATTCATAAACATATATTAGGTTTCTTCGAAGAGCACAAAGTACTTACCGATTTTCAGCATGGTTTCAGGCGTGGGTTTTCCATTAGTACAAAGTAAGTTGAAATTGTGCATGACTTTGCTCCGTCGATTAAGCAGGGAAAGCGAACAGACGCAATATTGACGGATTTCCGCAATGCATTCGATAAGGTCGCACATAACAAACTAATTCATAAATTGAGTTATTATATTAAGATGACCGATTACTGACACGGATTACAGCTTATCTCTCGAACAGGTGTCAATTAGTCACTGTAAACAATATTCCTTGCAGCAGTGTCCGTGTTATGTCTGGCATCCTCCAGGGATTAGTTTTGAGAGCACTGTTATTTCTATTGTTTATTAATGACATTGTGGCAGATATTTCTGTCCGCGTGAAACTATACGCGGATGACTGTATTTTGTGTCAAGTGGTGTCTTCAGTTAACAATGAGGTGCGTCTAAATAATTACCTTGCGAAAGTGGTTGCGTGGTGCAGCAAATGGCAGATGTGCATTAATTTTGTAAAAACCGTCTTAATGAAAAACACACAAGAAAATACCTCTTTATTTTGTGTGCGGTTCTATCAACATATCTTTATTAGAGGTGACAAGTGTAAATATTTGGGCGTTTGGATTACTAACAACCTTTCGTGGTCAAAACACATAGACGCGGTCGCAGCAAATTCAATGGGAAGCTCTTTTCCTTGAGGCGCTCACTAAAGTCCTCCCCACCTAGTGTTCGTCTATTAGCGTACAATTTCCTCATCTGTCCGTTATTACAATATGCTGTAATCGTCTAGGATCCTTTCACGTTAACAAACATGCCGAAATTAGAGCGAATACAGCATAAAGTAGTTAGATTTGTTTTTTACTCAGATGGCCGTGCGTCTGTAAGTGAGCTCGTGAGGCGACGTTGGTTACCCCTCATTCGCTGTGCGCAATCGTGTTTGTCGATTAAAGTTTTTCCTCCAGCTTATAAAAGGTCATTATAAAGTTAATACTTCTAATTATTTTGCTTACTCCTCAGGTTATAACACGAGACAAAGGCACGCACTAACAAAAACTCCTTTCAATGCGTGAAATAACTGCTTTAAATATTCTTTTTTTTTCCGAGGACACTTACTGAACGGAACAAACTTAATCGCGAGACTGTTAATCAAAATTCTTTACTGATGTTTGAAAGGTGCCTGCAAATGCTATGAATTTGAGTGTGCTTATATGCTTGTATTTTGTTTGTTTTTTGCTGCCCTGCAATGATCAGTACTAGATCGCAGTATCTATAATAAGTAAATAAATAAACAAATAAATAAGTAAATTTATTCTTAGATCTCCCGCTAGTAGGCTTGCATTTTTTGTTATTAACGTTTTCGCTACCGTCAAAAACTCTCCAGATTCCAATTTTATGGCACTCTAAACTCCTCGATGGGAGCGATGGGAACACTACAAAAGAAATATTAAGCTAATTATCAGTAGAATAGACCATTGTCTTCAGTATTTCTATATCCGTACCTGGCAGTTTTCGAATATTTCTAATTTTTGTCCAAGAATGTTGAACATATAAACTTTGCAGACCTAAGACTACATTTTCTGTCAAGAGAGTCGAGCTTATTTTATTACTGTTCAAATCAGTACAATAGAAGTACCACGGTATTGAGCATACTGAAAATAAATACGAAATCTAAAAGACTAACTCTTAGCTTAATGGAAAACCTTCGGCGGGATTCCATCCAAATATCAGCATTGATTGACAGAGGCGCAAATCCACAAGGACAACTCCTTAATAATATATTTCAGACGATCAAACTGCTGGTTCTTTTCTCTAACTCAAATTTTCTACTACTATGCTGTGCCAAAATGAGGATTTCCTCGCGTACAGACACGCAAATACTGAAACTAATGTGGAGAGTATTGGCCAAATAAAATTTTTATATCTTAAGAACAGGTCACCTTCCACTTCAGTATTGAGTATAGTTAACGGCCTTCGACTTCTAAAATCCTCTCTCAATTCTAATCGAGACAAAAATGTAAATGGGAAACGCAACTGCGAGTAACGACTATAATAAGTTTTTGTAAACCTCCATGAGTCTACTTTACCTAGAGGCAAACCTGTCATGGTACCGCAAACAATATGGGATTTAGTAGCTAAGTACGAAGTACAAAAAAGCCTGTGCAGCGAGATTTCAGTCCACGTTCCACTTCCCAGTTGTTGAAGATTGGTGACTTTTTTTACTTGTGTTTGCCTCTTGGCTCAGTGTGTATCCACGAAACTCACACAGTATAATGTTTTTATCGGAGCAATAGGATGGAAAAGTGTAGTAAACATGTTTACAAATTAAACCTGAGAATCAGGGATAAAAACTCGTTCTTTATTTTGATAGTAACTAGATTCCCGGATATCCGCGTTTAAACCTATTATCAGCTGTTTAAGATGTTCGCATTTTGCCTGTCGGATAGTAGAACAAGCATATTGCAAGTGTATTAAAATATCTTTCTAAAATATTTTCAATCTACCGTCTTTCTATGCGACATTACTTATGTCATCAAACTGCCTTTAAGCGGCGGAACTATTCCACTGTGCCTAATAAACCTCGAGGACCTATTTTGGAGAACAAAACGTGTAAAACCGGCGCAATATGTTACAGCAAAAAGTCTAACAGGAATCTATTTGTAGGCCATAATCCACCCTCAAAAAAAAGATCGCATGATAAGTTAAGCGAGTGAAAGCAGCCATAAAATGTGGTTGTGTATATGATGCTCACTGCGCTCTACCATTTACGCCAGTCATGCTACCTGAAACACTAGGTAGGCTTTAGGGTGCATCAATTTCCCCGGATGAAAACAGTTTAGAGGCAACGCATGCGGTTGATGCTTGCTTTCGATGAAACGGGTGCAGTCATAGAAGCGCAAAAAATGTTTTCCGTAGTCTCTGAATTCATACAAATGCGTCCTGTAAACGACGCGTTGCTGATATGCGGAGTATACGGGAGGTGTAGAGACAAAAAAAAATGACGGCAGCATCCAGTGCGCTTCTATAGCCGAAGGAAACCGATGATCAAGCCACGGTTTGCAGCCGTGTCCCCTTTGAGAGGGTATCGCCGAAGACGAATGAATGAAAATCTTTTCGCTGGGTTGGTTCCAGGTCGGAAGGGGCCCGCGCTCTATTACACATCGCTTCTGCTTTTCTTTCCGACTACTTCAAGCATTTTCAGAACAATTGCGCGATTCTGCTGGTTGGTCTGTCTAAGTGAGACGTTTCTTGTAGGTTCGACTCCTCTGTCTGATTATAGATTCAATTTTAGATGTTCTGTTGTTTTTCGTGCACAAAAAAGTTACACATCTTTTATAATCTCACCCTTTGTGTTCCTGAGCCTCGATTACCTTTCTGTCCTTTGTTTTTGCCCCGGCAATCATTGAATGCATATGTCCTTTTCAACTATCAATAAATTATGCGGAAAGCTATGAGTCTTGCGGTTTGTTGTCATGGCATTTGGAATCTGAGCTGCAGATTATATTAGAATGGGTGATGAAATTCTGTTTTATATGAAGCGATGAAGGCTGGCCTAATACATAAGCAAATGTGCGCGTTGTCAAAGAGCCAAATCTCTGAGAATTTTTTCGTAAACAGTCCTTGATCGAATTTCGTCTCGCAACGCGCTTTTAATGTTTTAAAAGTTTTTAAAAGTTTAAATGTTTAAAAGTTTTTAAAAGTTATTTCCAACCTATACGCAACATGCGGAATGCTCTCACCACACTCAGATTTCACGAGGACTTCGCATGCGCCACTCGGCAGCGGGACAGAGCGTAGCTTCCTGCGCATACCGCACTGACTTCGCCAATCACGCGAATAGGAAGACGCTATTGTTCACGCAAGCACTGCTCCGGCGGCAGGGCAGAACGCAGTCCCGAGGGCAGATGTAATATAATAGGTGTTTCATGGAAGCCCGCCACTAATATACAAAAATATGGTATTCGAGGTAAAAAAAAAACTTGTACGGCATGATAATACGAGTGTTGGAGAACATAAAAAAAGAAACAAGTGAATCATGTCAACTAGTAAAGCGATTGACTAAATTCCAATAGGAAACTTTTAACCACTGGCGATAGGCACCTGACTGAAATTTGAGATTTCTAGCCACATGTTACTAACAATCATCGAACGTTTTAGAATGTTCAAAACGCGATTACCCTCGCCGCTGAGGCTTAATAAATTTGGGCCATTTCTTGCGCCGCTCGAAAACAGCGAGCCTACGGGATGCGCAAAACGATGTCCATGGCTACGTACCACGTGACAATCACTGCCCCACTTGTGCTGAGGTGCTCCCCGCTCCTCAAAACATGTCTGTCTCAGCGTGGGCGATGCAACGATTGCCACGTCAAAATGCGATTGTCAAAAAATGGTGGAGCCAAATAAAAGAAATATTAACGTCAGTTTCCTTAGTACGCGCATATTACAAAATAAACAGTGTGCGCCTAAAATTATACATAACAGAAAAATGAAGACATCAATGATATAAACGGAAGTTGTAGGCATTGATATGCTGCGGAAAATGCCCCGAAGGATGTCTTAGGCAATTCTTTCTTTTATTGTTTACTATACCGGTTATTGAGTACTGTTTTCTGCCACCCTGCCACCCTGGGAGATGCAGCTTTTTCCCTTGCTGCCCCACTGCACTGCTTTCTAAACGAAAGTAACAACAATATTTACAGAATGGGTTGTTATGGTTTGCGTCTATATCTATTAATCAGCTCAAGCAGGGTCTCTTATAGACTGTTTTTTTTTTATCACAGCGCCAAAGTAATTTGTCGTTGTGGTGTTATTATTGCTTAGTTTGCTGGAGGTAAATGTAGGAAGGAATCGTTGAGAGCCAAGTTACATAGCTGGTTGTTTCCGACACTATAAACACTTGCGAACATTTCCCTTGTGTTGTTTTACTCAAGTATTAAGGCATGTACAGACTGGTACTGTTGACTCTATTCTACGCATTACACTTGACTACATATCGTGGTCAGCCCATCCACTACGCTGTTTCAACATATGATGGTTTGTCTAATAGTTCGCCTATCTGGCCTGACGCCAACCTTCCAATTTCATTTAATAACTGAGGCTGAGATGTTGCCTCGACCCCGACCATAGATGTACCGCAGACACTGGTTAATTGGCCATAAAGTTAGGCCGCCAATGCTTTCTCAGTTTTTTTCAGCCTTTTCTTCTAACTCTAAACTTATGACGTCTCATAATTCAGTGACGTCGCATTGATTATCAATTTCATATTTCATTCCTAACCTCGCTATCTCATTGCTCTGTTAAATTCTTGCCGGCTTGCCTTCTGCGCATTCTTCTTTTATTTCTAAAACGACGCTGTAATTACTAGTTGTAATCCCCCTAGCTTTATATCTGTACCATGTTTGGGGATTCCCCTAAAGACATCGTTTTTTTTCATGCTATGTCAGTTACGCCCCTGGAAAATTTCATGCAAACCGGACACCAATTGTCCTATGTATTCTGTCTACATTTACATCGCTAAAAGATATTCCAAATTATAAAACAAGGTACTGCTAAGACAACTAGTTTTTGGTGCTTTTTTTGTGCGAGCTCTTTAAAGTCAATCTATTTTGGTTTCATCAAAGTTATTTCTGGTCGACGTTTTCTTGACGATAATCCAAGAGATTTTTCTACTCTTAATTTAAGTACCCGTAGTTACGCTTGTGCGGAAGTCTTCTGAACGTCAAGGAACCATTCACCACCAAATCTAAAGTCGCTTGAAATGAGGCAAAAAAAAAATATTATTTTCACAAAGACCACGTCATAAATTGTTTTGCATTCTGGGGCTTGTGCCACACAGGTTGCACATCTAGGAATTTTATTTCTGCTGACAAGTGAGGTTTTTTTCCATTGCGTGGTAATAGAGCAATGCACATTCAACAAAACTGCTGCATATAACCACCGCCTGAGAAGCTGCACTGGCTGCACTTAAAGAGCTTTGTTAATTACGACCACAGGTACAATTCTATTAGGCATTTGAGCGAAACATGTGACAGCACTGACGACAATAATAATGCACCGTGGTTCGATTCAGCAGCGAATGGCAACTCCACGCTGAATCGAAAAATGAGAACTTATTAAACAGAACCAAAAAATACGCGAGAAAGCGAACGTGCTGTTCTTTCTCGGCTAATCGCTTTTCTTAATTGCTTAACATGCAATCACGACTTCCTTAATTGCGCAGGCAGAGCCTTCACGCCATTCGCGCTCTTTCGCGTTAACTCGGAAAAGGTACTTAGCACCAGCTTAAACTATAAATAGCCACTCAGCACGTGCCTGCACAGAGCCGACAGTCTTAACCTGCCCTGCACCAGCCTTCACGCTTCCTCGCCCTTCAGGAGACGCTTTACTTTTCTTTTGCTCGTATTGTAAACACTACAAGAGCTTGCAATAAACGTACACGTGCCTTTTCTTGTTGGCCTCATTACGCGCCAAATGCGGAGCGCGTCAGCTGCCGACGCCTTGAACCTGATTCAAGTCTTCCTCTCAAGGAGCCAAGAAACAAAAAAAGCTTCATTTTACTTTGCTGCCGCATGGCTGTCGTAAACATGCACCTCATTTCCAACAATTTCCTTGTTTAGTTAGTTGGATATTTTCCGTAAGGAAGCTGTTGCAGAAAACGCCACGACAATGAGGAAGACAGTAGTGGCCTCTTTCTGTCTGCGTTTTTTGTCTCCTCCTCGCTTCGAGTAAACGTTAACTTCAGCGTTAGTACGAATACCCTAGAATTTCCGTTATTGCATAATTTTGAGAGGAATATGCACGAACCAGATGTTACCTTGTAAGTTTAGGCAGCTGCCACACGTGAAAATGAACGTTTTCGTCACCGATACTGGAGAAACGTGCATGATTATCGCGGGAAAGAAGGACCCCAGTTTAATAATAGGGACATCTGCTTGAGACAGCCCATGTCTTTCAATGGTAGCGGTAACGCACGCCGCATTTTGCTCGTTATTTATTGTGATGCAGCTGATATGAAAAACAGGACACGAGAAATTCTATGTAAGCACGTACGTAGCATGCTACGTCTGAGGAAGCTGGTATTAATTAGTAACGCGATGGAGTTAAAGGCCCCGTTGCCCAGAAAATCCGGCGTTGGCGTTGTGAGCGAAAAATCGTGAGCATGACTCTGGCAGATGGTGCCGAGATAGCAGCCTAGGGGGCAGATGGGCCACCTAGGTCATGTGACATTGCGCTTTCATGACAACCTGCCCACCGGATAGTGAGCAAAGTGCCCACCGTGCCAGGTGGGAGATAAATGAATGATTGGTCGCTGGTGAACAGCAGCCTGGGCCGTACAAGGCCCACCGCTAGGAGCACCTGGCATCACAGGGCAGCGGCGCATCACTTAACCGCTGCACCACTGCGTCAAGAGGGGTATGAGAAGGGATCAATGAATGTAAAGTACAGTTTGACAATGTGCGTATATGGGAATTATCCTAATCGGCTATCCTGTCATACCCTTATGGTGGAGCTTAAATGTCCGCTCCAGTTATTTTTATTATTTTCTAGACGAGACTCGCAGCTCCTGGCAGCGTGCTGGTGAATTAACACGCAATGCTTGCCCAGTAGTGCTAGAGAGCGCTCGCTGAAAGACAGAATTTATTCGTCTCTCAGGAGCATCGCACGTCTTGAAGATAGGACGCGGGATGCTAATAATCCCCCAGTGCAATCAGTGTTTCGAAAATCCAGATAGAATTGTTGCGATCGGAGGAGCAAGGCAGCCGATGACATACGCTGCAGTTCGTTCTTTTGACTTCGGTCTCAATAAAGAACGATATTATTCCTTGATAATTTTTCATTTCTTACTCTTCTTTATTTATTTATTGTTACTTACTTATTTACTAACAGCGCCCCTGTGGAATTCTTCTTGATTTACAAGGGGGGTGGGAGTCTAATCAATTGAGAATGGCGATCAAAGCGAGTGCCTGAAAAAAAAGCACCATTTGCCGCGGATAGGTTCGAAATGCGCTAACACGGTAAGTAATTTTACGTATTTGGCGCTTTGCTAGCAGTATGACGCCGATATTTTGCGTACATTTTGACAGAGCAATGCAAAAAATTCGCGCTATCTCTTCAATTTCGCCTGACAGTGTAGTAAGTGAGACAGAGAAAGAGAGAAAAAACTATACTGTGACGCCGCATTAGGCGTCGGAGATATCCTTCAAAAATCAGCAAAGGCAACTGTCCCGTCAGCAGGTCCAAAGCTCGCCGATGCCGCCACGTTGGTGAAGGAGGGTGTAGATAATGTTGGTTAGAGGAATAATATTTAAAATCACAGATGTTTACAGAACTTTAACTCATCTATTAGGTCATATTTCGAGTTTTTAAGTATTTTTAACATTAACAATAAATTTTCCTTGAAATACGCCCTGAGAACGGCCCGATGGCAAATAGCGCCACCGCGCAGGGTGAATTCTTATCAATGGTGCCTGCTCCCGTGCACTACTAAGCAAAGCAAAGATGCGTTGGCGCCGCCAGGAAATCGCATATAATGCGAAGGTAAATTTATTACACAGCAACCCCCGCTGAGTGGCACTACATATATATCAACAGTTGCTGAATAGATGATAATTTCCTTTATATTCTGGCCCTTCTCCATGGTTGGATCGAACAAACTTCGCTGAGTTCCAGACGCCTTTGGGTTGCTCGCGCTGCAGTCGTACAGCG
Organism: Amblyomma americanum; assembly: GCF_052857255.1. NCBI lineage: Eukaryota > Metazoa > Arthropoda > Arachnida > Ixodida > Ixodidae > Amblyomma > Amblyomma americanum. The sequence goes on from NC_135500.1 coordinate 131,114,743, forward strand.
GTACCTTCGTCAAACATCAGGTTTTATGTTAAAACATTCGGGAAGAACGAAGTATCTGCTTGGTTGGCATCTACCTCGTTTCAAGGCCTGCGCTCACAACTTGAGGGGTCTGTCGCACCCCTGAAACTGTCAAAGACTCAGGCCACGCGTAGCTTAAGAGCCCGTAACTGTTATTCATCAGGTTAGCATGATATCAGCAACGCACATGCTTTGCGATTGCACGGCAAAACTTCAAGCTTCGCAGCAAGAAACAACTAAAAATCAGCCGGTAGGAGCTCAAACTTCAAGCGCCCCCGAAACAAAGGGTCTCAAATCTGCTTCATTTCCGCTCTGGTTTGATAGAAACCCTGCACACCGTTAAAGAACTGCGGCGTTTCTAAAACGTTCTGAAAGCTTTTAAGCAAAATCTGTGGTATCTAGGAGCCCTAAGAACTCAAAAATGTCACATTCATGCCGAATGTCCTTCATACTAGGCATAAACAAATGCTTCCGCAGCGGTGGCCTAGTAATTTAAGCTTGCGCCTCGCGTGTTGAGGTGCGGAGTCCGACCGCCAGTGCCGCCGGCTACTCTCCGATGAAAGATGGGCACAAGCTTTTCCCTGCCCTGGTGCTCGGCTTAACTGCGATGAAAACGCTTGGAAATCCCACCTTGTGTAGAGGAAAAAAAATGTCGCGCCTTGGCACTCTTTGGTCCAAGTTGCCCTTTAGCCATAAAAAAAATTATTTCTATTATCTACATCAGAAATGGACACTATTTGTTATATTTGGTAAAGCAGGGTTTTAAATTATCCGCTATTAATTTTCACTTCTGTACGGTTTTATCAGACGCGAAAAAGAAATAATACTGTACAAAACCTTTACACGCACTAGTATTTGCTATCTAATGGAAACTTTCTAATGGTGACTATACAAATGATAATTACTGGAACTATTAGAATCAATGATGTCGTCTAAGCCAAAACAATTTCTTCACAAAATTGCCGCTCCTATATTGAACGTGCTGTGTTTGCTAATCGTCGTCCCTATCGAAATGTTAAAGCACATTCGCATAGGAATTTCACCAGTTTAAATCCTAAATCGTCATGAATGGCCGAGAATTTTCGCTGCTTCCAATCGCGTAAAACATTGACTTCAGAGAGTAAAACAATTACAAGACATGCGCCCGTTTAGAATTCTTGTCATCAGACAGAACTCGTCCAATGTTTATTCTCACACTGAAATGCACGCGAACATACTAACAGTCCTTTGTTGGGACAATTGTGAATATGTGAGGCGTCACATTCATGCAAATTCTACCCGACCCGCAGTGACACTGGGTTCCCTTGTTGTTAAGTCCAGTCCAGAGGCCTACCACACTAGGTTGCCCGCGCTTGTGAGGCTGTATTTTTCTGAACTCTTCAAAACTATAGCATAACTACCCTCTCCCCACCCTGCACCTCTTGACCTGAGCTCCTTTTTTGCCGTTCATCCTCTTTCAGTTGACTAAATTTCTCGCTTCATTAAATTGTTTATCGAAGTTTGAGCAAATAGCCTCCGCTTACAAAGAGGGGTTGTTTAACCATCTTCTCAAGCGTACCTAACAAGGCCAGAAGAGCTCAGCGCTTACCTGCATGTATCGAGATATTCTGATAAAGCTATTGCTGCTGCACGTAAGTGCGCATTCTTGGGTAGTGAGTACAAGCAAAAAGGATAAAAAATACATACAATAAATGAGGTTGGATGCGAGCTAGGAAACGAATTATCTCAAGATGGTATAACCCGACTTACCATTAGGCGAGTTACTGGGGCGAATAACTTCCCGGGTGGTCTTCCAGGGTGGACACGCACTTACCCGAGCAAGCAGCACCAGATTAAGTGATGTAAGACTTTCGGCGAAGAGTTTTCGAGGCTTCTGCTTAAGAGAGTAGACAGCTAATTGCTGGACAGCGTCCGCTGCGGATAATTTGCGTCTATGGATTCTCGGCGGTCATGAATAGCGGGATTTTGGATGGTACTTCGCTGTTTACTCCTTCACATTTTTTACACCTCTTTAATTTAGCTTACTGCATGTCATTAGAGCGCTTAATAATATTTTAGATGCCCAAAATATCACGAGAGCGCCTGCACGTGCACGTATAACCCGAACAACGCAGAGAGTTTTAGTGCAAGAACGCGTTGGACAGTGGCACTGACACCTTTCTTCGAAAATTTTTTCCAGTTTGTGTCCATCGGGACAATCCTCTACAATAGCCTTCGGAAGCGACAGGAGAGATATTTATCCGCGAAAGAGGACCGACAGTAGGATGGCCGAAGAAAGTAAAACCCGGGTCTGCACTCATGAATTCCTGTTGTGGGGTACAATAGGCGTATCACGGCTTACATAAATGTCTTCTTATGCGCTCGTGGAGTGAGAAATAAGATATGGTGCTGGTTTAGACTTTGTACGCTGTCAAGCGCAGGGGTAATACTCTCTTTTTGTTTTATACTGAATGCAAGCTCTGAGTTCTAGAAAATATTTTTTTTTACACTGCATAGCATATTTACACATTATAAGGGCTTCCCCATCTTTCTCGCGAAATAAACACAAAATTCAGCGCATACCAGATGACGACATGGCCGCCGTAGCAGACCAGATACACCAAAGCACGGCAGCACAACATGCCATTACGGGATACAGTAGTGAGAGCAGCCTGCTCCGAGTAGAGTAAGAGGGGTCGACGGACTTACGACGCTCAGCTCTGAAAGCCATGAAGACAAAGACTAGAAGTTGTCTATGCTCCTACACCCCCATCCCTCAGCCGAATTTTTTAACAGTGGCCGAGTGCCATCCCTTTCTTGCAAAACAGGCTTTATTAATTAATTCATTCCTCCTGAGAATCTCCAGCTGCTACCTCTAACGTATTTTGTGCCTTTTGGCGGCCGCATAGAAAAAACCAGCTTTCCTTGTTTGTTCCTTGGTCACATGCCCAGTTCCTCTTCACGTTCAGATAAGCCATTTATCAATGAATGAATCAGAGTTAGTGCAATTATGTGCTCGAAATGTGGATGCAGCCTTACACGTGACCTATTATTCAGAATCACACATATTTAGTTAGGACGGAATCGCTGCAGACGCCAGTATAGAGACTGCGGTCAAGAACTAGGGTGTCTGAGAGCACCCAAGAGACTAACTAGCAAAGTTTTTCATCTAGCTTCCGGCACAAAACCGCTTGCGTGTATTGGTATCTCATCTACTTCTAGGAAAGTTGTCGAGCAAACAAAGTGCTTATAAGCCTGAATCACAACGCTCAAGCGGGACTAAAGAGGCGCTTTCTATGCACGAGAAAATAAAGGGGCTGAATAGCATGATCTAAAACCACAACCAGCGCGCCTTGCATGTCACCGTATAAAGTCGACTTGATCGCGCCTACTTTATACGACGCTATCCAGCACAAAAGACGCGAAGGCGTGAGTCCTGTCAGTCCTGTCAAGGAGTTTCCAGAAAACACCTATGTCTTTTGTGCTTCACCGGCTCCAACACTGCGGAGCACGATACAGCGTCTTTAGGCGCTGTCTTGGTCGACAGGCCGTGGTCATGTCAAAAATCGCCCAGCTGGAGAAGCATGCTTAAGGCAGTTTTGGTATATTACATCACGCACGTGTTGGTTCCTTGTCTAAACCTTTCTCTGTTTACTAGAAGTGCTCCTGTAAAAATCTGTATACCACCTTAATAGATATATAATCTCTTTTAATTCTTACTCCGTAGAACAGAATAATCTGCTCAAGCCGTGTTTTCTGGACGAGGGCACATGAGAAAGCTCATTTGGAATAAACGTGCCGAGTCTTACATGAACAAATTAAATTGCGGTTTAGCATTGCTAAGCAAAAAAATATTGTGAGAAAGCATTTTTTTCACTCCCTAGCAGGCAACTGAGGTATCCATTAACCCGAGAAGCCAGCCAGTTATTCGAGAGTGAAACTTTTTCATCGTCAATACCAATTTTCCTAATGTACTCCGGTGGCCTGTTCTTCAGTGCCGCGTTTCTGCAGCAAAGCAGTCAACATCTATGCGTATTGCTCAAGTGCTTTGTTTCGGCCATAACGTGGTACACGCCACCGCAGGAAGTTCACATCTGTCGGTCACTAACGCCACATAGCTCAAAGCGCGGATACGGCAGAACCTCGTTATTACAAAAGAGTTTAGAACGGAATAATGAATATATCGAAGGAATGACAATTCCCCTTGTAAGCTCGGTCAACGATGGTTATAACGAAGCAATCGAGAGGGCCCCTCAACTTATAAATCCGTTCAACTTTATTAGTTTCATAATAGTAGTTAATGAAGAAGACGATGCGCTATGCGAAGTGGGTTACAGTTTAACACGAGGTGTGATTGGTTGCAGCAAGAGCTTAGTGCTCTCGTGCAGTGGCCAGCGAAGCTGTTCTGTTCGCGCCGCCGGGGGTTCCAATCCTGGTCGCGGCAATGCTTCTTTATTTGTTGGTTGCTCAAGGCCACCCTCAAAGTCAAACATCAAACAAGTTGATGAACCTCTTTGGCCTTGAGAAGTGGTGCTTTCTCTCTTTTCCCACTAAAAAAAGTCTGCCACTTTGTTAAAACATTCGGCGACAGCCGTTGTGCACATCAAATTTCTCACCTGTCTTGTCTCATATCGCTGTTGTCATCTCCACCTTCCTCTCTTCATTCTCTTCTAGTTTTTTGTTTTCGGCTTATTACTATTCTTGTTTGCTTCTTCTTTCTCCTTCTCTTTCTTGGCTTCACTTTTTTCTTCCTTTTTTGACTCTCTTATCTCTCTTCGTCTGCTTTATTTCTTCTGGGCTTCGCTTGGTTCTCAGGACATGCCCTGGATTCCGTTTTTTTTTTTTGCGACGAACACAAGCACAAAGGACTTCAGTAAGAGGGCACTCGTGGTGGGGTCCCAGTAAAGGGTCTTGCGGTAAAACTGAACTACATACAGGAGCTCTGGACGCCAACGGTTATAACTATGTCGTAGAAGGCTTACCGAGGCATGTGCAAGCAACTTTGTAAATTTGCATAAGACGTTCGGCAGTCTTTACTCACACTCATGGTAGAAAATATCGGTGCGTAGCCACAGTCCAGCGTTCTGTCTTCATATTTTGCAATACATTCATTTATAAGATTACATCACTTGGATTACACTTTTACGAATTTTCTGACAGCAGTGGTTTACTGGCTAAGAAGTTGTGTGGCTGAGGATGAGGTAACGGAATCCGGTATTTGTACTCTGGTGGCTGCAACAAACAAATACACTATTCTGCTGTGCCCTTTGAGCGCACGCTAGAAAAACTCTGATGATGGAAAGTTAATCGACACTACTGCACTTCTGTCTCTTATAGCCCAGGTTAAAATTGGAGGCTTGAACACCACTTACTATGACCACTTACGATGCAAAACTCCAGCTATTTTTTTTGTTCATTCTTATTTTTCAATGCTTCTGAATGTACTCATCTGCTTTTATGATTATTTTTCAAGATTCATGGAGGTCCTAACGTTGGTGTACCATGTGTTTCGTGTTGTCACTCATTGCTAGCCACACAGGCAATAGTGCTCAAATAGGCCGCCGCGGTGTCTCAGTGGTTAATGCGCTCGGCTGCTGACCCGAAAGACGCGGGTCAGACGTGAAAGACGCGAAAGATGCGGTTGCTGAACTGGTCGCAGTGGTCGAATTTTCATGGAGGCAAAATTCCAGAGCCCCGTGTACTGTGCGATGTCAGAGCACGTTAAAGAACCACAGGTAGTCGAAATTTCCGGAGCCCTTCACTACAGCGTCCCTAATAACCTCAGTCGCTTTGGGACGATAAACGCCATAAACCATTGAACTGACGACTGAAATATGAAACAGGCTGTTGCATAATTCACGCAAGAAAATTTTTATAACATGCCATTTTGAACATTCGAAATAAAACTCTTTAATTTACCGCATGGTGCTATATAGGCCATATGCATGGTTTCTGAATAATGGAGGCGCGATCCTCCACAAAAGCTACCAGTTTGCTTCGAACTCTGCGGCAGATTATATTATCGCATTGCAAGGGTCTTCCGCAGTCGTTCACAGTGCAGATCAACGAAAGTATGCTCAAAATTTCACATACAGCTGGAAACGCATTTGCATTCAACTCGTATAGATGCTAACCTCTGTGCACTTTTGAGTAGCAAACATCTATTAGCGATAGTTTTTAGTGACACAGCTGGTTCGAAAAACATTTTAACAACTCATTACCAGCCTCAGTTAAGCTTCACTTAGGTCGCCACAGATACCTGTTGCCCACGGAGTTACTCAGGCAAGCTAAGTTTTGCTCGAAGGAGCGTCGCGCCAGCTGCAGCCCATGGCAGGAAGCCCAGTTAAGCTCGGAGGAGCTTTGCACCAGCTGCACCTCATGGAAGGAAGCTCAGTTAAGCTCGGAGGAGCTTTTCACCAGCTGCAGCCAATTGGAGGAAAGTCGGTTAAGCTTGGATGGGCGTCACGCCAGTTGCAGCCAATAGGAGGCAGGCCGAGTAAGCTCAGAGAAACTTAGCGACAGCTCGAGCTAATGGGAGAATGGCATACCGCTAGCAGCAGCCGAGTGGAGAGAGGACGCGAAGATGAAGAGCGAGAAACGCGGTGGGGTACGCAATCTGTTGCCTGATAGAGGAGGCAAAGGTTGAAGTCGCTGGAGGCAGGTACACAACAGCAAATGGTTTATCATATCGATGAAGCCAGTGCCTCGACACAAGCCGAAGCTGAGCAACGTGCCCGGCGACTGACCAGAAGCACACACGAAGTGAGCGGCAACCTGATTCAGCCGACCTAGTGGATGTAGAGGGGCAGCTAGCCGAAGCAGAGTGGCGATGGCAGCATAAACTTGCTGAACGGAATGCGAAAACAGATGAAGAGCAAACAAAAAAAATCGAAGAGGAGCGAGGAAGAAGAGCTAATGATGATGTCTTCGGAGTATCGTGCAATAGACAACTGTGTAAAAGTGACTTCGGAGAGCGCCGAAAAGAGGGAACGGCAGCAAGAATCGCAACGAGCAGCTAAGGCGGCGTCGCCCAAGTGGAAAGCCGAAAAACGACTACAAGATCATTTCGGTGAAACTTCAATTTTCAAGCTTTTAAAAAACTAAACAAGCGCAAAAGTGCTATTTAGCTTAACCATTTGACATTTACCTTAACCAGGCAAATCGGGGGCGATTTTTTTTTAAATTTAAATTGCAACAAAAAGTCACATGTAACGGACATCGCCTTTTTTCAGAGTGTGTTTTGACAGATTATTTATTTTCATTCTTTCTGCTGACTCCTCCTGCCTTATTCTTTATTATATTTAATATCAGTCTTGTTATCAAAATATTACAGTTTGGTATCAATATATATTCTAGGATAACGGCGCTATTTTGATTCTCTGTAAGCCTAGAATAATGTCTCGAGGCTAATGATTTCATACTGTACTTTTGTTAGCTCACAAACATTTAACAATACCATGATTGCTAGGCGGATAGTGTTAGTTCTTCTAGATACCAACTCTCATCTCCTTTTCTCACTGGCTCCATCTAACCAACTGCAATGTTTTTATTTGTTTGTCAAAAATAAAGTACCAAGCCATCGAAAACAGAGAAGCCGTTCTAGCGGCGCAGCCTGCTCTTTGCAGCCCGGCAATACGATGCGCTCCACTAGTCACTTCACGCTCTTGTTACTGAAATAGCTTAGGTATAAGTAAGAAAACAGAAAGCGAAGATGTTTCAAGGTGAAGCAACGAAAATTAAAGGCATAAACTGAACAAAAAACAAATCATCAATTTTTTTTTTTTGAAGGCGGCTACACAACCTAGCCGATTGAATGCGCTCATCATACCTTTTGGTTTCTCTAAACTCTTCAGCGTCCAAAATACTGAAGTTATCTAGTGCTTGAAAAGCAATACATGAAGCAGAAATATCTTTCCAGCGTGGGTAGCATGTGACTAAGCCTGGAAAATTTCCGTCCTTGCAACTAAAATAATACACATGCATCCTGAAAAACGACAAGACTCAACGTCGTTCTTCGACATTTCGTGTTACTCTCTCTATCTCTCTTCAGTATTGCCTTTGAAGTGCATTCAGAGCACTGATGTATAGGCATGTAGGTGAAACTTAGGAGCGCATAATAGCAGGATAGTTTGTAGGACAGCGTGAGAGAGTAGAAACCACAAAGAGACGGGAGAGAGTTCGACGAGAAGACAAAGTGGTACTAACAACTGATCATTTTTACAAGGACACCAATTCTTATATGAATTATTAGCACGTGCTTGAAATTGTTTGCCAGATTACACGTGCGACTAATTTATATTAGCCACGATGATCTTTAAATCAATGTTCAGTTTTTAGCACCGGCCTGTGTTGTCGCCTGCCTCTGTCCCGCCTTTTTTTTTTGCGGTTTCAGTGCATGATTATAGGCACATGCCAGCTTTATTTGTTGCGACGCCATTATTCCGCAAGTTAAATGTGCCAGCGTATCTTTATGCTCCGCGCATAGCCACCGTTTCGTTTTTGTTCACCCGATCTGCATTTTTTCATGTTCCGGCAACAACTTCAAGTTCTTATCTTGCGGCTGATGACGAACCACTCATCGATATGAGCTCGCTCAAAACGTGACGATCTGGATCCAAAATCCCTACAGCGGCGTAACGTCTGCAGGCGTGACATAAGCACTCATGGCAAAGAAGCACCCTACTTAAAAGTCAATACTTTGTCAATGTCTACCTAGGGAGGTTCCAAGATACAGGGTACAGTCAAGCACGGGATGAGGGCAGGGTTTCTGCATGTGTGCACGTACCTTTGACGCAGAACCTGAAGAGAACTTGACGCTGACGCTGAGAAACTTCCTAAACAGTGGGCTCAGTCAAGCGGGTCAGCAAGATAGCACAATGCCTGAATTGGGCTTTGAGAAGCGTTGACACCACGCCTTCTTGATCCGTATTCGTTTCCCCTTTTGCTTTGTCTGTCTCCCCCTGCTACTACGCTTTGCTGAGGCAAAGAAGTCGAGTAAAGGCCATAAACACATAGAAAGGAAATATTAAAAAAGAAGCGATAAAAGATGCCGACGCATTTTTCAGAGTTCACTTCTCGAAGAAAGAGGGTGGAGAGGAACAACAGATTTATTTTCAAGGATTCAAGGCGTCTTCAAGAGACCGGTTTTAGGTCTGATTTTGCTTTTACTTAATATAAATTACATTGATGACCATATTTTTGTTGGTATCAGGCTCAACGCTGATGAATGTGCTGTACGAAACATTTTCTTCTGTTGGTGATCAAGTCAGGCTGATTCATGGCTTCATTAAGGTAATAGCAAGGCGTAATGAATTGCAAATGGAAATTAGCTTTGACAAAACAATACTTATGAAGATATCCTTAAAAAGAACCCTTTACTGTATCGCCACAAAAATGACAAGGCTGTTGTCTCAGAAATAAGCGAATGCAAATACCTTGGCCTCTTAATTACTAACACCCACTCGCGGAACAAGCATGCCGACATTGTCACAGCTATCTGTCTGCGCATGCTATTCTTCTTAAGGCGCCCTCTAAATTTTGCTACACCTCCTGTATGTTTCATTGCCTACAGTGAAATCGTTCGTCCAATGTTAGAATATGCGATAGCGGTATAAGACCCCTTTACTAAAATATATAGCACTAAATTAGGAAAAGGTTCAGAAAAGGGCAGTAAAAATTGTATTCAAGTCATACGGCCGCCCTTCGATCACTGAGCTTCTCAAGGGAAGTGGGTGTCCATCCGTGACTCAAAGGAACCAAATATGCCGCTTAAAATTTTTCTTTCAGCTTTTAAATTGACAATATTAGACTGAGACATCACGAATCCTTACTTTTCCCACTGGTTATGCTACAGGACAATTACACTGACTGACAAAAACACCACTAAATGCGAGAAAGAATTGCTTTAAGTTTTCGTTTTTTCCCTTGAAATATTAATGAACGAAATAATCCTACTAACGACATTGTAACCCAAGGCTCATTGACATTATTTCAGGGGTATTTGTCCTTATGTAGCCAGTGACTTTATTATGTGCTCTCATTCTTGATTTTTGTGTGCTGTGTCGCATTTCAGCTATTGCTTACCTTTGCGTGTAGCGAATGACCTCATGTGTCTTCAGGTATGTGCCGCTGTGATTTGTACATTTCGTTTCTTATTTCATTTTGGTATCCACTCAGGTAAGGTCTTGGAATTAAGACCGCAGTATCAATCAATACATAAATACATAAACAATAATCTCGCGAATCTCTATTGCAGCGTGAATCGAAGCTCTTCCTTTATCGTTGACAAGTAAAAATACATCGATTGCGTTTTACTATCGGTGCGCCTTCATTACCGTTGCCGATTCCGATGTTCTTAACGTTTCAAACCAACATGCGCATTGTAGCGCGCTTTCGTTCCAGGCTGTTTGCGAGACTTCGAACGCATCGTTATTTCAGCGTTTGACCAACAATACCGGAGCCATAAATTAGTGACACAAATTTCCTAGAGTTAGGTACCTCAAGGAACCTGCGCAAAGCTATCTGGAGACGTTAGAAGAGTTAACATAATCCGTGGAACTTTTTCAGTCTACTGACGGAAGAATCATGCCAACATCTATTTGGAATGCTCCTTATAAAGAACGCTGCTCACGAGTATCAGGTGTATGTCCGGATAGTGCATGTCGTATAGCAACAGCTAAAAAGGCACATTTAGTTTTCTTTCCATTTCCTTGTAGACTGCGCACTTTAGAAAACCGATTTTGAAGTTAGCTGCTTGCACACTCTTTACATTACGGGATTGCCACTGAACACAATGCCGAACACGTGCGTAGCGCCATAAACACGCTCACTGGCCCGTTAACGACCTTCGCATATAAAGGATGCTTGACGTGGGGAGCTCTTTGCCGGCAGTGACGCTAGCCTTCCATGTCGTCAGCACATGAGTGTCCTCACACCGGCTGCAACGTCCAAAGTATTGTGATGGTTGTAGCCAGCTAATTATTAGCACGGCCCCATGCTATTCATCATCCTGTAATGCGGCTGCCTTACGTTCTGGCCGATTCGTGAAAGCCTCGCTTTTGCGCGCAGTGGCGATGCCAGCGAACACAGCGGCCTACGACGTCAACTTGTCTCCCAAAGTGAAGAGAACTCCTCAACAGAGTAGCTATACTTACAAGAAAAGCGGTGACGTAAAAGTGGTATAGCTTGGCCTTCAACGCACTTATTGTAGTGGCAGCTGAGTTCACTAGAGAGTCATTTCTTTGTGACGTCCGAAATTAATGCGTTTTGCTCCGCGCACAAGAGAGAGACTTTGTTATTGTCGTTATTGCTTTAAAGCGTCACGTCGCAGCACGCTTAGCTGCTATGAAATATTAAATACAATCTCGTGAACTCTGCAGTGTTTTAGGTGATCTAGGCGCGACTACATTTCTCGTTTTGTTTTAGGCTCATTGACAACTTCTTGTGTTGCTGCAGAAGCGAGGATGTACTTCGACGTGGCTGCTCGGACGCATGCAAGTCACATCAAAATGACAAAACGAACTTTCTTCTTGTTTATTTACTTCAAATATCAATATTGTTTGTCTTGTAGCAGCAATAAGCATTTTTTTATTGATATGCTGACGCTATATCTCAGAATGCATAGTTGAATTTCATTGTCGCTCTTAATTTGAAGTACGGTTCCGGTGAAGCAAGTATTGGCATCTGTATCCATAATTTTGGAGCACCTACCGGAATTGTGTCGTCCGTTGCGAAGTTTGCGTAAAAAGCGAATGTTTAATCGTAAAAGCTCATTGGCTCGAATAAGGAAATCTTTTCAAATAATGAGTTTTCATTAGCCAGGGTCCCCATGAGCCCAGCCACGATTTTAATCTAGGCAGGTTAAATACCTTCCGCAAAACGCATAGAACGTAAGCGATAAAGACACACCAAAGCGGTTATAAATGGCAGTGTTAGAGCAAAAAGAGAGATATTAAAACTAGTATGAAAAGAATACGCACTAACAATAAGGTCGTTCGGTTTAATTTCCGCTAGTTGTTGGTAAGCACAGCACTTCTAAAAAAAGTTTTAAAAATAAGTACTGATAGAAGGTATGAATTTACTAGTCTGTGATCTCGCAAATTTTGTGACAATGTGTCTAAGTGAACAATTTCTTGGTGTTCTTATTGTTTATCTGAAGACACTAGGTTTCTCATTTATACTCAGAAAATATTGTGGTTCCTTGCATCATCATGGCATTAAAAGGTTTTTCAGCTCTTGCACCATAAGGAAAGCCAATGTTTCATCAGAGACTTCATTTCATTCCGCAGCTCAGGTTATATCTCACTGTTTCCTAGAATTTGCATAACGACTGAAAAAATTTTTGAGAAAGAGAGGACATGCTGGATTGCGAATAGAAGCGTGTTATTTAACCTTGAGCTCCTCGACCTCTGTGCGTTTCCTGGAGATGGGTAGTGTTAAGTCATATGTAACGAAGCTTGTTTTGCTCTCATGAATAGCTCTCATGCGCGGAGAGCAGCTGTAAAATTAAAATGCAGCGGCGAAAAAATTCAGGCCCCCTTTAATTTCAGCGTTAACGATGGGTGACTGCTGTGTTTTGCTGGCTGCCGCGGCTGCTGTACAAAGGAAGCCGACCGGTATGACTTGCGAGTAGTTAGTAATGTCAACATTTCTAGCGTGCGGAAAAAGATCCGCATTACATTAAATTCGTCTGCACGCCATGACTTTTGTGACCCGAGGAAACCTAACATTATCCAAAATAATTGACAGTGCAATGAGGCCGTAGGAACAATCTTTTTTCATCCAAAAGCAGAGGGCGAATAAAATGGCGACTATTTTGTTTTCAGAAAGAGAAACAGTCTGTGAATATTCATACAGCAGCTAAGGGTGCTTGCCTCACCGCTTAGCTGGTACTGGCGCAAAAAGCTGCAAAGCCATCACTCCAGTGCCATACTTGCAATGCGTCAGTTACTGTTTTCAATGAATATAACTATTCTGTTAAACGTTTGTAACACACACACACACACACACACACACACACACACACACACACACACACACACACACACACACACACACACACACACACACACACACACACACACACACACACACACACACACACACACACACACACACACACACACACACACACCACACACACACACACACACACACACACACACACACACACACACACACACACACACACGCACGCACGCACGCACGCACGCACGCACGCACGCACGCACGCACGCACGCACACACACACACACACACACACACACACACACACACACACACACACACACACACACACACACACACACACACACACACACACACACACACACACACCACCACCACCACCACCACCACTACCACCACCACCACCACCACCACCACCAGAAAACCAAGGACCCAAATGCATATGACGCAGTACAGTGTTTAAGGAAAATAACATGAAACTGACCTATTATATTTCTCCTTTCACTAAGCCGAGTTGAGCAGAGCGCGAGTGGCAGGATATTTCTGAGTCAGAAGTTCGGGCTACTCACAATAAACGGCACACTCCACTATTAGAAAATCAGTGAAAAGGGCTGTTAATTGACCTTTTTAGGGTGCTATAAAACACGTAGTACAAGTTTCAATTTCCTGTGTGGATATTAATGATCGATTAGTAAAGTGGCTCTTGCTTTACGAGTGCTGAAAAATATTTTCCGCTATGGCACTCAGTATAGCCACCGTTTTTCAATTTTATAAACGCTTCTTTCTAAGTTTATATGCAGAAACTTGTGTTGCGGATCAGTGCCCAGCTTTATACATTTGTGCTCTTTAGGAGGGAAACTCTCGTTTCACATTTATGTTATTGCCGCCTACTTAACCATGGAACAGTAAACGCGACCGAAAAAAAAAGCGTAGTAGTTAATTCTGCTTTGTTTTTCACCATTCGTAAGAAGACTCGAACACTAACAACAGCTACAACGCAATTTTCAAGCTCCCGCGACATATATGCGTCCTGTCCATGGCTTGTCTAGTCCCCCGATGCACCATCACCCGTGTTCGCACCAAATGCCGCAGCACAGTACACTGCAAGTTCTGCTACAGCTACCGCTCGCTTTGCCTGCTCCCTGAGTGCGTTGCATCTCGTACTATGCTGCGCTGAACCGCGTTACGACGCCCAGCCGAAAAGAATAAATGCGCCCAGTATTCAGCCTGCCTGCACCCTGTGTACTAGCTGCCGCCGCTCATGTCGGCGGTCCAGCACGGTCCGACAGGAGTGTTCCCTTATTTCGCCGAGATTTATAGCGTCGTAAAGCGAGGCTATCACGGATGCGGAAGTTTATTTGGGCTCCGCCGCCACTGACTCCATGCCTCCCGCTATGGGACTCTTGGGACAGGTCCCGCGACTGGACACCCTCCATTCCTTCCTCCTTGCTCCATTGCCTTCGCCTCTTCCTTCCCTTTTTCATTCGTACCCTTTACTTCTCTTTGCTGCCCGTCAACAAACGCCTCCCTCTCTCTCCAGACTTTGGGAGAAAGCGAGCGAGACAACCATCGTGAGGAATAGCGAAGAGCGGGGTTTAAGGGTATACGGAAGGAGCGTGTTCATGAAAGCGCCTCTAGCTCAGCGCTGCTCCGCAACGCCGGTTAGTCCGGCGAACAATGAAGAGTGATGGCCCCTTCGGTCGGACCCGGTAGGCTAAATGAAAGACTTTCACCCCCGGCGAATATTGCACTGCGTCCTCTCCCTCTGAGGCAGTTCTGCTCTCGTTTTTTTCTTTCTTCTAAATGCTTTCTCGCGTGCGATGGCAGAGCCTGTGAGCGCGGTTTACAGAGAGATCAAAAAGATAATAAGGAACGTCGGTATTTCACTAGTTTGTTTTGGGAGCTTCTTTTTTTATCTTGCATTCAATATACATGCTACTTTTAACGCTTATATTCACCTCGCACCCAATCTAGGATATTTCTGCTGCTCCGCTAGCCTTCTCTCAGGCCTTCACGCGTTCGCACTCATTTCATTTAAA
This sequence comes from Amblyomma americanum, assembly GCF_052857255.1. NCBI lineage: Eukaryota > Metazoa > Arthropoda > Arachnida > Ixodida > Ixodidae > Amblyomma > Amblyomma americanum. Next base: position 131,129,745 of record NC_135500.1, read on the forward strand.
AACACGTCTGTGCCCCACGCTCATTTGTCCATCTGATGTTAGCGCTGTTTTTCCCGGAACTCGCTTTTCTTGCCGGGTCGTGTATGATTCTTGCTTACTCGTTCGAATAGTCTATACATGCGAACGAGGTGAGTATCGCTCCGGTGAAATACGCACATGACACAGCGGTAAGTTATGGTTTCTCATTCTGCGCGTGTTTTAACACCATTTAACAGCTTTATGAGGTTCCTTTTCTGCCACGTATTCTTTACATTTTCTTCACTTATACTTCTATGCCTGCGTGAGCAATACTCACGTGCGGAAAAGAAACATCGCAACCCGGGAAAAATTTGGCCATACAACGAGAAACGTGAATTAAAAACTAAGGCCGTTAGAGTGTTTCAGGTGTATTTTTACGACACTGTGTAGTGGAAATCGTTCATGCATCAGTGCGTTCATTTTTTTGAACTATAGGTATTTTCATAGCTCTGCTCTTAGCCTCAGAATATTCTTTCATTCCCCTATACTTGTGTTTCAAAGAATGATTTACTGCCGCCACAGTCACATGATAAGTGTCGCTTCTGCACGTACTTCGTTGGACAAATTGGCAGCAGTGGGATGCGCAGTTGTCCAGCTCGCGCTCAGTTTTCATGAAAAGTTGACCAGCCGAGCGCAGCTGAGAGCTCAGGTCGCAGATGTAATGGACTAAGGGCACTTTCTTGGGGCTACTGGAGCCACCTCTTGTATCAAAGCGACAAAGTGTACTCCCTCTCTCTCTCCCTCGCGAATAACAGCTTTCACAGTTAGGCCTGACAGCGGTATGGTACCTTTCGACTTCATGCACCAAATATGCAAAGAATAATGAATTGTTCTCTTTTTTTTGTGACATGCATGAGCTTGTCTTATCAAAGGTTTGTTGGTTGAACATTTAATTATTTTGTTTCCCTGGTTGATTCGTCACGCTGTGTTGACATTTCCTAGTCAAGGAATTTCCTGGATGAATGTTCATGACCGGAATCCAAGAGAAGCGAGTATAAAAAGTTCTACGTCTACCTTCCAAAGGCTTTCTTTTCTTCTCCAGGACAGCGAAATTATGGAGCCCTTCTTCCTCTCGTTCATGAAAATTTACTCTGTGCTGCCATTTTTTGCGCTATGATTCTGCTTTTATGAAACAGTTACCTAATTTCTTCTAAAAAAGCAGGATTTCTCTCCTCCTGGATTGAGTGTCGCGTTCAAGCACAGGTGTCAACTGCATGCTAAATTTATGTCATTAGGTTCTTCTTGTACCGAGTTCAACGATGGTTACTTAGTTTTATAAGCCTTAGTTTATTATTTGTTTTCATGATATGCTTCCGTTTTTCACTCTAATTGACGGTGCCGTTATTTGGCGTCCTACAAGGGAAGCGTTTCAACCTAACACTGCTATGCGTAATTCGCACACTGAGCACAACGGAAGTCCTCGCAAAGCCATTTTGCTAGACCAAACCCGCTCGTGTGCTGTGCAATGTCAGCGCACATTAAAAATCCCCATATGGTCGAAATTATTCTGTAGACCTCCACTACGGCACCTCTTTCTTCCATTCCCCTCCTTTCACTCCCTACGTTATCCCTTCTCTTACGGCGCGGTTCAGGTGTCCGCCGATATGTGAGACAGATACTCCGCCACGTCCAATTTTCAAGAACCAATATTTATTTTTCATGTGGTCACTGCTGCCATCAGAGCTCTGGTGAGAGCTGATGGTGACTGGCGCACACAGCTATAGCGTAGAGGCGCCTGTAATGAGGCCGTGAGTTGAAAAGTATCTCAACATGTAAAAATACGTTAAGCTTGTAGTATTTTTTTAAATTTCCTGCAGTGACGCTCCTTGCAAAACTTTCCAAGCTAATCGGTAATTCTGGACTTTACGCCGCTGTCCTTCATACATAACCACTAAGCACACGTGCCTGGACAGTGGTACGATTACTTTCCTCATCCAATGTTGTTGGGATTACAACGACCTTACGAGACGTAGGTAGGGCGTCTAATTCATAAGTTGATCCTTTTTCAGTTGTTCTGACTGGACTATGTTCAATAATCGCTCCATCCGCAATTAGAAACACCACTTAGCACTCGTGCTTCCTGACACACACCGCTCAACTCTCGGGTTCTCTGAAAGGAATTCGAACAAAATTAGCAATTCCATGGCGACACCTAATATAGTGAATATCTATTCGCCTTCTGCGTCAAGTAAAGGGGAACTATCTTACCGTCCAATAAAGACTTAATATTTCTCCTTTTTATCTACTGCTGGAAAGTCAGGAATTGTGCCTTCACAAATGGTCTTCCTTGTTTACAATTCCAGGAGAGAAACTCTAAGAGAGTCGGAATTCCACTTTTATGTTTTGTATGACCTTGCTTGTGTCGCTTTAGCATTTTCTCTTCTTTCGTGCTAACCCTATCAGTCAATATATATATATATATATATATATATATATATATATATATATATATATATATATATATATATATATATATATATATATATATATATATATATATATATATATATATATATCAGACAAGAGAAAGAAAACAGGCGTTCCTTGTAACATTATGACGGCAGCCAACAGTCACCGAAACTAAGAAATGTAGGGGATGTCATTTTTTATTTTTGCAGTTTTAATAATTCGGAGATAACCAAACCAAAACAAAAAATAAGCTAATGACGCCGGTGCGATCTGAGTACAGGACCTCCGAATTTCGCGCCTCTACCAACTGAGCTACCTCGACGGCTGCTTAATCTTCTGCTTTGATGTGTAGTATAACCGACTCTTGAGAGCGTTCACGAGCGCCACACTCGCCCGTACAGGCGGACGTACTACGAGCTGTATTACCGCGAGTGCCAAGTACATATGTAGTCGAGAGGTGAGGGCGGAAGCTGTGCGAGAGCCCCATTATGCTACCTACGGCATCAAGGCTGCCAGATTCGAAGCCCTCGATGAACAAGGAAATGGTAAAAGGTTCTCGTTGTGACATACATGACGGAAGCCTACAGTCGCCGAAACCAAGCAGCATAGGGGCTGTCTTTTTTATTCTTGTAGTTGATATCAATGGCAGATTATAAAAGTCAATCTCTCGCCGCTCCGTATCGCTGGGCCTTCCTTCTTCATCTTCGTCCCACTTCACACCGCGCATGCGCGCAGCTGCGGCAGCTCGGTTTCGCCGGCGCGCCGCGCCGCCGGCAGCAGCAGCTGCTGCGCACCACGTGGCTTGTCCTATGACCAACCACGTGATCAGCCACGGCGCCGCGCCACCGGCAGCTGCTCCGTCTCGCGTGACCAACCACGTGACAGCATGGCGGCGCAAAAAAATGGTGGCGGTGCAGCCCACAGGGAGACCACGCCGCCACGCTGAAGGCTCGAAATGCTACCGTAATATAGTAATCGCTACATAACAACCACATGCAGCCGGTGGGTTCCTAACCCATGACCTACGAATTTCGCGGCCGGCGCTATATCTGTCGAATGTTCTGCTATATGTGTGTGGCATGCGCATAAATACTACACTATATGCGACACAGAAACACCAACGAAAGCAGAAGATTGAACAGCTGTCGCCGTAGCCGTCGTCGGTGGTCGTATTCCTCTAAATTGGCTCAAGAAACTAAGAGCAGCGCGTATAATTAAATACAAACGATTTTGTACTGGCAGTTTTGGTCTCGGTCAGCGCCATCTCAGGAGTGAACCTTGAAGTCATCGCTGACCTAAAAACCTGGCCTACCACATTCTGATAACGTCAGCGTCAGCGGCAAGCACTGGTTGTTTCTAAGAACATCCACTTGGTTCGGTGGCTTAACAATTATAGCGCGAAGTGCGCTCGTACGTCATTCTTTTAGGGTAGAAATGCTGGGTGGCTGCACAGACAGATTTTAAAATCGTATTAAAATATGTGCTACTCAACACTTAGCGAATGAAACTTCCTACAATACACTTGTTTATGCTCAAGAAGCAAATCATATCGTTTGTTTGAGTTCAAAAGTTTGTCTCTTTCTATAAGCACGACACGAAGACGGATAACTCTGTATGTGAGATATGCTTAGAACAATCCTGCCAGAATTCACGTATGCGAATTAGCATACTACAGCTTCACAGAGAGAAGGATTGTGCGTGCTTACAGGATGCCAATAAGAAAGCTTATGCTGCCTAGGAGGCGGCGTGTGTAGGAACATATGTGAGCGGTAGAAACAACGGTAAAGAGTATGCCATGAAATAAAAATTCTCCCGAACGAGGTCCAGATCATACGGACACATCTCGTGGAATACTGCGCGAGATGGCAGCACCAATGAGAAGCTTGTGGGCTTCCTTCTACCTTAAAAGAACGTAATATAGAAAGCAAAACAGGGAACGCGACTGCAGAGTGAGAAAGAGAGGGCACGGGTATGGGTCGGAGACTGAGGAACGAGGTAGCTTGGCTGGTTTCTCTGACTGCTGAGAAATCAGGCCATTTGCAAATTGCGTCGAAGTCAATGCACTTGGACAGAAAATCGATCGCCTGTCGGGAAGGACGGCAGTGCTTGCAGAGGAGGAGCGGAGGCTGGGTGTTTTAATTAATTTGGTCGCTCTTGTAATTAATGGCTCGGCGCCGGAATTAGCTGTAGTCCGCTTCGGGTGATGTATCCTTCGCGAGCGAGGAGGCCGATGGCTGATACAAAAATGGGAATGCGAGAGGGTAGAGCTCTTTTTCTGAAGCCAGTTAAGAGTAAAGAAAATATGGCGCTGCATCCGAAAGGAAAATGTGGAGAATTTGGGAAATTTGGTGGCAAACAGATTCTATTCACACGTTGTTAACACCGTCAGGAGCTTCGGTTTCAGTATTATTGCCTTTTGTTGCGTTCTGTGAACTAAGGTTAATGAAGAAATAAACGTAAAAATTATGACAGGATTTTGTTGCTCGGTCTGAGGCATTTATTTTAATAAACCCCTGTAACTAAAGCCCCAGCTGCGAAGACAAAAATATTTAGGTCGGGTAGGATTCAAGAATAGTTTTCGGTAGCCTTGTGCAATAAATAAGCGAGATCAATATTGCGTTAGGAGAATGTTGTCTTGACGTGTTTTAATTTTGTCCATTAGAGTCGAAATGACGATTGCTGTACGCATAGTTAGAGAGAAAACGTGTGCAATATTTTCACACCTGCTGCTGATTAATATCCTGGGACCGAAGCTGGAAAAATACTATCAAATAACATGGAGGCCGGTCCACGCGTCACTAAAAGAGAATCAAAGGGCGAACGATTTAGCTCGAGCGTTAACCAACCGAGCGGGGCAAAAGCAATTGCTTGATCAGTACTCACCTTTTACCTTTGTTCCCCTGCCATTCTATTACGACGAGTGCCAGGAGGTCCAGCGGCTTAGCTGCAGGATTAATCCTCCCCCTCACAAAAATCTCAATACTGAAGACGCCGTATCTATGAAATTTCCTCAAACACATTCCCAAACATAAGCAAATATAGCAAAAACCGTAACAAAATATTTAGTTTCGGTAGTGTTTGAGAATATTTTGCGGCAGCCTAATCCAATAAATAGCCGACATCAATTTGCAGTAGGCGCGTGTTATTTTGACGTGTTTTAGTTGTTCATTATAGGCGCAATGACAATTGCTCTAGGGATAATTGGAGAGAGCAAAAGTCTGCAATTTTGGCGCCCCTATCCTGGAGTCTGCCCCTGGTGCGCCTACACACGTCCCACACTCTTGCACATCTCGTGGGGGTTTGGGTGCAAACGCCACACTTAAAGATGCCTAGCAGATCCTTTGATCTGTGGGAGGTACAGCTGTGCGTTGATACCCTGGCGGGACAAGAAGCTCTCCTCATGAAAGCTCATCGAGCAGTCATTGCCAATGGAGTAGTGGAATGAGCAATCCACCCACTCTACCACTCGGCCACTTGAACGAAATAATCAATCTCGTTGGTTACAATAAATGTCTCTCCTGTCCTCTACTGAGGGTACCCAGAAACAGAGCTCGGCTTTCCAAAACCCGAAAGAAAAAATAAACAAATACAAAAGTTAACCATATCCCAAGACACAATTATGATAGATCTTAGTATAAAACTAGCTTTAATAGGAATTAAATTCGTGAACAGCACCGGAAACTGTTTCAGCACCGGAAGCATCCCTCATTTTTTTATGCCTTCAACTATTTCTCAAAGCATGACACAAATTTGAGACTTCATACAAATGTGCGAGAAACATTCCCCAAGTTCAAGTCAGCAAATGGGTGCAGGTAATTCTACCCATGGGGCTCAACAGCCTAGACTTTTTGTTTAAGTTGTATGTCAAGGCACTATACACAGTTAAGCCACGCACGCTGGTAACATTCTGCAGGACGAGTAACAAGGCTGCCAAAAGATACACGATTTCCTCAGTAGTATCAAAGTCGGAATTCATAATCATGCTTTAGCACCTATCGAGCTCAGCGCATTTTTGGCTGGCTCCGAATCTGGATGTGGCTTCCAATTCTTCGCGCTTTTTTCCCGGTTCTTATCATCGTGATATTTCTTGAATTTAAATATCATATGACTCATATAGTGCATAAATGGCACCTTAGTTAATCAAACACCATAGCCGACCCATGTGTTCAGGTTCGCTTCGTATGCAGTTAACGAGTTCAGTTGCTATAAGTTGAAGCTTCACGCGTACGCTAAGCAAGAGTATTTTATTCGCGAACCAAAACACAGAAGCGGAAATTTAATGATAAGGCTTTATAGTTCTGAGGAAACATGAATTTCTTGCAATGTCTGTAATTTCCAAATCACCGTGAGAATTTCTAATTATCTGCTCATGAGGGGTGCGCTGCTAGTGGTGCTGACGACCCGAGACAGGGGAGCGAGGCTTGGAATTATTTCACATCCGGCACCTGTCGCATTCGCCAGCGCCGCCGTCGGTTTCGCGAACAGCTCATGATCGAGCTGACGACAGGCGGCTTGCATGCTGAGTGAGGCAGCCTTTTACGTCTGCCATCCTTGCCTTGACAGTGGCCCTTGGGACTCAGCTTGGATACCCGAGGCCCGGCCTTCCTTCCGGCGGCATCTACCTTCCGGAGGATATCGGATGGGCAGCAAAGTGAAGGATGGCTAGGAAAAGAAAAGAACAGCGTGGATCAAGCACCTCTTCAAGAGCGGCTACCTCTTAGCGGGCGCAAGAAGGCACCAGCGCAAATTCGCGAAAAGCCCCTTTTACTTTTGATTAAGGAGGCCGTGTGGGTGGTGCTGACTGATTAGTCAAATCGATTGCAGAGTAGAACGGAGAGATTTGCATCACACTGGCTGAACAGGCCCGCAGCTACCAAAGAGATGGTATTAAGTGATAGCATATACGGCTCGTTCGGCCGAAATCCGTTGCCGTGACCTATGATTGACAGGAAGGCCTAAGAAAGGTGATGGAAATATTCCCAGAAGTTTAAAATGAACAAAAATACATTCGCCGGCAATGGGGTTCGAACCCAGGCCCTCTGCATGCCAGCGGGCACGCAACGCGTACGCCACAAAGCGACATGAGTTCAAGCGTGTTAGAGGGGCACCAAATAAACGCGTTTTTGTAGCGAGAGCTACATCACGCCAGCCGCTTCGCGACGTCCGCGTAGCGATGCGGCGCGCCAGCGAAGTCGAGTGGGGGGAATAGTGGTGAGGGGTAGATGAGGGAGAGAGTGAATCCACGTCCAGGGAAGAAGATGACGAAGGAACGCCAAGCTAAATGGAGCGGCGAAAGACTGAGTTTGCAATTCGACTGAGCAAGTTCCACTTGGCCAGCTGTAGCTATCGCGTCATCCAGGTTTAACCACAGCTAAACAACTGGAATTTTTTTTTGTCTGTATGACAGTAAAGTATGTTCGAGATATTTAATGCTGTTATGATAATTAAAAATAAAACTAGATATAAATATGCTAATTAGACGCCCGAAAAGAAGGAAAAGGCGCTAGCTTAAGCGTCCTCTTAATTTTTTCTTTGGCCCCGCGACCCTCCCCGCTGCCCGCCTACCTCCCTGCTTACAAAGGGATGCCATCAGACTTGTCCTGAATAAACTGTTTTCTCTGCTGGCTATCTATTGGTACATTATTATCGTCCACAGGTGTGGTCGTGGCTAGTGGGTGTAGTCTTCGCGTCGAGTGTGGCGTCAGGGCCACGGTTAAAATCCCCAATGGTGTTAAATGCACGTCACTGTCCTCGTCAGCTGGCCTCATGTAAGCACCATTCTTTATCGTCAAGTTCTTTCTGGAGGTTCGTAACCATGCCTACACAAATAAATGTAGTGACTGCTGTCTTGCTGTCCTGGCATCCCCCTTTTATATCCTTATGGTTTAACTGAGATATTGCCCTTAGCTTACTAATGCTTTGCAGAGCTGTCGCACAAATCATTGAACTGAGCACAGAAGATATGCTAACCGAAAATTTTTAGTGCAGAAATAACCTATTCCTGAGTATCGACGAAATAGATTCGAAGTACCTGATCAGATTACTTCCGGCTACATCTATATTTCTACCATGGTCGCTTTTACATTCCTTCCAATGCGAACCTTGGTTCTTGCGAAGCGTTTGCGTTTTTCAAATCTATATTATTGATTGAACGATGAAGGTCTATATCGTAATCAATAAACGGACGTGAACTCATGACGACCTCAAAAAAGATACTCGGATGTGAAAAATTCTATAAGAACCACCAAATTCTACTTGAACTAGCGAGGCAAGGGGCACATGTATGTGCTGTCTCCCTGATATTTTTTTCCTTTTTGTTTTTTTGTACCACAATGGTGGCCAAGTGATTGAGCATCCGCCTCGCATGCTGTAGGTGTGGCGTTCAATCTCCAGTGACGCCGGGGACCCACCGGTGATAAAATGGGCACAAGCTTTTCCCTGGTCTGGTGCTCGGCTTATATAGGGTGGAATGCTTGGGAAATGGGTCTTTCAGCCCGCCTTGAGAAATCGAAAATACCTTGTGTTATGGCGCTATTTGGCCATAGACGCCCTTGCACCATAAAAATTCATAATCATAATCTTTTGTTTATTTGGCGTTTCCGGAACCAGGTTTTTAGAAATTAGCTTCAATATAAATTTGTCTTACTGTGGTCAACTGAACATCATGGCAGCTGCTCATTTTTGCGGTGACAGTATTTCATATTGCTACCACTACACTCTCAGGGCTCACTGTGCACTAGCAGCTATAGTTGAGAGCCTGGCTGCTTTTTCTTTATCGTAGCACACACGGAGCACCCTGTCATTTGCCGGCTTGCTCTCGAGACGGAAATTGACGACCACGCCCTTCTCCTGAACTGATGCACACAGGCTCGACCATGTTCTGTAGCGGCTGTGTGTCTTCTTTGCAGCCAGAATATTCTCACACATCTGCGAGAATGCCAGAGGAGTGCAGAAACACGTGTTTCAATGTCTAGTCTTCTTTGCAATCACAGTCCGAATCGCTCGTCGCACTTCCGTGGGCCACCCGTCTTTCACAGGGGCCACACACAGCAAACGAATAACGGGAGATTCATTTTGTCTTGGCGATACGTAAGGGAGCACGCCGCCGATGAAAACTGTCTCTCTTAGGTCCAAAGGTGGGCCAAGGTGTCGCAGACGGAAGTGGCTGTGAATCACCACACGCACGTCATCCAACACGAGATGTACGACGCTACAGAGGCAGTTGGTGCGCGGAGGCGGTGAGGTGATTGGCTAGATGGTTGCCTGCAATGAGGCAACGACCAGGCTCCCACTGCGCGCGAACGGCACATCCGCGGTTCTTGAGATGCTCGATGCGCTCCTCAATTGCGCACAAAAGCGAGGAACCAAGGGTACGGGCCAGCAATCGGTTGACGGATCGCACAGCAGGGCGAAGGTCCAGTAGGTCCACGCTGGTTGAAGAGCCGGGGTACATGGTGCGCTCTTTGCTGTGCAGTTGCAGGGCGGAATTGCTGGCTGCCGCTCCGAGTGAAGAGCTTTCCCTCGCCGCTGAATCTCGGTGTTCACAAATATGTAGTCTTGAAGTTCCTCGTGGAGGACGGCTCCAGAAATGCGCTACGTAGTACTGAGTGGGGTGCCACGCTTTTCCATGAGTTGCCGATCTCCTGATGAACCACCATGGATGAGGACCAGGATGAGCTGAGGTAAGAAAAAGAGCAGGGCGAGCAGAGGGAAACAGCAGGCGGCGTATCGCGTGTCAGCTGCTCGGACGCTCGCAGCGCCGCTCCTATTCGCGAACGCCTGTGCGGCCGCAGGAGCTGCAAAAGCGGGCCGCCTGATGCACAGTGGAGGCGATCGATTCGGGACAGCGAGTGCTGCGTGGCCTGAACTACGAGAGGCTACGCGCCTGGCTCAGCCAGTGTTGATGCGCACTGTGAGTATATGGAGAGGCCGATGATCTAGCGCTACTGGTATGCTATCAATGTCTCTCCATGCTGGTATGCTTGATGATTGGCTGAATTTATCCAGAGCAACCTGTTTGTGTTACCTAATTTAGGGCGTTTCGACTACTGTACACAAAAAGAAAGCAAAAAAGCAATCACTTCCTGATTCTATGTGCTGAACAACCAGTCTAGAGAGCAGGGCAAACGCCTTATTTTCGCAGCAAGAACTCCCCGTTAATGCGGCTTGTGAATGTTAATTTGCGTTATTAGATATGATAGTCTTCATTCTAGCTGAATAAAAGATGTTTGTTTACTGGGTACCGTACTATATTCATCAGTTTTTCCAATAAAGAACCTAAACTGTACTGCCAGCAAATCATAGGATCGCATATGGAGGGAATGGGAAATTGAAGAGCTGATTCTTTTTTACGCAATGAAAAATTTAGAAGCGTCAGCAAAGCCCTTCCAATATTGTAAGCATTAGAAGTGCTGAGCCACTATAACAGATCATAACGACACTAAACAAAGACAATTTATTATAATTGTAAACAAGCAACGAAGCTTAACTTGACCGGGTTTTTGACCGAAGAGATGGTTATTGACCCTCTTGACCTAGTTGTTGACCGAAGGATGTAGTTATACCCCTAGCAGTTGGTTCTGTACTGCTATACAGAGAGGATTTAAAAAAACTAGAATGACAGGCGAGCAAAAATAAAGACTCTATGGCGATCCGCGGTGGATCGGTTGAAGGCGTAAGCATTTTCTGTTCATATGCTTACATTTTCATTTTTACAACTTAGTTTATCAATTTTTTCGATCAGACACAGAATGGTTGCTCTTTTTCTAGTGGTGGTATACTTAGTTTCGTTATATCCTATGTTGACACAATAAAACCGTTATATCAGAGGCGCTGCACTTAATTTGAATATGTCCGAGGACCACACACGAACGAGTGCCATATCAGAGGTGGCATACTTAGGTCTTGTTATATCCGAAGTTCACACATTAGGTCAGTCAGTTCGGGGCGGAATAGAAACGTTCATTATATCTCAGGTGGTATACTAAAGTTCCTCATATCCGAGGTGGCCACGTGTGACGGCTGTAGTCATTTCCGCTTGCAGAGGCCCGTGTAATGCTCACGCATTAGAAGCTGGCCTGGATGCGTGTCACTCGAGGTGCAAGCTACCGCAGAGGGAAACTCCTGCCAGAGAAGAGGCACAGGTTTTACCCACCGGTCGAGCAAGTAAGACTCTTTTATGCAGAAACGTCGTGCAAGCGAATGTTTGAGTAGCGAAAGAAACAAAGCACAGCTGACTTACGCGAAATAAAAAGAGGGAACAAAGAACGAAAAGCGTGGAACGAGGATGCAAGCCACCAGTTTGTCCATGAGTAAGAGATGTAGGAACATGAAAGCAATAGCAGAACAAGAGCAGGAGTTGGGAACTACAGATGTCTGAAAATAAACGCAACCAAAGGAAAACCAGCGCATACAATGCAGATAGAAGATATTGCGCTACTGTTCGTGGCATCTCACTCTCTTTTATTGTGTTGCCGCTTAGTGCTGGATTCTCCTTTTGGAGGAGCACATTCTGGTTGCAGGAGACAATAAGGCAAAAAAAGATTAAGGTTCATAGCATAAAAGGGCTGTGACCAGGTTTCGTGGGAAGTAAGGACGTAGAAGCAGAGAATGGCTGACATTATGCTGTGCAAAACGCAATAATCGAAGAATGCAGAACACACGGAGAGAAGGCGCATGTACAGTCGGGGACAAAAGTCTGGAGACCACGTGTTCCTGAAACAAAGCCGATAGTTCTATTATTAGCCAGCGGCTGGAGACCTCACTTGTGGAGATGAAAGAACAAAGTTTTGACAATCACCTCCACAAGTGTGGTTTCCAGCCGCCGGCTAATAGGAGAGCTATTGGCTTCGTTTGAGGAACATGTGGTCTCCAGAGTTTTGTCCCCGACTGTACAGATAAAGCCTGAAAGAGGCAGTCGCACAGAGACGAATATGAGAAAGTCTCCGTTATGGACAAGGTGGTGAGCGAAATCCCCCAACATTGATGTACGGAGGAGTCCCAGTCGAAAAACAAAGCAGAAATTTTTCTGTTGTCCCAACATATATTCTGTAATGTTTTTGCCAACGAAGTTGTAGCAACAGTGCAAATTTTTGTACTAAAAAGAACTACAGAACTGAAGACTAAAGAAAAGTACTGCAGAAAACACTACGATAGTAAGCATACTTCAAAAGGACACAAATTTTGTAGTTATGGCAAAACGGCAATACATTTGGTTGCACTGTTGACACGGTTCAACCGTTTTCCTCGACTAGAGTCGGAGAAATTATCGGGATGCCGTCGAGCTGTCAGCTCCACCCTCTGCAGCGCTACCGAGCCCAGCGACGTCTTGCTATTACACTTCCTGCATAATGCATTCGCTCGGTAGAAAGTAATGGCGCTTTCAGGGCGACCTCTTGATTTGCATTGGCCTGTTATAATATAAATGGGAAAGAAAGTGTAGTCAAGGCACAACTTAGGTTATGATTCACTATTGCTGTGCAGAAGCCAATATATTAGTGGAGCGCAGCGGCAGGTGAAGAGGGAGAAAATTTAATACAAAAATATTAGAAAATTAACCCAGATGCTCCACTGCAGTGTGGAGCATGAAATACAGCCGGGAAAGAGTGTATGAAAGCACGTTTATTTCGCAAAGGAAGGCGCCGGGCGCAGCGATGGTGACCGGTTGGGATCTTTGGGATAACTGTAAAGGAGGCTGCTGCTTTCTTTGTACTGTAAGGACTTAGTGCAGCAAGCTAAGTGGGAGTGCGGTTATTGTGGCTCTAGCACAGTTGATCACCGAGCAGAGGCGTCGCTCCGATCTGGAGGAGCAGGAGGAGTGCCTTGCCTAGCTCGATATCATGATATGGAAGCGTGCAATCCGGAGTTCCCGGGTTCGAACCCGACCGCGGCGGCTGCGTTTTTATGGAGGAAAAACGCTAAGGCGCCCGTGTGCTGTGCGATGTCAGCGCACGTTAAAGATCCCCAGGTGGTCGAAATTATTCCGGAGTCCTCCACTACGGCACCTCTTCTTCCTTTCTTCTTTCACTTCCTTTCTTCTTTCACTTCCTCCTTTATCTCTTCCCTTACTGCGCGGTTCAGGTGTCCAACGATATATGAGACAGATACTGCGCCATTCCCTTTCCCCAAAAGGAATTTAAAAAAAGATCTGGTCAAGCCCAGGAGAGGTGCGCTGTAAGCTAGCGCCTCAGCTCAATGGTTGCCGGGAGATGATGCCGAGGAGGGACGTACCAGGTAGTCCTAAAGTTCAGATCAGTGAAAATTATGTGAACGAAAACGCGCAGAGATGGTGTTAAGTGCTGATTTGGCACAGTTGCCCCGATTCTCTTTCGGGAATACTTTTCTGGGAAGGACAACTATAGAGGGGAGGTTGCGCCTGGCTGTGATATACGCGGAGCATTCCTATTAGGTTAGTCTCCTGTTTACTTTTGGACCTGTTAGTGGAAATGTGGCAGTGAAGGTGGCAGAGTTTGAGGGGGGGGGGAGGTATCTCGGAACCTCTGACCGGCATGGCAGAAAGACGAGAGAAGGCACACATGAACGCGAAACCTAAGAAAGACAATAAGTCGAAAACATAAGGTCCTCCATAAAACTGTAGCAGACGTTTTAGGTATGACACGATGACCTAGAGGGCAAATGCCCATATATGCGGAATTGGTCCTTCTCGCGTTTGCATTCTTAGATCCTTGGGGGTCCGCAAAGCACTCGTGATGCAGTGGTGCAGCAGTTAGTCGTTGCGCCTAGTGCCCTGTGTTGGCAGGTGCTGCCACCGGTGGGGCTTGTGCGACCGAGGTTGTGTTTCCTAAGCAACCTCTCGCGACCAACCTTTAATTTAACTGGCACCTGCCAGGGTTGTAAATTTTATCAATCCATTGGGCAGGTTGTGATGACACCGCAAGGTTCCGTCAACTAGAGGCCTTCCCAGGTTTCTTCTGGGGTTTTTCCGTTCACAACTCCGACGATGACGTCGACGGAAGTTCTGCAGATCAGAAGTCTTAATGATGTCTTGTTAAAACTAGCTTTAACATTTGAAGTTTAGGTAGGATGATAATAGGCTTTTTGCACCTACCGCGAGGACACGAGAAAACGCTATTACCACTAAAACATAGGCCTTAAGGAATATATAGATAGAGCAAGAACGCCGGGCTTCCTTCGACAGTGTCTGCAAAAATGTCTGTCTGAACTATTTTCCTTGGTTTAGGCATGGTGTCTTTTCACAGGTTCCTTTCAACGCTTCTTTGATTCTTTTTCGAATATTCTGGCGCATTTTTTTGCATCGATGTCTGCATAACCATCTGTTAATCGGGGCGTACGCGTCGTATACAGAAACATCGCCGGAGCATGACGCTCTGGCGGATGAACCTTTGCGATAAACTAACCTGAAGTCCCCGCCGTTGATTCGCGTCTCGTGCGAACTCTTTCCGCTTGTTTTCCGTTTTCGTCCTGATGTCTGCATTACGGTGGTACGTTGACTTTTGAGAGAAAAGAAGGCAGTCAGAATAGTAGGGGCATTACGACATAAATGAGCACTGGCAGCAAGCTTGCTGATTAAGGGCGGTTTTCCGCCTTGATTTGAAGCAGGGAGAACGGACATTAGAAAAAGATAAAAATTGGCCTTGGAAGGGTGCAGACGCTCTGTAATGACCTTGAACGATAGTAAACAAGAGTTACTACGCCCGGAAGCTAGCACACGCAGTTCTCTTTCACTGACAAACAACATATTTTTGAGCAAACTAAAGCTTGTGATATTTTACATGACGCAATGGAAAAATGTGCATAAGGCTATATTTTTCTGAACAATTATTTCGGTAAAGTGTAAACGGTAGAAAAAAGGGTGAGCGATTTTTACTTCCATGATTAAAACAGCAGCGCTGTGACCGAACAGGAGGCTCTTTGTATTTTGTATAAGACGAGGGAGCATGGCGAATATTGTTAGACAAAAATTTTCAGCATTGAAAACTGAAAGATACTGTTATAGAAATATTGAATATAATGGGGGATTCTTCCGATATGTTGCAAAATCTTACCTCTAAAGTGTTTCCATCATCCGCTTAGAGCAGTTAAGAGTGCCTTATAAAACCACTCTTTTATTAAAACTCGCATCTGCTTTCGTCTCCTGGGTAAGCAGTTGCCAAAATAAAAAAAAAAGTTGTTTCCAACACTCCGATGACACAAGTAATGCATAAAAATCTCTCAGTTATCTACAATCCCATGCAAACCTAAATGCCTGTTTATTTCGTTTGCTTCTGCCCTCTCCGCTATCTTCATCCACTTCTGAACCCTCCCTCCTCCCCCTTTTTGATACCCGGCTCTCGTAGATGCAAATGGAAGACCACCTCACCTTCGTCAACCAGGCGCAAAGTGCACTGAGCGTTTGATATGCACTGCACAATAAATCGTTCGCTTTCTTGGGAACAATATTTCTTCTTTCTTCTCTGCTAGTCGCCAGATAGCGTTGATTTTCTGTCCGTCTTGGTGTTATCTGTTTTCGCTAGCAATAGGGCCAGGAGAAAGGAGCTTCTTGTAGGCGAAAGGTAATTTAATGTGCTTCGGAATGAGTATAAAAGGGTTTGGTTGCACCGAGTAAAACATCAAATAAGTTGGCGGAGATCGTGAAGATTTGAAGTAAAATTGAGTGCAATAATTAGATGCGAAATGTCCAGGCCTGCACAGCAGACCAAATCTTTGCTAGTGTAGTAGGGCAGACCGCTGAAATTCATCAGTTGGCCTTCGTGCACCGTGAAGAACGTGGAGGGCTTTTGATTTGTTTTAACGAATTTTATTGCCAACTGGCGATCTTGCGCTCATTCAAAAAAAAAAAAAATTGGCTCCGCAGAGTGAAGCTAGATTGTAGCCGATGCATGGGAGGTGGTAAAATATCTCTAAAAAATCAATATATGTTGCGACGGCAACGAACACAAAACCGCATAGTGGTATCTTTTTTTTTTCCAGGACGACTTTTAGCTTTAAGGGCTATTTAACCGCAGGGCAATGTGGTCGCACATCATTCGTTGATATTTTCCGTAATCCCCTAACATTTTCACGTTAAGGGTGTCCAAGGGATCCGGGGGAAGAGGATTCACGCATTCATCACTTAAGATGCCATATTCAGCGATTAGAATAAGCTGGTCTTTTGGCAATTAAAACGTAGCGGTGCTTATATTATTTTTGATAGAATCCACTCAGCTGCTTTTCGATTATGTGTCACGAGCGCTTGGTTGATGAATATTGTATCTTCGGGCACCTGGTGCAATGAGTTTGCTGCCAATAGGCAGAAGAAGGCGAACCTGGTTCGAACGTGAAATATGTCCCGTTGACTGACCGCATTCAGAGAAGACTCCCGAAAAAGGGTTCAAAATGGGCATACGCACTTAAAAACAGGCATGCAGGATGCATTAAAACTTACCCAATATTACGAGTATGCTTAAGAAGATTAAGGCCGGACGCCAAACATATGTCCAGCACCTACATTTGCCCATTTGTTTTCCGCCGAGGATGGCTGGCCCCGGAATTGAGACGAAAGATGCCTTTTTATCTGCCTACGAGCACGCCAGAACTATGCGGAATGCACACCTCCATCTGACAGATACACTTGTTAGCTGAGAAAAAATAGCATGATTGCAGATAGACACTATGTCGCTTAAAAGGCTCCAATTTTTCCTGAACTCTTTTATCAAACTCTTTTCCATACGAGCCCGCGCAGGATAATACCACTTGCGCCCGTTATCTTTTTTTTTTTGCTGTTTTCTTCTCTCTCTCTTACCCTACCGCATTTTAGCTTGTCGTGTAACCGCTGCTCTAACTCTTGCGCCCTGGAGCATAACGCCCAAAGATTCTCGCTCGCGAGCAGTCCGCAAAATGCAGTATCGACTCGACCGGCAAAGGCAGGCCAACTTATCGACGCGTTCATTGTGGAGGCAAATGATAGAGGAGTAGGGGGCGCGAATGATAGGAAGGAAGCTTTCTGGCTATGTAGTAACTGTGCTGTGACTGCGTGTGACTGTGCAGTAACTGTAGCTGTGAAGTAACTGAGCTTGGTTTAGTTCATTGAAGCAGCCTGCCCATGTATTCAGGGAGTTTGTTAGAGTACAGTGTTGTGCCGCACACCTGAATTCCTAGGGGCTCCTGGTTTTCATGTTTGGTGGTGTTTAGAAAGGATGGGTCAAGCTATGCGAGACAGTAGTTCTCGAACGAACATTCGTTTTATTTATGACACACGTGCATTGAGGACTCTTCGCGGAGAGTGACAGTGAGCACGCCACCACTTGCTTAACAATAGTGTCGGCAGATTAGTATAAATTTTTTACGTGACAACTGAAGTTGTAGCAGAGTGGTAAACACAATAAGAGAATTAAAGCTCTAAACGAAACGATTAGATGCGTCTGTGGCCACTGTAAACAGAGTTTCGACCTGAGGATCGCGAGACATAAAAAGAAGCAATACGGAAGCCTGACGAAGCAAACAAACGAACTCAAAGTCAAGACCAAAACAGACGGTATGGAGCTCACTCCATTCTCGGCACCTCATTTGCGGAAAAGCCCCGGGAGCCGGCAGTGGCGCAGGGGCGACCCAAAGCGTGCGCTACTTATATCCGGAGGCTCTGAACACACAGTCGGCGGTTGTATGAGCGCTGGACTATGACTGTGCTCGCGACTTATTCAGTCTTTAACCACGAAAATGCGACACTGGCGCAGCTTTATTTGCTAGTACGGTCATGTTCAAAGTGAAATCAATTCGCGAAAGCTCATTCTTTTGAACGGTAGGCTTTAATGTGAAGACACATCCCCAGTCCGCACAGCTTCTTGTCCGCAGCAATATGCTACAAACGTTTGTCTAGCCCACCCTGCACGCGGGAAAACGAGGCTCGCTGTTCAGTGGAGCTGCCCATTTCGACGAAGCCAACCAACGCGACGCCTATTCTTGTAAGTGATGCACCACCCTATCTTAATAATATAAGTTTCCTTGAAACTTCAGTAACCGTCAAGAACAATTGAAGCCACGAACCGGTGATAGAGATGGAAGGAGTGAGGTGCAACGCTTGTGGTATCGCCCTGTTCTGCAGCACACTTCTTAGCAAACACATTCGTTGTTTTATGTCACTCTGTCGTGCCGCCACCAGGGGACTTTCTTACTATTTAGATATCAGTCATTACTCAAATACCTTCTGATTTTGTTATAGCGACAGAAAAGGCCAGCGCCGGCCTTTTTTTTAATGCGCGATGAGTGCGGCGCATAAAGCTATTACTTTCCGAGCCGAGCTGTCAACGCATCTCATTTTGTTCTGTCCTCAGGGGCCTTCAGAAATGTCACTGCCTCCTCAAGTTACTTATGAAATCTTCGGATCGATACCACATACGCGTAGGAAATTCCTACAGCCCATTCCCACATTGTTCATGCTCCACTTCTTTTGCTATTCTTCCATTCGGATTACATTTCCAGCCAGAAAATTATTCGTGCCGCTCATAGACGGATTGGTAATTCTGTGCGTACCTTTTTACAAGATGTCCATGTTTTCTTTTCTATTTTCAATTCGATATCTGCTACACCTAAATTCCGTAAGTGCATATACATTTAATGCTTTCGTCACGAAGGTCGCACGACTTTAAATCACTTTTGGTAATTCTGTTAACAATGATGCAAGTGAGAGACTATTGCACTTCCTATCGTCAGACTGGGATGCAAATTTCCCCACCGCAGGTACACATATCTGGCTACAGGCAAATATTGTACCTTTACTCTACAAGTGAGCTCAACATGTTATTTGATTACTAAAGAGATGAGTTAAACATCTGAGGTTATGTTGCTTTTGGCTTTTTAATGCTCGCATAACACGTGTTGGTGGATATGGAGTGGTAGAGTTTTATTAGATGGTGTGTACAATGTACACGGATTGAAATATTATCAAGTAAACGTCGGTCCTCTCGGTATTCTTACAACGTTTCATCATCCGTCATCCGTGGTGCCCACTTTCCCTCTGTCATGTGCTCTTTGTGCTGGAAACATGATTTACTGCCTTCTAGCCGAGCTGTCTACGCTTAGTGATGTATTTTCTAGTATATTGAAACGCGCCTTCGCTTTATTCATAGCCCACCGCAGACATGCCAAAATTACCGGTCAGATTTGTTAAATTATTCAAACCAATGAAAATAAAGGAACAAAGCCACCCGCTAAACTGCGCACTTTCATTAGCGACTGCTTGGGAATTAGCCGCATGACAAGTGGAAATAGTTTTCGATGGTTGGCGAGTTTTTTTCCTGTTAGCGTAAGATCGGATTGAAAGAAATTCAACGAAGCTAGCATCGAAGGATACCACTTTGGGCGGCTGAACCAACAGCGCAAAACCTCGACACCGGGAATTCATTTGTTTCGAAATACAGAATGCCGTTTGCTCATCGGAACAGGTGTTACTTGTTCATGTCGCACTGTGAGATTGTGTCCTGAGTCGTGAATCCTTCACCGGGCGCCACAAGGGACCCCTCCGGCACGTAGCTCAAAGCGTATGCTAACGCGTATTGCCGCTTTATAGTCATGCACACACATGTACCTCAAAGCGGTTTGAGTATACAGATAATGGTAACGCGTGGCACGAGTAATCGCATACGAAGCCACAGAAAATAATTATAATACTCCGGGGTGCCGCAATAGCCAAAGTGGAAACATAAAAGTATCGCAGAGTCGCTCACGGGAGGCTTTGGAGGAAGGTAAGTCTAAGTTTTTGATTTCTTTTACTATGGCTAAAAGGTCACCACGACGTTCATAAGTTACCAGAAACGGAAGGCCTTGGTTGTTAGGTTACAGTTTCGTAAACAGGCTTTTGTGTTATTTTTAACAGCAGATGTCTTTGCGTGGTAACGCATAGACCTCCTATTTTAGGGCTTCGAAACTTTTACCTCGGACGACAATACTAAGACCGTCAAAACGACTGTCAGTTTATTGATTATTTCAGGAGTCGTTCCTCTCAAAACAGTTACAGAGGTATTTATAGGTTACCAGAATACGATGGCACAAATCGAGGTGGACCGGTTGGCCACTGCTTGAGGCTATCTGCATAAAGCGGATTTTCCGCTCCTAGTTGTCCTATGATTGTTCACTCTTCGAGCCTTTTTAGCTTTGAAAAAGGCAGAATGTCGGTACAAACCAGCAGGTAGCAGCTCAATATGCTTTTATATGAAAAACGTGTATGATGTATTCAGCTAACCAGTTTAGGTGTAAGCATTGCAGGAATGGCGTGCCGCATATTACGTCACCTCATAGACGGTGGGAGCCGCACAGTGGCTTAGGCCTTGCCCTCTTGCTGCCAATTACACCCCGGTTTTAGGCTTGTCGAGCCCCTGGTGAGTTCGACAGTATGCATGTCTTTAGCTGCATATGCGGTTTGAGCAGCCTTAGCCGTCAACCTCATTACTCAACGCGAAAAGGTATTTGGCATCCTTCTCTCCGTTAGCTGCTTTACGTCCCACTGTATTCAACTGCTTTTTTGTAATGGACAATGCGCACGATGTCCCCCTTGGCCTTCGATGATTTAATCTCAATAGCTCTGGCTCTGCCTTCATTGGATATATATACGCGCTTAGGCTCACTGGCCGTCTTTTCCATTTTTAGGTGCTAATACAAAAAAATGTGCCTTTTATGGCTTGGTCCAGGGCTTCTATCGCTTCATTCAACTGCGTCACTGCGTTCCCATGGCGGTAGCTCTGGTGGCCACAAAACTTTGTTAAGCTTAGTACGCAAGAATGTATGATGAAGACGATTTTAAACACTTAGCCATAGGGGCTACCATTTAAATACTAGGCGTGAAAACCTGAGCGTTGGCTGAATGTTCTAATTCATCATAATAGAAAGTGACTATGCCAGTGCCAACACTGCTCTGATCCCACTGTGATCTTAAGTATTTTTCTACTTGTCAAAGTTCAGGAGGAAAAGTAAGGAAGTTTTCAGACAGGTTCAGACTAATTTGGGTTTCAAGTGTGTTTAAAGAATGCCTTCAAATTCGGCCTGAGGTTCTCCGTGGGTTTTGGGAAACGTTGGACTAGATTTGTTGAGAAAGCTAAAAACACTCCATGCTTGGCAGGCGTCTTTGGAGGAGTGCGCAAGTCTAATGTGACTGCTATCTTTTTAAGACTTCAGCTGTAGGTTACGTGGGAATCTAAGAAGTAAAAAGGTGCCGCGGAAGAGCACATGGGAGAAACGGCCGCCATTTGCGCTTGATTGAAAGGTGTCTGTTCCACCCTATTTATTCACTGCAGACATTTTCTATAGTTTCTGGCGGCGAAACCAAGAAGCCTGTGCTTAGTCAAGATTGTTTTGTCCCGCGCGAAGAAGAGATAGATCAGCGCTTCGTTTCGCTTAGCGTGCGAATGCAGGTGCTGTGAGGATCATGCAGCTGCCACCTAAAAGAGCGAAAAGAAAGCTTCATGAAATACAACGGCCACGACTTTAAACGTAACTTACCTCTTTTTTTGCTTCGTAATCAAAGAAACTACATTCTGATTGTTCTCCGACGCCTTGCATAATATATGTCAGACCCGCATTCAGCGGCATTAAGAATATATTTTGGTTGAGGACGAGGAATAGATGTAATATGAATTCTGCCTTCGTCAGCGCATGATCGTAGGCCTATTGTAAATGCGTTGCTAGAACTACGAGTTCGTGAAGCCTAACCCGCCACACATTCCTCTATTTGGGCGTCATAAGGAAGAAATATTCCCGAAACACAAAACCTCGCTCTAAGGTTCGGCGTGCACGTAATTTTTCGGGTGAGCCGGAGGTCCTGTTCTGCTACTTCGTCCTCCTAGCCGGCCAGCTTTATATAGACTTTCTGCAAATGCAAAAAATATCCCTATCCCGTAAACCAACCTCTTTATTTTTCTGCATTCAGCCAGAACGAGAGTCACAGCAAGGTTCTTTGTTTAGATTGCTCAGGTGTCGAAGGCAGCATCTATAAGGAGCAAATGGTTCTATGTGATGCATGCAAGTAGCAAGGAGTGTGCATACGAAGGCTGAACTTCATTAACAAACGCAGTGGTCACACGCAGGAGTATAAAATCAAAGATTTATAGCGAGAGAGCAAATGATGAAAGCCG
This sequence comes from Amblyomma americanum, assembly GCF_052857255.1. Classification (NCBI taxonomy): domain Eukaryota; kingdom Metazoa; phylum Arthropoda; class Arachnida; order Ixodida; family Ixodidae; genus Amblyomma; species Amblyomma americanum. The sequence goes on from NC_135500.1 coordinate 131,152,253, forward strand.
ACTTTAGCACGTCTGAAATTTGGGGCACGTTGAGAAGCATTACGTCTTCAGAGACAGCAACCCTAACCACCTACGAACCTTTTATGAACTGTGAGCTTACACTACCAGCTTTTTGTATTGAATAGGCTCTACACGTTCTTTAATCTTTTTCTTTTTTTGTGTGTATGGTGCGCGTCTGTGGCCTTTAGACATCGTTCCCGAATAGTTCATCCTTTATTAACTTGCAGCTGTGTGCCCGACGCGCCTTCCAATGCCCCGAAATTCACTTTCACACGTAACCGGCCTTACTTTGTCCCCTTTTGGAAGCTGCTAGTTAGAGGGCCTTGACAAGCACGTCAGCCTTAGAGCAGGCACTTGTTCCACATTCCAAAGGGCATCTTATCGAAACCCATCAGCCTCTGGGGAGCGCGCCCGCCCGATCCCGACTTGTTATCGTTCGCCACAGTTATACAAGTGCTCTCCCCAGAGGTTTCCGGAGTACTATATGCAATAATGGAAGGGGCATCGCGCCTGGTGCTCGAGTGTAGAATTCCAAGCAGATGCTTCATTGCCTGCGCTACATTCACAACATGTGTTTTTCAATTCAATTTTCTTTGATGAGTCCATTTTTATACCAAAACATAGACATCACTCTATAGATCCTTAGCCAAAGACTAGTTATGGATTCATGCAATAAAATAAAAAAAAAGCATTGTGAATCAGCTTTTTTCTTCTGCATACTAAGGAAATACACGCATACAATGGCACAAAAATCGCAAGATACAAGCAATAGCAGATTTTTAAGTGTTACACTGTACGCTGCGGCTAATAACAAAAAAGGAAGATCTGGCACTTACAGCAGCAATGATAATACAAAAAATGAATACATAATTCTGAAGCGGTTTTTCTAAACATTCAGTGATTGGCCCAATATCGACAATAAAAAGGAAAACAATGAGAAAGACTCCAAGCAACAAGCACTGTACATTAGGCAGTTATTTCCGACAGAAAATAATTCTTCAATGCAAAAGAATGATCAGAGATGGCTAAGAAACTCGGTGAAAGTATTTGTTGCAAACCATTTATTGACGCTGTGAAGTTCTGAGTTTAAAATGTGCGCGGCTGTTTCAATGGGCTCAGCGATAACCAACACTGAGGTATCATTCGTGTACATAATTTCACGGGTTTTGTTTAGGCAATCTGGTAAGTTGTTAATGTAAAGTGTGCAGAGTATAGGCCCTAGGACGGAGCCCTGTGGAATGCCTGCAGAAATGGAACGAGAATTTGATGCATGTTCGTCCATGATGGCTTATGGCCGTCGTCCATTTACATACTTTCGAGAAAATTTAAGTGACACACACCTAAAGCCCCCTCTTTCTAACTTTTTGCGCAAAATATTCACAATATTCATGAAGCATAAAATTTCGCTTTTGTTCGTTCCGCTATTCCGCTGTTCTGACTGACTGTGTGTACACAAGACCAGCTTTTCATCTCACTCGAATGTCAGGCCCTCATTAACGAGTCGCTAATGCAAAAACGTGGACAATGCCGCCTTCACATTAGGGCTAAGAGCGCTACCTTTTTCATTGCACAAGTAAAGGCTCATACTTATTTTTTTTATTTAACCGTAATACATGCGTCATATGGTATAATTCTGCCTTAATCTTCCTTCCTTAAGATGCGACAAACAGAAGAATTGCAGAAAAAAGATCAAGTATTAGATAGGGCACCTTGACTGCAGCTGGACATGAAAATAAAAGAAAATTTTGGGGGTGTTCTCAATACAAACTATTGAAACTATTCTGAAGAACATGTAGCCGATGCGGCAATATTATGGAGTGGTGGTATTTTTTTGGCACTTGAACAGCATTTGTAAATTCATCCTTCGAGTCCTTAGCGTCTAGGAACTGCACAGCAGTGATAGCAATAAACGAGTTTCGAGCGCATTTACTCTCCGAGCACCGACGCTTTTATACAGTTACAGTATTTTAACATCGAGCAACTACCGTGTACATATCAGTTTTTTTTTCTCACATACTTTTGTGACAAGTAACACGCGATTGCTGCAGCAGTGTAAAATTCACGCGTAATTTTAAGGACAAAAGTGTGATGTTACGGCTCAACCGCACAGTTTGCACCATGGCTAATTACATGAGCTTTACAAGAGTCTACTTTCATTTTTCGAAGTGAGTTTACTATATCCCGTTCACTCAGTAATTGAATGGTAACTACCTGCAGGGACTCATTCAACCGTATCGTTTAGGAAACTAACAGCATTACCAAGTGAAACATGGTGTTCTGGTGCCAGGCATTTATTATTGTGCAAAACAATTTTTTGAGCGCCGGCTGCATTACGTCCACGGTTTAATACTTTTTTTCAGGACGTAGGGCTTAGCGCACACCCTCTTCCGTACGGAATCAATGAAGGGGAATATTGAGCAACGTCTGTCTCTAAAATAAATCTGCCGTATACGCAATGGAACTCGAAGGAAAACGATTGCTTCCAACCTGAGTTTCGTAAGAGCTGCTCAGAGAATGCAGAAACGTTATCAGTGTTCATCGGAAAAAGGAAACATCAATGCTTCTTCTCTAATATCTAAGAACGTTGATCCCCTGTCCTGAAATTCTGAGTGCTTCCAATCTTGGAAGAGGGCATTGTCTTGAAGGTGCTCTCTCTGAAAAGATCTCGAGAAGCCTCAGCTTAACTTCTGTGCTGTGCAATCTCGAGAAATTCCGACCATTTCTTATAAGGGGTCGGTCTTTGCTCTTTTTTTCTTCGGTTCTGTGCAGCTAAATAAGCCGCTTTGGGCCGTGCAGAACGAATTAAGCAGATATTGCTTTTGCGCGTTTAGAGTTTGCGTAGCGACTAAAACAAAGAATTTGGAAGCCGACGTGGTGTGGGTGAGATTTCTAGTTCTGGTATGTCTAGTTGCCTTTTAGTTTGTTGTCAGCAGAACCCCTAATACTTCTTTTGTAGAGAGGAAAAACTTTGAAAGCTTGATGAAGGCTGCAGAGACTTAATGTTAGGTACTTTAAATTCCTTTTGAGAAAGAAAAAAGCATACTTTTATGTCTCTGTAGGGAAAGATCGCACGCTTAAGATTTTACCGCAAAAAAAATGGGGGAGGGGCGTGGAGGAGCACAGAGAGAAAAATACTAAAATTAAAATTCGCAGGGCAATTATACAAACAGTACTGGTCACTATAGACGTTGCTTTAAACAAAATCATGCTTAACCCCTGCCTTCAACATACTCTTAGCTTCTTTTCACAAAGTTTTCGTTTAGTTTATATGCTGTTTGGTGTTCATAACTCCCTAGCACCTTCTAACAGCTTGCTGATAATTATGATGACGCAAACTTACCTGCCGAAATCAACTATTTTCGCTAGAGACATTCTTATCTGAGTTTCAATAATCCCAGCTTACGCTTGGCAGCCAGCGTAACAAGACTTACGCACGGACGATCGGGCATTCGGCGTCAGTCCTTTGAAATTCTGGGAGTTATCAAGGCGCAGCGCGGCGCTCATGAGGCAACACGGGAAAGGCGTTTTTCTGAGTAGCTACCGGCCTCCGCGGGAGCAGGCTCTAAAATTATCTAGAGGCGCCACCGCTGTTTTGTAAACTTGTTGAGTGCGTTTAAACTGTTGCTTCCTGTATCCCCCGCGACTTCGCCATTGCTGGGGAATATTAGCGGCAGGAAGCCCCGCTCGTTTATTCGACGACTCCCCCGCTTGTACACAGTGTTCGGCCACTACCTTTCACGCCCCAATATTTTTTCGTGTTCCTAGGTCTGAAGTTTTTCTTACACCTAGTTGTTTCAAATGTGTGGCTTTGCTACAGTGCGAGCAATGATGACGCGTGGACGCGCAGTGCCAAACCTTGAAAAGCTACTTTTGCTCGCGTGCCCGCAAGTGTGCATTTGCGTTGACGAGGGCGGGTGGCGCATATCAGGGCACGCGCAACCTGGTGCGTGCGAGTTAGGATGCCTACCTGCCTTCCTATGGACCTGTAATTGCGTGTAACCCGCACAGGCATACGTAGGAAGCGCCCTCTCTTTATTTTGTCGCATTGTCGTGACATTTATTTTGCTCTGTCCTCATATATTGATTGGACGCAGGGGCCACATCACCGCTCTCTCCTCACCTTCATTAGATAGGCACATCTTTCGAGCTTTATTTAACACCCACCAACCCGCTCTTTCTTTACTTTCTTTTCCTTTTTCTTCCTAACCCCCCGTATGCCCAGAGGCAATTAAGAACGCTATAAAAAAAATGTGCCACGCTCAAACTAGACTCTCTCGTGCTCTGCAGACGTAGTGTGTCGTTTAAGGAGAAACATTTCTTGTCTGAAATTAGCATTGATGCGTTCTGAAACAACTCGGTCATATGTCAACACACAAGGAAGCTTGCAACATTCTACTGTGAGTAGAATTATACCGCCTGAAGTACACCATAGAAGGTTTACGTGATGGACTGGTAGGTATTCTCTAAAGCCACAATGTGAAATATCAAGCGCCTCAAACACAGCAGATTATTTTCGGTAGACGCTTATGAACTGCGTCTTTTTAAGACCTTGAAAGGTGCATGCAACTACCCTCCTTCCACGATATAAGTACCGCATATTTGCTTGTGGACGACATATCAATATACAGTTTAGAAAGAACGACAGAAAAAAAAAATGCGCTTGGCCACGTCGGCTTTGTAGCATAAGCGCTTTCAGCTTCCAATGACATAAAAAGCAAACGATGAAATTGCGTGCTCATTTTTTGTTCTCTATTAAACCCGCCGCTCTTGTTTCCCACTTCCTTTCGTGTTCAGCTTGTGGAAATTTCGAAATGCCGTGTCCTTCCCTGGCCGGCGAGGCGTGCCGTGGCGACGCAGGAAAGCGGACGCTTTCCTCCCTCCCGATGGACGAGAACTAGAAGGTCCGCTCGATAGTGCTGCGCTGCCTTCTACCCCAGTGTTCCTAGCATATGCAGAAACACTACTCTTTCTCGGTCGCAAGCGCGCACCTCCAGGCGCTGCCGAAGCGGGCGCTGATTGGCTGAAGGTTAAAACGGGCAAGTGTGCCGAGATCGGCGGGAGGGTAAACTCCCGACCTAGAAGGTAATCACAGAACTTTGTGACGCCAAACACCGGAGCAAGGGCCGCTCTATCCAACTGGGATTAGTTCTTTTCAGCCGCTGATAGAGTACGGGACCGAAAGCCTATGAGCTTGGGGAGACCATCGATTGCGTGGAAAAGCGCTGCGCCTACACCATACGGAGAAGCATCGCATTCGCGTTTCAACTCTTTCGACGGATCGAAGTGTAGGAGTACTTCAGCTCGCTTTAAGCTTTCCTTCGCCTTGTAGAAGGCAGCTTCCTGCTGCGGTCCCAACTTCCATTTTGTGCTCTTCTCCAACAGTTTGTTAAGCGGAAAAAGTAGAGAATACATCTTCAGCAAAAATCTGGCATAAAATGTCAGCATGCCTAAAAAAGAACGTTATGCGGGCGAGTTGCTTGAACAACAGCCTCCATATTCTTCTAGGTCGGGTGGAGACCCTCTCCTTCTATCCGATGGCTCAGATAATTGACGGCTGGCTGCACAAACTTGCAATCGTGCACTGACATCGCACAGCACACGGGCGCCTTAGCGTTTCGCCTCTTAAAAACGTTAAGGCGCCCGTGTGCTGTGCAATATCAGTGCATGTTGAAGATCGCCAGGTGGTCGAAATTATTCCGGAGCCCTCATCTACGGCACCTCTCTCTTCCTTTCTTCTTTCACTCCCTCCTTTACCCTTCCCTTAAGGCGTTGTTCAGGTTATCAACGATATATGATACCGATACTGCGCCATTTCCTTTCTCCAAAAACCAATTATTATTATTATAGCTAAGCTTAACTCCGTGCTCTCGGAAACATTCTAGCACCTTTTTCAGGCCTTCCCTTCAATCTCCAAATTTCGTTGAAACCAGAATATCATCGAGGTATGCTCGAACCCCTGATAGGCTCGAGAGCACCGCATCCATTTTTATTTTTTTAGAACGGCTCGGAGCAGAGGAAATTCTGAAGGGAAGCCTGTTATAGCAAAACAGCCCTCTCTGTGTGTTGATGACGCACAGCTTCCTAGACGCTTCATCCAGTCTGAATTCGTTGTGTACATCTCGCAGTTCAAGTATGCTGAAATACTTCCCTCCATATAGAGATGCGAACATATCCTCAGTAACTGTTAGGGGGTACTGCTAAACTGCACAGACTTCGTTAAGGGTAACCTTGAAGTCGCCACCAATTGTGATTGTTCTGTCCTGTTTAAGCACTGGCACGATGGAAGTCGCCCAATCAGAATGTTTGCCGAGCAAGAGTACGTTAATAGAGACTAGCTGGTCCAGCTCTTGCGATACCCTCTTTCTTAGAGCGTAAGGAATGAATCTTACACTTACCTTACAGAAATGAGGCATGGCTCCAGGCTTAAGCTGCAGGCTGGCAGGAGGCCTCTTGATCAGACCGAGATCCCGGGAAAACACATCGTGGTAGTCGCCAACTATGTTTATTGCTCCTGTAGATTCTTGCGGTGGGTCTAGGAAGTCTTGCGTCGACGACTGGAGAACTGGTACCCCCGCTCTGTCAAGCAAATTAATCAGGTCACGGCCATAAACATTTAGTCCCAAACAGTTGAGCACGATAAGCGAGCAGTTTATGGAAACTGTCTTGTATCGCACGCACAGCTGTAATTCTCCAAGCACTGGCAGTGGTCCAACATAACTTCTCACGCGAAGGCTTAAGCGCCGGCCAATTTTCGCGATGCTTGTAAAAAACATCCCGAGAAATGACGCAGACAGGCGACCCTGAATCCACTTCCATGAGAAGTTGCTCACCATCCCAAGTGAAAGTGCTCCGTATCGGGGCCTCGAGACGACTACTTTGTGCAGGAACTAGTATGCATAAATGCGCCCCTTCATTACCGTCCTCAGGCACGGCTACTTCCAGAGTCAAGGCTTTTCTGTTCAGTAGTTGTGGTGTGACGTGGCCTTTATAGCCGGTGATGCAACACACCTTTGCAAGATGGCCTCGGTACCCACAGCGATAACAACTTGCTCTGATCTAACTGAAACTGGGTCGTGATGCTTGCCACTACCTCATTGAACACACTGCTGTGGCACAAAAGGAACACCGATTTGTGCTTGGAAGCTTGTGTCTTCTGGTATCATATTTGTATTCTGGTATCATATTTTCAGCATCGTGTTCAGTGCCTTCGGCAGACAGTGCCAACGCTTCACACTCTTCTAGCGTTAAATCCTGTTTCGCTAATATTTGCTTACGCAATGTGACTGAACGCACGCCACAGACATTGCAGTTGTCTGCTATTAAGCGAACAGCAACGAGAAACGTGCTAAGGGTTTCGACGGTAAGCTGTGAGCGGTTGAAGAACTTGCAGCTCTCGGTTATCTCGTGCTTTTTCGGATCGTAGTACTCATCGAAACTTTGAACGACTTCCTTGTAAGTCAATTCATTTGGCGTACATGATGCAACTCTGCCAGCTAGCACTTGAACCGTCTTGCTAGACAACACCGAAGCCAGTAGAGCTCACTTCTTAGACCAGTTCGTTAAACTGTTAGCTACGAAATACGAGAGAGAGAGAGAGAGAGACTCTTTAATGAAGAAACAGAGAATTTAGCCGGCGTTTCAATATCGCTGGCATGCTACTCTGCGTAGGGAGGGGAATTTGGGAGATAAAGACTGAAGGAGAGCAGCGTGGAAGAGGTGGGAAAAAAAACGAAGATAAAATGCAGCCATGAAATGGGTATTAAGGATGCAGTGGCGAGTATTGATGTAACCTATGGAATGATGGAGTGCATAGTCCGACGAATGGGCTGACGAAGTTCACTGCAAGAAGAATGCATGAAGGTAACCTGCAAGTGAATTTAGAGCTTATCGAGAAGTCCAATGTCTTTTAAATATGTAAAAAGAAAGTTCATTGCAAGTCTCTGTTGCCTGAAGCAGGCTAAGGGGCCTAAAACTTTGTCTATTGTTAGGGGCACTGGGCAGAGCTTCTGCATGCAATGTTCATAGTACGCACGCTCGTTAGCATACGCAGGGCACTCAAGCAGGATATGTTCCACAGTTTCTATCGAAGCACAGTTGTCACAGTGCGGACTGTTCATTTGTCCAAAACGGTATCGCAGGCCATTTGTATATGCAGCATTCAGACGAAGTCGGTGACAAAGTGTTTCGAGTTGTCGAGGAATTCTGGGTGAGAGTCTTGATCTAAGATGTGGGTCGATTGAGTGAAGAAATTGGTACTGATGTGTCGGCAAACTCCAAAGCCGATACGCTTCTTCGTACGCAAAACTTTTAGCCATTTGGGACGCATCAGATTTCGTGAGAAAACTTCGAATGTATTTCTGATGTTGATGGCCCTTACGGGCCGCTTCATCTGCTTTTTCATTAGCCATAATGCCACAGTGAGCAGGTACCCAATGAAATGTTATGCAGTGGCCTGCGGCAATAGCTAAATGATGGATATACCCAATGTCCAGGAAAACTGGCTGGTGATTCGTTTTCTTCAGCAGGTTGGCCAGGATCTGCAGAGATGCTTTTGAATCGGTGAAGATAACCCAACGGCCGGCGGTTCGGCGCAGGATGTAAGAAACAGCTTCCTTAATGACGTGAAGCTCAGCTGTTGTAGAGGAGGTCCTCCGCTGCAGCCGGTAAGAAAGGGCATGGCCTGTTGAGGGCACATAAAGGCCACAAGAAGTTTCTTTAGTAGTTGAACCATCGGTGAAGATATGGGTGTGCTGCGTATATTCTTCGATTAAGTAGGCGAGAGTAGCTTGCAGAAGTGCTGCCTGTGGCATGCGGCTCTTTGCATTCACACCTGGAACAGACTTCTTCACCTTTAGAGGAGAGAGTGTCCATGGAGGAAAGGCCAGAGGTAGTAGTTTCTGTGGCTGATTAATAGTAGGAAGGGGCAGGAGCTGCACTGCCTGGCCAAAGCTAGAGTTGCTGTGAGTTAGGTGGACACGGTGTAGGAAGTGCTTCTTCCCTTGCAGGACATGGCGGAGATGGGTACGCATAGTTTCCTGGGCGGCAATTACCTCTAGTGGGAGACATCCTGCCTCCGCTACTGTTCCTGATGCAGAGGAACCCTTTGGGAGGCCAAGACATATTCGCAGGAAGTTGTTCCGTGCGGCATTGAGAGTCTTATTGCTTGATGTAGATAATCTTTGAAGCACTGGTAGACAGTAGCGCAAGGTTCCTTCAACGTAGGCTTTTTCAAGCAGAAGCATTGATCGGCAGTTGCTACCCCACCTTGTTCCCGCCATGAACCTGAACACTTGCGATGCTGCAGTAATCCTCGCACGGAGATTTTTGATCTGAGGTGACCATGACAGATTATAGTCGATTACAACACCCAGGAATCGCTGAGATCGTACATATGGCAGCGATCGTCCGCCTAGGAGCAGCGGATATCGGGTCATCGTTTTTCTTGTAAACGCCATTGCAACACTCTTTTCTGGCGAGACGAAGACCTCTGGAAGCCAGGTACATCGAAATGTGCAATAGTGCTCTCTGAAGACGTTGCTGGGTAATATAGCGCGAACGTGACGCGGTCCAGATGCAGATATATCAGCATAAATTGCTATGCGGACCCCTCGCGGAAGGTGTCTTCTTATGTGAATAAGGACAATATTGAACAGGAGAGGGCTGAGCACCGCTCCCTGTGGTACGCCCCTCTCCACTGCGTGAAAGCGTGTTGGACCGTTTGGAGTGGTAATAAAAATTTGTCGTTCTTTTAAATAATGCCCAATCCACTTGTATAGCCTTCCTCCAAGGCCAAGACTGCCAAAGGCTGCGAGAATTGCATGGTGAAAGACGGAGTCAAAAGCGGCCTTGATGTTGAGGAAAACGGCTGTTGGGATGTACCCCGCATGAAGGTACTCCTCAATTGATGAGACGAGGGCGATGATACTGTCAGTCGCAGACCTGTTTTGACGGAACCCGTTCATTTCTTGGGGGAACTCATTTCGGCTTTCTAGGAACCAAGTTATGCGCTTGCAGATCATGCGCTCCATGAGCTTACCTACGCAGCTCAGTAGGGCAATGGGCCGGAATGATGCGTAGCTTGTTGGCTGCTTACAGGGTTACAAAATTCGAAATACGCTTTTGCTCTGACTAGGTAAGGTTTCCACGGATCTTTTGTTTCTTAGAAGTCCGGCAACTGTAGGCAGGCCATGGTTACAAGCTGCCGCTCCGAGACAGCTTGCAGGCAGGGAGCTTAGGGATCCGTCTTGGTTTCACGGGTAAAAAAAAAAATAGTCCGGTCGCCCTGTCGCATCGCCAGCTGCTCAGCTGCAGCAAGCAGACGCAGACACACGTGGCGGGGAATGAGCGTTTATTCTGCCAGATCAGGCAGTATAGAGCATACGGGGAAAGGGTGGGGGGGGGGGGGGGTCCAGAGCAGAAACGGCTATCGCTCGAACCATCGACAGAAACACAAAAAGGGGAGAGGGGGTTCGACGTGAAAGATGTGCTGTTCGCAACACACAGGATATACGTTCTAAGCACACTGACACGAGCACGTCGCTCATTGGAGACGAAGTCGTCCCCCATCTGGGACGGAACGGCATTCGGCTGCGAAAGCGCAACCTGCCCCTCCAACTCGCGCGCGGAGAGGCGTTATGCGTCGATGCACGCCTTGTGCACTTGAATCAGCGTAGACGACGACAACGTTTCATTCAACTGCCTGTACTCAGGCTCTCCGTTATTCTCGGATGAAATTTCTTGGCGAATTCGTGATTGATATCGGCACGGCTACCGGGAAAGCCCGTCCACGCCGCTCAAGTCGTTCGCTACCTCGCCTGGCGTGACCGTTCGCAAGTCGACAGCCCAAGTGGAGAGTAGGAGTGCCTCCCTCGAAAACAACGCCCCCTCCCAGCTGCTTAAGTCAGTAGCCGCGGCCTGTCCTCGTCCCCTCGTCTTTCTGTGCGGACAAGGACGCGAAATTGCACGGTCTCCTCACAAACGCGGGTGACTTGACGGAGTGTGAGCGCGGGCGCATCTTATCCTTGTTGAACGATTTCGAGGAGATATTTACTGACCTCCCCAGCTGCACAAAACTGGAGCAGCACCGCATTGAACCAGGTGACGCACAGCCTTGGAAATCTAATCCCAGACCGGTCAGCCCCACCAAATGGCAGGTGATTGACGTGGCGCTCCAAGAGCAGCTCGATACGGGCATTGTTCGCCGCTCAACGAGTTCCTGGGGATTGCCAGTCGTACTCGTCCGCAAAACGGAAGGTAGCTAACGCTTGTGCGTGGGCTACAGGCGATCGAATGTAGTCGCACAGAAGGATGCGCAACTTTACCGAAGCGTTGACGATATGATCTCAAACCATGGCGGAGTGAGATATTTTTCTACTCTGGACGCGAGCAAACGCTATCTCCAAGTGGAGGTGCCACCAGGTGACGATTGCAAAGCGGCATTCACATGCCACAGGGGTCTCTATGAATTCGTTAGGATGCCCTTCGGTTTGTCCGGAAGCCCGAGCACTTTTCAGCGGCTGATTTACCGGGCACTCAGCGACGCCAAATTGAATCACGACCTTGTTTACCTGGGAGACATCGTAATTTACTCTCTTACCATCGAGGAACACTTCGATCATCTTGGGGACATCCTGAGAAAGCTCAGAGCAGCAGGCCTCACAATCAACACCGCCAAGGTGCTGGTGTGCAGAGCGGAAGTCCACCTATTCGGCTACCGCTTGCGGTGCGGACAAGTTTCCCCAGACCCTGAGAAGCTTCGCTCGAAATTGGATTTCCTAGCGCCGAACGACGTGAAGGCCGTGCGCCTCTTTCTCAGAACTGTCGCCTACTACCGCCAGTTTATTCCAAACTGGATACGCCTGCAAGCCCCAATCACAAGTTGTTAAGGAAGGCAGCCCAGTGGGAACGCGAAGAGGAAGAGCAGATGAGTTTTTGTCAGCTAACCCATGTTATCACTGATAACGCGTCACTGAAACTGCCACACCTAGATAGGTCAATTGTGATCCAGACACATGCCTGCGATTTCGAAGTGGGCGCTGTGCTTCACCAAATGGAGGACGAACAACTACGACCCGTGTAATTTTCCAGCCGTGCGCTAACGCGAGTACTAAATATGCTTGGCAATCATCTACAAACTACAAATATTCGTGATTCACGGAGAAGGAACTAGCTTCACGGTCGAAACCGACCACATGGTCTTCATATGGCTAACCCGCCTTCGCGAGCCAAGAGGAGAATCGCGCTTTGGGCCTTAATGCTACAACGCTTCGAATTCGAAGTGAGCTGCCGAAAAGGGGCCACAAACGTCGTTGCTGACGCGTTGTCGTGCGCGCCGATTACCGACCCGCCTACAAACGGTGCAGAGGAGGAGCCGGCATGGCAACTTCATCAAGCGTCGCGAGAGCTGAGCTGAGTGGAGAAAAATCTCGCTGGATTGTACGCACATCTCGTTGGTGTGAAGGATCCCGTCGAGAGAGCATTCAGCAGGGAAGAGCTTATCAATGCTCAGCAGGTATACCCTTATGCTTCAGGCGGCTGGTCGCCGGTCTTAGTGAAGAGACGAATCGCCCGACAAATCTAGTCAAAGGGCGCCAGGAAAGAGCGGGGAATGCACTAGGCGCGAGGTCTAGACCAGCTTGCACTGCCGCGAGTGAGATGAAGAGGTTCCTGCTTGATGCCGACGGAGCTTTTCTGAAATGCCAGGCAAAGAGGACTCAAACGAATGCTTCAAAGCCGTGATCCGGCACCAGCTCAGGCAAGCTGTGATGCATCATTACCACGACGCGGACGGCCATGGTAGCAAGCCAAAGACATGGAAGAAACTATGTCGGTTCGCTACTTGGCCTATAATGAAGGTTCAAGTACGTTAATACGTACAAACCTTTCATGTCTGCCAAGAGAGAATGCCGAGAGGGGAGGGCCACCCGGCTGGCTTCAACCGATCGTGAGCACAAAGCAATGGGAAATCATGGCATGTGACCTGATCGGGCTGCTGCCGCGAAACAAAAGAGGGCACAAATGTGTGCTAGTTGTCGCTTGCCACTACATCAGAATCGCTGAATTCTATTCGTTGCGAAAAGGCACTACGAAGGAGATCCTGACGAAAATGTCAGGATTGTTGTGACATTTAGCATTCCTCGACCTATTGATCACAGACAATGCCTCGTACTTCACGTAGAAAGTTTTTCGTCATTACGCTCGTGACGACTGGTTGATCACGAGGTTTGACGAGTGTCTGTAGCAAGGGAGTAATCCTTGGACATGCTACGGCAGTGTACTCCTTGACGGTTGTCAACAAGAGCGAGCTTTGTGATCGTTTTTCTACATTCGTTGCGGTATGAATGATACGAGCCTCATGAAAACCATTCTAAGACTTGCTTTCAATGCCATTATGTTCCTCGAGTTCGAACATTGGGATGAAAAGGTTTGTGTTCGGCAGGAGGACCAACTTTGGGTGCATCACAGAGGCGCCGGTTTCCCGTTGGAATCCGAAGCGTTGACGAGGCCGCCGAGTTCTCTGGAGCCTGCAGGTCCATTTCCTCGGGTAGTGTCGGGTACGTACATAGTTTGGTCACTCGGAGTAGTCCGACGGGGCCAGGCAAGCAAGAAAAAATTGACGCGGGTAATGCCTAGTAGCGGTAGCCGCCGGCAGTAACCTGGGCAGCGGGGGCCGCGACAGGCACAGATCTATAGCAGTGTCCCAGAGGCCGATAACATTATAGCAAGGCAGGAGCATGCTGGCAACTTGTCCATCGCTATTTCCGGCCTGAATTCGAGCCCGCAGGTCATTTGGTTCATTCGTTATCCTGAAGTGCTGGTCTTGTAATATTGCCCTTGTGATTTGCACGCAGCTACGGTACGTTAACCCCCTCTCCCTCGTACGGACACACGCGCAAGTGCACACACCGACGTTCTCAACGATGTATGCGCCCTCCCTTGCCACTGAGAAATACCATAGCGTTATGGAAATTATGTATGAGGAAGCATTGTTACAGTGTTCTTATGGCATTCATAATGCAGCGTTGCTTGACTTCGTTAGTTCGCCTTAAATAAGAAACGCTACTTTTTTCAGAGGCGGCTTCGTTTTGCATAATCAACATTAGCGGTCAAATGTTTAGGGTAATCACTTAGGGTGGAGTAAATTTGTAATAATGGAGTAATTACTCATTGGCATCCACCCAAGCGCGGCCTTACGGCTACAAAGGAAAACTATACAGCTTTCTCAGAAACATCCCAGTGAAAGTAAAATTCGCTCTACCACCTGAGCTAACCTCGATGACAAGCTTTGGTAGGGCGAGAGCAAACTTTTAACTGCGAAGTTTCTGAAAAAGCTGTATAGCTTTCCTTTTTAGACACAAGGCTGCTCTTGGTTGCGTGCCAATGAGTAATTACTCCCTTATTAAAAATTAACAGCGGCATAAAAGGCATGCGCGCAAATTTTTTGAAACCTTTGTGCCAAAAATATTCAATTGCATGGCTATCAATCTTTCCAGGGAGAATACGGTGCTCACAGGAACTAGCAGACGAGTTCGAAACACTCGAATATATGGGAGCTTGATCTGGATAGATGCCCTGTACGAGCGAAAATAAAAAGTTTCTCTACATACACTAATTTCACGATGGCCCACTTAGATGCCACCTAAATGGCGAGGCACACATATCGTTGAACGCAGACTTCTCAAGTGTGAGAATTACTTTGACACGGGTATGCTCCACGATTGAAGAACGGATCACTGCGCTGCAAGAACTAAACAAAAAAGAGTAAATTACGTTTGCCACCTGAAAGCTTCTAGTTTTGAAGAGAGGAGGCTAGGGAGCGCCAGCTTCTTTCCGAGAGGCTGTTCGCAGGGTGAATCGGCGAGACGAAAAAAATCAATGCCGAGAACATGAATGCTGAGGCAGATAATGAGCGCTAGCTACCGAGGTACAATAAAGTTGCATTCCTATTTATTGATCGTCGATACAGCTTATTTCTTGTATATGGTCATAATCACGGCCTCATTAACGAAGAAGTTATTTGGCAATCATACCGACCACTTCTTCTAACCCCCCCCCCCACCATGCTTCAAACTTCCCCCTAGTTTCCAGTTCTGGGCCCATCCGATACTGGAAATGACACGAGCGGTAACCAAAAGATAGCCGAGCAACGGGAACCATTTCAGGTATCCTGAAGAGGTGGCAAACGTATTCGAACTTTCTACCCTCCGCCCCTTCGGCTCCCAGAACTCGCACAGAGGTCTGGACGCGTGTAGTGCTACACTTTCGCGGATTACGCCCTGTGGGCTGCACGCCTCCTGCTCGCAGTTGTATGGGGGAGGCCGCATCGAAAGCAGCAGGCTCGCTGCCGATTCCCGTGGCTCCGGTGCTGAGTCGGTGATGGGGAGTTTGGAAGCGCCCCCCCCCCTCCCCACTTCCCCAAAAGTCCTGTGAGCGTATTATGGCTTTGGTTGCCACTTTTTTGGTCGTCTCTCTCTTTTCCGTGCGGAACTTATATGGGGCGTCTGCATGTCGTTCAGTTTTCATTACCACGAAATGGGGGGCATGGCGGCGGCACAGAAATAGAGGGAACCGCAGTCTTTTGTGTTCGCCTCGGACACTTCGCACACACAGACACCATCCCGGCTTGCCTGCGAACCTTTGCCCCTAGAGCTAGCGCTTTAAAGTGTTTTCCGAACATTGCTCGCCTATTCTAGCTTAAAATTTTGCCTATTTATGAAGTTTTATTCTTTTATAGCATGGACGATTGCTGTACAGCGCACATGGTTTATGTCCTAGGGTTTACAGGATTGTTTCTATTATTAGAGGTTTATTTTTTTATTACCAACGGTTGGAAATTTGTTTCTCGACTTGAGAGGTGTTTCTAGCTTTTTCTTAGCGAGAGTTCAGAAAGAGTCGCTTTCAGAGATAGTCCAATACTAACAAATAGAACATTTCCTGCTCACTGCCAAATAAAACTAGCTAATTTTGTTCAGCTGTGTTTAAAGGCGGCGAATGATCCCCAGCTTTCCTCATGTTGTGGTCCCACTACTTAAATCAAAATATTTGGCAGGTCGGTTATTGGCCTCGTTCATGCACCAAGCCCTTATGAGAGACATTTAAAAAAAATTCTTATTGGGAAAATTAAAGCAATTGTGGCATCTTAATACACTCGAGCTGTCAAATAAAGAATACTTGGGCACATACATCAGCTTCTCTAAATTTTTATCAGCATTAAAACGAAATGCTTCAAGGCTCTTCAATTTGCTTTTATCCCCGCATACAAGCATACCTGTAAGTATCCTTGTCATCGCTCGCGTCCCCAAAAAAAAATATACTCACGTGCGAGTATTGCGTAGTGCTGTTTTTAAGAGATGATAAACACTTACATAAGCAAGAATTGATCTTGTGAAGGCATTCACCCCTCTCATCGCATCCATTTTCACTTGATACATATCAGTGAAGAAAGAAGAGAGCCAGCCTCGCAGTGCAAAAATTTATTTGTTCTCATAGCTTAGACGAAAATAACTTTATTACATTACTTTCATTCTTAAGCATGATCCTGTTCTTGGTATGGGTGAAAAAGAAATGACACAGATGATGATTGTACTTGGCAGCATTGAGCGACCTGGCGGCGGCTGTTGTAGGCTGTTGAAGTCAGTTGACACACAGCATTTTCTCACATCGCTGGAAGCCTGTAGCTGTACATTCCCCTGAAAACAAATAACCAGAAAGTTATTATCTCTGAAATAAGGCGCCACAAGGTATAGATCGCCTTGAGACAAAATGTGTACCGTTTAGAGCCGGGGACATTAGCTCGTGTTCGCTCATTGCTCGCCATTGTTTACATGCGGTGCTGTTCAGTCACCGCCAATGTGCATGCCGGCGACCACACATGCTAAGGCTATTCCTTTTGCCTTATATATTTAGATATTTTCGGATGTCAGGAGCCTGTTTTATAGTGCCATCATAATCGGTGTGCCGCAGCCATGAGAAACACAACGATAAAGATTGAATACAAGAGTTTTATAGGAGGACTTAACAAAACAGCATAATAGAAAAAACAAACAAACTAGGAAGCTGCTATAAGAACAAGTTTAAGGAACATTCCTATGCTCTCAGGAGAGCAGATTTCAGGGAAATGCCATAGAGAAGATGACGGCCTAGCAGCCTATATATCGATAATAGCGTAGTATGAAGTAGCTGCAATGGTATTTCCACCTTTCAGTTTAATCTTATCAGTGTAGAATACAATGTGACGATTCAGTTGAATAATCAAAATAAATAGTAACCTTTTAGATTTACCAAACACAATCGCGAGGTGACTACAAACTTCATATTCCTGTACTTTTAAATAATGATTTATCCGTGCTGAAACATTAGGTTTAGTATACTATTAGAACTATTTCAAAGGAAGAATCAAAGTGGCTCGGAGAAGGATGGAACAAGAATATATGTTGGTTTGAAAAAGGAAAACAATTTCTCTTTCTCCTACTACCGAATTCGTCTTAGGTAGACATGCACGAGAAAACTTTGTAGCCTTTCGATTCCTCAGTCACTAATGACGCTGCCAGAATATAAGGAATAACCAAATACATAACGACCATTAACGCATTGATTGCAACGATCTGCACTACTTGGGACAAGGTTATGTTATTTGCAATGAACAAAGTCTCCACACGGGCTTAGAGCACAGCAGCCTTCTATTACGTGCACAAATATATCGGTTCACGTATCAAGGAATAACTCGTTTATTGCTCTTTTGTAAATAGCACTGCATAGTCTCTAAGACGCCTTTAAATGAAGTCGTTAGACCTGACGTTGCGAGCGCACAGGGACGTAAAATATGCTCAGTGATACTGCTATTTTTCCGCACCTTTTAGGCGCTTGACATCGCCTTCCAGGGGCCTGGAGCAGCCGATCCTTTTTTCACTCTTCATTTCAAAATCATTGCCTCTTACCTATCTTGTCTGGAAGGGTAGAAAGACAATGACGCTATATTTATCGACAAAGCATTGTATCAATTTCTTCAACTCTAGTTATTGGTTATAGAAGGAGTTCTTTAGTTTGCGCAAAAAATAGTTGCTAGGCTAAAATCAGATGACAATCAAATGAAAGAAAAAGTAAATGGAAAAAAAATTGTGATGAAAGAAATAAATGCGACTGACTGATCCTGTGATTGCTTAAATTCTTTATTAATTATTAGATCACTCAGTCAATTCATGAAATATTTAAATAACTGACAGCTCGATCCATTGATTGATTTATTTATTGATTCACTGGCTGAATGACTGACTAATTTATTAATTAATTTATTTATTTATTGATCCATTACATGTGGACGAAAGCGTAGCACAAGGCAAGCTGTAAAGTCAAATCTATTTAAGAAAATTTCTTTAAGTGCCTAGATCCACTATGCAAGAAATATTTATAGTTCGACAAAGAGTAGTGTCAGCGGAAGTGCGCAAGGAAATAAACGGCACGCTGTTTCTTGAATTACAAGCCATTTTGCTCTGGTCTCTGTTTTGCATTTAATCAGAGACGCTATCAAAAAACGCATCTGAGGAGTCGTAACGCTTTGCTGACGTGTAAACAACGTAGTTTCTGAAATTACACAGGTCTCTTCGCAGCCCTTTGGGTAAGAAAACTGATAAATAAAGGCATAGTAGCGTTTTCTGCGCTACTTTCTAGAAACGTTGCACAGTGTAAAACTTCATAATATACGCAAACGAGTGATCGCACCTGTTCTGCTTTCTTTTGACCCACGAGGCGCATATAACTTTGACGCAACTGGTGGTCTTAGGGAGCCGTGTAACTATATCACGGAAAATTTTGCTCTTTGAGTTTGTGAGTTTATTTCTGCCAGTCTTGCGTTTATGCCTTACATGTCAAGAAAAATTAACCGGCGTTTGGTGCTTCCTTCCAGACATTACGTTTCCTGAGCCCATTTTATTACAAATTGCATCTTCTCTGCACCCAATGCAACACGACTATATTTTTGAAAATGAAATCAAATTTGTTTTCCGTTTCATACATAGCAGGCAGCACTACCAAAGATAGAGCGCCTGTCTAAGCAGGCTAAGTCCGCGCGCAAAATGAAATTCGCCCTAAAACCCAAATAAACAGCAAGCACATTTCGTTGCGAAAGATATTAAGTGCCATGAATGACAATCTCCTGGACTTGGTTTAACTCTTGCCACATTTTCCTCCCCCCAAATCATCGAGACTTTGAGAAGCAAGAATGACTTTGGCGGTCTGATACCTGACTTGCAGGGCCCTGACTCCACCCGCGCGTAAAAAGTAGTTCACGCTCAGTGAAAACTATAGCCAGAAAGACCGAGTACTGAGCGCCTCACAGCTGCTACCGTAATTTTCAGCGCTTCCAATTCATTTTTTACCGCTCTTTATTTTCGACCAGACAATCCCTGAGGCTTCGAGATGGACGAATGATACGTGGCGGAGTAATATGATTTCGCGGACGCACTACTTCCGCAGCTTACGCAGCGTTGTTTGCTATGCATGAAACGGAGTATAGTTATCGTACCAGGCTGCACTTAGTGTCCCTGCATTGCGAAAGCGGATTTCGGAAATTTGAGCAGTGTTAAATGTAACATCACTTGGAAAACGCCACCTTTTCGTTTCCGTTTAAAAACTGGCCACATGTGGCGGCTGCGCTTCTTCAACACATATAGTTTTCGACCTGCACATCACCATTTGAACAAATATATTTTCTAACTATTTGATTAGTTTAACAAGCGGACACTGGGAATGATGTCACTTCAAAATGTGGTAAAGTTTCAGACCAAAGAATTCTTGCATTACAAGTGCCACTAAGGTTTGCGTACCTTCATGATGCAGGAGCTTTTGATAGTGCGCCCTTTGTGCTCCAAAGTTGTTTCAGACAGGATCGATCTAAGCCTTGGACATAGAAAAAAAGGATTATAAAGAAATATGCTTCTTTCTAGAAATACCTCGATGGCGTTCATAACAAGCACAAATTTACTACGGTGCCCCATGACCGATGTCGTCCCTTAAGAGATTTTGTAATCACATAATAGGAGTAGAGATCATAAATGATAATATATCGGTCTTGTCAAATTATTATTATTATTATTATTATTATTATTATTATTATTATTATTATTATTATTATTATTATTATTATTATTATTATTATTATTATTATTATTATTATTATTATTATTATTATTATTATTATTATTATTATTATTATTTTCTTGCCTTGCACCTCTGGCACTGACGTCTTAGGAAAGGCTGTGTCCGATCGCTATTGTGCATGTAAACCTAGCTTTCGCCACTGCTTCGATTGACCGGTCGCCCTACGAGCGACAGGAAGTGCTGATGTCACACGAGCGGCTGCTCAACGACAACATAGAACGTTAGAAAATGACAGAGAGCTCCCTCCGCCCTTGGCCAGTGTGCGTCACAAAGGACCCTGCAATTATAAGCTGAGATCTTCCCCGAGATAAACCCTTCACCCTCAGTACGTTAGCCTACAACAGTAGACTAACGACTCAGCGCCCCATTAATTCCGGCGGTCTTTTGTAATCGGTGTCTGCAGAAAATTGCGCTGCTCTGCGAAAGTTGGGACTAGTTCGGGCTGTATTATCGTTCATTTCTGAAATCCCCAACTGTAATGACACCGAGCAACACGCAGCCGCTTTCGCCTTTCGCCTACATCGAAATGCGGCTTCCGTGGCTAAAATTTTTCACGCGACGTCATATTCACGGTTAGATGGCGCGAGATATTGTTTGCACGATGGTGCACGCCTTGTCACATTCGAGATTAGGCTCGACACTCCCGCCTCGCTTATATATGCGCACCAGGGTCCTCATTACCAAGAAATGGAGGAAATGTAATAAAAATTACTTTACGAGAGAACATTACAAAGAAGTGTCTCACATTGCATGTTCATATTTCAAATCAGAATAAAAAAATAGCTGAAACTAGTCAGCTCCAGCTTCATGGTGAGCTTCATTCTTGAGCTTTTAGTAGTTACGACTGCTGTATCTGCGTCCTTGTGTTCTGCTTGAAGTGATAGTTTATCTCTTAACCCACAGAAATATACTCCGCAGTCTCCAGTTTGCGCGATGCTAGCCTAGAAACCGCCTCCAGCTTCCGCATTAAGTAATGAAAGCGCTTCTAATGACAAAACAAACATTATATCTATACGTATGGAGAAAGTTTATTATTGGTTTAAAGACATTACCTTCTCAATCTGAAGCGCTTTCCTACAATCCATTCGGACACCTGCGAAATAAAGCGCACAATTAGGAAGGATCACATTTTCTAGGAAGGACATCTTTTACATGAATTTTCTGCATCATGGCGCACCGGATACTTTGCATCCTCTTCTTCGTCAGCATACCGGCCGGGCTCTTGTTCGGTCCGCGTCTGAGTTTCCTGGCAAGAATTTCAGGCCGGTTGTGTGCTGCGCCAGGTCTTCCTAGGACGGTGGTCATACTTCCCTGTAAAAGGATAAGCGCTGAATAGCCTGTGCAAAGACACACCATTGGCACATTGATATGAGCGCAGCAGTTATCTAACCATAATTATTATTTAAAGCCGCCGATGAGATTCACCAGGACGACCACTTATCCTGGGCGAATCCTACGCGGCTTCTACAATGCATCAACGTGTCTAGAGGTTTTGAACACTTGTCCAGTGACGCCATATACGGCCGCTTAATTACAACCTTCTCTCGTCTCTTCGAGAGCCATTGTTGGATGAAGGATTGCAAAAGAGATTTTAGATCCCCGTGTAGGTACTGGTGGTTTATTATGAAGGTCCAAGATTGGCTTGTGCATTTTAGAGCAGCGTTAGCGGGCTTGTGTAGGCCACAGAGTGGTTTATATAGGCTGCACTGCAACGAGCCGCAGTGATATTCCTTTTTTATTCCTTCTCAAAGTTGATAGTAAATTCAATATTTCAGAACAGCTTAAATATGCTCCGTCCCGTCGAGGGCCTTTGTGGTTTGACCGCTCGGCTACTAAGCTGAGTGGCTCGGTGCGATGAAGGTCGGGGCGGCCGCGTTCCGATGACGGGCCAACTGAAAAGGCGCCCGTGTACTCAGCGATTAAAACGTATGTTGAAGAACCCAAGATTGCCTATTAATAATCCGGAGCCCTCCACTGCGGTGTCCCTCATAGCTCGTTTGTCATTCCGGAACGTTAAACACCGCAATTTTTCATTTTTAAGGAGGCGGACATGTTTCAGAGCTCGATAGAACGGTAAAATATATATTTTTTCTATAGTTTTACTTCTGACGGTGCATCTGACACAAGCTTTTCACTATACTGAAGCGCGCAATAACCCTTTCAGGCGCTACGCCCACACATTAGGACACTACCTGAGACCTGTCAAACTCCTCGTCTCAAAGCGTTTAAGAAGGAAAACCAAAGTGCGGCTAAGGCCTTTCAAGGATGTAAGCCACGTGTAACGAAAAATTCAGCGATTGCTTCGGCGCAGCTTTGCAAATCTTCGCGTCAACTTCGTTATGCCTAGATGTGAGCGGAACGCGTATTTAGGCTGCCCGAACTGCTCGATATTGCCGGGCTCGGTGCGTCTGTCCGCGGAATCGTATCCGCCTAAAATTAGTTGCTGGGCGAGTTGGTATTTCATGCTTACATTCAGAGCGCAAAGACAAACACGGACACGTGTCCGTGTTCGTCTTTGCGCTGTGAATGTTAGCATCGTACCCGCCGCAGAGCTTCTGTCTCAAGAGGGTACGGCACCTCTGTGATGTTTGTGAAAGGGAGCGTCGCTTGCTGTGTTTAGCTTTTCTAAAGCGCTTCTTTCCTTCCAGCGTGGATATTTACCACTGGTAAAGGTGCGCCGGAGACAGAGTGCACGCATAGAAGATGATGACGAAGAGAGGATCGAGCTCACTGGCGGTGATCAATGGGCTCGCGGTTTTTTCCTCCAGAGAGCAGCGGTGCAGTGAGCAACGGAAAGGGTAGCGCTTCCAGGCGCCAGCCGCCGATCGATGGGTAGCGCTTCCTCCTTCGGCTCTAGTTTCCTCTACTCATCTCGTATTTCCCTTTCATTTCCTTCTGTCTGCAAACACCGACTGGACTACGCCGCGATCTCTGGAAATGAGGCGTTAACAGCTGCTGCTGCAAATCAGAGAGCTATGGTAGTTCCTCTAATATGTTTTGGATCCTTTCTCATTTCCTCATTTTTCCTTCGCCGGCAGTTTTGTAATTCCTGCGTGCGCTGTAATTTTTTTTTAGCAGCATATGAAGCCATATTTGAGTTATAACAGTGTACAATGTAGACAGAAGTTAAAGCATTGTTTAATTGCGACTAAACAGAAAGCCAGAAAATAGTGAGGAAGAAGTGCGCTAGGTTGAGGCGCCGCGATTAGCATGCGAGATTAACGGTGTTAAGCGCTGACGAGTTTCTCACTGAACGTTGCTTAAATGTGAGCGATAACTTACCTGTCTAGTCGGTCGGACTCGCCCGACTCGGACCAACGGTAAGCAGAACCAGTGGAATGATTGACGGCTTCAGGGCAGCCGCTGTAGCCGTACGCAGAAGTGCGGCCCTTGGCCGCCAGGCGCTGGTAGTACTGGTCTTTTTTGCACAGCTCTGCGAGAAGTAGGGCAATAGAAGCAAGAAGCAGCAAGCAATGAACGATTCAGGCTTACAGTAAAC
Organism: Amblyomma americanum; assembly: GCF_052857255.1. Lineage (NCBI taxonomy): Eukaryota > Metazoa > Arthropoda > Arachnida > Ixodida > Ixodidae > Amblyomma > Amblyomma americanum. The sequence goes on from NC_135500.1 coordinate 131,175,906, forward strand.
TGCTCTCTTAAGGCACTTAAGACAGTTGGCTGTCCGAATGGTTTCTAACGGCTTCTTCGTTTAATCACGCCACTGCACGAGAAACAAAAAGTACGCCACTGATGCAAGCCTCAGGAACTTTGCTGCGAGTCCTTCTTCTTCTTGCCCGTAAAACTCGTTATAGTTTTTGCGGTTAATGTTCATATACCAATCAATATTATCAGTATTAAACATGAGCAACTTGTCAAAGACATGACAGAAAATGATTGTGCAAAAAGCACAGCTGCAAGTTGGAAGGCCGAGTGAGGCTGTGGACAAGTGAAATAAATATCGGACACTGTTGGTTTAGCCCTGTCGCTTGAATGAACAGGACTTCACTTGGGTTGTTTTTGAATAACATACTGACTAGTCTTTATGAAAACCAGCAAGAAAAATAGCGAGCTTTTAAGACCGCTTTGTGACACAAATGATGGACGGAAGGAATATTCATTTTCTGTGTAGCGACTCTCTTCACTTGTGACGCAAAATAACATAATCAAAAATCCTTTTTTCATCCTCGAAAGCACAATCTTTGTGTGCTTTATAAGGGTTACATTTACATTATGCGTCGTAGTCAAGAGCAGGCAGATTTTGAGCAAGCGCGCAGTAAGTGTCTAGGGACACCATATCACGCACGCACCATCTTTGGGTGCTCTATAAGGGTTACTTTTACAATATCAGCACAAACGTTAAGCACTCTTACCTATGTGGTTTTGTAGCTTATCGTTGCACAATGCGTTCTTGATGTCACTCTTAAACCCTCGTGACCTCTGAAAAGACGAGAGAAGAAATAACGGACGCATTAAATAGCTCTGCTGTTTTTAAACCGCGATGTTTCCACTGCTTCTGGGATAATTGACTACGTCTCACAGGCCTGAAGCTATAAAGTCCTTCACGTAGAAGGGTAGCTGTTCCACAAAACAGAAGCAAATGAAAAGATAGACCTTAATGCTTCAACAAAGAATTTCGTCAATCTAAAAAGCTGCAGCTCAAAAGGCATGACGCAATAATACAATAAGACGGTAACAGCATAGGTTGATACAACAATATAAAATCGCAAAGCGCAGCTCACAGCCAGCCATCAATTAGCGCCTTATCAGATAGCAGCGCAATGAACTCGGAAATGCCTCCGTTTAAATCGGTTAGGCTTTTAACAGGCACCGTTCAGAAAGTCACGTGGAGCTTCATTCTCGATGTTCTGCCGCGATGCTATTAGCGCCCGGCTCACTTTTCAATGCGTGTGCATCTACTTTTTGGGGACGCGAAATTCACGTGGTTTCACTCAGAATCCTGTTCAAAATATCAGAAACGTCAGATTTCACGATATATTTGTCTATAGATCACATTAGACCAACTTTTCTTTTGTTTAGTGCAGCTTTCTTGCTCGCCGAATGTGAAATTAGCACGCAGCGAATTATTCCTGGTGTTTTAGAAACGCAGCCTCTTGCACATTGCTTTTCTCAGCGGCGGCTTTGCGTTGTCACCGCTTGTACTACATTCTTTCGTCTCCCTCCGACTTTTCATAAAGAGATGTATAAAAGAGTGTGGTTTTTGTATGCTTGCATGACTGTCCGAAATAAAAATGCGGTTTGCAGGGAAAAACTGCTTAAAGGAAATAATCCGAGACAACTTTTAGTGTGATGAGTCGATTCATGACGTCATCGAAAAGGAAGGAAGAGAGAAGCGCCGGCAATAGCACTATCAGCCTTTACACTTTTTGGACAAACAGAACATCAGCGTCACTATATAGATACAAATGCGCTAGATGGAAGAATGTGGCCACGCGGAAACATTGCGCATCTAAATTATATAGTAACCCAAAAGCCAAAGTAGATCCCAGGCAGGCTAAGATGCCTGTTGCAGCTGTTCACTGAACAGAGTCAAGCTGCAGCTTATCCTGCAAAAATTATTATTTTTTTTGTAAATGAAATTTCACTTGAAAGTCAAAGCCCTGCTTTGTGGTTCCGTAAGCATTGTCTTCGTTCGCGCTGCTTTTTCGCCTTGAACGCAATAATATTAAAATAAAAAAAACTAATGGTGATCAATTGGACTTATGAGGAGGAAATTAGGAAAGGATTCGGCTTTTCAACTCAGCTCGTTTTCTCTTCCTGTCATTTTTTTAATCACATTAGCACGGGTTCGTACCGCCGTCAGCACGCTTAACACAAACGCTCGATTGCGTGTCTTCCACTAGCATTAGCGCCGTTGGGCGTCGTTTGCTAGGGGTGAGATAAAGTCAGGGTCGAAGGAGGGCACCAAATGTCTCCAATCACTGTAAAAAACACCGTGCAGCGTGGTCTCGGACCCAGTGCCCAGCGCTCAGCGGCTCTAATGTCAGTGCAGGACGCGCACTCGAACTTTCGTGTTTAGCGTGCTGACGGCGGAAAAAATGACTTTTTATGAGCACATAGTGCAGCTTCTAGCATTCGCCTTTTATTTTATTCAATATTTCTTAGTCACCTCTAATTTTCATTGTTCTGGTTAGTCATTATGTAATGAGTCATTGTTTCTTTTTTTCGTTATCTGACTACGCATCTAAATCACCTTTATTTGTGAAGTCCATGGAAGAGAGAGGGTAGAAAGGTGGGTTTCTTAACAAAGTAAACAAAGTTATCAAGAGGGAAACGAGCCTCAGGGTTCTTAGCCAAAGTTCCGACAAGAGGACTTGTCGCCCGGACCAAGACAAGTCTTCCAGTCGATATGTTGGCTAAGCACCCTGACGCGTTCTCCTGCTTTGTTAACTTTGTGTCTTCATTTCTTGAACAATTCTTAGTCTTCTTTAATTTACTAAGTCGTGATTAATCTTAATATCGTGAATCAGTGTTATTGTGCACTTATCTACTGTTCCTCAATCAGATCTATCTCCTAAGTTCACCTTATACACCCTTACACGCATTGCCTTCGGAGGCTTCAGACGTACATTGGACAGTTTTCGTCGTTATGACATCCCTAATGACTCGGCATTAAAAAAACTGGCAGTGGCTTAGCTTGGCTATGCCAGGATATACGCAGCGAGAGGTAAGTTTCCCTGGCTGAGCTTGTTGTGGTCATTCTGTGTTTAGCAATGAGAGACATTAGATATACACATGTTTTATTGATTTTGCTTGACAGAGACGAAGACTGCCCGATGATCTGTGAAGTAGCATGCAGCGGTCTCAATTTTGTCGATACAGTATTTCGATTTGGTAGAGCCTCTCAAGTATACAAGCTCAATAGTAGTTCCCCATTGCGTAGTCTGGACGTGAAGGGTACGAAGCTAAATCAAATTCAAACTCTTCTTTCATACACTAGAGAGTCCTTCCTGCTTCCGGTTGAAATCACCCAAAGTCTTAAGCAACTGTAGAAACCGTGCCGTAAGATGGCATAAACTTGGCAACCACATAAATCGTCTGTTTGACAGATGTCCTCATTGCCACGTAGACTCCTTGGATGACAATGCCGCTTTCCAGAAGCCGAACACAGCAGGCTTCACCTTATTCACCGCGGGAGATGTCCGACAGCGGTGATACCTAGTTTCACGTACACACAGACTCCAGCGTCCTTATTTGGATCAAGCCAACTGCCAGGCCACCACCTCAGGATCGGAAGAGTTAACCTTCTCTTGTCTATACGGCCATTTAACAGCGGCTGGACTCTCCTTCTCTGCATGCTTTTCAAACGTTGTGATACAGACGCCCACTACATCTCGGCCTTTTATACGCAATCCTGCGCATGCGATTCGGGTGATGGAGCGGCGTGCGGCGAGGCGGCGACAATGAACGCGGCGCAGCTGTGGGTCTCTCTGGTTACCATGGTATCGGCGCATGCGCACAACTGCTCATCCGCGTGACGTCACGCTCGGCTTTGACGGTGGAGCGGGCGCGCAGCCGTGGTGACGGCGAAGCGGACGCCACACTTTGCTCCTTTTCGGCTGCCATGGTAACGGCGCATGCGTACAACTCGCCTCTCCCATGTACCGCGAAATGCTTGACTGGTAGCCCAGTGTAGCTCTCGCTACAAAACAATTTGACCAAAGCCGGGTACCACTCACCGAGTTTTCCCTCGGATGCTGCGGCACGTCGTAAGCGTGCTCGACCATCCTCGCAGACGCGTACGGGGACATGGAGGGGTCGGCAGCACTCACGGCGCGAGCACAGGGGTCGTCGTCGTCACCGCAGCCGCTGCCCCGCCGGGAGATGTCGGGCAGCTTAGACGACGCGTAGGGTGACGGGTAGTACTCGCGGCTGCCGGCATCAGCGCCATCTACGCCTCCACCGCCGAAAGTTCCGCGAGCCTTCTCCAGCTCGGACATGGCGAACGAATCCATCTTTAGGTCCTCGCAGATGCGCACTCCTGGAGAGAGGAGGGGAGAGGAAAATATATATACCCAGACTCTTACTTGGATGCAGGAGCGATGAGGTTATTCCGTGGTAGCCCTATAGAATGGAATCTTTATTTACCCGATATGCCAGGAAGCAATAAATCGAACCGAAGCAATTGCTTTTGAGTTTCTGCTTATCTTGGATGTTTTTTTTTGTAGAACTGTGAGAGCTGATGCAACCATCCAGATATCCCATATTTCTGTTGCAGGCAGCCTTACTTCTGCTGCGCGTTTTTGAGAAAGCTAGCTAGAAGCTAAAGATATATTAAGGTCACTGGAATTTGAGAAAGCTTAAAATATGGCTAATACTTCCGTCGTAGTGTCTTCGTTTAAACTTTTCTGCTGCACGTAGTATTCCTGCCTAAGTTATGCCATTGAGGCGGAACAATGCTTACTCGCCGTTATTTGCCCCACACGCGGTGTCTGCACAGATGGAATAGGCTTCCGGTGAATGATACGAGACACTATCAAGCAGCTGCCATTAACAGGAAACGCGGAATTCATGACGTGCAGGAAATGCACGTCGGGTGCTTTTTGTATCATTCCGAGTTCAAGCATTTCTCGCCCGCTGAGCGGTCGTTGTAGTCGAGAGATCCACTATGGGTGCTTCTTTTGCGACTGAATATTGCCATGGACGCTCAAGTCAATCTTCTTTCACTAAAGCAATCGCGGACTAACATGCGGAAGCACGACGCCATGATTCTCTTTAACGCAATATTTGCAATAGCTAATAAAAGGCTCCTTTTATTCGAATGTTCTCCTTGAAGGTGGTTTTGGGATGAGGTTATCTTTCTGATGGGTATTGGTATTGTTTCTTGTAGTACAGAACGGCTAGCTCTGGGCTTGTCCTCACCAGTGCCGAAACGTGCCCTGTTGGCAACGGTGCGGTAGATCTTCCCCAGGCAGTATACCGATGCCGAAAGAGCTAATCTCGTTGCCATTTGTCTATTTATGAAGAAAAATACTGCTTAGTAGAAAGGCTTTTCTCCTGCTCCAAGGTGTAAGCATTTCACCTTCGTAGGTACTGATGGCCGACGGAGGCGACCCTGAGGACCTCCTCCTGCAGACGAGCACCATGATGGCCACAGTCACGGCCATGAGGACGATGATGGAGCAACAGACGGGCACGATGATGGAGAGGCTGCGGTACCGATGAGCACTGCTCTCGCGTCCGGCCTCTGATATCTTGTCCGGCTCCAGCGGACCTAAGAGCGAAGCATCAAGCTTCAGTCCCGTAGCAGAACTATACTTTCTTCAACTTCGCATATTCCATCCAAAAACTTAAATAGGTTTATTCTATTTTGTATGTCTGTGTGCTCTGGAGTCTTATGTCTTGTGTTTGGTTCGTATGTGAGTACTGAATTTTTTTCTTCTATGTCTACAGCACGCACTAGTAAATAAAGCAGCGAGTTATTAGACATGAGGGGCTTCACTTACTGCCGGCGAGCGTCAGAGTGGCGACGGTGTACTCAGCCTTGGTGGAGCCTGCGCTATTGTAGGCGACCACGAGCAGCTGGTACCAGGTGCCAGGTACCAGGTCGGTGACCGGCACCACGTCCCTGTCTGGCAGCACCCGCGACGACAGGAGCGTCCAGTCGGGCTCATCGCGTGGCCGGTACTGGACGAAAAAGTGGCTGATGGGGCAGCCGCCGTCTCGCCACGCGGCCAGCACAAGACCCAGGAGAGTCACGTTGGGCAACACGGCCGCTTTCGGGGAAGGGGCCTGGGGCGCTGAGAGCAGTAATGAAAGGCGACAGTTACGGTGAGTTACGCTGATAAAAAATACATTGCACACAGCATACTGCTTATTAACTTACGGCGGTACAGTTCAGGCTTGGTTCCAGCTTTGCTTGTTTAGTTAAACCTGAGTAAAGTTATTTAAATGATTCTGTCCTGTTGCGGACCGAAAAAAAAATTATGACATTTTTTTTCTTAGGCACAGTTGATTGTTTTAGTTCAGGCAGACGAACTGCATTATGATATATAAAGTGATAATCTGCAATTGGTATGTTATAAACAAGAGACAGGGTTAGATTCAGCCAAACGATTTCAAAATAAATATAATATAATGACTAATTCTCCACGTGCTGAGCCGCATCAAAGAATACAAGTAAAGTTACATGTATTGGTTCTTTTTAAATGATTCTCTAACGCAATATTTTGCACCTTATAGCAACGACAATTCGGCGGTAAAGGAGAGAATGACGTTCGGCAGCAAACTTGAAAACCTGCAGCGAGTGAAGACGTACCTGTGCCTTCCGTCTTCACTTGCAGGAGCTCCTCGGACTCGCTTCGTCCGTGCCGGTTATAGCTGAGCACAGACAAAGAATAGGCGGTGCCACACTGCAGACCCTCAAACAGGTAGCTGCGCTTGTCAGGACCCAGTGACACCTCACTCCACTCGGCACCGTCGTGTATGCGGTAGCGAGCTACGTAACCTGCGTCGTGGATGAAAGGAAACGAAGAAAGTTTAAAATTTCGGGTTTAGACACCGGAAACTGCACATTGGCTGTGATTAAAGTTTTAGCGGAGGGCTTCAAGTTTATTTAGACTACCTGGGCTTCTTTAACTAGTGTTGACATCGCGAAGCACACGGGCTGTATTTTTATTCCGCCGCGATTGAAATATAGCCGGCGTGACGACACTTGAACCCACGGCCTTGCGAAAGCAGTCAGACTCCGAGGCCAGTGATCGACCGTGGTGGATCAATACGGAAGAGCAGCCACAGCGTTTGCGCGGTGAACAAGCTAGTTTCTTGCAAATTTCGTGCATAATATATCAATACCTTGCTTTTCTAGACATCACCAACTAGTGGTATCTGCTGACCAGCAGCGCCGGACACCGCGCAACTCAGTGGGGATACCGTAATCCTCTAATTGTGAGAAAACCAGAAAGTCCCGAAAGATTCGGCGTGACCACAGAGGTTATCATGGCCGACTCTTTCGTGCCAATGAGGAATCTAACCTATAAAATATTTTCGGCGTTCAAACCAAATATTTCCGACAGCAATACAAACTCAATGGGGTGAAAGGAAGATTCAAAATTGCTCTGGTGATTTTGAGCGTTCAGCGCTACTCGACATGTGTTGAAAGCCATGTAACCTAGAAGGGCATGTCAAAATTTCCTAGGATTGAGGAGAACGCGTTGTATAGCAAGCTAAATTAGACAGACATTGCAGAAAAATTACGTGTCATCAACTTTATAGAGGTTAGGGTTTTAAGTTCGCTCCTTGTTTTTGGTTTCTTGGATAAAATTCTTTTCCTTAGCGCACGCGTGAGGCTTTGCCTTGCAGCAACTGATGTCGCGAGTAGCATAGGAAGTGGACTTGCATATATATATATATATATATATATATATATATATATATATATATGTTCTTTTGGGATTTTTTATGAACTAAGGTTTCATATTTCTTCAGAAGTCGTATGATATTTAGGGTCCGAGAAAGAATACAGCGACAGGAACGAAAGGAAGCCACAGCTACAATTGGAGCAAGCTCATAATGCGCAGAAGTGAACAGGTGTTGAAAAATATTTAGGAATGTAGGCATTAATTTAATGATAAATATCGCGCATTATTTCATAGCCTTATTACTCGTTCTGCATGATGTCACACAAAAGCGTGGCTTAACTGTTACCGGTATTTTGCAATACAGCAAGAACAAAAACTCTAGGTTGCTCAGCCGCTGAATATATTTACCTGAATTCACTCGTTGATTTCGGCTGCTTTGAGGACCCTTACGTATATACTCGAATAAAGCGCCAAATGACGCTTCAACTAGGAGGTCTTTCCTGATGCATTCAGCACTGCTTGAGGGCATAAATAATTTGTTTGTCCCCCCTCTGTGACCTATTTTCTACCGTATGTAGGAGCACTGGGAAAATCCGGTGAACGCGGACCAGCACTTTGATGAAAGTCGCAGCATCTGAGGTTCGCAAAAACGTGAAATTAAAAAAAATAACAAGGGCGCGCTTTAGTACGGGACCGCGAGAAACTTCTTGGTTCTGGATTCGGTAATCTCCCTGTATGCGTAATGACAAGCTTACCTTCGACGACTTCTGTTCCTTGCTCCTGTGGCGTCCATGTGAGTTCAATAGAGTCCGTCGTCCTAGTCGTCACGGTAACCACGGGAGGATGTGGCGGGTCTGCAAACAGGCGCACAGCTGCATCTCAGCACTCTCATTTGCAGCAGCTGGCTCACGCGTATATATCGTGGGAAAATCCAAGCTATAAGGTTCACCGGGCGCATATATTACCTACTCAACCAGGCATATTGAGTAAGAGCTACGCTGTTCTGAGAAAGTACGTGCTGAACCATACACTAATCGAATTAATCGGGAAGTGGTGCTTTAAAATATGTCACAGTCATTAAACGTGCCTATGATCTTAGGCGACAAGCTCATGCAGGAGCTTTTCAACAGCAAATGACATTCCAGCACTGCGTTCATGAAGAATAACGGGCTATTAAAGTGAGCAAAGGAATAGGAGCCGTCACAAATGATGTTTGCTTTATTATGATGCCAAGTCTGGGTCATCTGGAACTAGCAGCATTCGCTTTTAGCAAACCAAAGGAGGGGGCACTGGTGTTATGGCTACTTCTTCGGCGCTGAGGAGGGTGTAGAGACAGCAAATTTTTAAAGCATAAAATAAAATAATAATCAAGAGATCAGCATCTCTATGTTCCCTTTCATTTGCTTATTACACTTCGAGGTTTTATTGAAATTTGTTACTCGTAAATGCACCACCTTCTTGTGAAAACATACTCGGTGCAAGCATGACAATTGTCGATATCCACACAGCGGGCTTCTTCTTACAGGACTTCATGCAGCAACAAATAGAAGACTCGGTATAGTCTAGAAGAGCGGTTGACTGTTGAAAACCGCACTTTGAGGAAACCTTTATGGAAAAAAGCGTAGTCTGCTTTTTCTGAGCAATCTAAACGTCGTCTGACCGTCTTTAAATGCCGGTTTGGAAGCTCCCGTTTCTCGCTTGTGAGTATAGTGAAACAGAAGCTTCTTTCAAGGGCATCTCGTTAGACAGAGCCATTGCCTCCTCTAGAGGAGGAGATGACAGAGCTCATGCTCTTCCGAAATCTCTTGGAATACTTGTCAGTGCCTATACCACCCTCAGTGCGGGTGCTTCCTTTCAATCTGATCGCGAATAAATTGTTAACGGGCATTGTGACAAAAGAAATAAGATTACATGAAAAAGAGTTCTAGAGATAATATACTCCTAGTGTCCAAGAAAAATCATTCTTCTAAGAAAAAAAGAAGTTATTCGCAATCACTTGTAAATTTTCCTATGCTCTTTTTTTAAATGCAGGTACATGGGCGGCCTATAACAGCTAAAAACCAGCAACGGTAGTTCAGATGGTTTAGCATCAAGCTGGTAAACCCGAGGATCCAAAAGCTAACTCCCACCACGGCGGCCGCATTTTTGATTATGCCCGTGTGCTGCCTTAAATAACTGGTGGTTAAAGAACCCCTGTTGGTTAAGATCAGCCCGAACCCCACTTCTACGGTCATCCTCATAGGTCATTGGCCGCTTCAGAACATTAAACCCTTATAGTGCTCAAAATGTCACAGCCGAATTAGCAACATTTCGCCGTAAAAGCGAAAAGATACGCACAATGATTTTGCGAATGATTGCGAAAGCTACGGTTACTCTAGCCGCTCGTTGTAATCATGAAGTGGACGCACCGCAATGAACCCTTTTGTGCGCACTGCCACCTGGCGTCGATAACTAACCGTGTTCGTGCGTCTGCACCATGATCTCGTCAGACAGTGGCCCCGCCCCCTTTTCGTTGTAGGCCTGCACGACCACCGCGTAGGCGGTGGCGCGTTGCAGGTTGTCGACCACACAGCGGGTCAGCGTGCTGCCCCCGGTGCCAGTTGAGGAGGCTCCGGGCGGGCCGGTGATTGTCTTGAAGACGTACGGCTCGGTGGAGCCGTGCACTCGGTAGCCCACGTAGTAGCCCTGGATGTCGCCGTACTGCAGGTGTACGGGGGGAGGCTGGAATAGTGTGACATGGAGTGGAGATGTTAATGAAAAGAAACAGAAAGATACCGAAAGAAAGATAACGTTACGTAAGCAAGAAAACAAATAGCGAAACAGAGGCACAATGTGTGTGTGCTTAGCTCATAATGTGGTCTTTCACGCGCGTTGAATTGTTGGCACAATTGTTACGCTGGCGTCGGATGTGGCATGGCTCATATTTATGACGGAGATGTGCTTACGCAATTCCCGCACGTATGAGACGGCTAGAGGTTTTGCATACATCTCCATACTAACTTACCAGCTAAAGCTGCATTCTTGGACGAAAAAAACAACAAATGATTTGACTGTCAGCCAGAACATCACATTTGCGCTTTTAAAGTGAGATGCATATAAATATGCCACAATATTGTACAATGTGTTAGCATAAGTATTCGTGAGTTTACCGTTGCTCTTAGCGTGCGTACTCGTGCATGTTAATATCGCTGTTGGTCTCACCTTCCATGAAACTTCCACTCTCCTCGAACTGACAGCCGTCACCTTCACGCTCTGGGGAGGTGTCGCAGGAACTGCATGTTTCGTAATAATGGCCATTTCAGGGCACTGGAGCGGAAGTTGAACAATTCTTAGTTTGCGCGAACTAATTTTGCATGCTTCATTTTCTCATAATTAGCCTGAATATGCATTACCGACGAGGCAGCACAAGCAATGAAAAGAATCTATGCTAGCGACTATACTAGTGACTTAAGTTCCTCCCTCTTCCAACGGTGGCTTTAATATTCCTTTCTTTTGCCCTTTTTATTCACAAGCAATTCCATAAATCAGTTTTATTTCATCAGTTTAGTGATGCAGTGCAATGGCCGCTAGCAATAAATGTCATGCCTGGTTGCTGTCTAATACTCGTTAGCACAGTGGAGCAAGCGCTGTGAAAATATTTACCTCCTTGGAAGGTTTACTGAGCTGTAAGCAATGATATCACGTTAAGCGGGAATTCGCGAAATTCGATAGTAGATGCAAATGATTCGGGATGACACATCCATAGTCCAGGAGGCGGAAAATTAACATAAAGTCGAGGTCGGATATATCGAATCCGGATATCTGGAAGTATTGACTATATCGAAAAGAAATATCATCCCCTTGAAAATCCGCTGTAAATGTATAGGAAAGCCGAGCAGTATATCAAACTCCAATTTCGCCGGTATCTCGGTATATCGAACTGTGTGCTGCAGCCCTCCTTACGGTGCTTTTCCTTGCGGTGCTCTTCGATCCCTTTTCGAGCACAGAGACAGGGCGGCTGCGCAGCCTCGGGCCCCTGCTGACAGAGCTGCCGTTGTGTAGCCGCGTGACGAGATAAACATGGGATGTGCTTGAGGATAGCCTTTGATCTCTTGTAGGAATTTTCTACGCCACACCACTTTCATGCGGCTACGTAAGTAAAACCTAGCCTCAGTACTTGCTTCTGCACCGAAGACTGTGCGGAAACCATCTGTACCTTAATTTTAATGAGCTTGTTCTTTTTAGAATGTACTGAGTGCATAAATAGGCATTTAACGATAGGCTCTGGCTAGTTCCAAAGCACTGTCAGCTACGGCTTCGATGTGAAGCAGGCAAGGCGTAGTGAGCCCTTGCGAGAGACATATGCCTCAAGAACGCCGGCAGACGGCACGTCGCTGCAAGAAGCGTATGATTAGCGTGGGTGCAATGTATTATTGCTTTACAGATAATGAATTTTATTGTCATTTTTTATGCATCGAATTATCGATATATCGAATTATTACTCGCCCCCCTTAAAATTCGAAATATGCGCGGCCGATGCTTCTATGTATGGGCTATAGAGTAATACCGACAGTAGCGGCGCCTCTGGCCCTATGCAACGCAAATAGTAGCCACAGCTTTGCTACAATATCGCCCAGCACAGATACGGCACTAACAGTTACCCGTTGTTCTCTCCCTGCGCCGCCTTTGCGCCTCGACGAGGCTTGGTGCACGGATTCCCTCGATTTGATATCCTACTTTTCAGAAGTAACCATACGAACATGCAACCTGTGGTCTCTGCCGCGAAACGAAATGTTAAGGCGACTAGCGACGGAGCCGACACAAGTGACGTAGGGCGCCTCGACACTGCGTCCCTCAGAAGATGCGCCATTTCAGCCCCACGAAGCAGACGACAAACGCGACGCACATCACGGCACATGCGCGTGCTTGCAGAATAAGGGGAAGGAATCGTCCGACCCCGGAGACTCCGGAGCCACCAGAGCGGTGGCGGAGCGGGCGCCTTGCACCAGCCCCGAGACTACCCAAGACTAAATGAGGTTACCATCAATCATATTTCCCGCCAAGCTTTCTGGGTGTAGCAGAATTGAACCCCAGTTACCTCCTGGCTATCTCACTCCCTACTATGGGTCGTACAGATCTAAGACTGCTGGAAGCGGAACCACTGCGCTCACCTTCCCCGTCGGTGATGACGGTAAGCGCGTCGCTGGGAGGCCCGATGCCGATGGCGTTCTCGGCGAGCACGCGGAAGTTGTATTCGGTGAGCGGGTGCAGGTCCTGCACCGTCACCTGGCTCTGGTCCGCCTCGGCCACCATCTCGCTCAGCTGCTTCTCCCACGATTCTGCAGAAATGCGCAAAGCTGGGAGATTTATTAGAGATAAAACGATTGCAGCATGAAAGAACTACGTTAATTTTTATAATATTTTCATGTTTAAGGACTACAAGATCGTGTGTAAATGCAAAGGCGTGTATAATAAATGGACTTAAAAAATGAAAACGGCTTCTCCAAATCATTTAGCAGCCCTCTTAGATCTATGGCAGCTTAAACTTTGACCTTCCGTTGATAAATAAGACGGAGAAGACATTCTTCAAGAATGGTAGCCATTTGCTTAGTTATGTTGAAATTTATTCGCATTCTTACACTCTGTTTCACATTTCATCCGCCGGGCGTTACATGGTTAAATTAATTTTACTCATGCTGCCTATCAGCGGTAAACAAGTAGTAGTCGGTTTTTTATTTACATCTACCACTGCGGTAAGAAAGGACCACTAAAAGTAATAACGAGAACCGCCACACTACATGTCAGCCGTGTGCGCATGCCAATCCTGAATCGTTCTTCCGAATGTGACCTCTCTATTCTCTTATGTGACCTCTCTATTTTTGTGCGTCACAGCATAGACATTAAACGCGCATTTTTAATCCGTCGAGGCGTCAAAGTGTGCCATGGCAGTAAATCAAACGGGCCCAAGAGACCGTTCCTGGTTTTACCTATGCTCCTCTTGTATTGCACGATGTACTTGGAGATGGGTGAGTTTCCGTCGCTAGGACTCTTCCACAGGATAGTGACAGAACGGCTCAGGACGTTCAGGGCTTCAGGTCTGGGAGGCTGATCCGGACGGTCTTAGAGAAAGCAGGAAGTGAAAGCAGAAATGAAAAATATTTGCTTTTATTGCTATAGCCACCCAAAAAGGCTGTTAGAGCTGAACAAAATTGGGCACAGTCTGGGCTTTGAGTTGGTGCTCTGGGAAATCGGTAACTCTGCTGGCTTTTTGTACGTTTAGCAAGTAAGTAAGAAAGCATGGCGCTGCAACTGAAACAACTCGTAATCATCTTCAATGTCATGCTCTTTACGCTGCTGCCCATCTCAGAAGCATGCTTCTTTTCAGAGTCATCGTTCAGGCTTTTTAAAAAAAAATTGCTCATAGAGGAAGCCCTTTTTGAGAATGAAAATGAAAACGAAAGGGAATGAACTTTATTTCTGTTAGTAGATAGGTGCTTTTGAATGTAATAAAATAAATAAAGAGTTATCTCTGTCACTGGAAATATGAAGTGTAGGCTTCGCAAAAGTCTTTATAAAGTTTTTTGAGGAAGAGAGTGCAATGACTGAAATGTTCCCATTTGTAGAAACAGCTTAAAAGCTCTGACTATAAGCTTTTTGCGATTGCCGAAAAAGCACCAGCCATTCAATTAAGATGCTTATTAAAATCTGGCTCTAATCATAAAGCACATATTCGGACTTGATAAGTTAAGCCTTTCCAAGGGGCAACGCTTGAAGCCTTTTTTTAAAAAAAAAAAACGACGGTGCGGATAATACTCACCATAATATAAAAGTAGGACTTACCTTGTATCGACAAATGCGTGACCTGCTCATCGTGCCCGTATGCGTTCGAAACCTCGCACTTGACGGTGCCGGTATCGTTCTTCTCTGCGAGTAGAATGACCAGCTCGGACCACGGAGTATCTTCCCCAGAGTGGTCCTTGACGCTGTACCTGCACACGGGATAAGTGACAGCTGCGTTATTATTTGATTGCTCCTGTCCGTCACAAAAAAGTGAAGTTAGGCGACGCTTTTGTTGGCAGAAGATGATAGTTTTAAATTTGGATGCAGAGATCACTTTCATCCGCCGGCTTTTTACCTCCTGAGATAAAAGCGCCATGAAGAGCGAGAGCTGCAGTGCCAGAGTGGTAAGCAAGAGCCATCCTGTGATGATGAAAAAAAAAACGAAGGACTGAAGATCACTGCTGCCAATCATTCAAAAGCAAAATATAAATTTATTGCTGCCAGATGTAGAAATCGACTCACAGAGCTCCTCGCCACTATACCAGTTAGCATTAAATCATGGATGCTAACCTTGTCTCAGTGTTTATGACGAGAACTTGTGCGGCATTATACAACGACATATATATTGCTGGAAGAAAGGCAGCTTGTGAAAATTGTAGGCCTGGAATGGGTAGGCCTGGAACGTTGTCTATATTAGTCGGACCAAAGACGAGTGCTGTACACTACGTACCGAGGATACTTATCCCCGTACGCTCTGCACAGTAGAACAAAAAGACCGTGTGTCCTGACTGGCAGCAGCGCGGGCGAACTATGTACAGAAGCGTGTCAGTTGCGCTTTTATTAGCTTCGAGCATGCTGGCGTCGCTTGCTGCGAGAGTGGTTTTTGCGCCTTTGGGTAAGGAGGCCGGCCTAAAGAACAAAAAATGCGCCGCTGTCCCACAGGATTGCATTCTTCTGAAGGCTTGCAAAAATGTTTATAAGCGGCGATTTAGGAATCACCTTAGGATGAGATGCAGCGATGGTGACCTGTGAATAAAATCTCACTCATGCGATGTTTATCACTTCCCCAGTGCTAAACTTTTCATATTTTTTTTTCAATGGATAACCGCTCGTGCAGCGCAACTTAAATTGGCAATTGAAAAGTTTTTCAGAGAATGTGCTGAAGAGGCGCTCGGAAAAGAACTAAAAAATAATTTAAAAAATTTCCGCATACTTGCTCGAATTTATTGTGAAAGATCGTTGCAAGTAGAACTTGTCAACGTCAATTTCTGACCTGGGACTGGAAAAGGCTTTGATGGGCTTGTTGTCCCTGGACCAGAAGAAGCTGATGGGCCCGTCTCCCGTGGCTTCGCAACGAAGTTTCACCGCCTGCCCTCTCCCTGCCATGTGTGACATGAAGCGCTGACGCACCTTGGCCGGAGCTGCAGTTGCGAATAAAAAACATGGCAGGTGTTTTTTATTTGAGTTCGGGTTGTTTTTAGTTACGCAAGCATTTCTTCACATAAGACACCAATTTTTTAATACCTCCCATATATGCACTTCTTTTGTTCCCCACACTTAGGCCGAGCATTTCCCCCCCTAAAACCCGAGCACCTAGCCGGGGGAAAGATTGCACCGATTGAGAAATCGATGGGTACCCGACGCCACTAGTGATCGAACCCAGATTGTCCCGCATAAAAGGCAGATAATCTAGCCATTAGACAACAGCTGGAGTTATAAACAAGGACCACAAATGGGCTTTGTCGTGCATAGCGGATATACAGCGGTGACGTATCAATTTTCTGTCATAAAAGTGTACGCACACTTGGCTGCATTTTGGTGTGCTTCATTTTAACTTAACTCTCGCACCAGTCATCACTGTGGGACGCCCTGTACCCTCTCCCATTTTTCATTCCTCTCCTCTTCAGCTCTATAAGGGAAGTGAAGCGTAGGAAGTGAAATTAGAGAGGGGGATTTCTCTCTTTCTATTATGGCACCCTCCAACCAAGACGTCATAAGACAGGCAAACGAGCATTTATTCAACATGCGGGTTCTAATGCTGGCCCAGTAAAAAAGAGACAGGCAAAGAAAAAGAACGCAATAAAAGCAAGGTTCAGGACGCAGCAGACATATCTAATTCCAAAATTGGTGCTCAGCGCTTCGTATGATTGTTATTGCTATGGAACATGCTGCAAAGGTATATGTTAAAAAGCGACGGCTAGAGGCTGCACTAATGCAGGATGTTACGCACCGCGCACGTTGACTTGCACGACGGTGTAGAGGGGCAACCCAACGCCGTTGGAAGCCTCGCACATGTACCCTCCGGCATCAGAAGTCTCGACCTCTTGGATTACCAGAGATCCGTTCACCAGAGCTTGCATGCGGGAGCTGCTGATTACTGTGCGAAACTCGGTGCTCTGAAGCCCTGAAAAGACCATGCGGCACTTGCTTCCACAGATTTACAAAGAGGAAAAGAAGCTAGGTTAACAAAATAGACTGCGATCACACGGGTAATTAATAAATTTACCCCTACGTTACTCTCTCCTGGAGTACGGCAAACAGCATCGTCGTACCTTCCCCAAAAGAATTATCCTCGCTACATTCGCTATAAGAAAAAGGGCTATCCCATCAACCTCCAGTTAGCTCTGTCTAGGAACAGCCGCGAAACCACCTAATCTCAGGAAAAAAACACTGTAAATACCTGCCGACTTCTTCCAGCGAACCCTTGGTTCAGGGGTTCCGTCTGCCTGACAGTCAAGGATGACACGTTCCCCGGTCGTCACTGTGGTATCCGCAGGTTCTAGCCGCCATCTTGGCGGCGCTGCATGCCAAAATTGAGGATATACGCAACAAACAGAAACACACGAATTGCAGTTAAATTGGTCAATAACTCTACAAGGAGTCCTGCTTGTTTTATGAATTGAGAAAATTGCCCTAATTAGCTGCCTTGGATTCGGAGTGTACTGACCGTAGACGACTAGCGGCGCCGAGAAGTTGACCGCGGCGGCCTCGTTCGCTGCCAGACAGGTGTACACGGCCGTGTGCTCCTCTCGCAGTGACTTGAACACCAGCGTGGAGATGAAGTCGTCCACGTGGCCGAAGGAGACTCCGTCCCTACCAGGAGCCGACTCCAGAGGCACGCCGTCGCGCAGCCAGGACAGCCGGATAGGAGCGTCCCCCTCAGGCACGCTGCACGTGACACTGGCACGGGAGCCCAGTTGAGGTTTCTCGGGAAACGAGAAGGGCGTGATCGAAGGGGGCACTGCACGCGTAGCAGGATAAGGGAAAGAAGAAAGTAAGAAAAAGAAAGCAAATGCATGTGGCCTCATTTACTTCGTTGGAAAGTTACTTAATGCGATAAACTATTGCTAGACATCAAACTAAGCCCAGCGCCAGTAGCCCTCACATGCCTTGTCTTGCGAAAGCCGCGACGACATTATCCCATCAAATTTCCTGACGTCGCCACAACGCCTGGTTGTGAGCTCTCACTAACTTTCCCCTCCCTCAGACTCCAATGTGTCGCCCTTATAGACTCCCGGTTCATTATTCTGCGTGTTGCAGTCCGTGCGTATGCCTAGCTCCCAAGGAAGATGAATGGATGGTGTAAAAGAGCGCTTGGTAGTTCTAATATCGCTACTCACGCACCGTTAAAACCCAGTTTTCTGCTTGTAAAGCGTGGTCTTTCCGACAGTTATCAATGCGTTGGTGAAGTATAGCTTACGTACAAGGACGCATCAAATTATTGTAGTGACTTTCGTCAACCCACTAATCTAAGACTTGACGAAAATAAGCAGTAATGCAACGTATAAGAACAATAAAGCACTGCTTCAGTATTCCAATTGACAAGCATAAGAACTTTAAGATTCCGCAATGAGGTGTTGAGAGTGAACAGTACTCTCAAAAAACGTAAGGCAAGGAGGACAGCCTATATTCCGAATAGAGCCAAGCCAAGCTGCGGTTGAGGACGTGCACTATATCTTTACAGAAGAAACCAGAAGGAGGAGAACGGGGCGAACACACGGAAACTCAAGGTTAATTATCAATCGAGTGCGTCATTCCCAGCAAAAAAACGAAACAACAAAGCAGCAACGCAGATCATACTGCACTAACTACTTGTATAGTGTATGAGCGCATGGCGTGGATAGCAATTCTTCCTTTCCGGCTCATGTTGTTTTGTTGCTGTTTTTTTTTACTGTATGTGCACAAGTTTAATGGCACATGGAGAGAAAATGCAATGAGCCGCGGAGTAGGAGGCAAGCTCTTTCCCATTCAATACAGATTTTCTTCCAAAACCGTAGAAGGCGAGTTACTGGATTTCTGCACTTTCGTTGTACGGAAGGAGAAAATTATACATGGATGCGGGCAGTGAAAGCAAAAATAATTAGTAAAATTAATTAATCTTTTTCTACGACGAGAGTGTGTAGTGCGAAACTGAAGACTGGTAAAATTGTAGGCTAGTACACTTTTTTAAATTTCATAATTTTCATTGCTAGATGAACGGATGGACAAAGAGACAGGCCGGATGGCAGGAGGGCAGGAGAGCAAACGGACAAGCGGGCGGGCGAGCGGGCGGGCGGGCGGGCGGGCCGGCAGGCAGGCAGAGACAGCTGTGGCAATGCTCACCGAGTACCCTGAGGTGCAGGTGGTTCCTGGCCTCAGCGCCATGTTCGTTGCGCACAGTGCACGAATATCGTCCCTCGTCGTCTTTGCGGCTCACAGTCTCCAGCACCAGGGATCCGTTCTGGTAGGGCATCACACGCTTGCTGCTCGGCAGGCTCTTGCCGTCTGCGATCCGAGCGGCTAGTATCCACGGGCACCAGACCAAGATTAAGCCTCGCTACGGCAACCACGTTTCAAGCAATCTAAAGAAGTTTATAATTCTGGCACCATGCTAATATAATTTTCACTTGTGATCCTAACCAAAGGATTCAATATGAAATTGAACAATTTTGATGATTCGAAGCTTCGACGTGACGAACGCGATGTTAGGTTCAAGGAAGAAGGTGTAGAGTAGGCTAAAAAGTCTGAATTGTAATGATGGCATAGAAATCAGCCATTTTCTGGATTCCAAGCTATTTTTCTCTTTAATCTCGAACTGCTTATAATACGTGTCCGGTACTCTACCAAGTGAGCTACGGAGCGTAATTCGGAGGTGGCGGGTTCAGTTCCCACCGGCAGCATGCAGATGTTTTTCTTCTGCTTTTGTAATCAATCATACTTAAGCGATAAAATATTCACTTATAATGTCCATTGATCAACACCAAAAATTCAAAAATAATAATAAAATTAACAAACACCCCTTGACAAATATATATATATATATATATATATATATATATATATATATATATATATATATATATATATATATATATATATATATATAGCGGTAATACAGGAATTTTTACGTCCGCCACTATGGACGACGGTGGCGCTGTTCAACACTCTACGTTCGCTTACACCAAACATAAATGCCCACGAGAGCAGCAGATTGGCCAGGTTCGGATCCCAGCGGTGGCATGGTTGTTTTCTCCGCTTTTTTATAGTTAATGTTCCTTAAGCAACAGTTTAATTTAGATATTATCCTGGTGGCGCTGGTGAACACTCTCAAGGTTCGCGTACACCAAATAAACTTAAATACCCACGAGAGCAGCAGATAGGACAGCCGTCGCCTTAGCTCAGTTGGTAAGAACACCGGACGCGATATTCGGAGGTCGTGGGTTCGCGGATCCCACCGGCGGCATGGTTGTTTTTCTGCTGCTTTATAAGTACTTTTCTTATATATATATATATATATATATATATATATATATATATATATATATATATATATATATATATATATATATATATATATATATATATATATATATATATATATATATATATATATATATATATATATATATATCAATAACTGTGTGAAATGCGGAAACTTACGTCGTTCAGTCAAATTGCAAAGTTATCACTTATGCCTAAATATCCCGCTTCGACATTCTTGTTCCGATTCGGGCCTCAATCCCGAGATGGCAGCTTTATAATTTATCCCTGCTTATTGCACTATACCTGCGCGTCTCTGCCTCTTTTTTTGTTACCGCAGTGAAGGCCCACTGGCTCACCTTTTCTCCAGACCACCCTGGTGATGGGGTATCCGGAGTAGGGGCAGTGCAACACCGCCCGGCGGCCGGCCACCACGGTACGGTTGTGCATGGCGTGCACTGCGGGCGGCCCCAGCACGTTGAGACGGCCCGAGTGGGCGTCCGCCCCGTTCTCGTTGGACGCCTCGCAGCGGTAAGCGCCGCCATCTTCGGGCCGCACCCGCGTGATGTTCACGAAGCTGATCACAGAGCCGTCACGGCTCACATAGTCACCGACGCGCACCTGTGACGAGACGGTCGCATCCACCGGACACTCATATGCCAGAACGGAACGGTAAAAAAATATGTGGTTATGTTGAGGGCCCCTAATTTTTATCTTATCGCTCGTGATAAGAAACAGAGGCAATAAAAACTAGTGGGAAAAAATGGGAAAATGAGGGAGCTTGAAAGATGGAAAGAAAAAATAGATATATGGTTTCGCTCTGGTCAAACCTGGAGTGACGGATTAGCAACAGCTGGCCGAGTGGTACTCGCTCAGTCGAATTGCAAAGTCAGTCTTTCGCCGCTGCGTGTTCCTTCTTCACCTTCGTCCCTGGACGTGTGTTCACTCTCTCCCCCTCCACCCCGACTCGGTTTCGCCGGCGCGCCGCGCCGGCGGGAGCTGCCAACGGCGCCGCCAAGCTGAAGGCTCGAAATGCTAGCGTAATATAGGCGCGCGGCGCACACACCAGCTGCGTGCTCTGACGTCACTCCGCGCATGCTCACAACTGACGAGACAGGCGGCGTCAGCTCCGCCGTCGGCGCAGCTTCGAGGCCCGTGCGCGTACGCCAGCTGCGGGCTATGACGTCACTCCGCACATGCGCTAAGTTGGCGGAGCGGCGGCGCCACGGCTCAGCGCGCAGCCACGCTGACTCCACGAAGTCGCTGGCGTAGTGTAGCTATCGCTACAAAACTTCGGAGCACTGCGGACTATCGCATTTTCAAAATAGGAATAAGAAGTAGAAACGCGAACAGTTGGATGAAATCTGTATTAGGTTTGAGCTCTAGCCCCGGTTTTATAGTGGCTGTCGTGGCACTGAACGTCAAATGTGCTGTAAACTAAGCTCATAGCACAACTAACAGATGTCTTTTGGATGCCTTTTAATACAAGGCTGCTGTATTGCAGCCCCCTTTTCTTAAGATGGAAGGAGGCAGTAACCCGAACCATTTACGCAGGTGTGAGGGATGCTCACGCTGATCATCCTACGAGCGGTAAAATGATTTGATCTTCCGCCGTGCTACAGACGAAGCCTTGTTTGCCCAATTTCTTTAAAATCTGAAATCACCTACTTCTTCGCCGATCACCAGAGACTAGCACATTAAAATTCTTGCCTCGTTAACCGCTTGGCTCTTATTTGATGAGGTTACCAGAATACCATAACAGAATTTTTTTTCTGATGGCTTCAGTGTACGCCTAGCAGCGGCGTTTTCACCCCCAGGTGCAAACGTTGCGAGGGCATAGCGGACATGATCCACATGATATGGACATGTTCGAGCGTTGGACAACTTTATAGAACGGATGAGTCCTGGGAGGCACTGCTCCACAACGAGGACGAAACTAAACAACGTGAAGTCACCCGTCTCGCCGTTGCCGCTGCTGAGATTCAAGAGATCCCGGTCGACGGCTGAGGGGAAAGGACGTGGCTGTGTCTCTTCTGCTGGATTTTTCATTTTCCCAGTTAAAAATATTTCTGTAAAATACACTGTATGAATGACACACACACACACACACACACACGCACGCACGCACGCACGCACGCACACACACACACACACACACACACACACACACACACACACACACACACACACACACACACACACACACACACACACACACACACACGCGCACGCACACACGCACACACACGCACACACGCACACACACGCACGCACACGCACACACACACACACACGCACGCACACGCACACACACGCACACGCACGCACGCACGCACACGCAAACACACACGCACGCACATGCACACACACACACGCACACACACACACACACACGCGCACACACACACGCACACACACACGCACACGCGCACACACACACACGCACACGCGCACACACACACACACACACACGCACACACACACACACACGCACACGCACACACACACACACGCGCACACACACACACACACACACACACACACACACACACACACACACACACACACACACACACGCGCGCGCACACGCACACACACGCACACACACACACGAACGCACGCACGCACACACACACAGGCTTTCTTGCATTGCTTCTCGTTTTTTTCCTGGTTACTCAGTTTTATTTTATTGCACATAAAATTGCACTCTATTTCCTTTGGCTTCCCTCATTACTCAGTTTAGCCACTACAGTTCAGCAAACGCAAAGGTCGGAATTTTGATAATTCTTTTTCTTGGGCTGTGAATGATTCGCATTCATATGCTCGTAATACCGGCGCAGCAAGCGCTACTAAGAGCTTACATTTTGAATTAAAACTTCAAAGTAAGTGATACTAAACTCTGGTCTTATTATTCCTCCAATTTTATTCTGCTCTTAAAGCACCGGTACGCGTAACGGGGCCCAAATGATTGTTTGTAAACAAGGTAATAAAAAGGAGTCACATTATCACATCCATTGCCAAGGTAAGCCTCTTCTTGTTTTCATGTGATCGAAAAATTTGACGAATGGTATATACAATGATACGCAAAAAATTAGCATCAGCAAGGGTGTCAACCGCGTCGCCTCCGCTAGCACTTCGCGTTATCTGCGCATTGCTTTCAATTCCACTGCTCGCACCACTGGATCTTTGCGTCTTTTCCCTCTTCGCTACCGCTTCAACCGTTCACATCGTTGGGCCCCGGCGTATTGCTCTTCCCGCTGCCACTGCCGCCTTAGCCCCCGCAATGCAGCACGCAGAGCACGCCGGATACCGCAACATTTCCGCTAGTGGAGGAACCGGCAGCATCCACCGTTAACGTAAGCGAGAACACAACTGAGCGCAACACAGAGCACGAGATGCTAAGCTGGCATGCGACGTCCATGTTACGCTGCAACGAGCCAAACCAGTTCGCTCTCCACTCTGCGCTTCCTTATGACTCTGTTATTCGCACTCCTCCGGCGGAGCTCCGCGCAAACGCTAGTTAACGTCCGCTCCGACAGGGGCACTGTGGTGGTGGCTTCCTGCGGACGCCTCACCAACAAGTCTTTAGAGAAAGGGGGCCAAAATACTGTCGCTAAAAAAGATACAGGCAGGGAACAGCACCAACTGCATTAGTCTTGTTGAGAAGAGGCAATCAGCGCATATGAAAGAAGCTTCACTCACACGGCTAGAGTCCTGGACTTGGATGCCGTACACAGACCACGTGATCTGCGGAAGCGGCGTTCCCGTTGCAGCACACCTGAGAGACACCGGCTCGTCCCGACGCACCACAATGTCATCGAAGTGTGACACCAGGACAGGCGGCTCAGCTGCACGGCGTATGCATAAAAAAAATTAACAACAAATAATCGTCAATGAACTAAACACAAAAACGACCGCGTGTGGCCTTTGGTGAACACTTCTCATTGTAGACGCGCATAGAACTTGGGAGATGCTGAAAGGCCTATGAGCGTTAAGGCCTCTCACAGTTCCTATCAGAGATGTTCTTCTCGATGAATTCCTGTCACACGTCTGCACTGTCAAATACAACCAAATACGCGTGCTTATTGGTAACAATGCATTGAAATCTGCACGTATGATTGAAGCCTGTCTAGAGTGTATGATTCAAAACGCTTTCCCTATCATGTAATCTATCACAGACTTACGTTTTATGAAGGATATCGGCACCTTCTTGGGAACTTTTCTTTGTGCGAATGAGCAGGCATGAAATCGGAGAAGTAAAAAGTGTCACGTCATTAACATACTGTTCGAAACTGTTGATGCGTAATGCGTGCTTATTGCGTACAAGTTTGGTCAAAAGTTTTCAGGCCACAGGGTCTACTTTTCAGGGGCATATCCTGCTATTTATGATAGCTTTAAAGCTGTCATGGTTCCCAGAGGTGAAAATGCTTCTCGTTTTGTCTGTATAGATTTTGGGCTTCGGGGGTGTCATAACTGCCCGACTATAGCCATCGATAGCTGACCCTGTGGACTGGGAACTTTTGAACTACCTTGCACATACGAACAGTTGCTTACATCTAGTGCTCTCTTAAAACAATACGGCCTCAGTAAGACAGACGACTGGTCGAGTTGGTACTGCGATGTGTTGGTACTTTTAGTACTGCGACATTGGTGGGAGTGACGTAGTACTTCTAGTAATAGGAAACTGATTGGGACGAGTACTTACACTTGACGTGGACGTAGACATGGCTTTGCGCGGAGTCCCTCTCGTTGGCTGCGTGGCATTGGTAGACGCCCGAGTCTCCGCTCTGTGCCGCCTGGATTCGGAGCGCGTAGCGGTTCAGCATCAGAACGCGCCGGAACAGCGCCGACCCTGTGCTGCTGGCCGCTGTGGAAGGCGTCCCTGGGCCGCTGGTAATCGGACGGCCGTCCTTTGACCATGTGACCGTACGCACGGGAAATCCGGACACACTGCAGTTTAGAGTCACCGACTCTCCGGAGCGGACCTCGCGTGTCCGGGACCACATCTGGACATCCAAGGGCTCTGCCGGAAAAAAAGATATTGGAAAGATTGCGAGTTCTTTATGAAAATTTGAGTCGTTACTTCCCTTGTATGCGTTATTGTACTGCCTTGAACTTTTTTTGTAGTTAAAGAGCAATTTTTACATTAGCACCTATCATAATTGTGATTAGGCGTATGGTAAGTCTTTTTCTTTATTGTTCTTGTGCCTTTAGTCTTCTTCGAAAAGCCTTTTTTCCTATGAGCTAAGCGATGCGCACACGTTAACACTCTACAACTAGCCGTAAAGCAACTGTCATTGTTTTTGTAATAAACAACGGTAAAACACAAAAAGGTAACTTATGTGTAGTGCAGTGTTAATCTAGGCTATTATTATATTAAGGTGCCACGAAATGATCTCGAATGCTACTCTTCTTATTTTGCACTAATGTACCAAAGGGGCAGTGATACCTTTTTCTTTTAAACGCGAGAGTATTTTTACCCCATGTCGGAAAAAATTCTCTAGCGCCGGAGGCGTGGATCGTTTGAAGCCTCGCAGCCAGACCGGCTGGAGCAGCCAGTTTCTACGGCAACCTAGGTAGGCCACGTAGATGACGCGACCTTGTGGCGTTATCACTCGCCCACCAGATTGTGAACAAACTGACCACCGTGGCAAGTAGCAGTCAAATCAATTATTGCTCGCGAGAGGTTGCTCTGGGCCTCGCAAGGCCTACTGATGAAAGCACCTGCCATTTCAGGGCAGTGGCACGTGACTTAACCGCTGCACCACTGTGCCAGGAGTGTGGAGTTCCAGCGATCTATGAACGAAAAGTTGAGAATTTCGAATTCCGCATATATGGGTATTAACCCACTAACCCTGTCGCGTCATACTCTTAAGGCAGAGCCCGTTTCACCTCCAGCTTTTTACCTATGTACATTGTTTATATTCCCAGCTGGGTCTTTCGTTACGCTAAGAAACACGTCAGGCCGAACAAGGAAACCATGTCATAATTCACGTTGTTCATTTCTTTCCTGAGCTTACTTCGCGCAACCAACAAGGCAAAATACACCTGGGACCGCAGCTGAAGACAAACAGTGCTAAGTCTGTTATGCTCTTTTTATGCTCAAGTTTCGCTAAGTGTATGTATTTTTCTTAATGTGCGCTTCGTCGCATATATTTTGAGCTCATTCCAGAAAAAGGGCGCTTCTCCCTTCCAATGCGAGCCGCCGCGGTGGCTGAGTGGTTACGGCGCTCGGCTGCCGGCCCGAAAGACGCGGGTTCGATCCCGGCCGCGGCGGTCGAATTTCGATGGAGGCGAAATTCTAGAGGCCCGTGTACTGTGCGATGTCAGTGCACGTTAAAGAACCTCACGTGGTCGAAATTTCCGGAGCCCTTCACTGCGGCGTCTCTCATAGCCTGAGTCACTTTGGGACGTTAAACCCCCATAAACCAAACCTTCCAATGCATTCTTTTGTATCAACCTCCTCCAGGCTTCTTAGCTCAAGAAGGCTGCTTTACCCGACAGGAACACAAGTTAATTCCCACACCAGGCCATTAATTACAATAGCGCAAAAATAACCAAAACCACTCAGTCCCTGCTCCTTCTATGCAAGCGCGGCTGTCCTTCCCAGCAGGCGATCGATTTATGTCCAAGCGCATTGGCGTCGAAGCAATTTGCAAACGGTCTGATTTCTCAGCTGTCGGTGAAGCCAGCCACACTACCTCTCTCTTTGGTCTCCTCCGTATACCTGCGCTCTCTCTGTCTCATTCTGTCGTCGCGTGCCCTGTTTTATATTTATATTGCATTTATTTAAAACAGAAGGAACCTCTTAAGCTTGTCGTCGGTGCCGTAGCCTACCGCATTACTCCCCAGAATATGGCTATAGGATTTGCACCCTACGGACTAGAATTTCATTCCATCGCACACGCTCTAACTCTGTACCACCATTTACAACCTTGCGAACAACTATGCGTGCGAAAATGAGGCACGAGGGAGCCATTCTTTTTTAAATTGCTCTGGAAGATCAAATTGAGTCTCACAAGCTCCACCGGTTGCTGTGTTTGCAGTGCAGTGTATAGAGTGCAGTGGCGTGTTTCTTAACTGCTGAGACACTGCGCCGATAGCGGTATGAGGACTAACCACTGTCTAAACATTTGACACAATCTTCAGAGTTGCTTAGTCGCAATCGGAACTTTATAAGAATTTTAATATGAGTATATTGTGGAGCAAAAGACAGGGGACTCGGAATTGGAACAGTATCATAATAGAACTAGAATCTGAACTTGAATAGATCGGCGACTGAAACAAGATTGCTATCGTATTTCGACCGCATCAAACCAATTGATTGTCCCTAATTCTTTTTCGCAATATATTTCTGCTCCAGAAAACAAAACAGATCAATGCTATTCTCATTCCTTAACCCCCCCTCCCCCCCCACCTGCCTGTTTTATATGCAACACATCCGTTCCATGAAACACAAACATTCACCGGTGACGAGGACTTGCATCTCGTTCTTCTCCTCTGCGCCAGCGCCGTTGCTGACGACGCACACGTAGGTGGCGCTGTCCTGCACCGATGCGCGGCGGAGCACGAGGGTGCCCCCGACGAGCACGATGCCAGGCTCGGTGAGCGGCAGCAGCGGCCGCAGCCGGGCCCCGTACTGGCGGAACCAGCGGTAGGACGGCTGAGGGTGACCTTGCGCCTCGCACGGCACGAACAGAGTAGAGCCCTGGGGGCCTTCCACCTGACGGCTCCAGTGGATAACCTTGGCCGGTATGCTCGAGTGTGGCTCTGCGTGTTAAGAACGAATACAAAGGGAGGGGCTACCACCAACCGCTTGGCATTTGGCTAGAAGTCACCCCTCAGTTCTAAAAGAAAACCAGAACTTCAGGCTGAAGACGGAAGCAAGGTATGAATTCACTGGTGATGCGCCTGCTTAAATTTCACTGATTACAACCAGCCTCAATTGCGCTGGCAACACCTTCGATAACAAACTGAAGTTCTCAAAAAAAAAATTGTTCAGGATTTCGTGCCAAATTTATATTCAACTTTGTAAATAGCAAGATGTCCGGAAAAGTTGAAGCCGTTTTTCCTGGGTTCGATTTTGTGTTTAGGTGGAAGGTTATGAACGCCACGCGATGTCTCTGGCTGTTTAGCGAAGCTGAGGTGGTGGTTAATTTTCAGTACTTTAAATACCGACTTTTAATTGTACTTATGCGGCTTTAATAAAACCATAATTGCGACTACTGGTTGAAGTGGAGAGAAAGAAAGTGCGGCAAATGGGAGGCTGAAGCAATGAAAAAAAAACTGAGGCTGCCTTGACCTAACTTGATGGCCTTCAAATGCCGAAATAGCGGAAATATTTAGTGCTGGTTTCCGTCTTTCCGGCACGACTTCTGGTGTTGTTGAGCTTCAACCCTATCGCTAAACAGGCGAGTTGGTGTTACATTATGACCGCACTTGATGGTGATGATGATGATGATGATGATGATGATGATGTCCTCAGGCTTAAATGCACATACCCACGGCGGGGTATTGGCCAGGGTGCATTGCGGAAACAAACGCAATATTGGACAAGGAGTAGAGTATTTGGATAATTTTGTCTTAGACTATAATTTGTACTAAAATGAAGAATCAAAAAAGAAATGAAAAAACAGTGAATTCTCATTCTAACCGAGGAATCTAGCTGATTAAATTGTATAGTTGTGAATGTAATCGCACAGTGCTTTCAGGTTATATCCTTTGGCGCTTGCCCAGAAGGACAGGAGAATCGTAATAGATAGAGGAAGCCCTAGTCGATAGAGGGGGATCTCCAGATAAGTTCCACGAAGAAGCGAACCATCGGCAGAAGAGGAAAAAGTGATCTATGGACTAACTTTCTCCACAAGACCCACACAGGTTCATCATAAATAGCCCCAGTTGACGTAAATAAAGATTTAGTCATGTATACCGCAACGCAAGAGGGTCATGGACACCTCACATTGTCTTCAACTGCACATCCGCACACTCCAAAGAAATGTCGAGTGTTGAAAATCATATGCAGCAGGGAGGGGCTCTTGGCTTAAGTAGTGGAGGCGCTGGAATTGTTGAAAGCGTGCTGTAGTCACGTAGATAGTATTTGGGACAAACGGGACAATAGGTCCCTCAAGGGCGGACTTTGCTAAAAAAATCAACCCTTTTATCAGAAGCAATACCACAGTGCCCGGGGACCAAGTGAAAGCGTACTTTTGTAATATATGGCGGGAAAAACAATTGAAGAGAAAGATTCATAGGAGTATCTCTCGATCTTTAGAGCGCTGTCAAGACGAAAAGGCTGTCTGAAAATATAATAAGCTGTGAGATACTTCAGACAATCCTTATCAAAGCCAACTCAATGGCCAGAAACTATGCGACAAAAATAGATGTATAGTCAGGGTATGGAAATAAATAACTCCAATCAAGAACTATTGAGTAAATGCCAATGGCTGCCTTTACGTTTTGCTTAGAGGCGTCTCCAAAACCGCAGTATGGTTAGGAAAATTATCTAGATACTCCTCTTTAATCTCATTTAATACATTGGCAGGCAGATTCTTAGGATTTCCTGGGAGGGTGTCGTTAAAAGAGACTGCAGTATTCTTGTGAGTCAGCGATTGTCGTGTGTATCTTCCTTTCATCCTCGTCTTTAGCTTTCTTGCCCTTAAAAAAATTAAAGTTTCACTGTTCCGCAAATACACATAAGCCCTCGTTAGCACTAGCTGTCATCTCCAGGCGAAAATTAGGTCTCTACTTGCTGTTCTTATCAGCATTTTTATAGCGCTTCGTTTGTCCTTGCGCTAAAACTAGGATTTAACTAATGTTGATGCGCTAACGTCCAACATAAAGGTTAGACGCGAGGAAAATTTCAGTAGTACTCTCTGAACGAGAGAAAAGTAAGTGACTTCTTGATAGGCTTGTAGATTATTTTTTCTTCTTTTCAAGATTTATCGATTGAAACGCCTCATCTTCAAATTGAGGGTAAGCATACGAGTGGCCCGCACTATGTGCGCTTAGGGCTTCGTGGTGCTGGAATGCAGGTCAGCTACACCAGCGCTTCTTGCGAGGAATGTCTCAGGGCGCAGAGGGAAACATACCCACGAATTCATAACAAGCGGATTTTTTTAAAGGGGAATGGTTAATGAGCGCAATTTTACGCCTATAGTAACACACTGTACCCCAATAATAAGTATATTCGTAGATTGTCCTCGTGACACTTGCAGTTTATTGCTATTTATTGCCAAAAACGTACCCACTGGTTTTTATGACCTCCCTAACTAGTCTCACAATTTAGTAACAAACGCACCCCTTTGCTTTTCTATCGTAGTGTAATAGAAACTACTTTTTGCGAGCACAGGACAATTATTAAAACTAAGATTTTGCCCCGGACCGAAAAATTAGATCTTTTTCATCAGTATTGTCGTAACAGTACCTTACAATATTCCATAGTTGCCTCACAATCAAAGTGTTGTCCAAGAAAGCTGGACTTCAATTTAAGCATGAATGAATGAATGAATGAATGAATGAATGAATGAATGAATGAATGAATGAATGAATGAATGACGAACCGGTGATGACGAGCTTCCCTGCTGTGATGCTGCTCGCCACGGCACCGGTGAGCGTGTCCTTGGTTTGGCACTGGAACGAGTGGTGACTGTCCTCCGGTCCCGCGCGCCGCACGTGCAGCTCGCCGGTGGTGAAGGCCACGTACTTGGAATTCTCATCTGGACACAGCGCCAGATAGTGAAATGAGTGGGGCGGGAAAATGAGGGAGCGGGACGGAAGTAATCACCCGGAACTGAAGCCTTTTGTCGTCGCTCTGGAAAACGTAAAGAAGGGGAGCGGCATGTGTGGGATGGGCCCGCAGCGATCGATACGTCGCGCGTGGAGAGCGCAAAAGTCGTTTCCCTGAACTCTACTAGTAATCTGCGAGACTCGTCGAATAGAAATGTCAAGAATAATTATTGAAGATGGCGTGCCCAGTATCAAAATTGTCGTCCCGGTTTTGTCACTATTGAGAACACAGCATAAACGATCTGGAATATATTGTTCTTAGAGTTAAAGAAGTAATATGGAGCACGGAGCGGAAATGCGAACAATAAGACACGCATTAAATAGCGACACGCCGTTTCTGTTTCTGCGTGCTCTTCTCGACGGGCCGAATTTTATGAGCGCATTGAGACAAAAACAAAACAATCTTTATGTCTCGGATCAGTTATGAATGCTTCTGAATGGCGTCAAGACTTGCAGACCCGAGGTCGTCATTAAACTGTTGGGCAGAGAACGGAAGGGAAAACAGGGGCTCGTTATGATGCCATACGTAGCGTGAGAGGATTCTCGCGCAGCTTCTACCTTCACCGTTCGAGCATGTTTCATGTGGCGCTCACGTTAATACAGGACGCACGATGTCCGCCGTTATGGATCAGGGCAGCGCTGGTGGACGCTCTCAAGGTTCGCTTGCGCTACAAATAAATACCCTGAAGGCGAAGGCTGGCCAGCCGTCTCCGTAGCTCAGTTCGTAAGGGAACCAGACGTGAAATTCGGAGGGCTTGGATTCAGATCCCACCGGCGGCATGTGGTTGTTTTTCTCCTGCTTTCTTGTAAATGATCGTTAAGCGATGAAATAATTACACTGTTATTTCTTTTTATCGATCAACACCACAAATTTAAAATGAAGTGAAAAATCATCTATGTTCTTGGTTTGGGTGACTTGGCTTCCTGCATGCTTGTTTTGTGGGGATAGATGACTGGGTTTATTTTTATTTACCTTCTTTTTTGCGTTCTGGGGCCGTTGGTGGATTAGAAAAGCTCATGAAAAGCTTTTTAACCGCTCTTCCAAAGAGAGAGGCACCGATTAAATAAAAGCTCTCAGTGCTAGCAGCATCCAATATATGTGCCCACCTAGCAGAGGCTCGTTGCATGATTTGTGTAATATGTGGTGCCCCTTGATTTCTCTCCAGCAGGGAATTGAAACAAAGTAAGGCTTGATGTTTTTCACAACTCACGAAGCTAGCTCCCATTTCTATACAGGCTTTTTGCGCTGACCCCGATTTCCGAATGTTTACTCTACTATATCAGAGATTCATTACTGAACTACCTTTGCACGTTTTAGATGCTTGTAGTGAGGTTTGCGACTTGCCTGGGATAGCTTGAACGGAGATGATAAACCCGTCACTTCGGACCCATGATGTCACGATGACGTACTCTTTGACGTGGTTCGGCACGTGACATCTTAGAACGCCGGTGTTCATCCGGATAACGAAGTCATCGTAGACACGTATCTCGTACTGCTGCTGCACCACTGCAAGAAGCAGAAGGAAAGAAGGACCACAATTAGCGTTGCTGGCCTTTTTCTGTCGCTTTGATTATGTCAATAGCTTCATGTTCGGGATAGGATTACATGTTTTTTCCTACTGCTTGTCCTTGCTGCTTTATTCACCCCTGCTTATCTTTTCAAGCGACAACACGCCCTCGCTATCTTGGTATCACCGGGATGGGCTTGTTGATGCCGGGGATGATAAGAGAAACAGAGAGCCAAACGGAGAGAGATCGCCCCGTCTTGTCGTCGTCTTTTTTTTCCTGCATTAAGTTTCTTTAGTCACGATATTTTACCAACACATCAAAGCCTATTCACTTCAGATGATAACAGTGCGTCTTAATAGGTAGAAAGCAGGTGTTCGCTTTATCGGCTTAATTTTTATCACGCACAGTCAAGAAAATAGCGATAAATGTACTCAAAAGATGCTTTATCAAAATGGCTTTATAATTTTGTTAGGGCCTTCACCAACGCGACTCGAATTCGTCCCGGCTTTGCTTGGTTTGTTTTCGTAGAAAGCCCTACGCCGTTACGGTAACTTGAAGTAGCTTGTGTGCCCGAGGAAAAAGCAAGAAATTTTTCCCACTGGTCTCTATAGATAGAGGAATCTAGTGGCATTGTTAGCGAATAATTTGCATCATTGTGCAGTGCGCTCTATTTTGCGGCAGAAGACAACAAATCACGTGTCACTCTCAGCACGAATGTGCTTCGAGACAGAGGCTGTGTTAGTTGCGAGAGGCTGCCAGGGAGCTTACGTATATCAAGATATTCTAAGTGCAATCTAGAACCTGAATAATCTACAGCGTGACGCCAGAATGCTAAAGAATAAACTGAAAAGTACTGACAGAAAGACATATGATAGATGTCTGCGTGCAAAAAGGATCAGAACCTTCAAAGAAGCAGGAATAGAGCATGTTTTCAGAATAGGCTATACACTGCCTTGATGCCTTGAGGAGAATAAAAAAGATTGGCGGTGGTTTAGCTCTGGTTAAACCTGGAGTGACGCGATAGCTACAGCTGGCCGAGTGGAACTTGGTCCTTTGACCAACCACGTGATAAACCACGTGATCAGCCACGGCGTCGCGCCTCCGGCAACTGCTCAGCACCACATGACCAACCATGGGACAGCGTGGCGGCGCAGCCACACGGTGGCGCCCCGCTCAAGGCTAGAAATGCTAACGTAATGTAGCTATCGCTACAAAATCAGTTCATTCATTTGAGCGGCCGTTAAGACATGAAAATGAAGCTGCGAGACGAGTGACGAAACCAAACGTCATCCTTAGGCGCCATGACGGGCGTAAAGACATGGCTTAGCACTGTAAACTGTATTTGAATGCTTTGGTAGGATGTTGGAAGCATTAAGCAACCCCATCTGGATTAGTCGGGCAGGTCCAGAGTGGCTTTGACTAATATGAGAGTTTCATTTTATCATGGGGCCCACCGTGAATTTCGGGCATATTAGTGCACGCTCTACTAGTAAGTCATTACAGACTTAGAGCAAATTTGTGCGCGTGATTATTTATGGTTTATGGGGGTTTCAGGGAAGCCGTAGGGTTATGGAGGTTTCAGGGAAGCCGTAGTGAAGGGTTCCAGAAATTTCGACCACCTGCGGTTCGTTAACGTGCACTGATATCGCACAGTACACGGACCTCTATAATTTCGCCTCCACCGAAATTCTACCGCCGCGGCCGAGCGCGTGATTAAATGCAATAGTTTGGTGAAGATAACCATCCATAATTTCAATTCCCTTCGGTGTAATCACGCAATGAACTTCACGTAGTGTGTTCATGAACTGAGGCGTACTTATGGCCGCGGTGGCTTATGAACTGGAACTTGAATTTGTTTCTGATGAATAGGCTGAAATATAAAGATAAAAATGCGTACTTCATGCTTCCGCAAAAATAAAGTTTATATCAGGGAAGTGGCATTGGAAGGAAAGTTGAAAACGCAACAGGAATTATTTTCAGGATCTGCGGCAATGCACGGTCGAAGTTGAGCATTTTATTTTAGCAAATTTATCCACTAGAAATCATGGTTAAATTTTAAATTGGCGGTCTCATCGGTAACCTTCAGCGTAACTGGCTTCAACATCTCGAAGGCAAAAGTTGAGGCTCGTTAAACCCGGTGCAAAACGAGCAATCTTGAACTTTTTGTCAAAATTATTTTCAGGATCTGCGGCAATGCACGGTCGAAGTTGAGAATTTTATTTTAGCAATTTTATCCATTAGAAATCATGGTTATATTCTAAATTGGCGGTCTCATCGGTAACCTTCAGCGTAACTGGTTTCAACATCTTGAGGGCAAACGTTGAGGCTCGTTAAACCCGGTGCAAAACGAGCAGTCTTGAACTTTTGTCAAAATTACTGCTCTAAAGAACAATTCTAGGATTAACTGGGCCTCTACACGTGGTCGTTTCGGGAAAGCGAAAGTTATTTTGGAAAGCATCCGAGGCATCTTAGCTTTGCAAAGTCAAGATGGTTACTGATTGGGGCGCTGTCTGCATGTCTAATTCATTTCGTTATTTCACTTGACGGAAAACAATATTTCGAACTGAGCTTTGGAAAAAGAAACTGCAGTCATCTCCTAGAATCTAGCAATTTTTACCGCAGCCGCGTCTATATACACTCTTATTATTTTTATTTCTTCATCATTTGTTTTCAAGTTCCTAATCAAAATTTCCTACATTTTTTCTGTGCTTGTTTATTTATCTTAGGTATCGGTAATTATTCAGATGATTTTATATCGCAGCTTCAGTAGACGGCGTGCAAGCTTTTGGCTTGTATTTAAAATGTAATTTTTATTCTTTAAACAAAAGGACTGAAGAAAACAGGTGCACGATCAAGTGATATTCTTTCGGAGAATTTCTTACCTTCCCTTTACTCTAAACCTATGGTTTACGCCTGATCACTTTTGAGATATTCGAAAAATTCAGCCATGATTCCACGAGCTTAGTTCCCGTACACAGCGTATTTATTCTCATGCAGATATGACAGTTAAGGAGTCAGAATAGTACTTAATCATGGTAGAAACCGGAAACTGAATAAAAATTTCGGTTTGTAAAAAATGGAAAGGTCACATTAGTTATCTTGTTTTATAGCCAGAAGATTTAGTAAAAAGCGATAAACATGCAACAGAACTCCACGAAAACGAAATAGTGTCGTAAATCTGATAACACTGACACAAGTGAAACCTTACGAAAAACCAAACATAAATACAAAATCTTCCAAAACAACTTCTATGGAATTAAAAAGAAATAAAGAAGGCTAGCTCTCACAGCACACAAAGATAGGTGAATAAGAGGCGAAGAATGAACAGAGAAAAGCCAATCTCACACAGCCGACAAACTTAGTTAAAGCGCGTTAGGAAGGAGAAAAATTAGTGTTTATTGCATTCTCACGCGCATTACACAGGCCATCAGGAGCGAGGCCCATCTGATTTGCATCTACACAGACTTCCAGCGAGGTAATAGGAATCGTACGAATAGGCAGGAAAATAGAGACCCATGAAAAGCAGCGCTCAGATCAGGAGCACAAATGAAAGTTTTGCAGAGACGTGTTTTTCAGTAAAATGAACAGAAGCACGAGACGGCCTCAGAAATGGCCAGCGGTGTAATGCAACGGAGGCAACTAATCAGCAGGAAGATTATAGACGGGACGCAGTTATTAAGGGAGGGAAAAAAATCCCGGAGAATAATTAAAAAACAAGATAACTCTATTTTAAGAAAAAAGTAGAAAAATATCAAAGCGACTTGATTAGGATACTGCTGCCTTTGTCATTAGTGCTCACCCGCACTGCCCTCACACGCGAGAAAGGTGTTTGAGAGGGGGAAAGAGACAGCAGCAATGGCTCACTGGGAGTCAAGGCGGCGCAATATTCGCCGGGGTGAAAGTCTTTCATTTAGCCTTGCGGGTTGGAGCGAAGCTACTATCACTCTTCATTGTTCGCCGTACTGACCGGCGACTCCGAGCAGTGCCGTGCCAGCGGCGCTTTTATAGAACATGCTCTTTCTCTACTCTTTAACCCTTCCTCCTCTGCTACTTCTCACCGTGGTTGTCTTACTCGCCCTTTCACAAAGCCTTCAGGAACGAGACGTGTTTGCCAACTCGGCAAGTGTAAAGGGTACGAAAGAAAAGGAGAAGGAGGAGGGGAAGGGAGCCGATCAAGGGGTAAGGAATGGAGGGTGTCCAGCGGCGGGACCTGTCCCAAGCGTCCCATAGCGGTAGGTACGGCGTTGGTGGTGTGGCGCCCAAATAAGCTTCCGCTTCCGTGATAGCCTCACTTTACGACACTATAAATCTCGGCGAAATAAGGGAACACTCCCGCCGGACCGGACTGGCCCGCCGACATGGGGGGCTGCAGCTCGCATACAGTGTGCAAGCTGGCTGAATACTGGGCGTCTTTATTCTTTTCGGCTGGGTGTTGTAACGTGGTCCAGCGCAGCCTCGTAAGAGACGCAACGCAATATGGGAGCTGGGAAGCGCGGCGGTAGCGATGTGAGAGCATGTAGCATACTGCGCTACGGCATCTGGTGCGAACACAAGCGAAGATGCGTCGTGGAGACGACAGCACGCGTGAAAAGGACGCACAGATGTGGCGAGGGCTTGGAAATCGCGTTGTTGTTCCTCTCTTCTTGTAACAAGTGGTGGAAAAGAAAGGTAGAAGGAACTTCAACTCTTTTTTTAGATTCAGACACGTTTGTTGTTCCAAGGATAGGCAGTCGGGGAGAACTTAATATAAAAACGACGGTTTCTGTTCGACAAGGAAGATATGTGGAGTTAGGCACTGATCTGTGATAGGAGGCCGTACATTGGTGCTAAAAGAAAGTGAGGTCTAAGATCAAAAAGCGACGTCTTTTATGAGTGCCAGAGCGGAAAATGGATGCCAGATGAGGAAGCCCCAATTGAATAATCGATCTTAAGTGTGAACACGACGTATCAATATCTTTTAATAGGCATTAAGTCGAGCCCACAACAGATAAATTAACAGCAGCACGTTCTTTGCTATATTATACTTGTGAAGTGCCTTTTTGACAGCCCGAACAGCTGATTCTGAATTATTCTGCCGTCGGCGCTCTGCACTAATCGGCTTAGTGTAAGCCGCAATGCAACTATGCATCCAAGCCATTTCACGTGAACACTTTTTGTTGTGTTATTGAACTCTCCGTAAGTGCTCTTCGTTATCCTGTAAAACCTGTTATTACCAGGTACATTAACCATGAGTGCATCTTCTGATTATCAGATGAAAGCCAATTTTCAGTCGAGCTTGCATTTTTACTTACAGCCATGGTTGTTTCTCACCCTTCGAAAAACTGTCGAAAAAAATAAGGTATTGAATAGAAGGAACATAAGGAGATCACTGTCGACGCTGTAAGAGTTGCTGTGTCAGGTTCCCCGCAGGCTCCGACAGCAAGACACCCGCGAAATGCTTGATAAAGAGGCCTTCAAAGTAAATACTGGCGTAAAGAACACGCAGATCAATGAGAAACATATAGGATATGTACGACACGTCACATCTGGTGGTCGTTCTTCCCTGCGCATGTCTTCTTCGCGCCAGTAAGTACTTTAATGCAACGTATGTACAAGGATACCACTCAGCCAAACGAAAGCTTAGATTAAACCAAATCTTTCACATGTGTTGGGAGAGTTGCCCATTTAAAAGAACTGCCGGCTAGGCAATAGGTGAGGCGAGGTGGTAGAAAGCTACCACCAAAACAGCGTACACTATATTCCGAGAGTAGCGGGTGCCCCGCACTTCCCTTCATTACGAAAAATTTGGGACAAGCGCTTCTAGTTTGCTTAAGCGGCAATTCGGTTTGAACTAGTTGGTTCGTAGCTAACGTTTATTGTGAAGACGGCGCAAAAGAGGCAGTAACAAGGAATGCATATGAAAACAGCGAGACAGGTGCAAACGTACATATGAGGGCTTTTCACCCAAAATCCTGCCATTTTTATGATGCAACGGATAAGTATCATAGGAGCATTAAAAAAAACTAAATACCGCCAACAACTATCAGCGTATAGGTTCCAGGCGTAACTGCTGACGAGAAAAAATTCAATTAAGCACTAGATAGCACAACACTCGAGACAAAAAACAAAAACAAATTATATGGGGCTGAATCTCAAGATTTTCCAAGCGCACAAAAACAAAGACAAAAATACACCAGAACGCAAAGTGATCAATTCGTCTCACAAGCGCACGTGTACAAGGTAAACAAGATGCCAAAAAATTTTATGCTGCTACAAGAACAAAACTTGGGACAATGAAAAAAAGTAATGTCAAGAGCTCGTGAAAAAGGCGCACATAAAAACATAAAACATAAACGAAAATGTCTTAGCGTCAAAGGAAAAAAATCTCCCGGTTCTAGGGGTCAGTTGCCGATAAAACGCAGCCAAGGAGAAGGAAAAGCGCACATGACAATGAAATGTTTAAAACCTATTAGAGCAAAGCTTCGAAAAAAGCACTCTCCATGGCACTAAGCATTGCAAGTGGCTTGCTAACAGACATATTTCCCGCCTTGTTGATAAAATTGGCTTCAAACTATTTCAGGCTCTATTTTTGATGTTCGAGCTTATTTCGTCAAGA
Source organism: Amblyomma americanum (assembly GCF_052857255.1). Taxonomy (NCBI): domain Eukaryota; kingdom Metazoa; phylum Arthropoda; class Arachnida; order Ixodida; family Ixodidae; genus Amblyomma; species Amblyomma americanum. The sequence goes on from NC_135500.1 coordinate 131,214,962, forward strand.
AAGCCGGAAACATGTGCGTTGGCAGACCATCCGTAAGGTTTATTGCCATGAAAACTGCTTTTTATTTTTTATTTGATGCTGAAACATTATTTCGTAGGCTTTAAGTCTTCATGCCGGCCTTTTTATCGTGATCTGGTTGCTCAGTGTTTCATTGGCAAACGTTTAGTTCATGTAGGAACGTTACAACTTTTACCACCTTGTCTGTCTGAAACACGTGCTCGTGTGCGACATGCGGATGAATTCGCGCTTTGGTGCTGCTGATTTTTGTTTTGTTTTTATGCTCTTGGATACTCCTCAGACTCGCTTCAATAACTTCCTTTTTTCTGGCTTAAGTTGCACGCTCTTTTGTGCGGAATTGTGTTTTTGCTCGTTAGCAGTCACGTCAGTAACTGCTCGATAATGGTTTTTTTACGTTTTTTCAATGGTTGAAGTGATATCGATCAGTTGCAGAGCAAAAACAGCCTGGTTTGGCCGAATAAGCGCTCAGTTTAAAGTTGGCTCCTGTTCCTTTGTTTTTCATGTACCTTCCTTGCTCCTGTATGTTTTGCGCCGTCGTCAGAATGAACTTTATTTAGTTCCCTTGGCTGCTACTATGCTACGCATGGCTTTGGGCAATAACAAATAGCGCACTGACATAACCCGTGACGTAAGAAAGAAAGAAAATGACCGAATCGCCTCACATTACTGCCCTATGAGCCGCAAGGTTTTGCTGTACAAGCTCAGCTTTGATCTGCATTCCTCGTAATACTGTGAATGAGGGAATCTGCCTGACCAAGTGGCGAGATATACAGGTACACGTCCCAGTGTCACATATGCGCATTTGCTGCGTGCACTCCCGGACACCCTTAAAGCGTGTAGGGGTAGCCATCCCGGTTTCTCAGGAGATGTCCTCGACTGATGGGAAGTGGGAAGATCGGCCGAAAACCAGCCCCCCCAAGTTACAAAAGGGAGTGGTCGTTGGTGGTCAGCTTTCGCCGGTCGCAAGCCAGAGAATGTGTCGGAGCCAAAGGCTCCCAATCAAAAAGAGTCTGTGTATAGCAGAGTCGACGCTGAGAATTTATATTGTACTGACCAGAAGACGCACACAGTAACAGTAGAGAGAGGCTACAACCCAAACGAAATTCTTGCAAATAAAGCAGACTAATACACAAGGGAGGCAAACATAAGAAAACACAATTTGTTCACTGGGCATGGAGAAGGTCCGCGATCGAGAATCAGGATGGGGCCTTCCCGAACACTGGCACTTTCTCCCTCTCAGGTGCGTGACTGGGCGATGTGTACTGATCCGGAAGTCATGCAGGAGCGCTTCTTCGAAGCTAGAACTACGGCACGGGCGGACAGACGGCCCAAAACGCCCATCCTATACAGGCAATTTTCCCGTCATAGAGGGGAGCCCCAATTTATCCAATATGATTGCGCTACAGGGGACTCCTTCTGGGCCCAGCATAGGTAGAATCGCGCTTGTTTCCAAGTTTTGATGGCAAGCTCGGGCTTGTTTGGCGATGTTTCCGACATCATGCGAGTCACCCTTTTTTTTTTCTCGACGGTGTAAAAGGACTAAGCGAGAGATGGGGACGAAATCGCTGTCTGGCGCGCGAAAAGTGCTGGTGCGAAAGCGGATCCGTAAGCCGTGGGCGCACAGTGACAGAGTATAACAGTAATTTTAAAGCCGCTCATTGTGTTGCCAATTTAGGCGACGAAATGTGTTCAATAAATGGGAAAAAAATATCTTCTCTGATAAAAAGTTTCGTAGAGAGCTCCTTCACTTAGGCACTGTTTCTGACGGGGACATGCGGAAAAAGTATCGCTTTACGTCCGGCACTATCTCGAACGCTCATAGCATTATTTGCGCTCAAAAAAAAAAAAAACCGGAAAGGCTCAAACTATGCGTCAAATCTCTTGAAGCCCGGCTTGCCAACCAGTTTTCAAATGCCGAAGGTGAACCAAATTTTCCCCTCTGTCTCCTGATGTGACCCTCTCCTGAACGAATTTCGAAAAAATTAAAACCAGATGACGAAGGGCCCCGGTTATAATCAGTTTGAGCACGCAAGGGCAGTTTCCTCTTTGTTGTTCACTTCTATTGGTTTCTGGTAGGAAACTAAATTATGAGACCAACGGTATTTGACTGCTATGCAACACCTATTTAATCCACTTGCCTTACTGTAGCATCCGCAGGGCCTTCTCCTTTTCACTGCTTGGATTATCTGACATAACTAAAAAATAATGCGCACGCTACGTTCTAAGCGTTTCTTGTTAATAAAATTTCAACGAAGTTTCTGTTCAGGTTCCATGAGGAGTGAGACCCCTGAATGTGCGCAGAAACGGATATGCGCATCGACAGATGCTATTCATGGTGCTTAATATGTGGTTTAACTTCGCACGAGCATTAGACCCGGTTTCCCTTGAAAACTTCCGTGTTAAAAACATGTCGCGAGGTCAATATTATAGTGATTGTTTCCTGTTCGCCTTACATCAGTTAAATCTGAGTACCATGGTAGACTTTCTATTGAAAAAGGCTCAGATCGCAAGCCCGAAGCTTTTTATGATCAGAAGTTTCACAAATGCCTAACATATTTGTGAAAGCTCACCGTGGTACACCTCAAGGTGGCGCCGTGTTCAAGCCTCGGCTCGCAAATGTAATTGGGAGCATTGGGAAGCGGTCTTTAAAGAGGAAACGCGAATTATTTCACTGGAGGAGTATTTGTGCGAAACCACAGCTGATTTGCAATTAGCTTCGTTCGAAGCAAATGGTCTCGAACCACGTCAAGCTTGTCAGCCTCGCGACTTCCGTTCTCTAGTTGCCCTGCGTAATGCGGCGCACAGCTGGACGTGCAAGCAGCGCAATCGCGCTCGACCTTTTCAGTTTGCCTATGATTACCAAGTATAGTTAGCGCGCATTACAACTGTTTGCTGTTTCTTGGTTTTGCAACTTCTTTACGTAACAAAATTTGTTTTCGGAGAAACTAGACGCATGGTGTGAAACTGCACGATTTTCTAGTGGAGATCGCGAGAACTTTTCTTCCTTGAGCAAAGTAGCGGATGGTGAGTCCTGCTTACCACGTTGCGACTGCAGCTAAATATCACACGCTAATGTGAAAGACCCCAAAGTATCAAAATTTGATGTCACCCTTAGAATGCCGATTCCCTCAAGCCGTCTGTCTTACAAAATGGTTTTAGTTTATCGCCACAGCTTAATCTGACCATGGCGGAGGTTTTGGCTGCAATTACATTGCATTGTGTTTCCTGCTCTCTTTTTGCCCAGAGGTAGGTTTAAACTGCTATTAAAATAAAAGTCAAGTAACTTGGTTTTTACGTTCAATGACTGCATTTGTCAACAGTATCTCGTGCGTCAGAATAGCCCATTTTTCCAGTAGGATCGCTTTTTTGGCAAGACATTTTGGCGGAATCAGCAGGTAAGGGCATACACGAAGGGCTGAGATCTGTGCACTAGAGCGTTATACGTACAATGTCCAATGTGTTCAGGGGCTTGGAACTTTAGGATTTTTAAGGTGGATACGAAATATAGAAACCAAAACAATGTGCCAGCAAATCAAAGTTCCTCTGCAGAACTGCGTTTGCTTTTTGTGTTCTTTATGTGTTTCCATATCTGTCTACCAATTATCGCGAACATTGGATGGCACACATATTTTCCTCTTACAGAGCGGAGTCTAAATGCAGTAGTAATCTACAGCGCCTTTAGTTTTTGAAACGTATGAAGATCAGTAACGACCGAAAATTGGTGCAAAATTGAGGAAATAATGCTGTGTGCAAGTCTTCGAATGACTCTACATTTAGCAGTTAATCATTCTTGAAGGCACACAAGTTGTTTTTAATTTCAGAGCTTCAGTTCAGTTTGCAATTTATGAACTCGAAAGGCGCATGAAAAGTTCGCGATGATTACACTAGAACTTCATGAAGCTGTGCCATATTGTGATCAAAAGCTGCAATCCTGTCATCAGTGTGTTTATGTGTGTTTTTCAGCGCGTGTCTGTGTTTGTGTGTGTTTCTTTTCGGTATCCCACATTGAAAGCTGCACTTACGCAAAAAAAAAAAAAACACTCGGTTATAGCTACCTGAACTAACCAATAATTGCTAACAGTAAACGTTTACGAAACAGTTGTGCTCTGTTTTTAACAGAGAATATTACGCATTGCAAGCATGGCTTTTGGGGTGTTGGTTTTGCATCCTTTTGAACTAACGGTAGTAGCTAAATGGTGCGACATGCCCACCTTCCTGCTTACTGGTTAAGCAAAGACTCTCTCTGAAGAAAAACAGTGACCAGCTTTTTGTTTGCCGTCTGTATTGAGGAGAAACAAGGTGGTGCCCTCGCCCTCATTCGATTGTCTAAGAATTTCTTCACTGAACGTGCGATGACGTGCGATCTAATTGAAAGTAATGCGATTTTTTTCCGCGAGTGTCGCTTCTGCCGTGTGCTACGAAAACAAATAGCACTGTGTCAAGCATTGCTCTAGAAACCGTGTAAAAGCTGACATTACTAACTACTCGCAAGCTGTACCGATCTCCTTCTCTTGTAGAGCAGCTACTGCGGCCAGAAAGCTCAGGCGCCATCCATCGTAAACGCTGATGTCAAAAGGGCCCTGAGCTTAATCGCAGCTGCATTTGAATTTTACATCTGCTCGCTTTACATGACAAGTATCCTCAAACACAAAGCAAGTTTCCGTTACGTGTGACCTAAGGTGACCCATTTCCTGAAAATGAGCAGAAGTCGATGAGAGCAAGGTTAAATTATACGGCTCTAACAGTAGTTGCGTGCCAGCGAGTGTTTACTTTATCAGAAGTTTTGTGAATAATTTGTCCAAATGCGCAGAACTAGTAAGAAATAATGTGAACACCGTAATGAAATAAATTCGGCAAAGAAACCTTCGCTTGACGTGTGACGCAATAGCTTAAAAAATACAACAAAACCAAGCCAGACGCTTGAAAGCAATCACAATAAATTCTGAGTAAAAATGAAAAACATCGTAGTTTTGATATAATCAAATCTGAACGACCTGAAATTGTAGACTCAGGAATACACTAGTGATATTTGGAATATCACCAGCGTGTGACTTCATTCCTTCTATTGAGACTTAATACGGAGTCCCTGTTATTCGGCGCTCACCTAGTCCGGAGATATAACAGAACAACATTTTAGAAAAGATATTGTTCTTTTATACATTTTTTTTCTGTCTCATCGCTCTAAACACAATTAAAAACCGCTTCGGTGTGTCTTTATCGCTTAATCTTTACTTGTTTTGCGAAGAGTATTTCGTTTGGACACATTAGATACCATGGAATAGATCATGTGGCCCTTGGGTAATGAAAACTCGTCATATGCAAGATACTTTATTTGCACTAATGAAGGCTTGGGATTAAACGCTCGGGTCTTGCACGAACTTTTCGACGGATTACAAATTTGTGGTAGAGGGTCGCGAAATGGTGGATAGCGCTAAAATATTCGCTTTAATTGAACCTTACTTCTAAATGCGAGTGAGAATGAAATTCAAACATGACTTCTTGAAAAAAGCTTCAAAATATCTGTGTTAAAATATTTAATTGCTGCGCCTTCAAAAAGAAATTTTATTGATCTGTGAAGAAGAAGAATGCAGGACGAATGTTTACTTTCGTCATTCTGATGTAACCTGTGCTTGTTCGAGTTTTCAGTTCCGATGCGATCCACTCTTGTTATCAACTGAAGAAATTGTCTATGAGCCTTCAAAACAAAGTTTGGTTTGTGTATGCTGATTTAACGTCCCAAAGCGACTCAGGCTATGAAGGACGCCTCAAAAGCAAAGTAAAATGCAGTTGCGCCTAGGTCGCCCTGAGCACGGCAGTGCTTAAAGCAGATTGCGTTTCATTTTTAACAGCAGCAAAGCGTGCTGCCGCGTGACGCTCTAGAGCAATAAGAAAAATAACCTAGTTTCACTTTTTAGCGAATTCATTACGGTAGTCACAAGGCAAGGACTCTTTAGTGAACTGAGCTGCTACAACATCACGTGCGTTAGAGGTCAAGCTAAGCGCGGTTTTACATCATGGCTTTTCTTATGAATTCCAGCTACTCGGTTGAGAAAAGCTCCTCCCTTCGAGAGAAAAGTTGACGTCGTACGTCACAGTACTCGCTGGCATTGCCGCCACCGAGCCCATAGGCGAGGCGTTCACGAAGCTGCCAGAACGTGAGGCGACCGCGTTACTGGATGATTAATGGAACGGCGCCGCGCTCATTAATTAGCAGGCAACAAGCTGCACAGCAGGGTAGACGTAGTGGCCGGTGTGTGGACACTCACGTGCTGACGTCATGGCACGGTGGCGCCACTCCCGGCGACGAGAGCGCGGAGAGTCCCAACGTGGCCCATCCGTTATAGGCGCAGCTCGTTAGCGAGTCAGCGAACGTTTTCACGGTGCTACGCTTGTGTCAGACATGGTGTCTGGTAGCACCTTCGCAATAGGAAAAGTGCGTAGGCAGGTAGCGTCCAGCAGCTGTTTTCTAAAGTGCATAGTCCGCAGCGAAAGGGGAAAAGAAATAACTGGCGTTTTTTAGCAGCTGCTACACAACGTGGAGTAGCCGGGTGTACACCTGATGCTCGTGAAAAGTGTTCTTTGCACGATGCATTTTAAATAAATGTTCACCTGGTTCTTCTGCCGGTAGACTAAAGAAGGTCCCCCGCCCTCTGCTGCACCTCTTAATGTCTACACATAGCGGCGCGCAGGTTGTCCTGAGGTTGTTTAAGAACAGCGTTAGCAGAGACGAGACACGTAAGACGAGAGGACACTCTATGCTGAGCATTCAACTGCGTTTATTGGAAAACGCGCATGAATTCATAGCCAACCCGCAAGCTTCATGAACGCATGTGCGTTTATAACCGATTCTCTAACCTATCTAGCAATCTCATTTTATTTGAAGACTAGGCAACTGAAGTTGAGAGAAAAAAAAAAACTGACGCCAACCAGTATTTTAACTTTACCCAACGTTTCGGGACCAACTCGGTACTCTTCTTCAGGGGTGACTAAAGTGTGCCAGCAGCAGCAGCGGGATTCTGCCTTCGCTCTCCCTTTGTTAGCACGTGGCGCATTCCACTAACTAACGCGGAGGGGAGCGTTCCTGGAGTCCCATTCATTGCCGCCTTTGTGAGCCGGATGTGCCATGACTCTACATGTCGCCTTTTGAACAGGTTTGGTTCCACGGCCAAGACGCTCACCTCCTCGAAGGCTACGCGGTGGTCGACGCGCTCGCAGTGTTCGGCGAGGGGGATGGATTCTGAAGTCATAAGCCGAATGTCATTTTTGTGTTGCCTTATTCTTTGGCGGAGGTTTTTGTTTCGCCGATGTATGAACCCGGGCACTCTGAGCATGGGATTTTGTTGACGACACCCGGTTGTTTTCCTCAGGGGACACGGTCTTTCGGTCGTGGTGAGAAGCAGCTTATTGTCGAAACAGGTTTGTGAGCCACGTGGATTCCATGTTTTCTGGGAATGCGTGCGAGTGCCTCGCTCGTTCCCCTCACATATGGAAGGACAACGCGCGAGCATTTCGTTGTTTCATTGATGGCTGGTCTTCCTGTCCTCCCAGCTTGACGGCGATCAACGCGTTGAATAAAGTCACAAGTTTAGCCATTCTTCTGTAGGTCGGCGAGAGCGGTGGCTTCTTCTGCTTCTCCGCTTCGGGGGAGCAGACTGACTTTGCTCTTCTCAAGAGAGAGCAGACGACTGTTCCATTGTGGCTAGTAGGATGATTGGAATTAAAATTTAGGTAGCGACGGGTAGGGATTGGCTTTCTATATACACCGAACTTTACATCTGCCCCTTTTCTTGCTATGAAGACGTCCAGGAATGTCAAAGTGTTGTTCACTTATCGTTCCATTGTGAACTGAACAGAAGGCTCGACTGAGTTGAGGTGTGCAAGAAAATTTTCGACCTGGGATGCCTTCAGAATGCACAAACAGTCGTCAATGTAACGAATGAAAAGTTTTGGTTCTTCTTGGAACGACATCAGTGCTTTCTCTTCGATGGCCTCCATCGTCAGGCTGGCAGCAGAATTAGGAGTGTCAGGTTGGCAGCAGACTTACGTAATCTTATTGAGTGTCTGGGAACTCTTGTCGCTCATTGAGAACTCTGGTCGTACTCGTAGCAGAATACTCAGATGACGGTGTGATTGAGATCTCGCAAGAAGCGCCCCGAATGAAAATGCGCTATAACCCACTCGTTAATTTGACATGTTTAAGGACATTGGTATTGTTAACGGTAAAGGAGGTGCACCAGAAAAGTTACTTAACTGCAATCGATGAATTTTTATGTTTAAAGTGCGAACGAACAGGTTTTTTTCACGCTATAATGAAGAACCGTTGCATAACGTGTATCACCAGGAGTTTACGTGGAATCTGAGACTTTCCAAATGTTCTCGCAGTCAGCTTGTGTCTAGATGCGACTTTGGAAGCTGTGGCCGACTCTGATACCTGGTTTTTTCTTGCAAAGCACATATCTTATTCAGCCATCGCTGCGAATACCTTGCGTAGAAACTAACTTTGTTGCTTATGTAAGAATTGCACTATTTAAAGTGCGAGCTTCTCTTCTACCTGGTGTTTCACTTACCTTAAACACATTTCGCAAAATAAGCAGGAAATAAGCAAGCTATCACTGTTCTTGCGAGCATAGGAACATACTTCTGCTAATGTTATTAGGTGTAAAAATGTATATGACAAGTTTAGCGGGAAATGAAAAATTAAAGATAGCATCATCAACGCTAGCCCAAGCTTGCCATTTGACACCTTTAATTGTAACTCAAGTGCAATAAACCTGCCTTTGACACATACTGAAATGCGATACAAAAAAAGTAAGCGTGGAGTGATGGTATATATGGTACTCCTTCAGATACTTATGTAGCTTTGCTTTCGTACAATATGAGATATTCTTCTTAAGGTTGTTGTTAATGGTGTAGCACTCTCAATTGAAATTCATTCAGATCCCTACTTTTTTCGATAAGGACTATTATCTCTTCTCCTCTTCCTTTCTTTATTGATGAAAAACAGCAGCCTAGGGTAAGTTCGCAAGAACGGAAGCTAAAATTGTGTTTCCGGTAATTGAGAGAATAAATGTTGACGATGACACTATTTTTATAGCATATTTTTGCTTGTTTGTTTTCTCCGGCACTTCACTCTTTCTTCACATAATATTTGCTTTATGATGCTATCGTATGTCGCCAAATTTTTTATGCCTGCTGTCAGAGGTCGGTATACACCGTGTTTACCGCGTAACCCAATTGAGAAATGAAAGAAAGCAAGAAGGAAGAGGATGTATAATATTATCAAAAAGCATTTAAAAGCACAAGCGCCCGAATGCACTTTGACTATAGAAAAGACGAAGAGAAATTGATCGAGCATTGTCTTAGGCCATTTTATGAGGGGAACAACAACAACAACAATTGTCTGAGGATAGTTCAGCAGATCGTAAATGCTCCACTAGAAATTAGGGTCGAATGCGGAGAACGCGCAGGAATGAATGAAAGACAAGAAAGCAGTTATATTTTTGATATTAGCCTAGTAGCACGCAATCAGCCGGAGAGAATAAATTTCGTGCGAGAGATTGGTACTCTTATAAAAAAGAAAAACCTGAATGATGTGTTTGTTTGGAAGGTAAATGAAATTTTCTTACTTCACTTGAAGCTGAAGCGAAGAAGGCATTAAAGGCAAAAAAATAATTAAATTCGAAACGTGAAATGAGATTTGCTGATGGCGAGTACATACACAAATCAGTAACAATGTCCAGATTCCAATGACTATAATTATAGAGGTTGTTCGGCGCCTAGTGCCGTTTGAAAACAGAACGTTGATATAAAAAGAGCATCAGTATTAAAAACAAGCTGTTAAGAATTATATGTGTTTTCGGTAGGCTAATAAGACTATCGCGTGCCCGTCGACTCTCGCCGTCCGACGAACTCAATGCCACGTTTTTTGATCCAAAACGATTCTAGTCTTTGATCAGTTATGAACAACAGAACAAAATATAAAATGATGTGAATAAGGACAACACGATACGCTTGTTCCGCCAGAGACGCATTTGCTGATGTAGTCTGCGGACGAAGTATCTTGCCAAAACAGCGTTTCTTCAGCGATTTTTTTATAATGAGGCGTATGAATGCCTTGGCTTCTGGAAGCTCCTTAAGGCGAAAAATAAGTTCTTTCATGATGATAAGAAATTTATTTCAGCTTCTCCTAGTACGATCGAGAGGCTTTGTCACAAGTTTCAGAAGAGGCTTTTAAAATAAACCTCTTATTCCTATCCACCGCCTTAGAGGAAAGAAATCTGAAAAAATATCCGGCAACTGCTTTTTTTTTCTTTAATTTTTCGTGCTTATGTCTTAAGGACCTTTACTCGACTTTTATGACTCAGCAAAGCGTAGTGAGAGAAACACAAAACAAAGCGGTAAACCGAAACGCATCAAGAAGGCGCGGCGTTCACGTTTCTCAAAGCCCAATTACGGCACTGTGCTATCTCGCTGACCCGCTTGAAGGAACGCACCATTCAGGTAGTTTCTCAGCAAGAGCGTCGAGTTCCCTTCGGGCTCTGCGTCAAGGATACGCACACACTGGCAGAAACCTTGTCTTCATCCCGTGCTTCTCTGTAGTTTTTTTTTTTTGCTTGAAACCTGTTTTGCTGGACAGTGACAAAGAGGATCGACTTTGGAGTATGGTGCTTTTTTCTTCTGTACTATCAGTGTTTAGGTCGCGTTTCTAGGCGTAAGGCTGTTGTCTCGCTTGTGGTCCCAGATTGTCACGTCTTGAGCGAGTACCTTCAAAGGTTTGCCGAAATATAAGAAATAGACACAGGCAAATAAAAAAATGAAAGGATGCAGTGCACATAGCGTACAGCCGATGCGCTGGAAAAGTTACTTCTAGAAAAATGGCGCCGCAACACGTAAAGCACGCACGCTCCTTTATGCCTCTACATCAGTGCTGTAGATGAACTTCAATGGCAATGCTGAAGGGCGATACTGAGCGTAACACAAAATTTTTAAGAACGCTGTTGAGTCTTCTCATCATTTAAAATTCATGTATATTCATTTCTTTGCAACAGAGAGATTTTTATGGGCTTAGTTGCATGCTGCTCATGCTGGAAAGATAATTATCCAAGTATTTCGTTGGAAGTAGTGCGTAACTTCAGCTGGACGCTCAAGCGTTGACTGTCATTCAAAGGGATGATCAGCACATGCTAACTGCTAGTTTGTGTTGCAACGAGCAAAGAATAGTTGAGATGTGATTTCGTGGTTTTGTTTGCTGCTGTTTTTGTTTTTACTTTATTTTGACACATCTTCGCATTTAATTTTCCTTACTAGACTCCAACTGCTTCAGTAACAGGAAGGTGAAGTGACACGTGAAGCACGACATATTGCCGCGCTGCAAAGATTAAGCTGTGCGTTTTTGTATCTCACCGCCATCGAAAGAGAAAATGATATTGGGTTCTGTGACTTCATCCTCAGGCCCAGAATGCCTTAGCCAGAAAACCGCTGCGGTGATTAAATTGCTGAAAGTGTACGCAAATTAGTCTCATAGTATAAATCTCGGTATTATAAAATATGGAGGCAACAAAACTCTGACCGTTGATTACTTTGAGCACGCACAGATGTTTTCGACCATGACTGTCGATAAAATACTCCCGAAGGCAGTATGCAAACATTAAAAGGTTGCTTTCACCTGGCTCCTTAAGCTCACTTCAGCAGCATTATAACCGGTGACATCCACATTCACTATTAGAGTTCCAGATTTATCGGGAGACCCTTTGCTGAGGACACACCCAGAATTGTCGTGTGACTGAAGCCCGTTGCAGTAGTTGTAACTGTCACAACAATCCTCAAGGCAACGCAAGTCAAGGAGAAAAAAAAGTAAAGAAAAAGCAGAAGAGAAGAAAAATACGCAAACGTCAAAAGCCAAGCCAAGCCAAGAGAGAGGCGAAGAAGAAGAGACCAAGAGGATCTTTTTGGTTACAGGCGCGAAAACAGACACAACACAAGGTAGAAAGACGGGACGGAGAGCCCTTGTGTTTTTACCTTGTGTTGTGTCTGTTTTCGCGCCTGTAACCAAAAATATGTACAGTTACCAACTTGCCCAGCAAGACGTCTCTTTAATACCAAGAATAGATAAGAAGGGAGAGAAAATGGAGGGGCCTTACTACTGTTCGAAAATGATTTAGCTAAATGGTAGCCTAGTTTAAGCAGCCTTCTTTCCATATAAGACCGACCACATTCTTGTCAACCTAATCTTCTCGTATGCCCTCATCGAGATAACATTGTTCGCGTATTATGATTCTGAGCTCTCTAGTAAAGAATTCGTGGGAAGAAATATCTTCTTTAAGGTCCATTAAAGGTACACAGGAGCACTCGTAGTAAATTACAAACAAAACAGTTAAGGCAAGAAATCCTCCCGCGCGTCCTATTATTTTCGAAAACTGCTTTAAGCATGCTTCTCCAGCGCAACATGGCTACTTTTGACACGACCACGGCCGGTCAGCCGAGACAGCGCCTAAAGACACTGTATTGTGCTCCGCTGTCTTCGTGAAGGTGAAACACAAAGAGATAGGCGTTTCGTGGAAACTCTGTGACAAGATTGACGCCTCCGCGGTCTTTTGTGCACCACAACCTCATTTAGACAGTAGACGCGATCAAGTGGGCTTTACACGGCGACATGCAAGGAGAGCTAGTTGCGGTTTTAGAACGTGCTATTCAGTTCCTGCACATCATCGTGCGTAGCAAACGCCTCCCCAGTTCAGCCAAAGAGTGATGACTACGGTCTGCACGCACTTTGTTTGCCCGACACCTTCTACTCAAGTGCATGCGAGATATGACGACCACACCGAACACACGCGAGTGCTTTTGTTCCTCAAGCCAGCGGGTTTATTTCGTTAGTTCGGTTCTTTTATACTCTCAGAAACCCCCTCCCTTCTCTAGCGGTTGACCGCAGTCTTTACACAGGGGTCTGTGCGGTGGCTCAGTGGTTAGAGCGCTCGGCTAATGAGCAGGAGTTTCCCGGTCGAAACCGGCCGTGATTGCCGCGTTTTGATAAAGGCTACACGCAAAACACGGCCCTGTACTTTGTTATATCAGTGCACGTTAATGATCTCCAGTCGGTCGAAATTACTCGGGAGCCCTTCGCTTCGGCACCTCTTTATTCCTTTCTTCTCTCACTCCCTCCTTTATCACTTCTCCTACGGCGCGGTTCAGGTGTCCGCGGAGATGTGGGGCAGAGACTGCGCCGTTTCGTTTCCTGAAAAATCATTTTTTTAAATTTTTCTGCGCCTAGTTCATCCTACCTAAATATGTGGTATTCTGAGGAGTGGGCACCTGCGACGGAATCTCTACATTTTAGTCATATATAACATGAAAATCTGTGTCATTGATTCATAAAATGTTTATCCGAACGTGCAAATGAAGTGGGTAGGTTGCGGAGGAATATGCAGGAAAGTTTGCTTACTCTGAAGGGGTGACGAAAGGCACAGAATAATCTATAGAATGTAGATAGAGTGCAGGAAAACTGTTAGGAGGACAAAAATGTCTATATCGAGCCCAAACCAAGAAAGTGTGGAATCCCTGGGCTTGCCTGCATGCAATGTCTAAAGCTGCACCACGTCTTACCTTCCACTCTACGAGCAATTGCCTAAAAACTTGTGGTTTAACCCATGATACGCATAGACGATAGATGTATCTTTCATACTATTTTTCGATTTATAGTGTGGATCGGTAATAGGTATCGCTGGCAGAAATTGCATGTATTGGAGTATGTATTGCATGTATTTTATCTGTATCGCGTATTTCCACGCCACTCGATGCTGAACAAAAATAAAATGTGCCAGAGATTTTGAAGCCGCTGCGAAATATTTTTTGCCGGCGGCGCTCGCAGAGCCGGTAGCGCATGGAAAAAAGTGAGGAACTATGAAGAGGCGATGTCAATCCCGCTTGCGCAGTCAGTCATCTTTCTTCCTACTTTCCTTGTTTGGGCTTGGTGACACCGGTTACAGAAGGATGCTGATCCCGATTCTTTTTGCCCAGATCGCCCGCCGGGCGCCCTTTGCCGTGGGATCAACGGACCCTCCGTTCGAAAGGACTCCTGATGAGCATGCGCCGACTGACCTGGTCATCATGCCATCACCACGGCTCACCCAAGAAACAACGCCCTACGTGCATCAAGCCTGTCAGCGTATCAGCTCGGTGACATCATCGGATAGCGACCTTTCAGGCATAAATACTGGACGCTCTTGCAAGATTCCTTCAGTGCGCTTGGTGACACCGGTTACAGAAGAGTGCTGATCCCGATTCTTTTTGCCCAGATCGCCTGCCGGGCGCACTTCGCCGTGGGATCAACAGACCCTCCGTTCGAAAGGACTCCTATAGAGCATGCGCCGACTGACCTGGTCATCATGCCATCGCCACGGCTCACCCAAGAAACAACGCCCTACGTGCATCAAGCCTGTCAGCGTATCAGCTCGGTGACATCATCGGATAGCGACCACTTCAGGCATAAATATTGGACGCTTTTGCAAGATTCCTTCAGTGGGCTTGGTGACACCGGTTACAGAAGAATGCTGATCCCGATTCTTTTTGCCCAGGTTGGTGACAAGTATCTAACTTCTTCAATTAGAGATGATACAGTCATATTGACGGTGTTGCCAAGCCCACAGTGTTTGTTTGGTATATTATGTGACTGTTTACATGTGATCAGGTTATTGCTAATAACATCTGGAGACATAGAGCTAAATCCTGGTCCTACTTCTGATTCAGAGTCTGAGACACAGTTAAACAACCAATTACTTAAGAAAATTTTGAAAGAGCAAACAAAGACTAATAAGACTCTGGCTTCGCTGTATAATAATCTGAAACAGGTAGAATCGACAGTCGAGAATATTCAAACCAGGATTACCAAAATTAAGAAAGAACTGTGCCGAATTGAGAATGGTGAGCAAAGGTTGGAGAAAGTGGACGAAGCTTGCCATAACACGAACAAACTAGTTCTTGAGTTAACCAAAAAGGTAGATGATCTCGAAAACAGAAGTCGTCGCAACAATATCGTAATATATAGAGTAAAGGAAGATCCAGAGGAGGACTCAGAAGAACTAGAGCGGAAAGTTAACGAAGAAATTTTAAAAATGATTCTAGGTGTTGAAGTAAACTCAATAGAGCGTATTCATCGAATTGGTCTAAAACATGCACAGTGACATCGTCCGGTCATTTTGAGATTTTTTAACTACGTAGACAAAACAAAGGTTATGTCATCCTGCTTCGCATTAAAGGACACAAAAATTGCTATAACGGAAGATTTTTCAAAAAACATTCGGGATATTCGTGCAAAATTATGGCGTTCAGCGGCTGAAGAAAAGAGCAATGGTTCTTAGGTTTCCCTTCGTTTCGATAAGCTCAAAGTTGATGACAGGCTGTACGTATGGGACGCAACGCGCAATCGCAGACTAGAGTTGTCCAAATCATCTGCGCCAGCCCAACCCGAAACTTCCTCTCATCGACCCACACGTGCGTACACGCGTAAGCTAGATAACAAATGACGGGAATCCGTCAAGACGCTACGGCTTGTTTCGTTGAACGCACGCAGTGTATTGAATAAGATCCAGAGCCTTGATATAATTCTGACCTATCAACCACACGTCCTAGTGGTAACTGAAACCTGGCTGCATTCCGATGTGCAAAATTCAGAAATAATGCCTTCTTCGTACACGCTCATCCGTAAGGACAGAGGATCAAGGGGTGGCGGAGTTGCAATTGCAATAAAGAATAACATTCAATTCACACGCTTAAACGGCATCAATGATCATGAAAGCATATGGTGCAAAATAAAGTTTTTTGGAAAAACTATATTACTAGGAGGGGTCTATCGGCCTCTTAATGCTCCTCAGGAATACTTAGATTCCTTATATGATTATTTGCTGCAAAATACAAATTCGCTTTCCAACATCCTTATAACAGGAGATTTTAACCTTCCAGGAATTAACTGGTGCAGCCTTTCTCATGACGGCAAAGATTCCAAAAATGCTGAGTCATTACTACTAACTGCATTTACGTTTTCGTTAACCCAGTTGGTTTTGGATGCTACAATAATTTCCAGCTCTGCTGTACTTGACCTTGCGTTTGCAAGTAGCTCGCTTCCAGACTGCTCAGTCAATGTCAAGGACGGTATATCTGATCATCAGTTACTTGGTCTTGAGTGTCCTATTTCGGGCTTGCGATCGTATGTTAAACCTTCTGACACATTTGTAAGAGACTATACGCATGCTGATGATGACGGAATTATTAGTTGTATGGAATCTTTGTTCCCTTCCTTTAATGAGACAAATGACGTTAATGTGCTGTGGTCAAAGTTTAAAGACATAGTCATGCACTGTGAAAGCACCTACGTGCCTTTGAAGAAAAAGCGCATCAACAGGGAGTACCTGTGGATGGATCGTAATCTGATACATCGGAAACGCAAAATAAAACGCTCTCGAAAACTTGGTGACAGGAAACAACTTGCAAGTCTAGTACGCACTTTCAAAGATAAAGTGCGCACTGCAAGAGATCAGTTCTTTTCTTCCACATTGACTTCTTTCATTTCGGAGCAACCAAAGAAATTCTGGCAATATTTATCTAAAGATAAATGTGGCATCGCAGAGACCAGAACATCTGGCACAGGCACTGACGATCCTTTGACCATTGCTAATGAATTTAACGCCTTTTTTCAATCGGTGTTTACCATAAACGCATCGCACGCGCACTTGCAACCTTACACGCTTCGTAATCCGATGCCCGAAGTAGATTTAAGCGAAAACGGCATCCTTAGTCTTTTACTTAATCTAGACATAAAAAAGCCATCAGGTCCGGACAAAATATCTGTTTTCCTCAACAGATACGCAATCTGGGTAGCAGAGTACCTATATGTAATATACAAAACATCGTTAGAATCCTGTGTGATACCAGATGACTGGCGCCTTGAAAGGATAGTTCCAATTCACAAATCTGGATCCCCTCTAGAACTAAATAATTACAGACCAGTTTCCTTAACATCCACAACTTGTAAACTGCTAGAACATATTTTATTTAAAGCGATTATAACATATTTAGAGAATAACCATTTACTTCATGCAAATCAACATGGATTTAGGGCTGGTTTATCCACAATAACACAGTTAGCTGAGATAACGGATGATTTTATGAATGAGCTGAATATGAGGGGTCAAATCGATGCAGTGTTTTTGGACTTTTCTAAAGCGTTCGATGTAGTTCCGCATGCCGATTTAGTAACTAAACTGATCTCAATGGGCATTGAACGCAATATCATCCGTTGGATAGAATCTTATTTGTCCTCAAGAAAACAATACGTTACTGTTAAAGACTGCGTTTCTGGTACACTGGAAGTGCACTCAGGGGTGCCACAGGGGTCAGTTCTCGGTCCCTTGTGGTTCTTAGTTTATATCAATGACATCTATTTATCTGTTCAATCGCCTGTGAAGATCCGGCTGTTTGCGGACGATTGTGTTATTTATACTAGTCTAAATCATCACTCCGACCAAGTAAGACTTAATGACGCGTTGCACTCAATTAGCGAATGGTGTGAAACATGGGGACTGAAGCTAAACACTTTGAAGACGGCAGCTATTACATTTACCAACAAGAAAGAACCCTTAGATTTTGCTTATATTATTAATAACTCTTATATTTATAAAACCCAGCGAGTGATGTATTTAGGTGTTACACTCACAAGCAATTTAAGTTGGGAACCCCATATAGAAAACGTTTGCAGCAACGCGCTAAAAAAGCTGGCATTTTTTAAACGAAAATTGCGCCGTACTTCATCGACCGTTAAGTTAACAGCATACAAAGCTCTTGTCAGACCAAAATTAAAATATGCGGATTATATCTGAAGCCCTCATCAAAAATATTTAATCAAGAAAATAGAAAGAGTGCAAAATTTAGCTTTGCGGTTTATATACTCCACATACTCGCGTTTTTCAAGCGTGTCCGTTCTTCGCGACAGGGCGAAATTGAAAAGAACTAGTTCATCGCAGAATTGTATCTCGCATCAAATTTTTATATCAGCTGTACCATGGTCACTACAAAATAGCGCGTGAATGCTATTTACCCGAGCCCCCCATGTGCTTTGCTCGTACAAACCACAACAAAACAATTAAGCAACCATTTAGTAACCTTAACATTCATCAATATGCTCTTTTTCCCCATGCAATTTCACTATGGAATAAATTACCCGAAGAAGTAGTTAACGCTAATACAACAGAGTCGTTCGTTCAGCTTTCAAATAACCTTTTCTTTGACCTCTAAAGTTGCCGCAATGAAAGCAGTTTCTTTTGCGTTACGCTTTTTCATTGTTATTTTGTTAAGGTATTGCACTGTTGTACGTTCATGTTTATTTCTGTTACGTATAGTGTTACAATGATGTAAGTACATGTTTTGTTGTGTTCTTATTTGCTAATTGGCAGTGGTAATTTACGTTGTTGTATGTACCCAATCCTGCTTGGGCCCGAATAGGGCCTGCAGTATTTGTAAATAAATAAATAAAAAAGTCACCTATGTTGCATTTATCCATACGCGGTAGCAAAAACGACAAGGAGACATGGCCAACTTTATGATAGAAAAACACCTCTTCAGGCTTAGTTCAAGAGGCAGCAGTTACCAACAGATATTGGACTTTCTCCTTCATGCTCACGAGTTTACAAAACATTTCTTGTTGACTTTATCAAACACAATAAACGTCACGCACTTGTCTAAGTGCAGGTCAGTGGGGTCATCAGATCTAGCAGCGTCAAATCCATTAGCTGACGTATTCTATTGATATGGAAGACCAAAGTTATAACAAGCCTCAAATCTCAAGATGCGCTAGTGAACTTTTGTTTCTTACTATACCACAATGATCCTCGAGTCGACGTGGTTATGCTTCACTTTATCCGCTGAAAAAATTGAGGGGGAGGGGCGCATATTCTACAATAAGATTAGGGCGCGATACCGTTAATGAATCCCTTCAGTGGTGTGGGGATCCTCTTTGCATATCACTTCACAGACACGGACACTCTTCTTTATGTTATGTGATTTATTAATGCGTAAGACTTACTTGCTCCGTTAAGCCAAAAACAAAACCTGTGACCAACCTTCTTTTTTGCGTCCGTTTCTCGAGCGAGCAGGGCAGCTGCCCATCATGAGTGGCGTTCGTTTACGACCACGATGTAAGAAAAGTCGGCAGGGACACTGAAGACTGCTAACGTGTGAAGACTACCCGCCCGGTCACTTTGTGAACGCAGTCAGAAAGTGAGCAAAATGTGCAAAAAAGAATACCCTTGTTTTCGGTAGAGGAAGGTGAAATGGAAAAAATACAATGCATAATCGACTGTTGCTGCGCTTGCTCGGCTTTTTGAATTTACACTAAATATTCGAAATATTTGTGTCAGTGAGATTTAATTAGCAACCCGCTTTTTTATATTCGCGATGCAAGAAGCATCAACGAGTATAGGAAATACTCCTTTGCAACGAACGCTCTCCAAAACCAAGGGCGTGCAGTGCGCGTTAATTCACCGACGTGCTGCCAGGACCTTTCAGCCTCCTTCTTATAATCTCCTGCGTGTGAGAGCTGCTGGTGCGACGAAACAATAGAGCAACTACTCTGTAACTGCCCTCGGTTTCAGCGTGAACGTGTCCTCCAGGCTGCAACGCTCCGCCGCCTAGATCCTCGTCCGCTTACAGAAGCCAAGATATTGGATCCTTAGATTAAACCTTCATCGCAGAGGACAGCTGCGAAGGCAGCTTTCAGGCTTCTAAAGGACTCAGGACTGAGTGCGAGGTTGCGAGCAATCAGTGTGTGCCCTGTGTACCCTGCAAGTAACGGCCTACGGACACGTGGAAAATTGGCCTCCCTTTCCTCTCTTCCATTTCTATCGCTCCCTCCGTTCTCCTTCTCACGTGTAGGGTAGCAAACAGGGCGTCGCCTAGTTAACCTCCCCACCTTTCCGTTCACCTCTCTCTCTCTCTCTCTCTCTCTCTCTCTCTCTATATATATATATATATATATATATATATATATATATATATATATATATATATATATATACAGGGCAAGCAAATAGGGCGTCGCCTAGTTAACCTCCGGTGCCTTTCCTTTCATCTCTCTCTCTCTCTCTCTCTCTATATATATATATATATATATATATATATATATATATATATATATATATATATATATATATATATATATATATATATGGAAGTGTGTGGCACTGGTGAACACTCTCAAGGTTAGCTTTCACGCAATAAACATAAATACCCACGAGAACAGCAGACTGGACAGCCGTCGCCGTAGCTCGGTTGGTAGAGCACCGGACGGGATATTCGGAGGTCGTGGGTTCGGATCCCACCGGCGGCATGGTTGTTTTTTCTGCTGCTTTATAATTAATTTTCTGTGAGCTAAAGAATAATCGAAGCATTAAAAAAAAGGAGAACAATACAAACATTCCCTGTGCACCAAGGTTTCGGTGACTGTTGGCTTCCATATATATATATATATATATATATATATATATATATATATATATATATATATATATATATATATATATATATATATATATATATATATATATATATATATATATATATATACATATATATATATATATATATATGTGTGTGTGTGTGTGTTCGTTCACAAACGTTGCATGCTAGCGTACGTGAATGCAACAGGATTTCCGGTGTCTTGTTTTTTATACACAGATGCGCTACCCCGATCATTGAGCGAAACGCCGCATGCGTTACCAATTTAGGTGCCTTGCATAGACGCTTTGAAACAGATGCTCCTATTCCGAAACTGGCGTCTGTTCTCGACTGCCATAATCACGCTGGGTTTTTCCAGTTTGGATAATAAAAAGCACAGTTTTGCCCATCGTTTATGCAGTACGTGCCTTAAACGGCAACGTAATGTATTGTGCGCTGCATTCTCCATTGCCAGACTATGATGGACCAGCTGTTCAATGGTTCTCAAAATTTTGTTGTAGTTCACCTTTAGGCGAAGGGAAAACACAAAACACAGTACGAAAAAACACTGGCACTGACTTCTCCTTTTTATCACGTTATGTGCACAGTTTTTCTTGCGACAGAAAAAAAGAATAACTAAACGAACAGTTAATTGGACATCTCTATGAGACCCAAAGGGCAGGCTAGCATAACGACGCAGTTCTTCTTACTTAGCTGGGAAATTTCAAGCCGTTCCGAGACGTCGCCAGCTGACGCACTCAGCATTGAGTTGTTAATGAATAAAACGAGAAAAGGTACACGTGCGATTACTGCAAGAGATTAGAGCGTCTCATGAAAGGCGAGGAGGCGTGAAGACAGGCGCAGGCAGGTGAAGACTGCCGGCTCGTTGCTGAGAGGCGCCAACTGCCTGCCTATATACTTAAGTCTGGCTCTCAGCACCTCATCCGAGTTAACTGGAAAGAAGCGCAAACAGCCCGATGCCGCCGTTTTCCAATTAAGAAAGTCGTAATTGCATGTTAAGCAATTAAGAAAAGCGATTAGTCGAGAAAGAACGGCACGCCATTGCAGTGCAATTTTCTGGTTCTCATTCTTTTCTTTTTTTATTCAGCCTGGCGTTGCCATCCGCTAAGGCATCGACCATGGCTCATTATCATTGTCTTCAATGCTGTGCTGGTCTCGTTCGTAAGGCTGAGAGAATTGTACGTGTGGGCGCCATTAACAAGGCTCTTTAACCACGGTTTGGGCACCTTATCAGTCTGTGATTATGTGCGGCAGTTTTGCTGAATGTGCATTATTTGCTCCATTACCACGCAATGCGAACAAACCCCAATATGCGAGAAGAAACATATTTTAAAATGCAAAACATACACGCTACAAGCCCTAAGATGCAGAACATTAAAACTCGACATTATTGTGAAGATAGAAGCTTACTAGCTCTATTTCAAACGACTTCACGTCTGGTTAGCAACAGTTCAGTGAGGTTCAGAAGACTTCAGGAAGCGCTAGACTTTCTTGCATTATCATCAAGAAATCGTCGGCAAGAAATAAGAAACCTGAACGGAAGATAAGTTTATTTTAAAGCACTCTCTCCACGAGAGGAAAAATCTGGCTCTTCCGCAGAACTGTTTTATCTAGAGTGCAGTGTTTTTCTTGCATATAAGAATAAATTGAAGATATAAAGAATTTAGTGTCTTCTTTGCATGAAATATTTAGGAGCGTAATTGATATAGCGCAAAGCACAAAAAATGTCGTTAGAATAAACACCAAACAGGGCGTAGATTTGAAATAGGTAAAGAAATGGGTGGATTCCAACTTGTAATCACCACATCTTTAAGCGACAAGAGCAGACAGCATTGGGGGCACGCCGGCAAGGTTTTACAGAGCAATATAAGATAACGAGAATAAAACTGAAAAGCAATAACCAATGCAACGTCCTTAAACCTTCACAGGAGATCCCGAAGCTATTGGTGTTTGGCGTGAGAGTAAAATGCTGAAAAAGAGTGAGAAATTTTTCGGAGTCAAATTTTGGTGCTAGTAATAGGTATCCGCGAAAGTGCGATGCTCGAGGCTGAAGCAACTTGTGCGTCGAAATTTTCAAATTCAATTAAAATTTCGGCATCTTGAGAGATAGTCTGATTACTAGAGCGGCCATGAGATGTAAATCAACGCCGCTGTTTGGCTGACCTATATCTAGTGATGTGTAATGTGAAGAGTATAGTCTACAAGATCTGCCTTTACATTCACTATTGCCCAATTCAAACAATGCGAGAAGGAGCTCGAAAACGTTTGTTATGTCCAAAAAAAACACCTGTGTTAGTGGTCTATCAGTTAGCTTTCGTACAATTACCTACCGCAAATTATAGGACAATGAGACCGCGACGACAAATTACGTTGCCGCTCTGTTAAGAAAAATGAAACCAGTCAATAAGGGCCCAGATTAGATTATGTTTTTGATTTTGAACCAAACCATAGCAACGTGTTCCAAAAACTATGGCCCTTTTTAACAACTAAATGTGTACTGTGGCAGAGAGGCAAATTGCTGCATCTAGCCGAACTGCGCTCAGCATTTGGTGCAAGAAAGCAAAAAATAATTGAGAGAAAACTGACGCCAACCAATATTTTTAATTTTACCCAACGTTTCGGGGCCAACTAGGTACCTTCTTCAGGGGTGACTAAAGTGCGCCAGCACTAGCAGCGGGTTCCTGCCTTCGCTCTCCATTTGTTAGCACGTGGCGCAGTCCACTAACGTGCGAGGAGGGGAGCGTTCCTGGAGTCCTATTCATCGCCTTTTTCGTGAGCCGGATGTGCCATGACTCCACATGTCACCTCTTGAACAGATTTGGTTCCACGACCAAGACGCTCACCTCCCCGAAGGCTATCCGGTGGTCGGCGCGCTCCCAGTGTTCGGCGAGGAGGTTGGATTCTGAAGTCATAAGCCGAATGTCATTTTTGTGTTGCCTTATTCTTTGGCGGAGGTTTTTGTTTCGCCGATGTATGAACCCGGGCACTCTGAGCATGGGATTTTGTTGACGACACCCGGTTGTTTTCCTCAGGGGACACGGTCTTTCGGTCGTGGTGAGAAGCAGCTTATTGTCGAAACAGGTTTGTGAGCCACGTGGATTCCATGTTTTCTGGGAATGCGTGCGAGTGCCTCGCTCGTTCCCCTCACATATGGAAGGACAACGCGCGAGCATTTCGTTGTTTCATTGATGGCTGGTCTTCCTGTCCTCCCAGCTTGACGGCGATCAACGCGTTGAATAAAGTCACAAGTTTAGCCATTCTTCTGTAGGTCGGCGAGAGCGGTGGCTTCTTCTGCTTCTTCTCCGCTTCGGGGGAGCAGACTGACTTTGCTCTTCTCAGAAGAGAGAGGAAACGACGGATCACTTGTGACAAGTATGATGGCTGGAATTAAAATTTAGGTAGCGGCCGGTATGCGTTGGCTTCCTATAGACACTGAACTTTAGATCTGCCCCTTTTCTTCTTATGAAGACGTCCAGGAATGGCAAATTGTTGTTCACTTCTCTTTCCATTGTGAACTTAATAGAAGGCTCGACTGAGTTGAGGTGTAGAAGGAAATTTTCGACCTGCGATGTTTTCATAAAACAGAAACAGTCATCAACCACGACCGAAAGACCCGGTCCTCAGAGAAAACAACCTGGTGTCGTCTACAAATATATCTAGAACCCGAACACTGTCGTCAAAGCCGCCGGGTATCCTACACATGTTTTGATGAGTGTCGCGGCAACCCTTCTGAAGCGCCTGTGCTTAAAAAAACTCGTACGTCACTACCGCCTTCAGCAAAACGAATTGATGTGATCCCGTACATTCATGGCCTGTCTCATCTCCTAAAAAAAGATCGGCGAACGGGGGAACGCGAAAGTTGTTTTTTCTACCCCCAATAAACTACAAAAATTGCGCAGACCGTCAAGGCCCGGTGATTCGAAAAATCTCAACTGCAAGAAGAAACACTGAACAAAGTTCGCAGAATGTACGCATTCTGTTGTGTACAGCATCCTTTTGAAATGTGGTAAGAGCTAGGTAGGACAAAGTGGTAGGCGTTTAAACGACCGGCTTCGAGAACATTACAATAGCGTGTCTGAACGGCGAGGAGTGTTTCTGGACGCACACTGCAGAAAATGCAAAAAAAAAACGGTGAAGATGAGAACGATAACGATTCAGGTGAAGTGTTCGTGCGCCAGCCCGCTTACTTAGATTGCTCTGTTATAGCCTAAAATCTTTGCTGACTCGAGAAACCTTACCGGTTGAAATGATAGACCAGTTAAGCGGGTCCTCAGTGGCCAAGCCATTCATTGCTTGTTGGAGTTGTTGGAGCCATTCATTGGAGTCGTTATACCTGCGTCAACATAAGAATGTGTCGCCTGCTGAGGATTCGTCATGTTTGCCCGGTTTTTGTCAGCTGTATATACTCGTCCGAGGCTCGAAATGAACTGTTTCAAGTCAGCGCTTGTGTGTTCCATGTTTCTTCCTTGTGTCCTCGTCTTTCTTCACACTGTGCATTTCCATCTACTCGTTTGACAACGGGTTTAAACTAACACTCTGCACAAGATGCCATCCAAATTCTATCTTGCGCATCTGAGCCGGCATCTGTCTTCCCGCTATCGTAAAGAGGCAAAAAATTGCACATTTTAAAAAATTCGAAGTACTGCATGTTCTTTAAAAAACATTCTAAGCATTAAAGGCGCGTTTGCAGCAGCAATGGGGTCAAGCAACGATGGCGAAAAAACTGCCTGAGCTTTGGCCGTTTACAATAAAATCATTTGCTTTTGTTTTAGGTGACTCCTTATCGCATAATGTAAAATAGAATTCGGTGGTTGTCTCCATCCTATTCTGCATTAGATATTCGAATTGCTATCAAACCGAAGCGTAAAACTGCTAGATTGCCGCTCAATTTCATTACTACGTGAATAGGATACCCGCATTCAATGGTTCTCGGTACACAAACAAAGGGCAGAAGACCGAGCCGCCGTAGCACAAAGGGGGGGATTGTAAAATATACAACATTTTTGTTCGAATGCAAGAAAACAAAACAGCACTGCTAAAATTTGATGCAGAATGGGAGAAAATAATCGAAGCAAGAAGAAATTGCCGTTTCCGACAAAGGAAGCGATTGATCTCAAAATGCTTGATGGATTCAGAAAGAAAGGCGGAAGCGATGTTTAATCGAGCGCGACCCGCTTCTTCTGGTGTGGAACCAACGCAGTGAAAAGATTTCCACCCATTCTTCTTCGACCTACAAAGAAAGCGACCAAGCGCGGAAGAATGAAAGAATATCAGACCTCACCGTTCTCCAAGGGGACACGGCTGCAAGACGTGGCTTTATCGTGAATTTCCATTTATTGTACTAGTGGACTGTGTTCTGCCGTCACTTTTTTGTTTGAGCTCCTCCCCTATAGTGCGTATTGCAGGAGTGGTTCGTTTAAACCCCGCCTTTGTATGATTGCGCAGACAACGCGAACAATCTTATGCGCTTATCTGGCTGCATTGGTTCCTTTGAATGAAAACATCAACTGCATGCGTTGCCACCAACCGTTTTCATTCCGAGGAGTTGATGCACCCCTGTGTGTTTTCCTGTGTTTTCAGGTATAATTCTTGTGTTTTCTGGTAGAATCTTCAGAGCAAATGGTAATGTCCAAAAGCATCAATTGTAGGATCGTATCTACTGATTGCTCCTATTGATCACATTATCATGTGGTCTGTTTACTCTTGTGGGCATATTATGGCCTCAAATATTTTCCTGAATAATTTTCTCGCGCACATATAGCCGGCCGTTTTGCAGTTCACGTTGGGGAAACCTTGGCTAACATTTTTCGCAGCCCTGTGGAATTCTTCGCACGCTGAAAGCCCAGTTCCACTGAACAAGTGTTTGCGCGGAGAACTTGTTTTTTTATATAATAGTGGAATTTTTTAATCGCTATAAATGACGTTGCTGAATTATCCGACAGGTACGTGAAGTAAGATTTTTCTAAGCAGCCGGTATTGGTTCACGACCTGGATGTCCGGCAATATGGTTATTATTCAAATAAAGCATGAGCTGTTCGCCCTGGTCCTCTGATGTCATTTTTAAAGCATGTTTAGTACGTTTGCGGCATTATATTTTTCATAAAACAAGCATAATGTGTGACTATTGTGTGATACAATTTTGGCTAAGGGACAATCCTGGCTCAAAAACACAAACTGGCACTGACCTGCCGAGTGTCATAATTTTTTTGGGTTGCAGAGCACGTGCGACGATAATTTGCGCACATTAGTACAAGTTAGCAGGTATTTCATGTAGTCGTTACTCGAAGCTGTCTTCCTCATTTACGCTAGGTTCCTGTGCGAACTGGAAAAAAAAACATTTTAAGACTTAGGCTGTAACCTATACTTTATTACCAAGGCTTGAAGGTGAGGTTTACTTAAGCCTAAAATATTCAATATCGTTAGTGCTCTGCACACAAATGTCAGGATTAGTGTGTGTATACACGAATGAATCCTCGTATAGAACCAACGTTGTAGCGGAACGCACGACAAGGACACAGAACGGGAGGACATACAGACAGCTCACTTTTTTAGCGCTGTGTGTGCGTCCTCTCGTTTTGTGTCCTTGTCGTCACGCGTTGCACTACAACGGTGGTTCTAGGTCAGAACCAACAAGCCCAAGTTTCTACCCTACTTAATCCTCACACTTGCACAGCATATTCATACAAAGTTTGTCGAAGGCATCTTAGTAAACGTTTTGGCTGTTTGAAGCTTATTATTAAGGAGCTAGCCTCGTAGTTATCCCTATGCTGAGAAAGGGGGGTTATTTGGCGAAATATAGTCAAAGTGTTCTCGTGGCTTCAAGCAACCAAAAGTTAGTCTGTCGGGTTGGCCATTTGCCCTCAATATGCACAACACCCCTGTAAACGTCTTCGCTCCTACCTCAACCAACTATGCGATCAGTATGCCCTAGGATGGCACTAGATAAGTAACGAGCATTAACTATATTTCTTCTTGCTGAAGACAGTTCCAGTCTTTGAAAAAAAAAATATGCCGTTTTAAGCCAACAAAGGCTCATTCCCATATGTTGCTCTTCGAACATTCCCCAAAGTTTACCACTGTTCGAAATAGAACTTCATTCGTAATTCAAAACACAGCATACAAGCGCTCGGCTAAGCCCTTTTCTTCGCCTCCGCTACTGTCTGGGGTGGGCCATCAGGCTCGTGTTTGTTCGGGGCTGGACTCTGTTAGTTAGATGGGTGACAGTGATCCCTCCATTTGTGCACACAGAAAATGAGCAGTGCGGGCCGCCGCGTACACGGGTCGGCTTAAGGGGGCAGTGAAACGGCTGATGTATATCTCTTGAATCTTTCGCTTCCACGTGGTCTAGCCCATGGATCGAATTGAAGACTTCTTGCGCCCTTTCAATTTGTTCCGTGCCTCCTCACTTGCAGAAGTCATCAGGGAAAAGCCTTCCGGGGTTTCACAGAAAGCAAATACATTTAATATAACGATTCAAGACAAGACGTACTACTCTGGTGGACTAGGAAAAGATCCAATACTCGCCAAACAAAACTTTCACTTCCGGTTTGCTCTCCTGTGCCACCACGATTCTGTTTTCTTTTTTTAATCTTATCTCCGCTAGCTTTCCGGAACGATGTGTGTCTGCCTTCGCCCTAAGTCATTCAGAGAAGAGAAAGACACGGTCGCGGGGACGCAGACGTGATGGCCGGATCGTTTTTACGTGACTTCTGACCAATGATGCGACAGCCGCCGAAAGTGTGGGCAGCAGTGGCTGCACGTCTCTGCCAATAAAAAGTAAGGAGTGTTTGACAGCGCGGGCCAGCACCGTGGCTGGCGCTGCAGGACTCCAGAGTTTCCAGCCCGGTTTTTGGCATTTTTTTCTCTCTTTGAGCCGTAGCTTAAAAAGATCGTCTGTTCTGCCTCAAGGCTCAGCGTCTGTGAAAATAACAACTTCTTAAATAGTGCTTTTAAACTTACCATTCTCAAAAGGAAACGTTTGGTGTGTTAGTTAGCCCAATTTCCGGGTTGTAATTACAGATGTATTTTTCGAGGAGGGTGCCATGCAACACGAAGTCAGGGAGGATGAAAGAAGGGATAGTGGAAGATAAAGAAACTGCCCATACATAGAAGCATGGTAGGATATGTCTGTATAAACCCTTTATGCGCAACACTGTATGCAAAACGCCTTTAAGCCTTGGCGAACCAGAAGCATGAACGAAGCCTAACTTAATACTGATATATCAAATATTTGTTTTTTCCCCCCGTTCGTAATTTAAACACCAAAATCTCCCGCGTAATATACAATTCTCGAACGGAGAACGCATTTTGCATTGTATTTATTTTTATTGCGTTTTCTCCTTCGGTGTCCTAAGTACTCAAATGCCTTTCCATGCTGCACAATGAGAAGAAAGATTTTTTATTTCTGTTTGCCACAATCAATAAAAATAAATTTAAAAATTCGAACAATTCGTCAATGACTGCTTCTGCGCTTGCCGTGCTGTAAATGGCGAGTGAGCACTTCTGCCTGGTTTTTCCGAAACGATATACAGTTCAGCATTCAAGAGTTTCTCGACAACTGTACCGTATGCAGAGAACGAAGACAGCGCGAAAAATCACGCACTGGAGAGAAAAGGCTACTGAAGCATGTAAAGAGCAAGTGAGTGCTGATTCACTGAGATGCATTGCACTTATATGATATTTCACCACGAACAACGCAAGCGTGGTCACGCCAACGTACGAAGACGAAGCCTGACATCACGGTAAAAGCATTCGGATCCTACTAAATACGCCCGTCATGCTCGACCAGATGTACCCTGCATACATCTGCGTCAGATTTAAATTCTGCAGATGCACTGTCTCTGCGAAAAGCCTCCAAGCAACGGGGTTTATTTCTAAGCCTTGAAGTGCAGCTTCTATAGCATCCCCTTAAGCGCTAAACTAGAGTAAGATAAAACTTTTTGCTCACCTTTCTGAACTTTTGGTGTTTATGGATGCCCTAAGAGCTCAACTATACACCAGGGAAGCCAACCCAGTTGGCTGGTTACTTTTTAGCAAGGACAGCTGATACAAAACGCATATGTGCACAATGCGTGCTATATCGAATTTATTATATTCTGCGTATTGTGTTATCGCAGTGAACCGTATTGTTAAGTTAGTTCAAAAGGGCAACAATTTTTCTGATACGCGTTCTGCATTCTTTTCTTTCTCTTCCTTGATTACACGCGCGCAGAGAAAGGCTGCACACAACACGTGTGAATGAAGTAGCAAGGTAGTTCTCGCGGTCGCTTCTAGCATTCTGAGATATAGGCCACTTCACAGAGACACAGATATTCGAAGACAGGGCCTTCCAAACAAACTTTTAATACTTTACTTCTCCTTCTTAGGTATTGCACTTTTTGCCATTCTGTTCGTTTTAACAATAGATTTGGAGCGGGATGTATCGCTTTGTACGCTACGCGACGATACAACGAAGTAAACAGTGTGAGCGTATATAGGGTTGCTGCGCAGCGGACCTCTGCGAATCATTGTTTTAATCTGGTGTAACAAATCGAGTTACATTGGCAACGCGACAACTTAAGACTTGAAAGAAAAGTGGCGTCGGCAGGAATGAAGAGGAAAACTATAAATATGCTCCACTGGATACCAGGCAATCGTATGAAAGCAGACAGAAAATAGCTGAACAAGGAAAAATGAAACAATTAAATGTGTGCACGAATGCACTAATTGCGCATTACAGATTAAGTTTGCCAGGCGATCTAGGGCACAAGTTCCTTCTGCGAACTTCATTAGCCCATGGACAGCTGCCTTGATTGGTGACCTCGTAATTCGGTTAGAAACGTCGTGCGTCACAAGCTCTGAATTCGCCACGCCGATGCAAGCCTGCCACGATTAATTACTACCGGGCAAGCTGAACTTTGTTCAGAGCAATGACAGCTGCTGAAGAAGGGTGCGCTCCGAAACTGTAACGATGTCAATTATAACTTGCTTATCGTGCGCGCTTTACCCGCTTTGAAGAATCGTTTTGATCTGAGCGGAGTGCTTAGTTTCTAGGCAACAGCGAAAAGGATGCTTATAATGAGCACGTGGTTTATCGTTGTCGCCAGTCAGCGTGCTCAAGTTGTGCTCTTGCTTGCTCTATCTCAACAATCTGTCATGCCTTCCTTCTGCAGTGCCGATCAGCGAACAGAGCCAAAACTTCCAAGAAAAAGTTACCGCGGTGTCTGCAACACCACGTCCCCTGCAGGCGTAACTCTTTCCTTGCACAGTTACGTCAACCTGCTAACATCAGACACCAACCTCAACAATTTTGCGGTACACAATATTAAGTGTGCCCTCCATACAGCTATCTTCCTTGTCCATTTTCTAACCACCCAGGTTTTGTATTCAGTATTGCTTTATGCTGAACTACCATCCGCTATTACACGGGCTGATGGCGTACGGCTGCGGATGTGAAATTCGCTAGATAAAATCATGGCTGTGGCGACTTGCTTTCGATGGAGGTAGATATAAAAGTGCCCCTGCCTGTTACCCGATTTCAGTTCATGGTAAGGAACGAAAGAGAGGTGGGGAAAACCAATCCGAAGCTCCCCACCACGGCTGTTCTCATAGGCCGCGCGCAGCGGCGGCTAGTGAAACATATTATACTTCGACATACAGTACCACTTTAACCTTTCACCACTCAATTCGGTCGTATTTCTGATCTTCTGTGGTTTTTACTCTCGTAACTTTTACTACGTCTTAAAAGACTAACTTTCCTTCGGGGGCCCGTTATTCCTAAAACTGGTGCTAATCTTTGTTTTATTTGATAGAATTTAACGTCCCAAAGCAATTCAAGCTATGAGGGACGCCGTAGTAGACGGCTCCGAGAAATTCGACCGCCTTGGGTTCCTTAACGTGCACTTTCATCGCACAGTACACGAGCCCGTACCATTTCGCCTACGTCGAAATGCGACCGCCGCAGCCAGAATCGAACCAGCGTCATTCGTGTCAGCAGCCGAGCACCACAACTACTCAGCCACCGCGGCGGCACTAATCTTTCAATCGCGACAGGAACATGTAGGCTATCGTTCCTGCGTGCCTATTAAGAATTATACTAAATCTTGACTCTAACAACTGCCCGTGAAAGCACTTTCTTAATGAAAGCTACCTGTAGTGTAGAATAACGTTCGACGCGCAGGTGACCTCAGAGGTGACATCAAACAAGTGATTAAGCATTTATGACGCTACACAAAGCTTTATTCCTATCTCTTAAAAAGCGCTACTTAAGACAAGCCACCCTCAGTTTTACTTTAGTTAATGTAGCAACTGCACTGTTCCCACTATAATTGTCTCTTGGACGCAAAAACTGCCGTAGGCAAGCCCTATTCTTAAGATATAGGCCTAAGTATAAGCAATCACAACGTGAAATTGTAGCGAATGTTATGCGACTATTACTGCGCATTACGGTACTGACTAGCAATGACCCTCGCTCTACACACGCTCTCCGCGCCAAGCCTTCCTGATACTGTCGTCCTGCAAAACCGTTTCCAGTTTCGCGTCGAAATAGTTCATCGTCCCTGATTACTTCGATTACGCGGAAGCCATTAGGAACAGCGCTGTCCCCCACGGCGACCGTTCAGTGAAGACTGCTTAATAGGTGCAGGGAACAGGAGAGGGAGGAGCGTTAAAAAGAGAAAGCATTAAGGGAATGAGAAGTCGGCAATCGGTGCTTCTTCTGTGTAAGCGCAAAAGCAATGGCGACCCGGAGACAAAATCTCTCCGACGTGTTCCAGGAGCCTGTGGCTTAGGGTTCCGTCGTAATTAGGACCTCTCTAATTACGATAAACAGGACTGCTGAGAGTGAGATCAGACGTCGGAGGCGGTTGGTGAGGGCGAGGTGGTGTGTGAATGGGGGAAATGAGGAAGCTAATCCTTCCGCAGAAGGACCAGGGCCCGAGAGGTCGCCTAGCGTAAAGAATTCAAGATTACAGGAAGATAAAGGAAAATAAGCTTGATTGACGCAGCGAAAATCGAGGCGGGAAGAAACAAAGAAAAGAGATGGGTCACAGCATGAAAATCTTCCGACCTTGTAAGACTAATATCTGGAAAATGTGCTTTTAGTAACGATAAAAATGTAGTTTTTTTTGTAGGTGCTTTCGAGGTAGCGAAGTAACCCTGCCGATAGTGCCACACACTCCTGAATACGAACGGCTTTAAGCAGGGCAAAGAAGCAACTAGCTTGGCATAGTCGTAATGGCCCGTGTGCTGCTGGTTTGAATGCGTCGTAAAGATTAGACAGTAAGAACAGGACGATCGTTTAGCTGGGGCATATCTTACATCCAAACGGCTTTCAAGCAGTATGCTATTGCAGATACACACTG
Source organism: Amblyomma americanum (assembly GCF_052857255.1). Classification (NCBI taxonomy): domain Eukaryota; kingdom Metazoa; phylum Arthropoda; class Arachnida; order Ixodida; family Ixodidae; genus Amblyomma; species Amblyomma americanum. The sequence goes on from NC_135500.1 coordinate 131,247,820, forward strand.
CACAGTGGCGTTCACTTTGTGTTTTTTCTCGCTCTGTAACGTACACAGTTATAGGAAAAGTACTCCACGGAAAAGCACGTTACGTTCGCAAAGCCCGCTCTTGTTTTAGTAAATTCATCTCATTGTTGCTGGGATTTATTTTGTAGAATGAAACTAAGATTTAAACTATGTTAGATTTTAACCTTTATTTCACTTGTTGATATCATGTAGAGTGCCAAATCTAGACTAACTGAACAGCTTCCTATGCTCATTACATGCAGTGTTTGTTAAAGGCGTTTTTATAAAAAAAATTGGAGATGCAGCGCAAAATTTTCAAGTGCTCCAGTGTGTAATACAGTTGTTTTGTGTCTCTCGTTAGAGGCGCTCCGACAATAGGTAACTTTGGAATGGAGGGTGTTCGAAAATCCTATTTTCCTCCTGTTCTCCGCACCGCAGTTATGAGTAAATTTTCCACTGAAAACTGCTCTACTTTGGAGCAGTAACAGCCACATACGTCTCATTCAGTCTCCGCTTCTATCAATCCGAAAGAGGTTGGTTTTGAGATGTATGCCTTTCAGTTAGATCATTTACAATTAAATTGAAATTGGCTGGTGCGATACTGCTTGAACGGAGGCTTTGGTGATTTGTCGCTAAAATGCATCGAATATCTTGAGCAGGCGTAGGACGTCGTTCACTTTAGTCTCGTCTATTGAAATCTCCAGGAATTGAAACATCAGCGTTCTTGTGAACTGCGACTTGCGTTTATCTTCTCAGAAATCAGCTGACGATTGTTTAGCTATCTATTCTAAAAAAAAACACACGGAGGGCACTTAGAGCTGCTTACTGCTGTGAAGGCGAAAGAAAGGATGTCTCATCGTGAGTTTATATGTCGTCGGTTGGAATCTTTGTCAGTGTGCCTCCATCCAGACTGGCAGCTGTATCTTATGCGGAACGAGAAGACGAGCGAAACCGGAACGCTGTACGTCGAACGATTGAGTCGCAATTGTGAAAGTCAGAGAAAGGTATACCACTAAAAGAAACACAAGTCGTCGGTTGGAATATTTGTCGTGAGCTAGCATGCAACGTCCCTTAGAGACGTATGCTATGTGCTACGATAAATAGTGTGACATCACCGGGAACGCTGTACGAGGAACGGTTGCATCGTAATTTTAATTTTTAAAAATTGGTTTCCGAGGAAAGGAGATGGTGTAGTAACTGTCTCACATCTGGGTGGACACCTCAACCGCACCTTAAGAGAAGAGGTGAAGTGTCTGGGAAGACATACAATTGAAGGCTCGTATGTTGCCTCGTCAAGCTGTATACATACAGCATTTAGTCCAGGCAGGCAGCCAGAATTTTCTGGGAAATAAATGGAATAGAAATAGAATTGCCCGTTAAAATCTCTCTCGTAAGGTAGCCTCCAACTTTACTAGCACATGTAAGCTACATGCAGCCAGAAATCGTATGACCAGCGCAGCGGTGTACGACGGATGGTCGCTTTACAATGTTGATACGAAAGTCGGCAAGACTGGCGCCACATGGACTTCCGGTAGTTATGCTGTACAAGCAAATGGCGCGTCAGAGGCGGGGGGGGGGGGGGGGGGGGGGGGTAGAGGAGAGGTGGCTGCTCCTGGTTTCTGTCGTCCATGCCGTAGTCGCACTCACCGCTTGGGTGGTTAGACGATGGTTCTTTTTGATACCATCTCTCGAACTCAACAACAACAACAACGACGGTCGCCGACGGAATTTTGTCTAATGGGGCTAGTATGGCATCCACCCTTAAAAAAGAACAAATAGAAACGTGTATTTCCTTCTTATTTTAAAATCGGGCTCAGAGGGCATCTCCTAGCTATCTAAGGTGGTACAATATTTATACTGAACAAGACGTAACTGTGAACTAGGAAATTTCATATGCCCATATAGCTGTTTAAATACGTTTGCCCTAATTTACTCCGTTCAAACGTTATGGTAATGAGTTGCAACTGTAAATACTGTGCTGTCTGCTGTACAATAATGTGGTTCAAAGAACGTCGATATAATTATCGCAGTAACTGCAAGCTCTGAATTATTTGCAGCAAGAACGCTTCTATCCTTGTGATGATCGGCATACAAAATATATGAAAAACTAAAAGACCTATTAATGCTGACCACACATTACTGTTTTATTAAAAGTTTAAAGAAAAAACCCAAGCAGTGTATGTACATCTTAATTTTTTTTTATAAGTGACAACGGGGCACTATCGCTAGTGCGTCCCGTCTCCAAGAGCGGCATGAATCCAAACAAGCCTTCAGTTCTATTTTATTCGGTTTTCGATTTATTCGGTTTCGGTTAATCGGTAAACTCATCAAACGGTAGGATTATCCTTTCTATCAAACTTTCCCTCAGGATAAGTATTTTGAGTGAACAGCAGTTCAATAGTCAAGATCGTTCTGCATATCACTGCTAACCCTCTAGAGCATTTCTTCAAATTTTCCGCCAAGGGTTTGCTGCTGATTGTTTTAGGCTTCGCCCACAGGACATGGACATTTTCCACGACGCTCAAAACAGGTACCGTGGCGCCGTTGCTTCAGCCATTTTCAGTGGTCAGCAGAGATCTTGAGCGGGTTCTGACAACCTGAGTCATCTGATGATCCGTCGTCTGTTCTGAGGTGCAGAGTGTTGCGTTCGCCTCGGGAGGGAAATGGGCATTTCCTATTAAAAAAGACAAGTACCTATTACACTGGGGAATATTTACGTTATCGTACTCTCTCCCCTCTATTCCAGCCATGGAAATCAGTAGTTATACCTCATGGGACGGGTTGCGTTTTCGAGCGAAATTGATCTATCGTATCTTCTGCAGAAAAGGCAGTGGAACTGTTGTCGGCTTACGGTACCAAAACATCTGTGGCTCCAATAGCCGGGAAGAAAGAGGTGCGTAGGCGGAGTGTGACGTCTCGAGAACGTGGTCTTTGTGGTGACTACGGCTAAGTATACGCCTGGCTTAGGAGCGCCGTGTTGTAACTTCTTGTAACGTTTTTGCAATTTATGCTTTGGCATCTAAAGAGAAATTTCTGCCGGTTAGTATATCTATTTATAATAAGAAGCGTGTAAGAGACAAGGGCAAAATAGAATAGGGAAAGTGCCTCTGTCACCTAATTCTCACTTGTTTCCTCACGTAACATTATAATGTCATAAAATCTTTCATCTGGAGGCTTTGGAAACTTATTTGAGGCTTTCAGAAACTTTCGCGTCACGTAGTTACGCATGCAATGTCGATTGGGTGCCTTCGGCTTTGTCATCTTTGCCTCCTACCCTATTCTGTTGACTGGACACTGACTACTAGTGGAATCTGCATTGGGGCAATGAATATCTTTCCTGCGAGATTAATTCTTCTTTTTTCGTAAAGTTCCTGACCTTGTTTCCTTTTTCGTCATTTTTTGCTTCGTAGAAGGAATGATGCCCAGTAAGCAGTGTCTGTGTTTCTTGCATGCGCTGCTGCGAAAAATTTATTAGTAGCTGTAAAAAATGTTATTACTTGCAGTGCAAGAACATTTTCTTTGAATATGCCACCTAAACAAGCACCTTAACATTCCATCTAATTTATTTCCGGCAAAAAATTGTTCATAGCTTCAATACGGCTTCAAATATGGCTTTCTGAAACACACCTAAAGTGTGTTATCTTTAACGGTGCTCTGGAACGTCTATTTCTATCGCATGCCGAATGCTGCAATGACACCAGTGAAAACAAGAGAGCATAGACGAGGAACGGCAGTGTCCCTCATTCAGACAGCTTCTTTGGCGCTTCATATTAAATCATTTTCGGGTTCGTAGCGCAGTTATGTCCCCAGTTACGTCCCTAACATCGCACCCTGCAGAAGATTGCATGGGCATTCAACGGAAGTAAGCCTAATGTCAGCGACTGCTCACACCCTTGTCAAGCCTGGGACTCGGTTGCGACGGCTGCAGATGCGCAGCCCACATGCTGCGAAGCGCCCGGTGCATATATTGGTGACTTCTCGCTAGAGATAGGGGGAGAAACAACGTTCGGACAGTTGACGCTTTTCTGGCAACCGCAGGGAAGGTGAGGGAAGGCATGGAATTTGGGAGACCAAAAGGGAAAGCCACAGGAAGGAAGCAAAGGGTAAAGGGAAAGCGGGCGGCAGCTGGGGATTCTGCCGATATTGCGAAGTCGATATCCGCCAGCGCGTACCGCTGACATCGATCAGGGGGACGCTTTACTATACACATGGCCTACTCCCTTTCTGCCATTCCCCTGATCCTGGCTTTCGGCAGCTTCTTTTTACTAGCGTCCTTTCCTTTACTTGATCACTGGCCCTGCGATTTTTGTACGTTACACTAAGCAAGAGCAACGAGTATTCAACTTTTAGTAAGTGCAATAAGCTTCCGTATAATCTACATAGATGAAGCTTAGATGCAAGCGGCCTTTTAGCCCCATTTTCGGCGCAGCGGATGAGCACGACAGATTTACGTCAACTGTACCTGCTTGAACGAATGTACTTCAATCCAATACAAATTCGGTAGCAGTATAGTAAAATGCAATATAATATTTTTGTTTATGATTAGAATTCTTTCCTTCCCCAGGAATGAATCGCATTTAGTCTTCGTCACATTAATAGTTAGGCAGTTTCCGTCCTTTCATTGTCCACTCGCTGATGATGTCATATTTGGGTGGCCAAGTTATTCTTCGGTATATTTTGCTGTAGGAAGAACCTGGTGTCGTTGGCATAAGCAGTAACTTACTGAAATGAAATCATTGTGTTTGGTATCATTTTTTTAAATAATAAAAAGCAAGGGTCCTAAAGTACTACCTTGAGCCGTATAACTGGAAGCGTGGTTTGGATTTGAGATAAAGTCACCTATTTTACTATTTGACTTCGATGTTCCGATTCAGAGCGTGATAATTATCGATTTCTCCCTCTAATACAAGAACACTTGAATACAATTAAATATGTTAGAATATTACTTTTATAATATAATTTAGAATATAATTATGTTAGAATATAATTTGTTTTGTGAATGAATTGCTTTACCACTACCAATACATACCAATACAAACTATCAACAAAATCAAATTTAGTTGATACTTATGCATTGGTATCTTTGTTTATAGTGTATTTTGTCCATTTATCTGTTCGTGTTTAAAATATTTCGCCATGCTGACAAGTTTACCGCGGCTCATTTTTCCTTCAATGGATGTAGCATCGCTTGAATGCCTTTCCATCACAAATTCACCCTAAGGAACCACTAATTTTTTGTATGTGTACACCACCTGCGTATGCGCATGTGTTTGTGCGCGCGCGTGTATGCGCGCTTTTGTGTGTGTGCTTGTGTGTATGAAAAATAGTCTTGTGAGGAAAAAAGCTGATCGTGTGTAATAAAGGTAATAAAAATTGAAAAATAGTAGTGTGAGGAAAAGAGCTAATCACCTGTGAGAAAAATGAATAACGAAGTTAAGAAACAAAAAAGTGACCCTGCGACCTTGAACACAAATGTTTTGAAAATGATTATGTAAACTGGAGGCCTGTCCGAAATTATTCTTGAGCGGATTAAACTCCCCACGGGAATGAAGTGGAAACTAGACAGGAACAATCTGGATGGGTGCAGGTTCTGCACAGTTGATTATAAATTACGAATGTTGAACGAATAAAATAATATTGGTCAGTGAGAACTGATCTTAATTCCATATTCTGCATCCGACAAACTGAATCTGCACTCCTTATCATTGGTGAGTAATTCCTACTTTACACTGCACTCCTTTCTTTCACTCTTTCTTTCTTCCTTTATTTCTCTCTCTCTCTCTCTCTCTCTCTCTCTCTCTCTCTCTCTCTCTCTCTCTCTCTCTCCTTCTTTCTTTCTTTCTTTTTTTATTTCTCTCTCTCTCTTTCCTTCTTTCTTTCTTTCTTTCTTTCTTCCTTTTTTTCTCTCTCTCTCTCTCTGTCTTTCTTTCTTTCTTTCTTTCTTTCAAATTCTCGTTTTCATAATAAATATTTTTGATAGTTCAGCATTAATTTTATATCTTTCAAAAACGAACGGTTTAGCCACCCCTAACGAGCTTCCCGCACTAATTGCATAAAAGAGAAAATCAATTAGCTTCATCGACATTTATCCGAACAGAGAGGAGCTTAGAAGGGTTGTATAATCCTTGTTCTATACTTACTTGATAAATAGCCGAACAAAATAAAACAGGTATCTTGTCTGTACGAGTATACGTCATAAGGCATAGTCTTTACATCTTTGATGCCAAACAAAACGCATCCACACAGAGGTATTTCTTGGAGTCTCATGCACTTCAAAGTATTTCAGTCCTTTAAGTAAAATTTGCTTTTCCGTGAAAGTTCGAAATCCTCTCGATGCTATGAACGAATTTTGATTGATTGATGACTGATTAATTGAATTTCTAATAAAATACGAAATCGGGATTTCGCGTAGTTGGTGTTCTATAGAGAAGGTGATTACATTTTTGACAAGCACAAAGCCAGGTGTTAAGATACTTATCGGAATATTGCGGCAGAAAAAAAGAGTTCTTTAGACTTGGCGCTACGAGAGCTAATGGCGTTCGTCACGCCACTGTAAAATCTTTTCTGCTGAATCTTTCCTTGACATAGAGTTCTTTAGTGATACTGAACGATTAAGAACCTGGAATTGTCTAGAGAAAACACAACTGATAAGGCTTCAGGTAAAGCTTGCTTGTCCCGACGTCTCTATATGCCTTTAGTACGGTGATGTGCAATGCCATGCCGTTGCTGCTTATCTCACGAGGGGTGTGTGCTGTGTAACGTCTCAAAACAGCACGTGGCCTTTAAGAGGCGCTTTGTTGCTTTTAATTAATCTTTCCATAGATCTTTTCGCTTGCTTTCTGTGCTTTCCATTCTTTTCTTGAGAGAGTCAGTCAGCATTCGTGGTTCTATCAGTTGGCAACTTGAACAGCTAACCTAATGCTGGAACTCAATAGAAAACAAAACTTTACAAAGCGCCAAAGTCAATCTGGAATTTGTATTCTGCAAGCTTGAACGTCCCTGCGCCAAAGGTACAGAGATACGAGAGATAAAAATAAATCTTTGTTGGAAATTCGTTTCAGTAGTTAATAGTCGTCCCTATGACGCAGTACATTTATTCTGCCTAATCTTTTAACGACCCGGTCTAGTATTGATTCATTTTAACTCATTTTCTATGCTGCCGATGCATTTGTGCAACGCATGTGGAGTGAACATCGAGGGGAGATTAGATCTCAAGCAATAAAACTGATTCACTAGGTCAAAAAGGTGCGAGTTCCAGAGTTGTGCCGTTACGAAGCGCTCTGACACAGGAATCTTTAATTTTCTTTTTATTTCTTACGCTGTCTTCTCGCCCGCTATTTTTGGTGAAAACACACCAGGGCCCATGCGAGCTTTTAAATAAAGAATGAAGGGAAAAGGAAGGAACAAAATGATACTGAAACTTAAGAAAGGCGCGATTGGCTCTTTGGTCTGCTTGAAATGAGCTTGGCGAATTATTCAGAGAAAACAGAGCCGCGCGACCTAAAGAATGTAAACAGCTTTGTTCGATACATCGCGCAACTACTCCCTTTCTTCCCCTGCTTGCGGCCTCTGAACAAAGGACGCGAAGAAGAGACAAAGAAAATATAAAGAAATGATTTTGCGAACAGCAGGCTAACGGACGCCGAAAGAGTGGAAACCTACAGGACAAGCAAAGCCGGAAACGACCGGAAACGGAAATGCACCTCTCGGGAAACGGTGGAAGCGCGGCAGGAATTCCAAAAGGAAGTTGGGTCGCGACGTTTCCTAAGCCAGCTCTTGGAACTTTTGTCAAATCGTCTCCAAAGGATTTGCAAGCTGTTTTGTTTCCCTATCGCACATTGATTTCCCTCCCACTTTCATCTTTCTTTTCTTTGTGCGTTACGTGCCCTTCTTCTGTCGGAATTATATCTTCCCATCGACGCTATGTCCACACGAGCCTCTTCATAGCCGAATTATTAGAAAGTGCGCCGCATCGAGCACTAAACAATTCTCGTTCTTCTCTTCTTTCTCTTTGCTCATTTTGCGCAGACAGAGAAGCATTCTGTGCTTTGCTGTATTCCTTTCTGCCATCAAAGCCATAAAAAAAAACGAGAACTTCAGGACACACGGAAGGGGAATGGCGAAGGGAAAGCACGAAGCATTAATGACCTCGGTGCAATAAAGCTGCGAGAGAAAAAAAGAACTTGCTGCTATCGTTTTCCTTAGAGATAAAGGAAACTGCAAATCGTTCGCTGCGAAACGCACCGTGTTTCTGAATTCTTGTTCAGAGCGAATACTGAGCGCGGTGCATAACGCAACGACTTTCGCGCACTGAACACGTAATGTGTTTCCGCATCTTTTAACGCTTTATTTCCTCTTTACTGTTTTTTTTGGCTTTCTTGCCTCTGTCTGTCTAGTCTTCATACTCTGATCGTCCGAAGGCAGGCGGAGCGACTGCCAGCCCCAGGGATTTCTTGGATCCGACGAAGGAATCCCCCGAGAGTGTCTCTGAAGCAGCGCAAGGCATTCATGCCCGTAAAAGAGCTCGCCCGTGGCGATGCCGGCCGTGTGCACGAGGACGATGCTTAGAGGCATTAAAACTAGGACGGCTCATGGGGAAGCCGCCGCTCGGAATAACGCGGAAGCACGTAAAGACGAGCAGTAACTCCTGCCTGATTCCAGGTTGCTAAGAGTTCTCCTAAAACATGCAGTGACACAAGTTTTTCTATTTTTCTTTAATGAAAATTGTTGCGGCTTGTTTTATTCCTGCGGAAGTTTTGTTTCAGTCGCTGAGCACCGAGGATTTTCTTGCGATTTCCTTTTTATCGTTTCGGACGAGTGCGACTGTTTGAGGAAGTCAAGCGGAGGTCTCGACAAGCAATGAATGCAGGAGCCTTGGGATGTAGGCTTTAATATGCAATAATATACCAAATGGAGTATAAAGTGTGCGCATGGTCATTTAGTGTGTTCGTGTGTGATTTAGATCTTATTAGGAAAATTTTTCGCCCTGGCAAACAACCTCAAACTCTAATTCCTTCAGCAGCGCCTTCGGGCGGATTAAGCGATTAGACGTGTTTCTTTTAGTAAGAAATCTTTTTACGAGACATTTCTTGCTAATGTTATGTTTGCATCCCTAATTAATAAACATAATGTGACCTGCGCATGTTTTGTTGCCGCAGCTGATTTTAGAATTGCGCACAGACGTAAATGGGCAGCACTTCATTCCACCAACCTCCTTTGAAGAATTGGAACCCTTCAAAGGAATGTTGGCGTTCATTTTTAGATTTATGCTGGCTACGTGAAAAGCCACATCAGCGATACTACCCCTAACACGCCCGACAGGCTGATAAATTTAATCAGGTAAAACGTCAATTAAGACTTTCTGTACCTGTGAATGCTTGACGATGTGGCATCATGATTTATCACTCGTGCCCCACAATTTCTAGTGCAACCGGCGAAAGCACCATCATACACGAGGAATTTGCTGATATATCTGCTATATTAAATATTTCATGCTGTACTACCCAGTGATAGAACGGCTCATATTTATTAGTTATTTTTTGAGAAATCCGCACCATCACTAACCCTCATCCGCTTTTGGAGACAACAATTTCGGGAGTTTTCTACATTTTTTTCACGTAAGAATGGTGAGAGACGTCATAAATTGTAAAAAGGCAATCCTTGTTCTAATCCCACTCATTTAGGTGATGTGTTTTGTGTTATGGTCAATGGCTTTTTCTCTTCCACGAAAACTATGGAGAAGCTAACACATCTGATGTTACATGCCTTTGTACGGCTTTGAGGCAGTATCATGATAATGCGAATGGACCGACGCAGTGTCCGCCTAAATGGCCGGAACTTGCCCTCTAATGATCTCAAAAATTGAGCTTCTTTCCTTAGCTGCCATTATTTTGGAGTCTAGGTAAGGTAGTTGCGTTTCACGTTCCGCATTTTTGGCTGTACATTCACCATTCTACACATTTTGAAAGACAACTCTTTTCAGTCACCGCCAACCACTCCACTGTAGGTGCCTTTGAAGAGCAGGCATGTAGGAGTGAGAGAGAGAGAGAGAGAGAGAGACTCTTTAATGAAGAAACAGAGAATTTAGCCGGCGTTTCAATATCGCTGGCATGCTACTCTGCGTAGGGAGGGGAATTTGGGAGATAAAGACTGAAGGAGAGCAGCGTGGAAGAGGTGGAAAAAAAAACGAAAAAAAACGAAGATAAAATGCAGCCATGAAATGAGTACTAAGGATGCAGTGGCGAGTATTGATGTAACCTATGGAATGATGGAGTGCATAGTCCGACGAATGGGCTGACGAAGTTCACTGCAAGAAGAATGCATAAAGGTAACCTGCAAGTGAATTTAGAGCTTATCAAGATGTCCAATGTCTTTTAAATATGTAAAAAGAAAGTTCATTGCAAGTCTCTGTTGCCTGAAGCAGGCTAAGGGGCCTAAAACTTTGTCCATTGTTAAGGGCACTGGGCAGAGCTTCTGCATGCAATGTTCATAGTACGCACGCTCGTTAGCATACGCAGGGCACTCAAGCAGGATATGTTCCACAGTTTCTATCGAAGCACAGTTGTCACAATGCGGACTGTTCATTTGTCCAAAACGGTATCGCAGGCCATTTGTATATGCAGCATTCAGACGAAGTCGGTGATAAAGTGTTTCGAGTTGTCGAGGAATTCTGGGTGAGAGTCTTGATCTAAGATGTGGCTCGATTGAGTGAAGAAATTGATACTGATGTGTCGGCAAACTCCAAAGCCGATACGTATCTTCGTACGCAAAACTTTTAGCCATTTGGGACGCATCAGATTTCGTGAGAAAACTTCGAATTTATCTCTGATGTTGATGGCCCTTACGGGCCGCTTCATCTGCTTTTTCATTAGCCATAATGCCACAGTGACCAGGAACCCACTGAAATGTTATGCAGTGGCCTGCGGCAATAGCTAAATGATGGATATACCCAATGTCCAGGGAAACTGGCTGGTGATTCGTTTTCTTCAGCAGGTTGGCCAGGATCTGCAGAGATGCTTTTGAATCGGTAAAGATAACCCAACGGCCGGCGGTTCGGCGCAGGATGTAAGAAACAGCTTCCTTAATGCCGTGAAGCTCAGCTGTTGTAGAGGAGGTCCTCCGCTGCAGCCGGTAAGAAAGGGCATGGTCTGTTGAGGGCACATAAAGGCCACAAGAAGAAGTTTCTTTAGTAGTTGAACCATCGGTGAAGATATGGGTGTGCTGCGTATATTCTTCGATTAAGTAGGCGAGAGTAGCTTGCAGAAGTGCTGCCTGTGGCATGCGGCTCTTTGCATTCACGCCTGGAACAGACTTCTTCACCTTTAGAGGAGAGAGTGTCCATGCAGGAAAGGCCAGAGGTAGTAGTTTCTGAGGCTGAATAATAGCAGGAAGGGGCAGGAGCTGCACTTCCTGGCCAAAGCTAGAGTTGCTGTGAGTTAGGTGGACACGGTGTAGGAAGTGCTTCTTCCCTTGCAGGTCATGGCGGAGATGGGTACGCATAGTTTCCTGGGCGGCAATTACCTCTAGTGTGAGACATCCTGCCTCCGCTACTGTTCCTGATGCAGAGGAACCCTTTGGGAGGCCAAGACATATTCGCAGGCAGTTGTTCCGTGCGGCATTGACAGTCTTATTGCTTGATGTAGATAATCTTTGAAGCACTGGTAGACAGTAGCGCAAGGTTCCTTCAACGTAGGCTTTTTCAAGCATAAGCATTGATCGGCAGTTGCTACCCCACCTTGTTCCCGCCATGAACCTGAACACTTGCGATGCTGCAGTAATCCTCGCACGGAGTTTTTTGATCTGAGGTGACCATGACAGATTATAGTCGATTACAACACCCAGGAATCGCTGAGATCGTACATATGGCAGCGATCGTCCGCCTAGGAGCAGCGGATATCGGGTCATCGTTTTTCTTGTAAACGCCATTGCAACACTCTTTTCTGGCGAGAGACGAAGACCTCTGGAAGCCAGGTACATCGAAATGTGCAATAGTGCTCTCCGAAGACGTTGCTGGGTAATATAGCGCAAACGTGACGCGGTCCAGATGCAGATATCATCGGCATAAATTGTTATGCGGACCCCTCGCGGAAGGTGTCTTCTTATGTGAATAAGGACAATATTGAACAGGAGAGGGCTGAGCACCGCTCCCTGTGGTACGCCCCTCTCCACTGCGTGAAAGCGTGTTGGACCGTTTGGAGTGGTAATAAAAATTTGTCGTTCTTTTAAGTAATGCCCAATCCACTTGTATAGCCTTCCTCCAAGGCCAAGACTGCCAAAGGCTGCGAGAATTGCATGGTGAAAGACGGAGTCAAAAGCGGCCTTGATGTCTAGGAAAACGGCTGTTGGGATGTACCCAGCATGAAGGTACTCCTCAATTGATGAGACGAGGGCGATGATATTGTCAGTAGCAGACCTGTTTTGACGGAACCCGTTCATTTCTTGGGGGAACTCATTTCGGCTTTCTAGGAACCAAGTTATGCGCTTGCAGATCATGCGCTCCATGAGCTTACCTACGCAGCTCAGTAGGGAAATGGGCCGGAATGATGCGTAGCTTGTTGGCTGCTTACAGGGTTTCAAAACGGGCACGATTTTCGCCAGCTTCCATTCCGTGGGGACCTCACCAGCCATCCAGGAAGAATTGTAATACTCCAGGAGTCGAAGACGGGAGGTGCGGGGTAGCTTTGCAATGGCGTCATAGGTCACCTCATCATGACCCGGAGACGTGTGCCTGTTTGTCTCCGCGATAGCTGTGGATAGTTCTTCCATTGTGAAAGGCAGGTCTAACGCTGGCACTGCCATGTAGGAGTGCCTTTTACATACAGCATTAATGAAGCAGCAGCGTGAATTCGGCCGCCAACCTTAGGAATGACTAACACGTGCGCATGTGTCTGATGTTTCTCACGTCAATGAATATCAGTGTAAAGAAGTAAGGCAGTGACAGTCTATGAGGTGAAAGCATTCGATACGCCGGAACGATGTTGTCGACGCATAAGAGATCACCGCAGCGGTTGACTTCTCTACAAAAGTCTGGCGGCATGTACACTCCACTACTCAGCAATGTCTTTGATTGTGGTGCTCATTTGTAGGTTTAGGGGATACAAGCATTGTGCTACTGGAGTCCACTAGTATCAACATTTTGCAATGATTGAGAGCCTATTATTTCTAAGTAGATACGACAGTTTTATCAAACAACTGTATTTCATGGGATGTTGCCTTTCGTTCCAACATGGCTTCATTTAGGAATAACTGGCATATCAAAATGCGATATTATAAGAATGCGACCTTGATAGCAGGGAAGATGGCATTCTTGACAGCCCGTCTTGAACAGAGGCGGGATGGAACTTTTAGACAAGTCCTCTTGGCGAAATGTTGTTCCGCGCACACAGGTTTTCCTCTTTTACATTGGCCATTGGCCCACGTGGGAGTCGTGAATTCCACTCTACACGTACTTTCCTGGTCATCTTCGACACTGTGTTGGTGGTACTGAATGTTTCGCGAGCGACTATGAACGATTCGCTACCGCGGTAATGGAGGCGTCCGTTGTAGACGTGACTTATACGCCCGATTCATCTCTCATTACCATAACAGCAACGTTACTGATGTGAAAAACATTTTTTGTATTAATTTTATAAATGCAGAGGACAGAAACATTTTCAAGCCATAACCTAATAATTGGATGCTGCTAGCAATGCCTCAGGTAAGCGAACCGAAACTCGAAAAGTATTCCCAACATGTTCGTTTTCTTTATACTCGTTTCTTTAAACGGCCCATGCAGCAGGACTATGTGGCACTGTGTTCCCTTCGCTACTGATATGAAATTAGAGAGGACACGACTGCTATCATGCGTCATATCTGCCCTGTAAACCAAAGCAACAAACGTGATTTCACCTGTGCTTTCGCCTGTCACTTCATACTGCGGCTTGCTGCCTTTTTCTATCTCTTATCCAGCAGCTTTTTTTTTTTTCACGTGTGCCCATCTTTATGTAGACAATTCGCCTCAGCCGACATAGTCTGCCGCTGAGCTGGCAGGGGCAGAAGGCGGGATACAATGCATGCTGCAGTGGCTCCGCTGCCGTAAGGACTCTTGCGTGTATCTCGGCGGGCTTCCTCGGTGGGTTTTACTTTTAGCGTTCGAGGTCTGTTGGTGACAGGAGTGTGGGCCGAAAATATCTTGGCGAGGTATCCTATTTTCTCCGGTTCAGCTGGAAAAATCTAAATAAGTGTCGTGCAGAATAAAAAAAAAGAAAGCAACACCAACACTGCTCTGCCATTGTGTGCCAGTTTTCATCTCAAGAATTCGATCAGGTTGCATTGCATAGAGTACTTTGGTTTGAGATCGCTGTTTTTTGTTTTCTTGATACCAGACGGTGACAACACGTTTGTATTTGTAGTCAAAAAGTTGATTACATATAAAACGCTTTCCGTACGTTTTAAATCTTCTTGCCTCGATTAAAGAGATTCACACACGTATAAGCAATTTCGCAGAGGCTCGATCGTTACCTTTTATTTTTTTATTAGACTGCATTGCGTACAAACCAACGAAGATAATGAAAAACAGTCGGAAAATAATTTTTAAAAAAATTAAAGAAGCGGTGAAGTTCTAAAAATATAGTGTACTTTCTATTACAGCGCTTTTTACTAGGCTTCTGACAGGAGTACATCGCAAACAAGGAGCTATTATTCGGAAACAAAAATTTCAGCAGCGGTTCTTTTCACATTGACGGTGATTAAAAACACGAGCTTCGATATAATTATTTCAGTTATTCGACACAAAAATTAAGTACTGAACTTGCCCCCCTTTACCGCTTTATAGGTGAACAAAAGCTATAATAAAGAGCTGTAGAATAATATATTTAGCAACGGTCTATTGCAACTTTAAAGGAAGACGTTTACAGGTTGAAACCTTAATTGAGTGCACTCGTATCTATCAGTAAAGGTAAGGTGACTGTTTTACTTATTTATTTATTTATTTATTTATTTATTTATTTATTTATTTATTTATTACAGTTTGTTTTTGTTTGTTTGTTTGTTTGTTTGTTTGTTTGTTTGTTTGTTTGTTTGTTACAACCTTAAAAGCCATATGAGAGGGATATTATTCGAAACGGTGGGTTTCCGGGATGAAAATTTTTTCTGAAGAATGAAGGATCGTAATGAAGCACAGCGATGTTGGGCAGGTTGTTGCAGTCATTTTCAGTGAAAACAAAAAAATGATGACATATGCGCAAGTGTCCGGGCAAGGGAAGGCTAAACGGCTTTATCGTAGTTCGTCGGACTGGAGAACCTCTAGGCAGCGCTGATAACGTACTTGAACAGTGCCTAATGTTTAAACTTGTAATAAAGACCTAATTATAAAAGTTATAAGATGCATGTAATATTACGGCTGTTTGGTAAGTTCCTTACAATAAAGGTACGTTTTAGTTCACTGAAACTGCCATGGCGTATTAGGAACAAGATAAGAAGATGAACCTTGCTGAGCGGTTTTGTACTGATTGTAGTGTATAAAAAAAGGTTTCTTTGTTGGAGAACCAAACCGCGCCCGCATATTCCAGTATATTCCTAATGAATGTTAAATAGTCTATTGATTTCACTGACGGCGGTGCTTGACGCAGGTATGCCAGAAAATAAACGAAAACGCGATTCTGTTCGTCAGCAAACTTGCATATGAGAAATGTTTTGTGTATTTCCACAACGGCGAAGCCACATCTCTTTTGGTCCTACCATCTCTCTGTAGACTTCGGCTAATTGTGCGGTACAGTGCGTTTTTCAGTGTTACAGACGGATTTAATTAAGAATACGCCTCCGTTGTACGTGTTGACGGTCCACCTTCGTGGCTGTGGGCCAGCGTATATTACGATGGTCTTGTCTTTTGTGTTCTCATCGGGAGCTCTTGTGAGATCATTATATGAATTTTGGTTGCTTCCGGAATGTAGGTCAGAGCAACGGCATAAAGTTGGAAGCGATGTACGGGACAATAGGATGATACTACTCGTATTAAGCCTTCAGTGTTTATTATCTTTGTGTGAATATCGTCGATACCAGCGGGCGGCATCAGTTTCAAAGAGAGTATTATTGAGACCGTTTCATTAGCTTCAAACTTTATATCAGGAGTATTTGGGAAATCAAAGGAGAGGAACTCAGGTAGGTCTTCGAGTGCAAAGAAAGTTCACGAGTGCAAAGAGAGGCAAACGATTAGTTTAGAACTTTCGGAACGTCATGATCCGCGAGTAAATTGTTTCACTTGTCCCAATGTATAAGCTTACGGTCCGAGTTAGGAGTGGTCTAGTTCCAAAACAGACGGCAGGTGCTGCGTAGAAGCATAGAGTATCGGGCACTGCAGATAAGGAAGTTTAATGTTTCGCTTTTAAAACTTAGAAGCTATAAGATTTTTCAACTTCGTAGTGATATTGTTAGTTCTTAGTTTGTGTGGCAGATCAAAATACTATTTTCTTCTAACTATTAAAGCGATTTATTGTATAATTGATGTAATGCGATCTAAGAAGCTCGTCTGCGGTAATCGAGGAAACATAACCTTGTGTGAGGTCATGCAGTTTGTTTTTGAAAAATAACCATATAGTCTCGGGAGTGAGTTGTTCAAAGTGGGTCAGAAATCAAGCAAAGAAAGCGCCAAGTTCTCTGCAAACGTTCTTGTAGTCGCCTTTCGCATAAAGTGTGATTGTTTTGGTTACTTTTGAGGTTTGGGCACATTGCTTAAAAACATGGCGCGAGGTATGAAATTATCACTCACTACCTGCAAATGCGAAAGTGATGGTAGGCTTTCTGGGTGTGAGGGTAGTATCGGATCACGTATTCGAGATGATTCAACAGTTTCTCTTTGTGGAGAGAAGATTAGCTTGGTTAATCTAAAGGTTTAACAGCAACAAAAAACAACGTTAATTTTTTTTCTTCCTAATGATTTTCTGGCAATGGTGTGCTATTATAATAGCAGTCTGAACTTCAATTTCTTAGGGAGCTGACACTCACGTCCAGATGTTTCATCCGGCACATTTACTTTTTGAAATAAATTTCAGTTGCACAACGTCCCTTGGACTGCTCACGTGGCTTATCGATCCTAACAATATTTGCCCCGCTGTTTGATGAACATCTTGCTTAACGCCGTGAAAAATGACTCCATGCACTGAATGAGAAAAACAGTGGCTGCATCACCTCGACGACCATATTAGTTTTGATTTCGCAGACTCCACTAATGCTCTGTTAAAGACAAGTGATGGGAGCGAAATTCCGTGTGCCCGTTCGTTGCAACTAAATAGTGGCATTTACACTTGGGTTTCAATGAATGAAGTTTACTAACATCAGTCTTAATTCCAAGTTACTGATTGGTAGAATCCACAACTGCAAAAAAAATGTATTCAGAAAAGATTTTCACGTTCGGCCCGTAAATGGTTAAACTGAGGGTACGAAGCAATGGCAGCAGCAACAAGTCAGGGTACTAATATTATGCAAAGGCAAATTATGTGCTTGTTGAAGTACTGTAGAAAAGGCGGATTTCAGAAAACCAACAGTTAGTGCATGAATGCACCCTCTTTCTGAGTCTTTTTTATTCCACAAACAAGGTTAAGAGCAGGGCCATTTTGAGAATATTCCAAGGGCGTTCCTTTGCAAACTAGAATAAATGTGCGGCCAAGTGTACACAAAGAACTATGCGGAAAATTTCAGAAAGAAAATAATAATGGATATTTTTAAGACTAAGAGGAGAATTACACATATGAAAGCATGTAATGAGTACATAATAACGCTCAAAACATTAAGACATCTATAAGAACCACGCCCTCTTCAAACACGATGGGCTTTGAGCGATAGCTGCACTCCTCCTTCCTGCGGCCTCTCATATGAGAAATTCCAAAGCGAGCCCTCTATATATCGCGCCACTGGACAATGTGACGTCATAAGCCGTAGCCCAGGTCACTCCTACTTCTCCGCTTACATGTATATCCTTCTCCCTAGCGCATTCTTGAAGCAATTGGTTTTTGGTTTCGGCGTTCTACACGAGTAGCTGTTTCCGCAGAGGATGCGCTCTACACACAGCCATAACTACAAAGTAAAGTAATTCCACAAGCGCAGACTTATATTGACGAGATTTTGGTTCTTCTTTGGTCGTGCACAATTTTGAAGCAAAACCTAGCGCACACTTGCCAAGATTTCGCTCATCTTTCGACTCGCTTTTCTATCAAAACTCCTCGGCGCGTAGAATGCGTTCACAAAGCGACGCCCATCGGCTTATGCAAGAGAAAAAGAGACCGCGGGAGAGACGATACAGCGGGCTGCTCTGCGGGTCCGTTCCGGGTGCAGTCGCTGCACCAGCGAGCTTCGAGCGATAGGCTCATGCATAAATCACGCCTCTCGCATACCTCCCAGCGTCACTGTTTTCGTTACCGTCGGTGTAATAACCGTCCCATGCTGTGCCTCTCTACTTTCCACGCTGTAGCTGGAACCATCGCTGCGGAGCTGGTGGAGATTTCAATCGACGGGGCCCCCAGGACACACGTGGCATAATGTCTTTCTCTGGGACGAACGAGAAGCACCGTGTCGCGAGGAATAGCTTGCGCCTGCATATGCATGGCCTGATTGAGAATTCATCATGTCGGCAGCACGGAAGAGAAGAGAGTTGCGGAGAAGGGTAGGGGAATGAGACCTCAGCAGCCGTGATGTATTAGCCTGGACTTTCTGCTGAATGTTTAGTGCTGAGAAGAGAAAGACAGCTATGCTTTTGTGAACAAGGATCCGGGGACATGAAATGAATGTTGAAGGTACAGCAAGCAGGAGGAGAGTGCCTGAAGCGGCCATTTCTTTTTAGAATAGAACGTTGCAGTCAGAGAAAAGTATGTAAGCTAGAATATTAGTCCAGGTTCGAAGTAAGTATGCGCATATCATTACCGAGGAGCACAGGGTCTGACTGAAACCATCAAGGCTCGATGTTCTTTGCATATCGCGTATGAACAACTCATGGTAACTATCTATGTATGTGGGATATTGCATTAAAGGCACATGTGAATTTCGCAATCATGTAAGCAGAAGTTTCCGGGAATTTATCGCGTTTGGATAGTCACGTAACATTTGTTTCTTCCGCGAGGCCGAATTGCCTACGTAAGGATGAAAATGGTTGCTGAACAGAGAAAATTCATAAAAGCCTGAAGTGCGCTTGCGTGGTTGCTAATGTTTTAGAACGCAGAAAAAGAAGTGTGTTTCTCGGTCAATGACTCATCTTTGCAAACTCTATTCTCTTAGGTATTAACTATTATACGGGCTCCTGCAAGTGAAGAGAGAGATAATTAAGCAATTTTTTTCGCTTCTACAATCATGCCCTCCCAGCAGGACACAATCTTTAATCGATAAATTTAAGAGTGACCGAACACATGCCAGGGTAACTCAGCGGGCAGTACGTTTTGCTGTGTGGGACAAGTTGCTTCGCTCAATTCTCACCACTGCGGCCCCAAGTCGTTTGAAAAGGGCAGCTTGAGCTTTTGGGCACTGAGATTATCAAGCTGATGAATGCCAGTCTAAACTAGGCTAGAGCCGTCAAAAGCAGCGGCCTTGTAACGTCACCATAAAGCGAAAGTTTAGACAGAAGAGCGTCTGGGACTTTACCAGACTAAGGTCCTGTACCCAGCACCAAAGGCTCAACCATTGCGAGCGCAGGACAGGAGAAAAAAAATTAAAAAATTTCCAAGACAGGCAGAAAAAGTTCATGCACGAAAACGTGAAGAGCTCATTTCGGCATCTACACTTCAGGTATACTGCAAAGGAAGTCACGTTGCTTTCAGTGAAGTGATCGATTAGGTCGGAGTGTCAAACTTTTTGCCGCTCGCAGAGAGTCAGTGATATCAGAATGATGATGATGTCATCTGGCGTAATGGCACATACCCACGGCGCGCATAGCATGTCCTTCGCTATGCGCTCTCTTCACTTCGTCTTCAGTATTGGGCCCTCTGCAAGCAAGAGCACTCTATCAAAGGCGTGATGTCGGTGCCTTACTTCTCTTTTCGTGGTTGCGGCTGCTCGTTTCTCTCTGTCGTGTTTTGCGGTTCTTAAACGTCAAAAGGGTGCTAAAAGAATAACAACAAAAACTGAAATAAAGCGGTGGCTTAGTAGTTTGAGCAACCACCACGAATGCGCCAGGTGTGAGGTTTAATTCCCAGAGGAGGTGGGTATCCCCTACCCTCTGTAATATTGGCAATAAATGCTTCCACCATCACCGTTTATTCACCGGTGATACAATGGGCACAACTTTGTTCCCGTTTACTTCCCGGCACCAGAAGAAGCGAAGAAGGTATGGAAATATGAAGATATTAATTTTATAAAAGAAAGGAAAGAGGTGGTCTGTTAGTTTTGTCTAGCTGCTTTAATACCAAAGAGCATGGACGAGTCCGCCAATGCTGCAGGGAACATACGCTGGCAGCTTGCTGCAGGCTCTTATGTACTTCATCAGTGCTGCCAACGCCGTTTTCTGAAACCTAGCGCAGCTGCTGTTTTCTAGGCAATTCCAGTGTCAGGACAGATAGGCATGACTCGGAAAGAAGGATAGAATGCAATACTAGGTAAAAGAAAGATGTTGCCAACAGACGGCGGCTACGAATGGCGACAGCGTTGGATATCAGTACAGAAAAACATAGAATAGCGGTACAGACAAGAGCTGTGATCTGTCTTGTTTAAGAGAAAGGGGGGTGGGGTGAGGGGAGATGCAGCGTAGAACGCCTCCTCGTAGCGAAGAAAGTGCGACGACGCGCGTTATATCGAAGAATGGTTAAGACTGGGAGACTGCACGCGAGAATGAAATATGGAAGCTCGGCTGGGGATGGTATCGGCGGCAGCATTTTAGGGGCCCGGCGCAGTTATGCGAACACCGACGGCTATTGTGTCTTCCTCATGGTATGAAGGTTGGCGTTGGAAACGTGTTTCATTAACAGAATTATCGCATATTGCAATAGAGCCATAGAGGAAAGAATATGGTCCAAGGGCGGTAGGATGGGATGAGGGGGTGCTGGGCATGGTAATTCTGAGACAGGGTTTATTTCTATATTTACGGCCAGTAGACGCAACAAGTATGGATAGTTCGGACTGCTAGAAATCTCTAAAATGCTGTCCGAATTTTTTTTTTCCGAGTTATCTCACGGTTGACGATAGGAAACAGCAGGGCGCACTTTACGTTTGTTATAAACTGCGCTCTAAACGCCTTATTCTGTGTCATCAGGAAAATGAAATATACTGGTAAAATAAAGGTAATTTCAGTTTTCAGTAAGTGGCTCAGCAAGCAATTCAACTCAGCAAGCGTTTCACGGCTCAGCATGTGCCAGCGTGAGCTTAATAGGAACAAGGGCAGCTTTTGCATACGTGAGTAAAAAGGAGAAGAGGAAAGACCTACCGAAAAAAGACTCAACTTGAGTCTGTGCGGAAATTTCAATGTCAGTTACACTTAGACATCTCGCACTTTTTATTTTTCGTCATAACACAGTACACTAACAGGAGGAAACAAGTCTTGACAAAAAAAAGGTGGGAAAATGATGCAACTGCAGTTATTGTTCCCGTTCAAAGAGCGATAAATAGAACTGGCTGAATAGCGATTTATCTCTTTAAATAAAAATTAAGCAACCACACAAATAAAAAAGGTACACCTAAATCTAGCGCACCAATATTTAATGCGTTTCAGTTCGAGCAGCCAGAGTAGAATCGGGCAAGTTTGAAAAGTATAGACATTTATGGCACGGGAAAGGCTGATATGCGGCAAGTTTTCGAAAGCCCCACATGCGTGCTCTGCTGCCTAGTGCATATCTGCTCCTGTTTATTAGACTGTCTTCCGCTCGCTGCTTCTCACATAGCCATTTCCTATGCAGACTCAAGGTTCCAGTAGCTGACACGCGACTTCAGGAATCTCGCCACGGAGTCCTTGGCGGTGCGCTTGAGCAGTTTTCCTACTTCTTTTTCAAGCAGGTCAGCTGGCGTCTTCGCTGCACTTCTTTGTCAACAGCGTAGTCCTTTCCTTTGCTATTTTTCCTTATTTTCACGCCCAGACTCTATGCCTATTGTGGCGGAAAAATGCCTCCGGAGACACTAAAGTGACACCGAGGAGGAATGACACGGCATCGTCAACGGTACGCCGGCGAGAGTAAATATGCAGTGCATACCGTGTTTAGCCGCGTGGAATGAAAGTGCGAGAAGCGAAGTTTCGACGAGTGGTAAAATTCTGGCTCACGCATGTTTCTTCATACTAGGCCTGTACTGCCCGCTTTCTTAACGGCAGATAGGCATCTGCTTTGGCGTGTGCTCGGTTTGTTCTCGCAGCGAACCTCCGCGAGGTGGAAAGTGAAGTAAAAGGCTTTGACACTTCAAAAGCTGAAGTACAGACGTAATCAGGCTTGTCTAGAGCTCTGGAGCGGTGTCTTGATAAACAAATAATGTGAAGTCTTAGAACAGCTGCATGATTGCAGGCCCACCGCTTACGCCTTTGCAGTACGCATGAATATGACGCAACGCTTGAGTGCGAGCAATGTGAGTGAAAACAACCAGCTTCGTTAAGATTTAAGATTGTAGAGCACAGTTCGAGCGCTCTATACAAGCCTGCTTTGGTTGCGTTGTGTTTTTCAGCGGGCCCGTCTTCGCTCTGTTATCAATATGATCATAAACCAACCAGCCCAGCTCACTACTCTTATGAAGTTCATTTCTTCTACATCGGGCGCTTTCATTTGTGTCGTTCTTCAAGCGCTCCGCAACCCTGCACAGCGCGTGTGTTGTGTCCCGTCCTCGCACCGTTACGAACATGATCGTGAACTAACGAGCCCAGCTCATCACCCTTATGAAGTTCGTTCTCACATTCACGTCGAGGCTAACATTTATAATCGCTTCAAGTTCGAATTCGTCTTGTTTCTTTACAAGGCACTTTTTATACGTGTGCATAGACTGATTATATAGAATTGAAGTGAAATAGGAATTTGTTGACTTCAAACATTTGACACTTGGGCTAGCTGAATAAAATGCGAAATGAGGCGCAATCTCGGGTGCACGTATACGTAATAAATCAATGCTGCCGCATTTCTGTTGGATTGACCATAATTAGGGCAGCTACAGCGACTTGCTTGCTTTATTCTGGACATTCTTTCCAGCTGCCCTCCGCAATTAAAGTAGCAAGAGATCTAAAGGGGGACACTACCTTATGGAACAGCTCAAGCAAGGCATAGCGCTATATTGCAACACAGCCGGGGCAGAAACGCGACCCCCCCCCGCAACGTATTGCGGATTAAGTGCTCTGTGGATGTCACTGTTTGTGCGCAGTAAAAGTTTGCTTGCTTTCCAAAAACTATTCTCGTTTCGCTTCCGGAGTTCAGCTTGAATGCACTGAAGGGACCATGCGTTTAGAATAAAATTACTGAAACTGCGAAAAGAGAACTGAAAAAAGTGCGTACATTCAAATCCATTTTAAACCATCTAGGGTTTAAAATATCAACTGCAGCTGTGGCAATTTAAATAGAGGCTTTGGTAGTTCACTTGACGCCTTTAGAAACGCAAGGAGGAAAATTGCCTAGCCATATCCATCGTGCCTGTCGATAGGGTCGAATAGCATTGGTTGTAGTGGAGTGCCGTCAGAGACGCCCAGTGCCATTCTCAGAGCACTCATAATAACATCTTTTCGATGCATAAAGAAGGCCAAAACCTTCTTTCGGGTACCCCTTTAAGGCTATTGATGAACCTGTCCTATAGACATCGTTCAAGCTTTGCAGCTGTCAAAGAGTTTCGGCAAACTTAGGACCTCCATGATACTAGTCGCTAGCATATTTTCAGCAGACAATCTAAATATGCTAATCGCTTCACCGCTTATTGCCATGCGTATACTGTTATTACATCAAAGTGAGTGTGACCTACCGATTGTTTTGGACTAACAACATATTGTCTCATTATCGTCATGACCCAGGAATTATTGGCGGTAAATGCAAACCCATTCACTGTGAATCTCCACCTTTGGTGGAGGCCTCGTTCCCATATGTTAATTTTATATATAGTGCAGTGACTGTTATCTTTAGGTTAATGTTTCGTTTGAGATTATTGCTTTATAAATAATAATCGTAAAGATCAATAGTCTGAATTCGCTGCTTGACACAGATAACGCGCCATTGAGAAGCAGCTGAGCAAAAAAACAGACACAAGATGCACCATCAAAGCGTTGGCTGCCACTGATGCACAAAGGTATTACCAGCGGTCACGCTGGCTGTTGGAGATTGATTAGAGAGCTTTAGTTCCGCCCTGCCTTTACTTACAGGAGCTTTCAAAGAAGGCCATGCATTCTATCGAGACAATGCAACGCATTTTTTTCTCTCTGCGTCTGCTACTTCGTGTTCCTAAAAAGCCTGCCTAGGTGGAATGTGTAATCAACCCTTTTACGACGCGGATAAGTATGCAGAGTACGCTTTATGTGGCTTAGCATGCAGTGTATGGTTACGAAGTAATAGGTGTTCGTTATTGTTATACAAATGAGTTCCGCTCTGAACACAAAATATTAGGACCGCAAAATGTGCGCGTGAAAGAAACAACACACTGATGCTGTTTTCATTACAACTCACGGCAATCAGAAAAAAATGGCATTGGATGTTTATAATTTTCATGATTTCTTGTTAATACACTATTATATAAATATACGACAGGTAGTCAGATAAAGCGGCCTGTGTGAAATTAGGTGTGAAATACTGCGAGCATTCAATGCCAGTGGGGAGTTCTTTGCAAAAAAGAGGAAGTTCATACGCTTTCTCGTAGCCACTCACCGGCTTTGACATGAACACTGCGGCTGATGACGGCACCCAGGGTACTGGAAGCCCTGCAACGGTAGCGAGTTGCGTGCACCTCCTGCCGATAGTCCTCGCCTCGAAACGGGTAAAACTCCAACGTCCCATCGGGCCTCACGTGACGCAGCCCGGGAAGGCGCTCGACTGGCGCACCGCTCTCGTTTGTCCAGCCGATTGAAGGCCTCGGCTGTCCTGACGCTGAGCATGAGACCAGTGCTCCAGTCGAGTTGGAAAAGACAACTTGCACGGGTGGCTCGTGCAGGAAGGCCGGTGCCGCTGCTGCACCACCCGAAGACAGCGGGGGGAAGTCGCCACGGACCCCTGCGTGCGAAGTGCAAGCATTAGGACAAACGAACCAGTCAGCGACCCGAGGAATAAAGTATGCAGACACTTTGAGGCAGCTTAAGAATGGAATGAGATGGCATTAGATTCATATTTGACGCAGCTCCTGCTGCAGCTTGTGCGTGTGTTTGCATCAGCTTCTTTGCAAATAGCCGTCCATCACCCTCCTCAGTCGGATGGCTAGCAACACTAACAGGTATTCGCTATGTTTCTATGGTGCCGACATTTGCGTATATCACATTTTTTGCTATTTTTTATTTCGATTCTCTATCTAAGATGGTGACTAGGATCTAGGTTGCTCAAAACATCTTGGGAAGGTTGAGAGGGCTTAAAAAATTGAACGGATTTCTCTCGGCCAATCACTATTTAATTTCCACCTGCCACGGTGAGCAGGTTGCTCAGAATCCGGTGGCCTGGTTACCATCTGCCACTGTGTAGGTCACAATAAGTTCACAAGTTCATGTGACGTCTGTAGTTTCATTAGAATTGGCCATATTAGGTAAGGCTGCCAGCGAGTCATAACGTCCCACGAACACTTGACGAACATAGTATATTAGGGACGACGGGCATCACGGAGATTTAAAGAGCATATTTATTCTGTACTTTGTTCGTGTCGCGAATTGCGCGTTCTAACCTAGCGCACTCTAGTTGGCATGTCTTTAACGAAGTATAAAGCACACATCAAGTAATTGCATCGTAGAGTTCTCCGAATGAAGAAATCCAACCAGGATGTATTATGTTTCAACACGAGGATGCAAAAATCCTACTGCATCAAGTGAAAGCGGCAAAGCGAAGACTTTCCATAAAAAAAAGTAATTTATTACTTTGAAGCCTATGGCTCCGAAGGAATGAAGACGCAAACGTAGGGTGGTTTGCTACTATTCTTTGGCGGAATGGATCATGGGATATAAGAATGAAGGAGAAAGGGGACGTAAGGTTCGACACATTCAAGAAACACAGCACTGCCCGACAGGCATTCACCGCCCACGATTGTCGCGGCCACTGCCCGAGAATTCTCATCTCGGTCGGAGGGTATGAATCAAGACGGTCCAGTGCATCGCGTTGCGGTGTCTTATGCACAATTGTCTACGGGTTTGTCTACAGTAACCCCATTCGTAGAAATTAGCCATGATTTTGGAAAGGGTAATAAAAGCACAGCTACATACCGATGCATTTTTATTGGCTTTGCTGAAGCTTTCGACCGCGTCCGGCACTGTAAGCTAATTGAGAAGCTAACAGGCGTAGATTCGAAGACCATAACCTGGATATTAGCATATCTCTCTAATCGCACACAGTTTGTTCAGATAGATAACACGCAATCTAATACTCATAATATCCTATCTGGAGTGCCGCTGGAATCAGTCTTAGGGCCAATACTTTTCCTCATGTAAATAAAACTGACGTTGCAGCCTGCGTTGAAACTTGAGTGATGGCTAGGCTCTTTGTCGACGATTGCGTCATTTATTCAAAAAATAATTTCAGCGCATTCCTAAACAACATTGCTCATTGGTGCATTGAATTTGGGATGCAAATAAATATTAACAAAACTTCTGTTATCAACATTGCCCGAAAAAAAACCCTCTGAAATTTTCATTTCCTATATATAATAGGTACTACTTTGAATCAAGTAGGCGCTGTGAAATATTTGGAATTAACATTTAGTGACACATTAAAACGGGATTTGCATGTTGACAACACTGGCTCGAAAGCTTGGAGACAATTACGGTTTCTACGCGAAAACTTGGCACGGCACCCCCTGAGGTAAAATTATCAGCATACAAAACCCTTGTTCAGGCAATACTCGAATGCAGCACCTTATGTGGAATCCTTAGCAGACAAATTTAACTGATAAATTTGAAAGGATTCAGAATTCAACCCACCGGTTCATATACTCTCGTTATTCATGCCTGAGAGTTTAACTGCTCTGCGTAGCCAAGCACGACGCATTGCATCATTGAAATTTCTGTTTCTTCTTTACCAAAACTCTATAAATTTAGATAGACATGAGTTTATGAAGCCACCCTTGC
Organism: Amblyomma americanum; assembly: GCF_052857255.1. NCBI lineage: Eukaryota > Metazoa > Arthropoda > Arachnida > Ixodida > Ixodidae > Amblyomma > Amblyomma americanum. The sequence continues at coordinate 131,274,968 of NC_135500.1, forward strand.
AGCGTTTCAGCAGAATAAATCTCGAAATTGTGCATTATGCCCATTGCTCCAAAATGTAATATACTTAAATATTATTTCTTTCCGCTAGCTATTGAAACATGGGATTCGCTTCCACATGATATTCTGAATACCACATCCGTCAATGTATTAACCTACAAAACTGACTGTTATTTCAGACATGAAAAATGCCTGTTGCCTTCGTTGCTTTTCAGTCGCATTGTATACTGATTGTTATCGGCTCTGAATCTGTGTGAATGTTCCTTTATTAATTACTTTTAATTTTTGAATTCTTGACTCTCTGTGCTTGCATCTACGTAAACCCACTCCTGTATGAATCTGTACTGTCCTGCAATAGGATTCAATTGAAAAAAATAAATAATTAAATATTGTCCTCATGCCTTCTTGACGACGACGCAACAAACGTGTATTGGTTTGTGAATAGAACAACAAGCCACAGGTGTCAGAGAAAAGGCTCTGACTGAGCACGAAAGCGATTAATTTATTTGGAAAAGCCCTGATTCTTAGAGCTTAGTACGAAGTTTTGAAATATATAAATACCCAGTGTTATTGACTTTCCTGATGGAAGATGGTGGTAAGGAAGTACCACAGGCAACGCGGACTGTTTAATCGTTTATGATAAATAAAGAGTGGAAGACCCGTACTGCCTATCTGTGGATGAATAAGGAATAATTCTTAAGAAATATTTCTCTACAATTTAGGTTAGCAAAAGCATTCCCTGTTTTGTGCTTGTATTTTATCACGCTCATATGATTTTGACTATCTTACGTACCTATAACCATCAGATCCACTCGCCGAAAACACAACAGAATGTGCACAATCTCCTTCACTGGTACAAAGGTTTCTTTTCACCATCATCAGTGATGCAATAAGGCCAGCTGCAAAGCAGCGCACTACTCCTCGACTGTTTAACTGTGAAAAACACGATTTGGTACGGTCAGCGAACCTTTTATATGAAAAGAAAACCACACGCAGGTATTTTAAGTGCTGACAAGATGGCCGGGCCAAAAGTAGGAGGTCTATTCAAAACATCACCTTCTCTACTTGCTGTTCTATTTGTGTTATGTTTGATTCGACGTAATTTTGTCTTACTATGGACCAAGGCCTTGAACTGCCTATTTTTTCTTACTTTTTACTGAAGGTTATCTGTAAACGTAATAATTTTACTTTGCTGGAAACTGATCCTTTTTAGTCATTTCAAAGGTTCGGTCAGTGAATCAAGAATTCCGAGGTGTGGAGGGGCGTTATAATAGCTTTATATGAAATCACGTTCCCTTTTCTTTAAGTGCTGAACGAAACCTCTTTCATGTATTGCCAGTTCATAAAGCTTGTTCAGTTAGCCGCCACGCCAGGATAAAAGTACAGTACCCACCTATATAACAAGTCATCAAGTAAGTCACAACCGCCCTTTCACTAATCGCCTCTGCGCATTCTACTGTTCTAGCCACCGAAATTCGTTTTCGGGGCACAATATCCGGAAATAAATTTTTTCTTTTAGACTTTTTCGTGCTTTTTGTGTGGACGCGCTGCCGTGGCGTGGCATCGTTTGTTTGTAGCTAAGCGTACTATTTCTGCCTCTTTGCAGGGCGGTATTTCAAGATCGGCAATGTGTTGAAAACAATTGTAACAAATTTTTTGTATGTCTTTAGTACGGTTTGTATTCATCCGTGGCATTTACATTTGTGGAAATCTGAGCTCAGTATTTGTATTGAATAGTCACTTTGCATTGGTTGTGGTTCATTCATTTCCAACAACTTTTTGACTGCGGCAATCGACTCTTTTTCCTCTTTGCGTCAAATAAAGGATCACTTCCAGTGTAGTTTTGGTCAAGGAAACGGGACATTACTTCACGGCCTCATTAATCCGTTATTTAATATGTTTCTTCAAAAGACTAGACATTCCCGAATTGCAAAATCTGTTCCGGTTGCTTCTCTATAGTGCCTTTCTATTGATAAAACCCCATGCGGCCGCCGTCCCTGCCGCTTCATCATGATTAGTCGACCTTTCTCTCACAACGCATTCCTTTACAGCAGTGGAATGAGCTTTTGGGATGCTCATGTGCATGTTGCTTGAGAAGCGGCAATAAAAATTAGGCGGCCGCGCAATGTGTTCCGGTACTATCCACAGCAACATGTGTGTAATAGATGTGGCAGTGTACAAAGAAGGCAAGAAATGACTGTTAAAATCGGTTAATTAGTTGCGGTGTGCCCCGTTATTTCTCCCGGTTCATAATTAACATCGGTGCGTCGTATGCAAATTGAAATAATCGCAAAGGCGTCGAGTTCTCGGTAAAACGTTCAAGGCTGAAACACAACTCTAAAAAAGTTAATGGTAGTGAAGGATGAGCCATTTGCGCCTGAGGGTTGTAAATTAAAAGGTCACGGCCTCGAGCGGAGTTCATTTTAGCACATCGTTAAAAGCGTAACCGCCAACTTGTAGCACGGACTACGACGGCGAAGCAGACAGGGGTAATAAAGTTTTATAGCCCCGAGATATGTATCTCACAGCTTTCGTACTTTCACGATATTACTTTTTTTCCGTCGACCGTTTGAAGCCACCTTGGTCCTGAGCCTTGGGCTAGAATTTGTCCTTACGGAGACTTGAACCGAGACCGGCAAAAGGCATGTTGAAGAGAGCGAACCGCAACTTCGCTTTCAAGATGTATATATCTACACGGTAGGAAAAAAAAAAACATCATTAGATTCTCATGAAACTTGCACACGGCCGAATGCCAAGGTGGTAAAAAGAAAATGAATGTTTAACGGATTCTCCTAAGTAACTTCAATAAAGCCCCAGAAGAGAGGTTTAAAAGTAGTAGTCAAATAACATGTGAGGGAAACGTGTTTTAACGGTGCAAATGCACTGACATCAAATCGCACGAAGCTTAAGCTGCGTGACTTGTAATGCAATACTTCTTCACTGGCGAGATCATGAAGTAGCTCTTTACGTTTTCTAAATCACGCAGGATATATATCGAGTGCACTTTATTATGTACCTTTATATCCTGAACATATTTGGCAATACAAAACATTTCCCATGAAGCCTTCGCCCTGTTTCATGTGTTTTCTGAATCCATTCCTATATGCTCCTTGAAAATCAACACAGAGGGAACGCATATGTAAAATAAGAATACGCCTTAATGCAGGCTACCTGCACTTAAGACGTTCCTCTTTAGCAGGCTTAGTTTTGCAGAGTTGTTCCAGGCTGCAGAACGCCCATGAAATCGTGGAAATTCTACCAGGTGCCTAAGCTCTCATTAAGTGTGCACGCTAGCAGGCACACGTAAATAAAGATGATTAATTTGTGTGCGCATCATAGATAAAAGCCAACAAATTAAATAAGTTGGCAATGCTACGTTGTGCATACAAAACACGAAGATTGATCATACGTGTCTGATATGAAGTTACTTGGTGCAAAACGTGCCTCCAGAAAGGAAAAACAATTATTATCATTAGTCGACCATTTTCCAGAAGAGGGATAACTACGGGTTGGCTGGTGCATGTTTAAGTAAAAGAAACGAAGTAACAGTTTTTTGAAGACGGGATATAGAAAGAGACAGACATGCCGCATATGTCTGTCTCGTTGACCTTACTCAGCCGTTAGAAGTTCGCAATGAGAGAAACAAAAGCAATGTAATTTTACTGCTAGAAGGACCAATAAACAAAGCACGAAATATAAACCGCTATCAATAAATATTAAGAAAAATGATTATAAAAGATACACTAAAACAAATTTCAGGGGCATTTTGGTCCCATACAATCGCTTTATATGCTGTAGGACACAAAAAGTGGCTTATATTATAAAAAACGGTCAGAAGAAACCTGTTTAACACGACGTACGCATGCGCTTCACGCGCCAAAAGTTTCCTTTCACTTTACTACTCGTTTGAGGCTTTAATACTAGGGCTTAGCTTTAGTTACGTGCTCCGCCGGATGATTTCACTCTGACAGATATTTCTAGGTCTCAAAAGATTATAATAAACTCTACTTCAATCCCATTTGGTCGCATGCTGCAAATATCAGAGATCTGTACACGATACGCAGTCTCTTAAGTATTTTCAGTCTCATCAAAGACAAGAGTAATAATATATTATAATGGATTCGCTAAAACGGCAGCCGGAACCATCTGCGGGTGTTAGATTTTATATTCATGTTACATTTTCTTACCCAGAGAGGACGCATCAAAAATCTTACCATGCCCGCCATACAGAGTAGTCGTCGCTGCTCAAACGTCGCTGACTACAGACATAAATGATATTTCTGTGCCCTCTAACTATGCACAGGGGGCGGGGGGGGGGGGGGTTTAGCCAGTTGGCTGACGCAGTACACTAAGGAGAATCCAAAAATGGCTGAAAACTTGTTTTACGGGCCTGACAGCATTCTGAAGTGAAAGGGCTGGAAGACGTTTTCGCGGGGCTGCAGCACAGGTGAACTACGTACAGGTCATCCCAGTATACTTGAGATAGCATATGCCCGGCAGACGCGCGACGCTCGCTACCGTTTTGCACTAGTGAGAAGTAGATGGTGCACAGCCCTTGCACCGGGCTTTCAGAAGCGCGGAATATGTTCTTGCTTGTGTCCCGTGGAATTACCCTACTTATCTCTCCGTGTGACTACTGGTTAAAGAGAGACATGCATATTTTGCATAACGCCTGCTCGATAAGCGACACTCACTAAACGGTCTGAGCTAAAAGGAAACAGAACCTTAACTAAGATTGTTCCGTAGAGGCTCGCTGTTCTTTTCAGCTCTCCTTCGAACTTCTACATAAGACTAATGTTAATTTGTATGCAAGAAATGCGCCTAACTTCTCTTTATTTCATTCACGCTTAAAAACACGTTAATCGAGGGTATGACGAATGCACGATTCGAATCGGCTCTAATTCACCTTATTTTTCCGCCTCTCTTCACTTGAACACTCTACCGTGTTATCGCGTAATGGGGCTAGCAGGCCTTAATCTCTCTCTCTCGCTCTCTCGCCGGACGGCACAGGATAGAGCGCGGTCCGGGAGTGCGGGACAATCGATGGACGGAGGTTTGACAGCGGTGAAGGTGGTTTGCTCCAATGAACCTGGAGGGGCCGGCAGTGACCGTAAGGGGCGAGGAAACGACTAGGGTAATTACTGAAATCAGCGCTCATTAGCGATCCGTACGAGCGCCGTCGTTGTGCTCAAGAGCCGCGGCCCGTCATGCTTGGATACTTTCAATCTTTACAATATCATGTGCTTTCTCAAGCTCTAAAGGTAATTTCCCTAACTTTGATTACGAAAGACCTTTTAGACGGTGTCTAACCTGATCACCGATTTTGTTTGAAGCTTGAATTTGAGGTGACCTTGTCCAAACCATCATTAAATAAATAAAGAAAATAAATATTTCCGCGAAGGCGATTCGAACCCGCGGCGGATTCTTTAACAGGTCACCTTCGCTGGTCACTGCAGGAGAGCCCTATGCCATCGCCGAAGCTAATCACGCCCCGTGTAAAATTGCAGAACACTCTCGCGTTATGCATTGCACGTCGTCGTCTTCATCAACTAATACTAATAACGAAGTAATATTGTTGCCATACGTGCAGCTGACCCAGCAAAGCAAAACAATAAGCCACACAGGCTAAACACAAGCTTTTGCTCGTCTACTCAGTTTAAGTGCGTTAAAAGCCTGCCACTATGTTTATTGCCTCCTTAACTCCACTACCTACCCATTTCTGTCGTTTCAAGAATTCATTTGCTTAAAATGCTTGCCTTTAAAACTAGTCAGTTGTCTTCTGATCGGCTATCAGTGAGCAAATAGTGGCATTAAACACAGATGAGTGACCGCTTCTACAAAAGAGCTTATATTACTTCCACTAAACTCTCTTATGATGACTCTGAAATAAAATTTGCTTCAGTTTCACACCTAACAATTGGCAAAAAGCTCACAGAAGTGCCCACGCACTGCGGAGACTTCTTGGAACTTAGCGCAGCTGCTAACAGGGGAGTTAATGATTTTATATAGGAACCATGTTTAAGCATGTGATTATAAAGTGTTTCTTATTATTTGCATTCAATTTTTCTTGGAAATAAACTTTTTTCCTGACCTAGAACTTCTGTTTTATCGCTAAATGACGTTAATAATTTACTTGTAAGCTATTTATATACCTGTAATTGTACCTTCTCTAGTAGCAGATTTCTAGTTGCTTTTATTAACCTTGCAGATTGCAATCATCAGACGAATGTATTGCGTCTGAGTCGTCCGAAAGAGATTATCTTGAAACATCACCAAAGCGAATTTGTTGAATATTTTTTTTTGTAGACAAACATCGTCAAATATGACGAAGAACTTCCTATCTACTGATAAGTTTTTGTTTTGAATAAAATATTTTTAAAGTTAGCCATTTTTAATTTTAGTTTATTCAACGGAGGCCCTAACGTATGCTCTTGTAGTCAAAAATTTGCCTTTCCGGTGTAACCTGACAGTGCTGCCCCGCTAGGAATGCATTAGTTTTGTCTGAACAAATTACAATCACGTAAATTACGTATGTATATATATAAGCAAGCGCAGAATGTGTCCGAAGAGAAATTCTTGAGGTTCCCCAGTGGGAACAAGACTATCTTCTGTACACGAAATTGCATTATTGCCTTTGGTGAACTGGGGCGATTGCTGAGTTAGCTTTTAAATTTTTTCATGCAATTAATTTTATAGAGTAGCTATTTAATTCACCAAAATGTTATGATTTACAGAGTCGAAATGATCTAGGCAGATGCAGACATGTTCCTATAGTTTATAGATTCTTTTTAATGTTGTCAATTTTTTACACTTTTTTTTTTACATTGCAATGACTTTTGTGTCAATTTTCTACAAACCATTTTTCTGTTTTACAGATATTTTTACTTCAAAAGTGCTAATTCCGACAGCTCTTAGTTTCATTTGCGGTTACTTTTCAGAATACTGTTTGGGCGAATATGATTGTGTATTTGGTTAAATTGCTTACATCACCCCTTTACAAACAACAAGAACTATTATTTGTCCAGAGAGTAGTCGGTGCTGAGCATGCAGTTACATATACGAGGGAGCGGTCTAGCAGCAATGCCTACCATTGGTTTAATTGGTCGTTTTGAGATGTATTCTATGCTAGGGGTATTTTTGTTCGTTGAAAAGGCAGTCATGTTATATTCCTCACCCTGACTACAAAGGGACAGATGAATAAAGTTATCGTACTTGGTGCCAAAATACGCTGTCCGGTTTTCGTGATAGTGTGTACTTGTGAATATTTACCAGAAACCACGAAGCAGCCAATAATGTTATTTTCAAAATTTTTATTTCATAATTCTGATCGTCACTGTGAAGTGTAGAGAGGCATATTTTGTTTGCTGCGGCCAGTAAATTATTTATTAAGTTCAAGGTTTTTTTAGATGCTAGACTTAGCAAGAATGTTCCTACGATAATTGTAATCTCCCTCTTTTTATACCACCGATTTGTTTACTTGATATTTTAAATCACGAGCAGTTATTCAACATGGTTGCCTTCGCTACGACTGCAAAATTTTCAATTTTGTGTAATAATTATGAACACGAAGCGCTAATTATTGTAGCTTTCGAGACCTTGTATTTTTCTGTGTTCAATGTTCTCGAAAATGTTTCATATAAGATATGTTTACTACGTCTATAAATAAACCAAACGATTTACGTGCGTCTGTCTCTTCTATAGTTTCATCGACCCCTGTTCTGGCGGCCATATATTGAAAGCTGCCCGAACTTTCTTCATCAATCCAGCTGTATGTGATCGGCCGATCTTCATAATTTGATTGGATATTTTTTTTTTGAGACAGCAATCAAGAACCAGAGATGTAAGCTCTCATTCTAAGCGTTAACACACCAGAATTATCTGTCAGCCTTTTTAAACTGTGAAACAAATATGCCTTAAAGTGCTGTAATTATCTGTGATTCTCATGCAGATTGAATTAAATTTTCAACTTTATGGGTAATTGGATCATCGGACAGTTTAAGTTGATATTTTATTCATCTACGAGTAGAGGTTCTAGGTTATGCAGTGGAAAGTAATATAATATTTCTTCTAGTAATGTAATGAACTCAGAATAAGTAACAGATTGTCCAGGATCTACGAAAATGTAAGTACACCGAGCCCGCTGACAGCCATCGCCTCGAAATTACCTGCAATAAGAGAACGAATGCTGATAATACCACTTCCTTGCTTCCCGCACCAGGAAAGAAAAACAATTTTGTATTCTTCAAAGGGCGCGTCTTTGGTTTCTATGTAAACCGGGTCGCAGTAAACACAAAATCATCAAACTGAACAGAAATGTCGTTATAATAACGAGATATTTCATGCAGTTTGTTGCGAAGACTTCGAGAATTAAAGGAAAATTTTCAAATGTGTTCATTAAGCTTCCAATGTCACTCACGTGTGTGGTAAAGGATGCCGCGTCAAAGTGCACTGCCTTGTGTTAGAGACACCAATACTTTGCCAACCGGCTACTGAATTTTATCAAAGTTTCCTGCAGATGTGACATTGATAACGCGATTACCATGCGTGTTCGGCGTGAATAGTCTCCAGTTTTCTGTGATATAAACTGGTAGCCAAGAATTCTTGTGTCTGTACGCGCGAACCAAGCATGTCGCTGATTGACAGATGTCAAGTTACCGTTGAACGCAAAGTTGATGTTATTTTTGACTTCTTTCGCTGCAGTCACGCACAGTCACGGTTTCAACTGTCGTGCAATCACGGTCTTAACTGAGGACATCATTATCATATAGAGAGGCCGCTACCTTGCCTCATTGCACACCAACGATCGTGTACGCAGATAAGCAGCAGCGTATTTCCAGTATCCACGCCTGTACAGCAAAAATGCCTTGGTCCTGTCATGTCTTCGCATCGGTCGTGTTACGTTCTTTTTTTTTGAACCCTATTTTACTCTTTTGCATACCCCGACGCGCTCAATAACTGGCGTAGTTGCGTTTGTGTATGTTATCTTGGATTGCCTTTTGGTAAACTTTTTGCTTGGTCTTCCACCGCATTTTAGAATTTAGGACCGTCGGCAGCACGAATGCGCTTGTCTCGCTGCAGATATGCTAATGGGACCTGCTGGGTCAAAAACAACCCGGAGGCTCATTCATGAACTTTTCGCGTTTCCGCGCAAACTTATCGCGCGAGCATAAGGAAAAACAGGGTGACGCTGTGTTTGGGTTCGTTGAGTAGGTGGCGAGGGTGAATTAAATGCGTTTAGTCGACCCTAATGAGGCTGGCCCGGCATGTGGAAGGCTATGATGGATGACAAGGCTGCGCGGAAGATTCGACGTTGTAGGCGCTAGAGAGCAACACATCTGGTGCGACGCCCGATGTCGTGGTACTGAGACAAATGTTGGAAGCAAAATAACGAGCGTGGAATTTTGCATACGAGATAATTGTTTTGTATAAAAAGCAAAACAAATGCACACAAAAAATTAAATTTGTAACACTGAAGGGATAGCAGTGGAAATGAGTGTTTTTTTTTTTTTTTGCGAAACAAAACAGTCCGAAGTATTTACGCCTGGTACGTAAGCAGCTAAACTCAGAGAAAGCTTACGCTTTGTTGCCGGCTGCTCGCATTTATTATATACTTGGTTTATAATATCCATAAAACAAAAACTGATGGCCTGAAAAAAAAAGCCCTCTTACGGCAGCTTGTGACGCTCTCGCGGAGCGGAAGGTTTTCGAGTTCGGTCTTCGGTGTCCTACATAATTTTTCTTGCGGCGTTCAAAAACAGAAAATGTAGTTCAACAAACGCCCATTTGGAGACAAATATTATACTAAATAAACACTCATTCTGTAAGTAGGAAAAAAGAAAATGTCCTTAGTGAAATAATTTCGTAACCAGTCCGCTCTGATGTTAACCATGTTAAAAAATACCCTACCGAATATCTCATATAGAATAAAAACTTTTTTGTAGTTTACAATTCAGCTACACTACGATGGTGTACATTGAGTGACACGCTGTTCATTAAGCCTTCGAATGGCGCCGACATTGTGGAGTTTGAACCCGAAAAACATGCAGAATGCTGGCGCCTAAAATGGAGTGTACAACTCAAGTGACTATGAGTGACAGACTTCTGCAGCTTGTTTGCCACGAGAACAGCATGGTTATTCTTGTTCCTCTTTAATTGTAGCGCAGAAGGTAAAAAAATGCAGTTATAGTTTTGTCATTCATTCATTTTACAAAAGTCCTAACCGCAGCGGTGGCGAAGTGGTTGAGCATCCGCCTCGTATGCGGGAGGTGCGGGGTTCGATCCCCAGTGCCGCCGGGTACCCACGGGTGATACAATGGGTACAAGCTTTCCCCTGGTCTGGTGCTCGGCTTATTTAGGGTGAAATGCTTGAGAAATGGGTCTTTGGCCCCACCTTGAGAAAAAAGCAAAATACCTTGTGACATGGCGCTTTTTGGCCATAGCTGCCCTTGCGCCATAAAAATCCATAATCATCATCATCACAAGAGCACTCATCGTCGATGTGGCTGTTTTTAAAATCTCTTCAGGGCACACGTCCACCGTTTATCGTTCCGATTTCACGTCAATCGTTTTGAAACCCGGACTGTGATTTTATCTAGCCCCTTGTTCATTCCTTTACATCCTCGACGAACGAAATATTGTTTAAAATGTGGTTGTCACATGTGAATGATTGCGAGTTTATTGAACATATGCGAGTGTATTGATCAATTTCACGCCGAAGCGCCACTAGGCTTAGGCTGACCCCAGAAGTGGTCTGCCGTAAAACCGCCATATTGGAAAATTGGCAGCGTGGTGGCGACCACCCGTACTCGAGTCCGCCTCCTCTAGTTTACTCCTTACCACAGAAGCAGAACAAACAACCAAAAACACCCACCCTTGTATGTTTGTGCTGGTCGTCGTAATACAAAAAAAAAGGTAGCGAAATTATGTACATAACAACGACAAATTGTGAACAAAGTGCTCGAATGGGAAGTGAAAGTAGAGTCTTCGCTGAACAAAAGCGCTTCAGGGCGCCCCAATTTACATGCAACTGAAAGAAGCAAAAATTCAAATTGAGCTACAGATGCCGACAAAGAGAAACTACGAGCTACGCATCCCTACCCTATTGAAAATTGTGTACAGGTTTGAATAATTCGACAAAAAGGATTATGGCACATTTCGTTTAACATTATAGGATGAAGCTTCTAAAGCGATTCAGCCTTTGAGTGACTCCTTAGGGAAGGGCTCCATATAACTTCGATTACGTGTGGTTAATTACCGTGCACTTACATCACACAGGGCATGCAAGTCGTGGGTTCGAACCCGCCCGCTACGGTAGCACTTCGATGAAGAAAAAAGGTGAAAGGTCCGTGTACTGTGCATTTTTAGTGCTCGTTAAGAACCCCAGGTAGTCGAAATTATCCGGAGCCCTTCACTACGGCGTCCCTCATAGACTGAGCCGCTTTGGGACGTCCATCCTATAAAGCCAAACCAAATGAGCCATAATCCTATTTGCTGACCGATTCAAACCTATATACATATTTCAGTGGGGTACGATCAAAACACGAGACGGAAACCTTCTCTCCTGCTGACGCCTCCTGTCCCCTTACGCCTCCTGTTACTTACATCACACAGGGCATACAAGTCGTGGGTTCGAACCCGCCCGCTACGGTAGCACTTCGATGGAGGAAAAATGTGAAAGGTCCGTGTACTGTGCATTGTTAGTGCTCGTTAAGAACCCCAGGTAGTCGAAATTATCCGGAGCCCTCCACTACGGCGTCCCTCATAGACTGGGGCACTTTGGGACGTCCATCCTATAAAGCCAAACCAAATGAACCCTACTCCTATTTGCTGACCGATTCAAACCTATATACATATTTCAATGGGGTACGATCAAAACACGAAACGGAAACCTTCTCTCCTGCTGACGCCTCCTGTTCCCATTTAATCAAGGGCGTATCTAGTGGCATAGCCAATGAAAAGTAAAAAAAAATGTTTCATTTTGAATTCGCTGAACCAAGGTTATACTTGAAGTGGCCAGGAAAGACAAGTAAATTTCTATGTTTCTTTGACTTAATAGTGCATTTGTCTACGCGTGATTTAACCTTCTCGTAATGAGCGTCACACAACGTTCCACATCATTTTGCTAATCGCATGCGTAATAAGGAGTCCATCGCTTTTTTTTTACGTTTCTTCAAGACAATATCCTAAGCCCCCTTCGATTGATATCTTTACCTCAAAGCACGCTTGGCGCTGTTTTTATTTCGTGCTGTCTATGAAGGCTGCACATTTTGCTCTAGGACCACAGTTTCCATAAGAGGAGTAAATACTTCGTGGAACCGCTTATTAAATTCACCTCTAAGTAAGCCGTATTACCCGCCGCCTCCCGTTCAGGCGGATGACATAGTTCCGCAACCGGCTTCCTATAAACTAAGTTTTTTTTCTTGTTTTGTTCTTTCTTGAGGTAGTTGCACGCACAGGAGTTCTAGTAAAAGGGCAATTTAGTAATATCGCCTGCGCGGCCAGAACTGGCAGTTCGCCATGTTTCTGCTCCCCACCCCTTCTACTAACCTGCCTTCTTCCGGAGCCACTTCCTTGGGTTGAGAATACGTCGTGTAGAAAAATTAAGAAAGCTGACATGAGCTGAACGTGTTTTGCCGCGTTTGCACACCGCTCCTTTGACTCGCAGTAAAGTTGAGTGCGAATTTCGGGAGACGTGACTTGTGATGTTTTTGGAGGAGCTGGTGAGCACGTAAATTCGGGTCATACAAAATTCAGTGAAGCTATTTTTGGCAGTTTAAGGATAATGTAGTGAAATTTAGGCGATTGCAAGCTCAAGTTTTGACAACTTCTGGTTTATTCTTAGTCACGGCTTGACCCGGGAACATCACCCGCAGCCTGCAAATCGAGCCCGCTTTAATTCGACAATTGCATGACGCGAAAAGTTTTGTGGCACTTTTCTGGTTATTATTAGCGTTTTCTAACGTGGCTGTTTTGTTTTCAACTATTTTTTACTGGAGCGTTTTTTCCAGTCGCCTCAACTTCATGTCGCTGTGCGTTGATACAACGGCAAGATGGTTAGATTGAATTTAGAAAGGCTTGAAAATTTATACATTATCAGAAAAATGATTGTATTACCACACTCAAATCTATCATTTTTATAATCGGGAGGGCATTTATGAGTGAAATTACGGAAAACAGTGCGCAAAGAATTCAGTGGCTGGGATTGAATACGTTCTATTTTTTTTAAGACAAGTTGCACAGTGACTTTCATAAAGTCTTATTTTAGTGGAGAACGGCGTATGTTTGTCTAGGTATTTTTACTTTTCAAATGACGCTTTATTATAATTGTGCAAAAAACAGCTCCTCCTATAACCTTATGTCTAGGAAAAATACAGTCCTCGAGGTTACATGTGCGTTCTCAATTATTTTCTCAAGCGGCATGGACTGAGCCCAATGTTTATGGCAACCAGTGTTTTGGCTTTGTATGCTAGGAAATTCAAAATCTGAGAGAAAAGTAAAAACTTGACTCAGCTTTCTGAAGAAATATTTTTTTTTTCGGTGGCCTATTCAAGACTGGCGCAGGCGTGCTAAATGTGACCTTTAACTAGCGAATCGAGTGTTTTATATACGAATGGTGTAAATTAAAAAAACAGTCATAATCCTGACCTCAGTCTGTCTCTGATCTTGAAGTTATCGTCCATGGCAGCAACGAAGTTGATTCAGACTGTGAATAGCAGTGCAGAGAAAAGGAACAGAGGAAGCAGACAGGACCGGCGCTCCTTCCTCTGCCCCTTTTCTCTGCTCCGTTATGCACAGTTAGTATGCGCCAACTAGCCCAACTCGCCGTCTTACTGAAGTTGATTAAAGCCTAAATGTCAGGAGTGATGGCCTGTGGGCCATAATAGGTGCCCACTCATTCACATCGCATTCAAGACTAAAACGAAGAAGCTATTTATGATATGAATACGTTTCAGTTCATGCATCTACACGCTGCACCACAAGACAGCATGTCTAACGGTCCCGCAGTGGCATAGCCTCCATGAAAGTTGGTGAATAATTTCTCTGGTCTTATTTCCACTGGATGACAGTGCATCGACAGTGACGGTAACATATGCTCATGTCGCATGTTGGTTTTTCAAAAACTCATCTAAAGTCTAGCCTAGTCTAAAGGATGTCCTGAAAAGAAAACTGGTCAAATGTTTAGGGGAATCCCCCAAGGTAGAGTACATTGGTAATCAGCGAGTAATTAATAATTGGCATACACCATTGGCTGCGCTTGTGGAAATTCCAATGAGTAACTACTTCTTTATTGAAAAAAAGAACTGTTCAAAATAAAATATTTATGCCAGGAATTATGAAAAAAAGTGAAAAAGGTTTCCTCTGTCTGTAAATGAAGAAGACAACGCGAAACGAACTTATTCTATTCAGCTCTTTGTTTGTGCTGCTGTATCGGCATATCTTTCATTTGTGGTCCTTTCTTTCTGATGTAAGTCATGAGGAGTCCACAGGAGGAGATGAATCAAAGAAATCACCGCCATAATAAAAAGAGAGGCAGTAAATGCTACTTTTCGTTTGTTTTTATTCGAATAAGCCTGCAACTTAAACAAGCTGTGCCAGTGCACGCTGGCGACTGGTTTCAATCAAAGCCAACGATACAAAGACTCCGGATGGTGAGATGAGGGGCAAGGAATATGCATAGAGAAGAAAAAAATAACTTAAACGACAAGTTCGCTCATTCGTTCAAGCATTAACGTTTATAAAAAAGTAATTAAAAATTAACATAATATCAGAATAATCGTATGAAGGAAGAGGCTGTGTTTAGAAGCAAGGTGCTAATTCTGCAATTAGGATTATTTATCGTATTCTTTCTTCGCAGCAAATAAAACAGCAAAGTGAATATTTAATCATGCGTTACAAAAGCTCTAAGTTGAACCGGGTGGCGGCTTAAGGCGGCTTGGTAACGGACCGAGTACAAGGAGTAAACGCGCTCCTAGTCAAGAAACAGACTTCTGTCCTTTTTATCCCTTTTATTCCATAGATAGGTTTTCGCTTTCTTGCTTTTGACTCCTTCGCTTCGGCACCGAGGAGAGTTCTTTGTGTAGCACTTCCGACGTTGCTGCATTGTATGCAAGGCCATGGATCCACAGAGTCCCATTCACTGGCATCCTTTTATGTTAACGAATAACGCTGGGGTCGATTATGAGAACAAAAGTTCAAGATACAGGAAGCGCCCGATAACTAAAGCGTCCTTTAAACGGAGTGATTTTTGCACGCCATGCGAGAAAATGATATGTATTAGGCAGGGAAGAAAAAGACTGGGTACGAGTAAGAACAATGCAGTCATGTCCGTGGGAACTACTTTTTTTTTTCTCCCTGCACAAACTTCCAGCCCTTCTGTATGAAGAATCGCCATCGCGTTCTGCGAAGCAGGAAAAAAAACATCTCAAGTAAAAAGAACCAGCGAGCCTGCAACGCCTAAGTATTCATGGCAACCATCGCGTTAAGCAAGGAAAGTAGTAATAAGCACCTGAAACGAAGAGTTTTGTTCGTAGTTTACTGAAGCTATTACCTTAACCATTCATTGTTGCTTCAGGTGTGTTCGATTGGGAAAAACGTTAACGCCGTTTCATACATCAGGTGCCGCGCGGTCAAAGCTAGCGCTTTATTTTGCGCTGCCTACATCTGCGACCGGAAAGTAGTGCGTTCTTTCGGAGTGAAACATCATAACTGTTTGCTTGCAGGTTTTTTACCTACCCGCCGAGGTGGCTCAGTGGTTAGGGCGCTCGGCCACTGATCCGGACTTCCCGGGTTCGAACCCAAATGCGGCGGCTGCGTTTTTATGGAGGCAAAACGCTAAGGCGACCGTGTGCTGTGCGATGTCAGTGCACGTTAAAGATCCCCATGTGGTCAAAATTATTCCGGAGCCCTCCACTACGGCCCCTCTTTCTTCCATTCTTCCTTCACTCCCCCATTATCCCTTCCCTTACGGCGCGGTTCAGGTGTCCAACGATATATGAGACAGATACTGCGCCATTTATTATCCAAAAAACATTTATTATTATTATTATTATTATTATTATTATTATTATTATATTATTATTATTATTATTATTATTATTATTATTATTATTATTATTATTATTATTATTATTATTATTATTATTATTATTATTATTATTATTATTATTATTATTATTATTATTATTATTATTATTATTATTATTATTATTAAATGATAAATTTTTTATGAGCTTGATGAATTGCGCTCTTATTGCTGATGACACGCCGCTGGTTACTCGGTCAAAGAACAAGCGCGGAGTAACATGCCTCCCTTTATTTTCTCGTGCGGACTACTTCCGTGCCTTTCACAGCGTTGCACCTGATGTATGAAACGGCGTATAGAGACTGCGATATGCATGCGAAAAAGAGCTTAAGGACTCTAGGTTCCTGGAATAAGAGAGAAGGTTACGGCTTTTCAAGGAGAAAAATAGGCCAAGTGCCTGTGCTCTCAATCGTGCCCTACTGTTGAGGTGGACTGTCTCTGTGCTTGTTTGCTACGTATGCATAGCGGCAGTATAAAAGTCCACTTTAGAGTGCACTCTAGACTCAGGCTTGTTTTTACTCTCGCCTGTGCTCTGAATTAAGGTGGACGCATTTTCTGACAAAAGCTACTTCTTAAAAAAGGAAGAACATAGCTTCTGATTAGAACTTAAGATGGTGACTCTCAGTACACGAAAATTGGGAGCTCGCTTTCATATTGCTCGGAACTATACCTGCGCCTAAATTAATGGCAAATTCGATGAGCGCACTGAGTCTCCTTTGGTAATTGGACGGAAGTTGGGCTAAACTTGATTTCCTTTCATCGGGTAAGGAGGGCTCAAGGTTTCGGTAGTCTTGTATTAGAGCTGTTCGATCACGTAACACCGCAGGAAGCACATAAGCAGAATGGCAGAAAGAAGGTAACCGAAGCAAACTGTTCACTCAGAAAACTTTGATCGATGTCGTTAGCGACGCGTACACTGCGTAGTCGGCGGAATAGTGTATTACCATGCGTTTATAGAGTGCTCTACTGAAAGATGAATGGGAAGTTTCTATACAGTGGGCGCGCCTTTAGCAGCTCGTACTAAGTTCATAAAATCAACCCCGTGTGATCTAGACCCCCGCGAACAATCCTCTCGTGGTACAAACAACATGCGCCAGACAAGTCGCTCCGCTTGCAGAATAGACAGCAATGGCGCCGAAGGCGCTGAACGCTACGGCGTATTGCTTGGTGACTGCTTGTATCATATCCACTTTCAGGGAGCTTCGATGAACGCAGCACAAAGTCAAGCCTACGAACTGCTACAAACGCAGCCGGTCCTTCCTGAGCACCCGGCCAGATTTTCAACATGTGGAATTTTTAAAATTTTTTTTGGGGGGTGAAACGTATTAGTTGACTTTTGGGAGGTGTTACATCCAGGAGATGAAAGCGAATGAATATATGCGAAATATGCTAAAACGAGACCCAAGCAAAATGGTCTGCGAGGATACCCTTCCTTGTTGTAAAGGAACGCTGCAATGGTATTTTGGACTACGAACGCAGACACACATACACACACGTCTATCAAAGAATGCGCACACAACAAGCCATTAGAGAAGCTAAGCTAAGATGTTTTGATGAAGCATCTCAGCATTGTTTCCATCGTGCTGGATCCATATGGTGTGTTACAGGAGGAGGTATGTTTTTTCGCATTATTTCATAGTCTGTAGAAAACCGTCCTTTAAGAACAACCTTGCAAAGCAGCACCGCTGCTCGTGAGGACGCGTGTTTAGAAGTACTGTAAATTCCTGAAGGCCCACGGGAGAAGCCTGCGGCAGCCTGCGAAAAATGCTATGCCTTTTTGTCAAATGGCAAAAGAAAGTAGAAGACGAGCAACGAAAACACACCTCTTGTCTTCGCTTGAAGTTTTCGCTTCTTACGCTCGCCATCATGCTACAACGCACGCGAGGCAAAGGTGCCAAGGCGCGCACGTGGAGTTATCGCCGCCCAACACGAACTCCAGACGAGGGCACGCTTCCCTCCGAGGCATTGTTCGCACCTTCTTTTATTCCCTTTTTACTTCGCGCCTTCCGAGCTTCACCCGCTCACAAGACCAACGCCTTTTGGGTGTTAGGTTTCTCAGTTTCAAACTCCCCTTTTCTTTGCTCCCAGCACGAGTACCCAGGTAGATGCTAATGGTGCCACCGCTTCTTCTTCTGACTAAATTTCCGCTCAAAACGATTCGAGGTGCGCGGCGGTTCGCTATCAGGCTTTTCACAGCGTTCAACGATTTCAAGACTGCACTCGATGCATTCTTTTGCATTAATTTTTATTTTTTTCGTGACACCCGCCTCTGCTCATGTCGTCACCTCGCAGAATACTGCGCATACTTTGTGCTTTATTAGGGAATCGACACTTTCATGTTTAGAATACTTACTCGTGCGTTTTTCTCGTTAAGGCCCCTTGCTGTTGAGTTTACGTTTTCAAAGGCCATCCCAATGTTTTCAGTTTGAAGGCAACGCGCTTGCTGTTGAGACACTGATGGAGAACGTAATGACTTTGACTCCTAGAGATGTGTCTGCAGAGAGCAGGGTGTTCAGATTTTTTTCCGTCATAAAATTTTTATTTCTATAGTTTTTTTGCACCAGAAAGAACAAGGAATTTTTTTTCCTAGATTTGTTCGTTCATATTTTTCTATACTTTTATTCGACCGCAAAGGAAAGGTGTAAGATGATATGAAATTTTGGTGCTTCAGAATTTTCCGCGCATTGCACTTAATACATAAACTGTAACTTTGACGCCGTAATGAAGCAATTTTTTCGTATAGTTTTCAAGGGCATAACGGTGTCGCAGGAAACCGGTGAAAATGATTTCTTTCCCAACAGAAATTCCGTTTCTAGTTTCTTTTTCCGGGCGGTCAGGGCAGCATACTTATTCTCAAGAATTTCAAGAGCATGTATATTTTATCCTTTTCTAAGCTATGGTCTTCAATTTTACGCCCTCGTGATTGTAGTGACTCATCGTTCGATGGTGACCAGCCATCCGTTATTTATTTATTAGAACCATAAATTCTGCTTGTTTACTGAAGAGCGGAGGAGAGTGGGCCGTCCAGGCAATTCTCGCTCAAGGTTGCCTTTCGCAGCTAACCGCATTACCTGCCAGCAGCGAAAAGCGAATTGTCGCTTATTTTGTTTTTTTTTGTGTTTTTTTGGCTCAAAAGTTAGCAGCGAGTCCGAGGCTTTTTGGTTTGCACCGATTCAGAAAACCCCGTTGCAATGCTCACGTATACGGCTCCAGGAGGCGTGAGCGACCTCTAGTCGACGTGAAGAGTGGATTTCACGGTTTTTGTAGTTGTTGTTGTTGCCGCCGTGCAATGTTTGTTCCATGTCAGCATTTTTACTCTTTGTCGAATTCTCTACTACAAAATTGGCTATAAACACGGCTCCAGGCTGCCTTTTAGTCAAACCTTTTTACCTTTAGATCTTCTGCGGACCTTCCTTTCTTACTTTTTTAGTCTACCTTTCGACTCTGATTCTCAATATTTCTAAGGCGTGACCAATCTGCAACGTTATACTCCTTGGATCTATCCAGTGCGGCGCGTGTAGGCAAACTGTTCAGTATATATGCTGAATATACATACGTCTCTGCAAATAAAAGAAAGCTCACTTATCGATGTAAAATAAACTAGGGCTTGTCCAGCTCTCAGACATTGTAATTTTTTCTAGTCATACATAAAGGACAACCTTGTCATGCTTAAGCTTCCGAGAAACATTAGTCATTCTGTGTTTTCTACTTGCTTTTGCACCGTCCGCGGTTCCATTTCACTATTTCTAACCTGACGGCTTTCTTTATTGTACACATTTCGAGACCACATTCGCTAGGAAATGAGCATTCTCTTCCCCTTAATTATTCTCTGTAAATGGGGTCAAAATGCGCCCTAACGGCAGTGTACTTTGTTAGAAACAAATACGAGTAGGCGCGACCAGAAATTCTTCAAGTGAATGAACATGATTTTTGTGAAGAGTACATATTTTATTAATTTTACGATAATAAGAATGTCATCTCTTTTATTCTTGAGACTAACATGTTATGCACTACAATTTATATAACTTTATATCACCACTTTCCGTCTTTAAAGCATTTATTCGACTGAAAACAGTAAAATAGTGGCACAAAAGTGTCATAATTATGGATTTATGGGTAATAAATAAAAGTAATTCTTAGATGAGTACAAGACCTAGTCAGAGAAGAGGCCGGAAATCAGCGGCGTGGTGCTAACATTACAAACTTCAGAGCATTACCTTTCTTATAAATAAGCGTTGGCCTGATGCCTGAAACGAAACGAGAAACAGTCAAGCAAGAACAAAATTCATTTTGTAGCCAGAAATAGGCTTAATATTGGAACTGGGATCAATCAGGTAGGAATGAAAATAACCTACGAGCGCGCTGGAGGCACCAGGTTGTTATTATGGCGGGCCAAAATTGGCATCCACGCTGCCCCTTCCAGAGCTAACCAGTTATGTTATTGTCGTTGGATTGCGACGCCTCCGGCGATCTTCCCGTATAGTTCAGACCCTTTCAGAATTTCAGTATTGCATCATTTCTAGGCTGTACTTTTGTCAGCGTTTGCCTACTCCTTTGCTCGCGACACGTTCGTTCGCAATTTCGCTAGTCCGACAATCCTTGTGGCCGTATAAAGATTCCTTCCGTCCCAATATTCACTTTCGCGGGTTCCCCCATCCCATCCTTCGTTCTCCGATCAACCCCTCCCGAACGAGGACCCTGACAAACACATCGGCATTCCCGGCGTGGCTGCTTCCGCATTCCAAAGCAACGCCTTATCGAAACCCATCTCGTTCCGGCGGGCACGCCCTTGCGCGATTCCTTGCTCCGAGACACGGCTATACAAAGGCTTGCCCTGCGCTCCTACGGCGGTTTCCGAAGCGGGGCACCCAATACTGCAACACCCATTGTGCGTGGCATCGTGGTGATCGAGCCCGGAATACCAAGCAGCTGCTACAGTGGCGCGGCCGACTTTCGGTGTTTTCCTCACCACTGCCCGCCCTCCTTTTCTTTTTGTTGCCACGGCTGTAGCGGATGCCAGAGACATCATGAAGCGCCCGGTTCGACTTATCTGAGTATCTGAGAGCTTGGAAGTATAATAGAGAGAGGCGGGCTAGTTGGTGACTAGTAGTGGAATGCATCTTGAAACCGCGCAAAAAGACAAGGGACGAGGAAGAAACCAATAGGACAGAGCGCGGAACTTCAACTGGTTTATTACAACGGTGCATCACATTTATACAATCATCGTAATCACACTGTAACCTGATAAACGATCATCACGTAACACAGGTGTGCAGGCGTGTACGAGACATCATGCTATCCAGATATGAAAACTCTTTATCAGACAAGTTTACAGAGGTTTTGCTGACACATGACCCAGATTCCTTCTTAATACAGTAGGCCTCGTACACTTGTCTACTTAGTTTAGACGCGAACTTATTCAAGATTGTGGTACCGCGGAACCGAGGCGTGCAACCACGGCAGTGGCGACAATGGTCAGTCACATGCCCCCCCAAATGCGCCTACTCCTGCGTGGTGCTCCAGTACTCTGACGTTTATGCGACGTCCAGTTGGTCGAATGTAGATTTTTCCACAGGACAGGGGTATTCGTCAAACGACCCCCCTTTTGCACGGGACAAATCTGTCTGCTACTGCATTCTTCCTTGGGCTTTCCCTGCACCTTATTGCACAGGCCGGCCAGTTTTTGGGGTGCGGTGAAGACCAACGGCACGTCACCTTTCTGAGTCACTTTTTTCAAGCGATGCGAGATCTGGTGGTTTTCCCTGGGGAGTTAATCACCTCTGTACTTGAGGCCCTTGTCAGTGAAGCTGTAGGGGCGTACCTGAGCATCGCCGCAGGGAAGAAGCGCAATGCAAGAGACCCGTTGTCATCCCATACTACCACCAGATCTCGCTTCGCTTGAAAAAAGTGGCTCAGAAAGGTGACGTGCCTGTGCTCTTCACCGCACCCCAAAATCTGGCCGGCCTGTGCAATAAGGTGCAGGGAAAGCCCAAGGAAGAATGCGGTATCAAGCACGCAGACAGATTTGTCCCGTGCGAAAGGGAGGTCGTTTACCGAATACCCCTGTCCAATGGCAAAAGCTAAAGTGGATGATTTGGACGGCGTATAAACGTTAGAGTTCTGGAGCACCACGCAGGATAAGGCGCATTGGCGGGGGAGGGCATTTGACCGACCATTGTCGCCCCTGCCGTGGTTGCATGCCTGGGTTCCGCGATACCACAATCTTGAATAAGTTCGCGTCTAAACTAAGTAGACAAGTGTACGAGGCCTACTGTATTATGAAGGAATTAAGCTCGTGTGTCAGAAAAACCTCGGTAAACCTGTCTGATAAAAAGTTTTCATATCTAGATAGCATGATGTCCCGTACGCGCCTGCACACCTGTGTTACTCGATGATCGTTAGTCAGGTTACAGTGTGATTGCGGTGATTGTGTAAATGTGACGAACCGTTGTAATAATTCAGTTGAAGTTCCGCGCTCTGTCCTGTTGGTTTCTTCCTCGTGTCTTGTCTTTTTTGCGCGGTTTCAAGATGCATTCTGCTGTGAGCCTGGGGTTTGCATTCAGCCGCCACAAAGAAAGCTTGCGGCGAGGGCTCGCATATCACAACCAGCGCTCCCTGTATTGTTCTTCTAAAGACAGAGGTCAGTCGTGCGGTACATCATGACCCGGTGATACAATGGTCCTGAACTCGTCGATAAATAGTTTGTCCAAAAATTGCATACTGCGCTCCATTCAAGGAATCATAATATATAACAGCTCAAAAACATCGATGACATGTTCTGTAGCGATAAAAAAATATTTCTGAACTAAGTTAGAGCGCAACAAAGGTATTGCTGAAGGTTGTCGAGGAAAATTCTTTTCCTTGTTATTCTTTAACGATCATTTTAAAAGCGAAATTTATATATTACTGCAGTAAAATCATGTGGCCAATTTATAGAACGTGCTATCAAACTTGTCTCAAGCTTCACAGTATTTCGCTGCTCCACAATACTTGTCAACGCTACTATACCTACTCATCGACTCGATTAGTTCTAAAAAAAGGGACAGCTCAAAGTTTCTTCTTGAAAGCAAAATCATTCGTGCGACTAAAACGCACCATTAAGCAAACTGTGGATTCAAATTTGAATTGCATAAATGCGCACCCGTGAAAAAAAAGAAAGATTCCTTACATAAATTCTCAATAAGTATTCGGCTTCTTTTTTCGTTTAACTTTTTTTGGTTTTATTGAGAATCTTCAGAAAACTTCAGCCATATCCGCCAAGTGCAAAGTTCTTAAAATCCTGAAGGTGCATTTTGTTTCGATGACACTGGGTGATATCACCTTGAGAGCCGGGGTGACTTTGAAGTGAAGCGCCAGCTCTTCAAAAGCCGATGAGGTTCAGTCTCAGTAACAACTTTGTATCATTTCTCCTCAGCGAATTGTAGCCGAAACACCGAGCTTGACCTCAGAAGAAAAAAGAAAGGCAACCTAGAGGGCAAAAGAAAATTCATTTACTATATCAGTGTGTGCGTCCTGCTCCCGAATTATAGCCAAACAAACAGTTTCGAGAAGCGATGGCGGAGAAAGCACCGCGATGTTGAATTTTTTTGTCAACATTCCAGGAAAGTAAAATTTCTTCTTTTTTATCCGGATAGAGAAAGAAGTCTGGAATAAACAGACATCAAAATTATCCACACCTAAACCATTTGACTTCGTTTACAGGAAGCAATATATAGAAAAGGGAAGATAGGCCTTGAAGGAGCCAAAAAACGCCGACCATTACGGTTGAGAACTGGGCGGCACAGCTCATAAAGATCAAAAATATGAGAGTGGAAGAATCTACGCTTCAGACGCAAAGCGCGAGTGAGGGCACCCATGGCGAGGGTTTCCAAACTCCAGGGCACAGATACGGCCCATGACAACTCAGTGCTTTCCGGGTATTTCCGGCGGGTTTCCTTTACTGTTTTGCGTCCCTTTGATTTCTCAAGAATCGTCTTTTTTAAACCTAGTAAAAGAAAGACTACTGCTGGAGAAAAGAGTCGTCTGTCTTGAGGTGAGCCCATGTGAGTAAGCCAGTCTTTGCTTCCAGGGATGCAGGATATCCGTCTTCGTTTTATTGGGCTGGGGAGTCCGTTTGCTCTGCCGTCCTCTGGCCGAGTTTTAGACAGAAATTGCAAGCGAGTCGTTTTTTTTTACTCACCGCTATCTTTGCCGTCTTCACCATTCCACGTGCCCATTCAAGTAAAAAAAAGACCAGAACTGCACCGCAGCTCGTGTTTTCAAGTATGTTCGATAAATAATTGCAGTATATTTGTGTATACAAGGTCTTCGAACGGCAGGTATTGTTGACATTTCTAGTGCATACATTTCTTCTTCTCATGCTTAGATGACGGCTACGTCAGATCTTGAGCCGAGTAAATATTTTGTTTCTTGTGTATATGCGAATGCACACTTATTCAAAGAGAGTCCACTTTCCAGGTGATGGTGCTGTGCAAACTGTTTCAATACCATCCAGTCGTTTCTTTTAAGAGTCACTCTTTCTTCATACTAATGCCCTGATTGAAAGAAATGTAGTGTTCTACGCCTCATCACATTGTGTCTGAAACTAACAAAGTTGAGAAGCTTTCAAAACCTGCGCTGGACGGCAAGATAGGAATGAAGGCTGGTAGGTATACTCTAACCCGAACAAGAGCAAAGCTGCCAGATACCAGTGAATCGACTTAACTTTGGACAAATAAATAAAACGCAATACGTAAAATAGTCGGTTGGATAGAGGTAATGGCAAGACTGGAACAGACGTGCACTCAATCATATTAATATGTTTAACGATCTATCTTAGCACGCGCCTATGACTCAACGCTGTAGACGAGAACACATAGTTCACTTCTATAGATACTGACCTTTGCTCTTTTCTGCTTAAATCTATTCACTTGATTCAACCCTCACTACTGTATCCTCACTCGTACTGTTTTCTTCGCGTAATGCACTAAGCCTCGGTTTTTTAGCTCCATTAGCAAAACTATATATTTGCTTGCTTCCAGCTCCTGGCATATATTATGGGGATGAATTTTTATGGCGCGAGGGCATATGTGGCCAAAGAGCGCTATGGCACAAGGTTTTTTCTTCTACTCAAGATGGGGTGAAAGACCCATTTCCCAGGAATTTTACAATAAAAAGCCAAGCATCTGGCAGGGGACAGCTTGCTCCCATTGTATCACCAATAGGAACCCGGCGGCACTGGCGATCGAACCCCAAATCTCCCGCAAGCGAGGCGGATGCTCCAACCTCTACGTCACCTCTGCGGTCTCCGGGCATATACAACCTTTGTCCATAAAGTTCCGAGACTTAGGCGATTTAAAAAGATGCGTTTAAGATTGAAATAATTTGTGCAGCACCCCATCGAAGTAGCTTCCTTGCAGTCTATACACAGGTTCCAAAGCTTCTTGAGGTCAACGAAACAGTTGGAAAACGCTTCTTTTGGCAGGGCTGTCAGATCTTTATACGTGGCGCTTTGAATGGTCTCCACGCTCCCAATCCAGCGATCTTTTAAGGCTCTCTTCAGACGAGGAAACAGGAAAAAATCACATGGGGAGAGGTCAGGCTAGTATGGCGGTTGGGAAAGTACAGTAATGCTATGCTTGGCGAGAAAGTTGGTCACGCTGAGAGCAGTGTGCGGCCTTGCGTTATCGTGGAGAAGGCTAAACTGCCCAGATGCCCATAAGTCAGGGCGACGGCGTCGCAGCGCATCACGCATGTATTGGAGCACGGGGATATAAATCTCCTGATTCACTGTCTACCCTTGTGGGACGAAATCAAGGTATATGACACCTCTGGCATCGAAAAAGATTTATCAGCATCGTCTTTGTCTCGGTCTTCTGTCACCGTACCTTTCTCGACGCCGGAAATCATGTGCACCACCGTTCGGCGCTCTGCCTCTTTGTTTGACGGTCGTATTTAAAACACCATATTTGGTCTTCAGCAATGATGCTGTCGACGAATGCAGCATCCTTCTCTGCCACGGAGAGCAAATCAGCGCTCACTGATATCCGCGTGTCCTTCCAGTCCTGTGTGAGGGAGTGCGGCACAAGTCTTGCATTCAGCTTTCGTTTCCCCAAGTTCTCAAGCAAAATGTGGTGGCATGTTGTCTTACTAATGTTGCGAGCATCTGATAGCACGCGGACTTTAATTGTGCGGTCTTGCTGTGCGATTTCCCTTATCTGAGCCACGTTGTTTTCATTACGCGGGGCTTAAGAGCGCACATGCCTTGTGTCGTCTTCCATCGACGTCCTCCTCTAAACGAACCTCTTGTGCCACTCGAAAACTCGCTCCCGCGATAATGTTTCGTTGCCGTAAGCGTCACGAAGGAGCTCATACGTCTGTGTGGCAGTCTTGCCAAGGCTCACACAGAATTTTGTGTTTACACGCTGTTCGAGGTGGACGTCCATCTCTCCTGAGTAGCTCACAGTAGAATGCGCAGGCGACTAGTGACAACGTATATTTCTACATGTAGTGCCATCTAGCGGCTGCCAAAGCAATTAACATAAATAGCTCAGGTTAGCCCGAAAAGATGGCCCTACACACACGCACCAACATTTGTTTGAAAATTATTTCTAGAGAAGAAAATATATCAGTCTCGAAACTTTACGGACAAAGGTAGTACGTAATATTGTATTACACAGCGGTGCAAGAAGAACCGCTTGTGTTTTGTTTGGTTTATTCACAAAATTTTGCGCCACTCCAGGATCTTCCACATCATTTTTTTTATTCTGGTGGATGTCTCTTTTTTCGGGTCCTATATTTTCAGTTTTCTCAAAATGCTCCTCGTTTCTAACTTTCTTAAACTAGTCTCGTTTGAGCCCTTTCGAACATTTGCTGTTATCGAGAGTAAATGACTTAATTTCCTCACTCATGCATTTCGTTAGGGATAGTGCGGCATTGCTCCCACATTTCTGCGTGTTTTTTTATTTGAGTGTTTTAATGCTTAACAACTTTTTGCAGTTTTATTTCTCATGCTCCACATAACTTCTAGTCAAACATGCTGTACTCGCCTTTTATTTTGTGGACACTCATGTGCCCTGGAAAAAAATGGGCATGATGGTGTTCTATCGAGACGGGCTGACTGTTTTCCAGCTCAGTTTAACGAGGATTCTTTCCACATTTCACTCGTTCCCTTTTTGCCCTGTTTTGATCTCCGGGGTAGATCTACTCTCAATGTGTTAACTCTTTAACTATCTGAGAAGTGAGCAGTCCTTCTAAAGTTTGGCGTTTTCACATCAAAAGGGATGTAGAGCTGCTTGTATACCAGGGAAAAAAAATATGTGCCTGGTCACAATGTGTACTATTACTGAAAGTGCTAAAGTATTCATGTTGTAATTACGTATGATATGATAGAGGAAACAAGAACTTATTCCAAAGAATAGATCTGGGACCCTGGGCAGAGATAATATAAAGGGCTAAGCTTGATGTAGAAAGAAAATTATATCCCTCAATTAAACTCGGAACGCGATAACATTACGTACAACTGTTTGGGAAAGATCAATACAGAAGTCTAAATCAAGACCACTTTACACATACTAGCTAAGAATAAACAAAATTCTATTCTTTCCCTGTAAATGGCATTTCCACAAAAGTAACGCCACTCATACGGCAGTGGCGTTAAAACTCCTTTGTGGAAACACAAGCTAACACAAACTTACAAGAATTTCCAAATAAGTTAAGTGAACTTTTTCTTATATGGTTAAAACAAACTTTCTATCCCGCACTTTTCTTGTCTCGGTTGGCATGCTGTGCTCTAGTGTACAGAAATACTACAGCTCATAACTGTAATCAACTCTTGGTTTTGCAAAAAAGGGCGTTAAAAATATTTGAAATCTCTCACGGTCGCACATGTAATCATTTAAAGGACAAGTTTACTGTAAAGCATAGAATGGCTCGAATCGCGCTAGTATACTAATACAAGTTATTACAACAAGAAAATGGCTGTGGTTCAGCTCTGGTTAAACCTGGAGTGATGCGATAGCTACCGCTGGCCTAATGGAACTTGCTCAGTTCAATTGCAAAGTCAGTCTTTCACCGCTTCGTTTCTCTGGGCGTTCCTTCTTCATCTTCGTCCCACTTGACACGGAGCATGCGCAGCTCGCAGCTTTGCAGCTCGGATACGCCTGCTAGCCGCGTCGCCGGCAGCAGCCGCTGCTCCGCACCACGTGGTTGGTCACGCGACCAACCACGTGACGAACCACGTGACCCGCCACGGTGCGGCTGTGTACTAGGTGATCAACCACGCGACAGCGTGGTGGCGCAGCCACGCCGAAGGCTCGAAATGCTACCGTAATGTAGCTGTCGCTACAATAAATAAGAATTAGTTGTACCTCAATACTGCAGAGCTTCCTGAATCAAAATACACCCTGCGTAGGCACAAAATAATAATACCGTCAATAGAACAAACTATGACCGACAGAGCCTAAACTTTCATATTACTTATTTGTTACATATTATAGGAGAGGCAAGAGTGTCTTTCAACAGCCCGTATTTGAAAAAAAAAATCAGGTTACATTTGTTAAACGTCTTACTTTCTTTCCTTCACAGACCCTGTCTGTTACAATTTCCGCCAAGGTAGAGCGAATATATCGATATCGTTAGCCTGCAAATAAAAATACGCATGCCCATAAATTTTGGAATGTGCTCTGCTGCTCACTTAACATGTAAAAATATACTCATCGCACGTGGTATAGATTAATACTTACATACATGTCTTGTAAAATCTCAAGTCAGTTGAGAACAACCTAGCTGTCTACATTTTCTGTTCTGTAGTTGCGTATTTATTTTTACTGTCATGGTGCAACACACACATGCTTAGTCTTCAAACTGAGTTGTCAAACGTTTAAGTTATATTCGGCAATGTGCATTGTGTGCTGAAATGAGCCGTCCGGGACCAGAGCCTTTGTCAGGCCACGAGGCTTTTAGCTCCTGCTCCATTTTCTCTGTAGAGACAAATGAAATAAACAAATAAATTTATTTGCTTACTGCTTTCTCGCTATTGCCTCTCGAGGTAATTATGAAAAAGCTTTCAAAAGCTCTGAAAACATGCTCTAGTACTTGCTGCTGCCGATGGTATAGTGAGGGGGAGGGTCCATTAATACCGTTTCCCATCTGGCAGCACTATTCTGGTCAACCTCATGAAGCAACGCCCCCTTCAGTCTGTTCCCTTAATATGGCCAGAAAGCAAAGTAATAGAATGAAGAATAGGGGAGTCGAGAAAGATCTGGTGGCGAAGTTGAATACCTTTACTAGGAGTATCAATGTCTTTTTTTCTTCTACCAGGCGTAGTCTACGATTACGTTTTAGACACTAATATTTCGCGGATCAAAGTCTAATAGCAATTTTCTTACCACCAAGAATAAAGATTGGGATCTGTTAAGCATCACCTCATACGCTACATATGGACCGAAAAATACAGGTTCTGAGATAATGGAACCTCTGGTCGTTCCGCGTTTGAGGGTCTGACAAAGGACATTAAAATACTGACAGCGGCACACGCTTAATAAACCATTGCTCTCATTTTTAACACCCTGGGAAGAGAAAATGTATGAAAGTTGCAGATGGGTTTTCGCAAATGCTGGCACGGTGTAATAAATGTGATCACTTATTGCTGCGTAAAACGTCAAAAGACACTGGTTTCCAAACTGTCCCGTGCGTTTGTCAATCTAACGTTTTGTGGCGTGGGCTGTGTGTTGGGCTATAGATTATTCTATTTTAAAACGTGTTGCTAGGCATCCCGAATATCATCAGCAGTTACGTTAGAAGCATAAAACATGAGCTACAAATTTTGCGTCGCCAACGCAGCAAGGCTTGTTTCTTTCTTCTGCTCTTAATATTAACACCGTTGTTTCGTTGTTTGTTTTTTGGGCATGGAGTTGATCACGATTATTGGTCCAGTAGGAATCTTGTTTGGAGGCTTACACAGAGCGACGGGAGGACCAGAGTCAGCATCAGAATATTGTTTTATTAATATAAAAAAATTGATCACACCATAAAAAATATTATACAGAAGCCACCGAGGTGGCTCAGTGGTTATGCTCCTCGGCTGCTTAGCCAAATAACGCGGGTTCGATCGTGGCCGCGGCGGTCGCATTTTGATGGAGGCGAAATGCTAGAGGCCCGTGTATACCGTGCGATGTCAATGCACGTAAAACACCGCAGGGGGTCCAAATTATTCGGAGCCCGCCACTATGGCGCCCCTCACAGCCTCAGCCGCTTTGGGACGCTAAACACCACAAAGAACAAGCCGAACTATAGTATTATATACAAGGAGGCTCCGCAATCAAAAATCGTTCTTGAGTTTCCTATACAATAAAAATGTGCGTATAGAACCATAGCCGCAGTAATGTTAACTAAATAAATATTTACCTATTTAATATGAAGTTAGCCGCTTAGAAATAGCGATGTTACAGACATTGACAATATTCAAATAGTTCCTGTCAAATATGTTCTTGACTTACTTTTACCGCAGCTAACACATATATATATAATCTTTTCCTCTCAACAGGTATAGCCGCCACGGTGGCTCAGTGGTTATGGCGCTCGGCTGCTGACCCGAAAGACGCGTGTTCGATCCCGGCCGCGGCAGTCGAACTTCGATGGAGGCGAAATTATAGAGACCCGTGTGCTGTGCGATGTAAGCACGTTAAAGAACCCCTCGTTGCCGAAATTTCCGAAGCCCTTCACTACGGCGTCCCTCATAGCCTGAGTCGTTTTGGGTATCTCAACAGGTATCTTCCCGGACAGAATGCAAACATCAAAAGTAATAGCATAATTTAAATCGGGTGAGGAAATTTTATTTCATAGTTTCCGCCCACTTTCGACTTTTCCGGTGTTTTCAAAAGGCTTAGAAAAAATGTTACACTTGAGAATAACAGAATTTGCAAATAAATACGATCTTACCAGTGCATCCCAGTTTGGATTACGTAAGGAGAGATCTGCAGAACTGGCACACTTAACACAAAGAGAAATAATCCTGAAAGCATTTGAAGATAGGAAAATTGCAGCGGGCCTCTACATTGACTTTTCTAAGGCATTCGACAGCCTCAATCACCTTAATCACCTCAAGCACGTTAAATTCATTAAACTTAATAGCAAAAAAACAAAGGCACTAATTTTCACCCCAAGACGAACTACATTGGAATAAAGTAATAATTTATCTATTGGTCACAAAAAAATAGAAGTTGTCGATACAATTAAAACTGTTGGTGTTTATTTTCATAAACTTCTGTTCTGGGATGTCCATGCAAATAACGTTCATTTCTCGAATTTCAAGGACCGTAGGTATACAAGCTAAATTCAAATATTTGTTGCCTCCTGCTGGTAGTTTTTATTTGTTGAATTCGTTATTTATGTGTATTGTGAATTACTGTTTTCTTGTTTCGGGTAACACTACATTTACAAATTTAAATAAATTCATACTCTACAAAAGATAGCTGTTTGATTCATCGCAGGTGTTGAGCCAAGTACGCCCACCAGAAGCCTTTTCACGAAGTTCCAAATACTATCTGTACATAGCCTTTATTATTTCACCTTCGCCAGAAGATATAAACAAGATTTACACAGTATTACACAAGATTTAGAACACAACCAAGAGTGATGAAGCCCTTATACCATCCCGAGAAAACTTAAGTTTAAGAGAGGTTAGATTGACATCTCATTCTCCAGAAATGTGGAAGTTTCCTTTTTTAGGTACACATTATAGCCGTCAAATGCTAGAGTATTCCCATCGCATAGTTACTTAACCACCTGCACAGTCAGAATATCAGTTTAGAAAATATTGGCATGTCAATGTTGGAGACTTTTTTTGCGTCATAATAGAGATGGTACCTTCACTAAGTATTGTATAATGATGATGTATCTTTTTTTTCTATCCTGTATATGTGTATTGTGTTTATGCATTCTAACGACATGAAAATGCAATATTCGTATTTTATTATGTTAGCTTCAGTTCATGCAGTGGCTTTGCACATCTATTTTCCGTATAAAGTTTTTCCTGAAAATTGAGCACTATATATGTAAACATGTTGCACAGCCGCTGTATGCCTTGTACACAGGGGCTTCAACCTCGTCAAGTGAACTATTTTTCACTCTTGTTCGAGCCCCTGCGGCTTTGACGGAAATAAATCAAATCAAATCAAATCAAGTTAAAGGTTCCCAAAACGACGAAGAGAACCGTTAAAGGGCAACGTCACGGCCTTTCCCAATAGTTATAGTTATTTACAGGATCACATTCTTGGAGTTCCCCGCTTCAGGCCATAGAAATTGAGAGACGATTACGATAGTCGGTAGCCGGCGCAAGGATAAGTGGTTATGGCGCTCGGCTGCTGGCCCGAAAGACGCGGGTTCGATCCCGGCCGCGGCGGTAGAATTTCGATGGAGGCGAAATTGTAGAGGCCCGTGTGCTGTGCGATGTCAGTGCACGTTAAAGAACCCCAGGTGGTCGAAATTTCTGGAGACCTTCACTACGGCGTCTCTCATAGCCTTAGTCGCTTTGGGACGTTAAACCCCCATAAACTAAACCAACCAACGATAGTCGGTAATGTGAAATTTGAGCGCACCTGTCCACGTATTTCGTTTTTGCCATTCTTTGGGATCTTCCCGTTGTAGCCACCTTCCCGCTGTTCGTTACTCCGCTTTCGCCGTGGCAGGGGGCATTTCGCTCTGATTCTACCTGCCATGGTTGTCAGGTGACAGGGTGAACTGTGATCAGTCATGTTGTTTGTTACGCCGACTACTCCAAAAAAAAAACAGCAAGCCGAAACCGAAATTGGTTTTGTGGCCAGGTACAGCGCTCCGCTTCACGCGCCGATGGCTCTCGTTATTTGGAAGAGGCTCGTAAGAGTGATGAACGGCTGAAATACCGACCGGAAGTGACGACTCCGTTCATGAAAGCCTTAAGATGATGTAATGCAAGGCTTTAAATTGTTCTTCACTCGGGCAGCAGGTATCTAGATGCGGATAATGTTTGTGACGTCGTGAACGCCTGTTTCCCGCTTAAAATACATTACATCAGGCCACTGAACAGTGCATTCAAAATTAAATTAACGCAAGAATAAATTCCAGTATGGCTGCAAACATTTTGGGAGTTTTCAGAACGCGGGCGAAAACCTAAGGGAAAAGTTTCATTTGAATATGTTAACCTCGCAAAACCCCTCAATGAAAGGGAGAAGCTTATCTTCAAAGAAAAATGTTCATTAATAAAGATATAATAAAATTAGTCGTATTTATGTAATTATTCTTCCTATCTTCAAAAATATAATTAGTTTCAGTATATCTCAATTAGTTCACAAGAAGCACAGGTAATTGGCCCAATATTGAAAAAAGAGTGGTTAACTGGTCGCTTGTAGCACCGGCCTTTGCCAATACGTTTCCAATATTGGGCCAATCATTTGTGCTGCCTGGGCGCGAATTCCCGCAATACAGAAAAATAACTGAAGCCTAATTAGTTATTCTTGCGGATCATTTAGAAACTTTCTCAGAACAATTTTTGGTTGCGATTGAAATGGAGCTGCTGCCAAATCCCTTCCTTCGGGTGCTATGCTTTTCATGTTGCTATTTAAGTGCATCGTCATAAATTAATGTTCACTTATGTCCCGAGCACCATAATTAGAAAATATGATTAGGTGACATTAAGGTTTACAAAATCTTACATGCGCGACTCATCAATAAAAAAAAAGCATAGCTTCATGTTCTTTCAAAATTCAACGGTTGAAGATTAATTGAGATTACACCATAAACCATGAAGAAAACCCATAATCATGTTGGCCAAAAACAGGAACCTAAAAAATTGCTAATAATGGCCACGCGCAAGCCATTCGAAAGTTATCGTAGAGACCATAAAAAACGGCGGTATACAGGCGTTCCAAAAGATTTCGCAATTATGGGTAATAGCAAGATGCAGGGAAGAGCGCCAGCTTTAGAACACAACCAAGATGGCAGCTATCAGGAAGGCGGTCACGGGAAGCAACTGGCACAATGTACTGTCACATCTTGCTTTGAAATCCCCCTTTCCGCGCATCGAAGAGGTGAAATACATCAATTTTAGTACTTGGAAGTCGAATTAGACCTCGAAATTTTCTAGGCAGGTACTTTGAAGTGTACTGAGCCTCGAAATGCCATTTTCGCAAAATCGAATTTTTCGCATCTTTTGCCATTTCAAGACCCACGTCTCCTCTTAAAGAACCTTTGGAATCTTGCTGAGTCACTTAACAAAGAACCAAGCGCTGTCCAAATATTGCCTGTTTTTGAAAGAAACATTTAGCTGTAATATATACTTCACAGCCTGTACGACTAGAGCTGTGGACTGTCATGAATTGTTGGAAAATTCGTTGCTATAGCCAAGGCTGAGCTGAATCTTAATTTGACTAATTTCATTTTTCACTAAAAACAAAAAAAGTTATATTGCCAACGGCAATGAATTGAGGCCGCAGAATTTTATGAAGCAAGTAGTAAAACAAAATATTACTAATAAACAAACTCGAGTTAAAGACCTGTGCAAATATTTCTCTTGAATAATAAAAGTGTCATCAAAGTGGGCATAACTTAAAACTTTTGATTAAATCAGCAAGTCGTCTTCTGAATACGCATTAATAGCACATCACTACAGTAAAAAAAAACAATGCAGGTCGCCATTTACGCAAACATGTTTTAGACGTGAACAACAGGTTTGAGAATGATAAACATTAAGCGAGTATGCGAAGTATCATTTGTATCATACAGATAGGCATGATCCGCTTTAGCTACTAAAGTGCCACTCGCGGGCACTGCTTTCGAGTGAGGTTCTTGCAGTTCGCGGAATGAGTCACTCGGTCGAGTGTTACCGAACCGTAACTATGTCGCATTAGTGCGCCTTGCTTACGTGTTCTGCACGCGTGTGCGACTCCTTCCTTATGCCGATGGCAAGAAGCCAAAGCTGCACTCTTCTAAGCAGCTCAGGTAATGGGCCCAATATTGCAACAGGATGGTACCATCCTGGTCCTTTATAGGGCCGGCCTTTGCAAACACGGTTCCAATGTTCGACCAATTACCTGTGCTGCTTGGGCTCTCTCCATGCAGTTGCTGAATGACGTCCTTTCTTTACGTGTCTCTCCCCAGCGGTCATCAACGAGCCGGTCGCCGCGAGGAATGAAGCTCACGCGTCCTCTAGGTGTGAGCAGAAAAATTATTTGTGCGCAGCTGATATGGCTCAAAATTTAGGTGCACGCTGTGTACATGCACTGAATGTGGATTAGGAAAGGAAAGAATTTTTTTTTTTTAGCGAAAGTAAAATCCACAAACTATTTTGTCCGATAAACATGTAGCAAAATACAATGGCATGGCAGCCATTTAAAAGTTTCAAGGAATAAAAGCAACAGGCGAAAATTACCGTCTCTTCGCCCTAGAGCTGGGGCTCAAATCCCGCAGAGATTCACGATGTGAAAATGCAGCCCCACACATTTAATCAGAGATTATGAGTTGAGCCTAAACACAAAGCTCTTTCGCAGATTTATTAGACACCTTTCGACAGAGTTAAAAAAAGGATTATGTTTCAAAAGGCATTTTAGGTACGCCTAACTGGGTAATTAAGTGGAAAACCTTTTTTTGCGATGGGTAACATATAATAAAGTGGGTAACAAAAAACAAACAAATAAAAGTTCCGCATCCTCTTCTCATAAGTGTAATCTGACTAAGGTCTTAGAACAATAAGCAATCAATGAAAAGCAAAACTTTGGGGAAGCAAGAAGAAAAATGAATTTTCATTTCTCCTTCATCAATTCCGGAACACAGATGGAAGGTGACGTCACTTATAGTGGCATCAGATAAAGTGATACAAGGACAACAAATCAAACACAGAACCATATAATTCTGCTTTTCGAAACCCTAATAGGTGATTCTGTTGAAATTTCAGTCTCAAACCTCGAAACAAAGAAAACGAAAGGACTCCTACGCGATCGAGCCTGGATATATATATTGTGGCATTCTTTCAGCCAGAACACAATAGGCCTCTTGCTAATTCAGAAAGCATTCAAATAATATAATGGCAACCACGCTGATTACAGATGGTGTACGCTGCATGGTTACGCAAAATGTTCGACTCAAGGGCCAAGTGTCAAGGAGGAAGAACGAAAGCCTAAATCAATCCCAAAAAGCACACTTCTTTAGGAACATTGACACAGCAGGATTTCGAAATAAATTATTCCGAGGACAATTAAATACGTGTTTTGACTTTCCAGTGAGACAAACGTTAATTTTTTTTTGTTTGCGCGATGATATGTTAGCCTTTGTACCTTCCGAATGATCGTTAGCGACAACTTCTTTGTACTGTCTTAAAGCATTATTATAACCATAATGGAGTATCTCGAAAGTCCATTTTATTGTTATTCTTTACCTCGTGTCATCTTCTCGTATTACATTTTGCGCCGCAAATATGGCGCACTGATCCTAATCAGGCAGGTTGATAGCTTCTGTCGAGACCGAGAATTCTTGAATTCAAATGTGGCGCTCGAATACATGAAAGGAAATAAAAATGAAAAAATGTAAGCATTCTCACAACTATATGTGCGAATTGCAAACAGTTCCTGACGACCACGCCCTATCCAGGCCTAGAAAAATCTACTTCGCGTGCCTAGAGACCTCTCTGCTCTTTCCGTGAGCTCGCAAACTATGATCACTGGTCCGAGATAGAACTGATAGGCCATACTTTCTCGGCGGAGCCTATTGACGAAAGCGCCCAGGTTGCAATTTTCGCCCACCCCGTATACTTTCGTCCGGCTATTTGCTCTGCCACATCATGCGGCCGTTAGCTCTTCGAAGCCAGCGATAGGGGCGAGGCGTCCTCGGGTTATCATGTTGCTTCCTAATTCCCTGCAGCGCTACGGGAAGTTAGCCGGTGCAGGGTCCAGCTGAGAGAAAAGGAGCACTGATGTTCAGGTTATACTTTGTGGCTTGTGTAAATGCATTTCAGCATAGAAAGAAAGTGCTCTTAAACAAAAAAAAACAGAAGCTTCAAATACAAAATAAAAATCCACGAGTAAGTCTCTTCTGAATGCGAGTCTGGGGCTCGAGTTACTTTGCTCACTTGCCTGAGGTTCTGGTGACCTGATTATAAACATTTCCCATAATATTCCTGGCTCATGCGTGTTCTTTGTAGAAAACATTTAAGTTCCATTTACTGAGTTACAAAAAAGATTAAAGATTGAACATTGCGCATTATTGCAACCATCGCATCTCGAGGCTCTCGTTTAAAGGCCAGTATTGTGGCCACTATCTCGTATTTAACAAACACGAATGATGATAAATACAGAAAAACCCAGGAAATTAAGGATGAAATCTCTTCAAAGCACAAGATAATTATTAGCACTACCAGTAAAGTGCACCACAATAAGGCGCTACACGATACAACCGTGCTGTGCACAGTTTAGAACTTGCCAGGACTGCTGTTTTTGTTTTCTGAAGTGCACACAAAGGCCGTTCTTACGTTTTGCTGCCTTGATCCCTATCGGTATTACAAACGTTGTTGACTTCAATATGCGCAAGAAAAGAGCAAGAAGCAGGTCGGCATCTTCCATAAATAGCGACTTTGGCACTCAGGATGTGTATTTGCCCCATGTCGCTATGTCGCGCCCACAAGAAAAGGTATCATCAGTACTGCTCAGAACTATAGGGGACCCCCGTATGCCTGGAGAGCGGTGGCCAGAAGTGATTTAGGCTGAGGCTCCCTAATTTCAATCCCAGCGAACCTGGTGGTGCCATCACCGGCACGCTACGGGCCGCCATCAACATTATCGCAGCGAGCGAGCCTGCCCGTATGACGCGTCGGCAATCTTGCCCGCTAAGGTGAGCTGCCTGAAAGCTGGCGACGTTTTCTCAGCGTAGAGGCATCAACACCCCACCAACGCAATTCCCTTTCAAATCTTTGCGTATAGTTGACCAAAAAAATGTACGGGGACGCCTTGTCACCTTAAGACTGAAATTCGTTAGCAATAATTTCTTATTTGTCGTGGGTTTTCTTCGCACTTCTATCTGTGTCTGCATTAATATGTTGTAACTTCTAGGCGTGTTTGCGTCATTTTCATTGCAATTGTCGGTTCATCAACGGACAAATTTCGACTGGAAGCTGCAGTAGGAGGTAGTCGCTAACCCAAGACGGTGCCGACATTTGAAAATATCACATTTTTATGATTTTTCGTTTTAATTCTTCAAGTTCTTGTATAGAAAGCACTTTTCGCACAACCCGGTTGGCAGAGTGTGATGACGTCACAAGGCCAGCCTAGACTCAGCCAAGGTTGAAACAGACTCCAGCCGAGGGTTCAACTTCTCATTGAATTTTAAAGTTTTTCTGCATTAGACGCGACATGTGGACGACGCGATTAATCGCGCACCTTCCATATAAGAGCACACGCAATAAAAAAGAATGCGTCTCTTAAGCGGGACGTTTACTGAGGATGATCGATGACACATAGGAGTTTTAGGCAGTGGCTTATTTCTTAAGGAAACTATCACAATAGTCCAAACGCCCTAAATAACTGCTTCAAATCTACTACATGAAATGGAAGTGGTCTGTAAGTGGAGGAAGTGCTCGAACTAACAAAACAGGCACTGATGCCGCATGCATACATATGTGCTGTGGGACCAGGCCCAGTGAGAGCACGGTCTAGGAACCGTCGCGCATAAATTTAAAGGCGCCGGCGCAACTATGTAATTTCCTATTTCTTTCTTTTCTTTATTCTGGTCGCCAAATATATAATGCGCATATGAGTTGCGGCGCAAGAAAAAAACGTGAGGGAACTGGGGCCGCCGCTCAGATTTCCTAGTGAGTGCGCCTTCATTAAAAGTCCGTGTGATTTAGAACGCGTATGTCCGGCGAAAAAGGGATGGTAGCGGCAATTTGGGCGTGTTATTCAACACCATTCTTTTAGCTGTTCCTAGCACGTTCAAGAACAGTATAAAACAATAAAAGCACCTAAGAGCAGCAAAAATATTCATCATCATCGTCGGCCTAGCTACGCACACTGCAGGACAAACAACTTCGTCCAGTATCTATATAAGGGGCCTTATAATGGGCAGGCTGGGGCCAGCTAGGCCCGAGAGCGTCCCAGTCTCATCTATCAATCCGGAATTTTACCGCCCCCTTCTATGTTTACCTCAATCTAGAATCCAGTCAAGTTAACAATCGTCGATACTCTTGTTTTAAAATAGATCACCTGCCCTTACCGATTGTTTCTTTTTGATTTAAACCAGAATAGTACTGACTAGCGTTTGTTCCTTAACCCACTATGCTCTCTTCCTGCCTGTTATAACAGCGAAGCTGCCCTTACGAAATGATCTATAGTTAGCATATAGACAGCTTATAGATTCTATTGCCAGCCTATAGTTATTTCATTTTGTCTGTTAATAGTATATAGACAAAAGTCTACTAAAAGTGTATGGCCATAAATATAGAGTTTGTCTATAGACCTATAGACTGTCTGTCGGATTTGTATTTCCTATAAACTGTTCTCTAGGGTTTCTCTATAGAGAGTTTATAGACCTTGTATACAGAAGTCTATGGACAGTCTATATACTGTCTGAAGAAATTTTTGTAAGGGTGTATACCTCTACCGACCAAAGCAATTTTCATGTCGTCAGCAAAAACCCCAGGAGTGCAAAAATACCAAGATATGTGAGACAGGCGTCGTCTCCTTTCCTTAAAACCAACTTTAATGGTTTATGGGGAATTTAACGTCCCAAAGCGACTCAGGCTATGAGGAACGCCGTAGTGAAGGGCTCCGGAAATTTCGACCACCTGGGGTTCTTTTACGTGCACTGACATCGCACAGCACGCGGGCCTCTAGAATTTCGCCTCCATCGAAATTCGATCGCCGAGGCCGGGATCGAAACCGCGTCTTTCGGGCCGGCAGCCGAGTGCCATAACCACTCAGCCACCGCGGCGGCTAAAACCAACTTTCAGTTCGTATTCTTTTACTTACGGCGCGGCGTGGTTGTCCACCAAGATATATGCGGCAGGCGCCATTTTCTTTTCTAGAAAATTAGTTTTTGGGGAAAGAAAATGGCGCAATATCTGTCTCACATCATGGCGGACACCCAAAGGGGGCCCTAAGGGAAAAGATAAAGAAGCCACTAAGATAAAAAAGGAAGAAACAGGTGCCGAGCCGCCTTGGGATCGTTAACGAGCCACCGTGGCGGGTATTTGCTTCTTTTAAATTTTCCAACGGGCAAGGCGTCGCACCGAACAGACCATAGCGTTCCGTGCACTCCTTGGCAATGCTGCAACATGCTGTCGTGTCGCGCTCTTAAATACGAATCATAGAGGTGTCTTAATGTAATAAAAGATAAAGAAGTTAAAAAATCAAGAGTAAATAAAAAAGTACAAAAATACAACATCAAATAAGAAAAATGCAGCTAAAAACTTCAAAAAACAGCTCCGTCTTTAAGAGCGGCACGCGCTGTTGCAGCGTTGACAAGGGAGTCCACGGAACGCAATAGCTCACCTTTGTCCGTTCGGCGCGACGGAGGAACGTAGGACAATTTAAGGGAAGTATGTGACGCCTGACTCACATATTCCAGTGGACACCCAAACCGCGCCGTAAGGGAACGAATATTTCCGACGCACGGTGCTGACAACTAGAACTTATCGTTCCGGTAAACATCAGGTTGGCAGCTGCTTCGAAAGGGGTTGATGTCATTCGAAGCCCTCGTGTGGAGTGCCAACGGCATAATGTAAGATAACGGCACCTGCAAACAATGCGAAGCATGTTCCTTCTCTCCTCATGTCTGCCTTGGTAAAGATTACGGCTGCGTAAGCTACTCCGAATCGAAAAGTACCCAACAGCATATAAATCGTATTACGGTCACGATTACGGTTGCTTTTTTGTGTCCTTGTCGTAAGCAAAAAAACGCCAGGCTGAAAATTGAATCCAAACAGTATAGCTTCGCTGTCCAGCCGCCTTCACAGCGTGGAATGAAGCCAGAATTTTTTTTGTTACACCTATCATTTTTCTTTGCATAGATCGCTAGTCCGCCCACAATTTCAGTTGAACCCATTTGTTTAGCCTCTAATTTTGTGCCTCACAGGCCCGTACCGGTAAGATGCAGCTGTTATTTACCTTTCTTAAGAGAGATGCTGGTAAACTGTCATCCAATATCTGTGTGTACTTTTCTCAAATGAACTCACTAAAAAAGTTTAAACCTGTTCATGGTAATCTAACAGTACCGAGCGCAGTAGATGGGAACATCGAACATTTCGAACCAAATTGTTTTTTATTCTTTGCTCTTTGTTCATCTGAAATATGTTTTGACGATAGTGAGAAAAACAATCATTGCACTGAATAAATGAAGGTTAGGTGGGTGGGCTCTTGCCCGGCTCACCAGCGAAAGCTGGTCTTCCGGCAGTGAGTTGGAAAGCGCCGCCTTCCATTCCGCTGTTCGCAGGTTGTTGATTCTAGCAATATACGGACTGTCCAGGCATGCCTGTATCATGTGTATAAGATAGCCACATCGCCGCATAAGGTGCAATGCGGATCACACGAATTCAGAAGCATATAACTGAATTTGACTGAGCTGATATAAATATATCATTGCCACTTCCTTAGGACGACCCTTTGCTCTGTTTAGAATTTTGTAGAGTTCTGCGTATACTTACCTTGTTAATCCAAAACGCTGGAGTAATTCCCAATAGCTTAATAGAGGCTCTGAATAAATATTTTCCTGCGAATGTTGGGGGACCCGAGTAATAGCGCGCGGGCAGCGGCGTGAGCGCCTTCGTTTCTAACCTCCGCAGAGTGTCCTCGGATTGAAATCACTGTGGACTTTCACTGTGGAAGTCTTTGTCTACACTACTTTGGAGTATTCTTACGTGTTTACGAATCCTGACTATGGTTTAGCTCTGATATGTAGTCCTGGAGTCGGTAATTACACTTGAGACCCGGAGAAATTTTTATGATAAATAAACAAAACAAAACGGAAGAATTTAAAACCGGTTGTATTTGTCACAAGTATGTGTCTGGTGCGATAAATCTTTGTCCATAGTTTATGAATTACAGAATTTCGAAACTTAATTCGGGGATGAGCATTGCCCGCACTAACATCAGACTTTTCGGTTCCCGTGGTTTGGTGATTGCACGATACATGTTGCTTTGCAAGTAAGCAAACATATTTGGCAACATTTCCGTCTAAAAGTTCAGTATTTTCTAGATGGCCAGCCGCCATGGCATGCCTTAAGTTACGCGTTTTAAGTTAAGTTACTCTGTAATTTCCACTGTTGTATAAGAGAGAAAAAACACATGCGCGTGCAGGTAAAACACGCTGAAAAATATTTAAAAATTGCAGTTTGTTGTGCGACGTCTATAGGCGCCCAAAAAGATAAACGGCAAAATTGGAACAGTCTATACAATACAGTTATTCTGCGCATGAGTCTCTTACAAGGAGCATTTAACAAACTTTCTATGCGAAATATGCATCTGTAATGATTTTTGGTTTTCAGTTAAAGTGAGCAGGCGCATGTTAAGCAAACATGGCAAAAAAAATATACGACGCAAGGCTAATTTGTTTATTTTCACACTACA
Organism: Amblyomma americanum; assembly: GCF_052857255.1. Lineage (NCBI taxonomy): Eukaryota > Metazoa > Arthropoda > Arachnida > Ixodida > Ixodidae > Amblyomma > Amblyomma americanum. Next base: position 131,317,607 of record NC_135500.1, read on the forward strand.
ACTCACGTTAACATGGTGGTAGCGAAAGGTGAAAGAGATGATTACCATTTCACTTTGCTTATACGGCTGTGAGATTTGTTAGTGGTGTTAATGTAACTGAGGCAGAAAATTTTGACTGAAACGTAATTTTACAACATGCACATGACTTTAACTTATGTGCCACTAGACTGCGCCAGTCTTCTAATTGCTTTAATATTTGACAGGCTATTTGAACTGTGCGGAAGGACCTTGTGTCACTATTGTTAAGAACAAGTTGCACCGGCATAACGGACGAACACTGGAAAGAGGATGCCGTCTTTCCTGTGTTCAATCTTTATGTCTACGTAGCTTGTTCTTAACAATAGCCATGCACTAACACGCCCAGCAAGAAGTTCTTCTAAATTACCTGGTGTGACAAGCGCACAGTACACTTGGAGCGCGTTTAAATGCAGTAATTAGCGCCCTCTCGCAATGCATGCATTTTATCCAACAGTGAGCTGCTTAAGATGCCAGATGTTTTGCAGACAACTTATGGAACTTAAAGGTCCGTCAGCAATTTCGATTTTTCACACATTCTACAGAGAGAAGCTGCCAATGGCCACGGTCACATATATTTTCTTCATAACTGCAGCGCGATATATAACACGGATAGGTACACCCCTGTGGCAAGGAAACTTCAAGCGATTTACAATGCCATTTCTTCTCTTCCACTTGTCTCCTCATTTTGATATAGTTGCACCGTACACCGACCCACTCACGGCCTTTAAACAGCTAAAGGCTATCCGTCGCACATTTCACAATTACGAGAACCATTCAGAAAGTAATGCCTCCAAGTCTCTCTACTTGACCAGTAGTACTGAAAACATAACGAACTCTGCATAATTAGTGCACCGATGTTTGTGCTATAGAATGTCACTTGCTTCATCTTACTATCTCTTCTCATAGGAGAGTAATGGAGCAATCCAAGGCATCCAGTCGTGACATCCGGTTGAAACTGAGGGCTGAAACTGAGTTTCTGAGAGCTGAAGGTTGTGCGCCCATCAACATTATACGCCTTCTGACTGCTGTTTACAAGGATGCCTGTATTGACGTCAGGACTGTGCAGAGGTGGGTGATGACAGTGAAAGACCAAGATCTAACCTCATCAAAGCTCCAGGATCAGCACTGAAGTGGACGGCCCGCAACGACCTCTGATGGGAATCTTAACATCAGGTGGATGAGTTGATTTGGGGCAACCACATTATCAAGCAACAGGAGATCGCACCGCTTACCATGTGTATTGATTCAGTGAACCACATCATTTAAGGACTTCCTGTGTTACAAGAAGATTTACGCTTGTTGGGTGCCACGGAAACTTACGAATGACATGAAAGTGTCGAGGAAGAGAATCTGTCAGCAGCTGCTCCTGCGATATGAACAGGAATGTGACCACTTTCTTCGAAGACTTTTTACTGGTAACTAGTTGTGGATACACCATTACGATCCAGAAACGAAGCGTCAGTCGACGTAGTACCGCCACACGTGCTATCCTGTGCAAAAAAAAAACTAAGAGCTCGCATCTGATGGCAAGGGTGTTGTTGACTTTCTTCTGTGATTGGGATGGTATTGTGCATGCTGAATTTCTGCGGTACGGTGAGACAAAAACCTCAGACCGCTACGTTGACACTCTAAAGAGTCTACGGGCCAGATTGCAACACACTCGAAAAGGTGCGCGCAAGCAGGCAATTCTGCACCGCGACAATATTCGTCCGCACGTAAGCCACAAAAATCAGGAAGCACCGTAGCGCCTGAGGTTCACTGATATTCTGCCTCACCCTGCTTAGAGTCTGAGTCTTGCGCCCTGCGACTTTTGGCTCTTCTCCAAATTTAAGGATCCCCATAAGACGCAACGTTAGAGTTTGGTACACGGATGTGGATGCAGCAGTCCTGCAGTGATCAATGGTGTCGCCATTAGCCACCACAATTCTTCGCCGACGGAATGAAAAACCTTGTTTTGCGTTGGCACAAGTGTGCTGCCCATAACAGGGGCTATATTGCAAAATGCTGCCCCTATTGGTAGCTGACTTTGTACGGTTTCCACTGATAGCTACATCGGGGCTATCTGCCAAAGACGAATAAAGATATCACCATGGAGGCTTTACTTTCTGAATCCGCCATTCTTTTCATCAGCTCTGCCCACAATACTACTGTATGTGCGCATCCAAGGGATCCGCGTCCATCACTATCCACATAATGTTCATTTGGATAGTGTGACACATCTTCGCACATCAAATGACCCGCCACTTGTCCCTGTTGCCCCAGATGCCTTCCTACGACATGTACCTGAATTAAGCAATTCTACGGCAGAAAACACGCGCACTGATTCCTCCGTGTCCGCTCAGTCTCCACTCTTGTCTCAGTCTGGAGGAGGACTTATTCGTGCGTCGGATTGGGGAGCGCCTCAGTGATGTCCGATAGCTCCTTTGGACGCTACCATCTAAGGATTCTATGTAAAAACACTTCCGAAGGCAGGCGGACTTGCGGTCAAACCGTGAATGTGACCATAAAAAGTGGGCCACATACAACAGGCACATAGGCAAATTTTGCGTCTCAGATAAGCAAACTCACTCTATACACCGTCTTCTTTCTCTACATCTTCCCTTTTTAAACCTATTCCTTGTGCAACACTTTTAGAATATAAAAAAAGCTAGGACATTGCGCACGACAAAATATCTGATTACGTCTATTTGGGAGCCCTTCAGGCTTGATATCATAGCTCTTTTCCTGTGTGTTTTGGCAGGCCTCTCATTAAAGTGTCCATCAGTTCTAATCATTCAGTCTCAATGGTCCCCGGAAATATGTTTATCACCCTCACTTATCAGATGCATTCTAGAGAGCCCCAAATAAACCTGCTTCTCATTTATTACCCGTCCTGAACAGTATGTTCCTCCCTCTAGAGAGATAGCTATAGAGTACAGAAAAGAGAGACAGCTGCATCTCTTTACTGTACTCTATAGCCAGGACATTCTCTTTGGCTTGGCTATTTTGTCTCGGCTTTTGATTGCGTGCCAAACCACCTCAATTAGTGTCATTCATCGGTGTCTGTGGTACCTTCGACGGGTAACAATAATACCGATTCATTTCTTTTTGTGTGCATTCATTTCTTAGAAAAATCATTTTCAATTAGTAATATTTCACTTTCCCTCCTGCTCCTTATATCTTTTCCGCTCGCTCTCGTTTTCTAGCTCGCCACCGGCCGGCCTTCTGGGACAGGTTCCTGCCGAATGAATTTTCCGCAGGATTGGTGGCACTGAAATGTTGGTGGCCTGCTTTACGGTTAACGCGCTTGGTATTCAGCACTCGCTGAGCTCTGAAAATGTGCCCAGGTATAAATGAGAACATTTGTTCTCCTGCTTGCATACCTGACAGCCCCGGGAACCTGCAGAAACGCTTCTTGCTCTCACGGCCACCATTAAGAGCCGCGCTGCACTGAACAATCAAACTACTTTGGGAATTGATATTGTTTAGTACAGCTCAAGTGTTTTCTGTGGCCGTAGGAAAGATTTGGTGCAAGCGCAGAAATCACTTCTTAGGAGAGAGTTTGCAGCAGTAAGAAAAATCAGCTATAATGATAACCATTATCACACAGAATCTCTTCGGGCTCACAAGTGGTCAAAATAACATTTATAAAATACTCTATGTAGCAGAAAGAGCAGACCTGTGGCGAGGGTGGGTTAGCTAGCGCTAGATTCGCTGCCATTAAAATATGTCCTCACCACACGTTACGCCGTTCTATATTCATCTGCTTTATGTCACGTAACATTTAATGAAGGCGCCGACGATCCTCGTCATCCCAGCTTCGGTCCTTTCTTGCCTTTCGTCTACCGAAGTTTTTGATGAGCGCTCGTAGTTTGCAACTCCCGGCGCTGCCCAAGCCTGCCAGGCCCATCTCGACCCAACCTCGGTGGTATTCCCTGCCCCGTCCACATGCCTCTACAGAAAACATGAGGACATGACGATTATGACCCCACTGATTAACAACCGCCGCCACCTACCTAGCACCCTAACCACAACCAAGACTGGTGAAAGAGCACCCACGCCACTGCCGTTGGGTGCGTCAATGCACCTCGGCCGTTGGCAACTGTTGACTGGTGGGTCGGCACCCTTCGTGGACCTGGCTTCATCTGCCTATATCCTTTGTAGTGGCGACAAGCTATTCTGCTTTATATCTTTCTAAAACAATTCCTTCACGACCCCCTCATTTCCCGCATCTCATGACAGCGACATCCTTCCTTGTTTGCGATCTGGACAGTCGCTCTGTGGCGCCGGGTCATGTCACGGGTTAGAAAGAAGAAAAATCGAGCAGTGGCGCGGGCTGAGCGCTCCCGTTAGGCCTGTAATCATGAAATCCTGCCAAAATGTCCTTCGCGCCTCCACCCATGAAGTTCTTCACTGTCACTGAGCCTGTTTGCATTTCTACATACATCATATACACTGATTCCGTTGCGCCTAATCGCTTGCTCCAGCGCCGGCTAATTTACTCCGAGTTAAAAGAACTATATGATGCTGTATACTCTTTGACTCTCTACTCGATAGCTCGAAGGTAGCTCCATGGCCATGCAGGGATCTCAGGAATTGAGCAGGCTGATCAGCTAGTCCGCAATACGCAGCAGGGCGCCTGTGATCTCCTTTTCAAGCCTCCTACACGTGCCGAGACGCTGGCCTACAAACACACAGTTAGGAATCCCTACCAAAAATTTAAAAGTTCGTACCGATACGTACCCCGCCCCTATCAAAATCTCAACATTGCCCAAGCCTTTACACTTGGTAGAATTCAAACAAGCACTCCCATTAAACGTTGACTTCCATTTTGTATCTGCTGTAGCCGTTCCTGTTCTAAGTGTCCTGCCCTACATGCTAATCAAGAACATTGCCTTTTCTCTTGTCCAGTTGCTCTATATAGTTACATCTCCTTCCCTTCACCCCTCCCTGGAGTGCCATGATTCCGTGGGCGGCGCTGGAAGATCAGCTTGTCTTGGTCAACCGGGAGGAGTATATGACGAAAGCTTAATCTGAGTTTATCTCTTTCTCACTCCATCACCATCCGTGATGCCATCTTGTATTTGTCGGCTTGCCGCAACCTAACCCTGTTTCCAATGAGTTACGTGGTGTATGTACGTTACTACTGCCTACAGATGACGCTAGTTACTGGTATCCAGAAAAGCTGGGCATGCTTTCTCCTCTGCTTTTCTGATTAAATTCGTTTTCCTTCTTTAAAAAACTGTATAATGTTTTGTCTTTAACAGCGAACATGAAATTTTTAGCCAGCCACGAGACAGGCAAAAAAATAACTACGGGCATAATACTACCGGTAACGTAAAAATAGGCGACACTGAGTCACTGCATGCCGTAACTGGTTTGGTTGTCAGGTATTACCGAACGTGCTCCGCTTGTTACCTCAAGCTTGGCTTTGCTTATGTCGACCGTATTAACGCGATAGCCTTTAATGGCTCATACTCGCGCTGACCGTCCGTCCGTTACATCGCCACCTAGGTCACGTGACCTTGTGATATCACGTGATCTTAACCAAATAGAAGCTCAAAGTTCAAAACAAAAAGCAAGTGTATTCTATCGACCTAAAGTCCTAAAGGAAACGTGACCTTAAGACCGCCTAAATATGTATAATTTGGGTAAGCACGGCAAATTCAAATCAGTACAACGGGTCGCAAACGGCTTTCACCTTCCCGCAGTTAAGAAATACCTAAGTGCCTTCAACGAATTTTTTGTGGCATTGGTTCACTTCGCAGTGGTTCTGGCTGGTAATTGCAGGAGAGACAACGCGCATAGACTCCGGAAGCGAAAGCAAAGTGGGCATTACGCAAAAAGGTAGCATATTACCCTCCGGCAGGATGCACTGAATGGGAGCTTAGCGAAACATGACATTCTATCAACTGTGGAAGCGTTCTTGCTCTCGTCTCCTCGTTTCTGTCATCCCCGCTGAGATCTTGCTGTATTCTCGTCTTGTTGTAAACGCTTTCAGCACGCTACGCCATCTGTGCTAGCAGGAAAAAAAGAAAACGGGCCCTCTTGGTCTCTGCACTTATCGGTCGCATGTGACATAAACACCGCCATATAAGAAGTGAAACAGCACGAGGGTTGGGAGGTATGGATAGGAGCAGCTGGGCCAAAAGCTCTCTGTCCACAATTGCTATAGAGACCTTGGATAGATTTCGGAGATTTTTGTCTGCGCGCCAGAAAGGTTGTCCTCAAGCATAGTTCCTGAAGCGGGTAAATGCGGTGCCATTGTTTGTGTACGCGTTACACAGACACGCCACCACTTCTGTCATACGGCCCTTTTTCTCAATGACGGCAAATGATCGCGCGGTATGAGGAGGGAGTGAAAGGAGTCGGGGAGAGATGTGTACGGAGAAATTTGGCCGGCACTGTCATCAAGACCGCTCAGCGTCATGTGGAGGTGTTTGTTGACGCCGGATGGCTCTGCTATAGCTTCTAGAACGTTGGGCTGCGAAAGAAGAACAGATGTGCGTTTGTGATCACAGAAAAGCGTGGAAACAAACCCTACATGCGCACACGCAAGTGAACAAAGGGATTGTTTTGAGAGAGAACGCCGTCTGTGGCAAGCTTCATTCTACCCTTGAAGAGTATTCCTGCCGACCAAGAATGATAACATTAACAACACAAGCAGTAAAAGTAAAGCACTTGGCGGAAATGATTACCAAGAGGATGAAGGAGAGAAATGAGCAAACGGTGGCAATGGTTGTTTTATGAGGGCAATTCTGGCAATATACCGTGGAAATGATAGAGTGTGAGGATGATTGTTTAATCCGACCGTAATTGGTTTTGAAACTGTGGTACAGCCTTGGTAAAAAGTGGCCATACCATAGGCCCATCTCGTGATCTTTACGGCAGGGCTTTTATCATACCCTGGAAGCTCAGAATCTCTCGAGGATGAGGGCTGTGGTCCTCGTTACTCGCGGCTTTGACTTCCTGAATGGCTCTATATATGCTCCACTACGCCGCTAAAAGCCGAAGCCTGCGGCTTAAAAAGATTCAGCAAACATCCTTTTAAATACAGGCTGACACTCACGGTTACCCTTTCCCTCTATGGTAATAAAAAAACGTTGCCGAACTGTCACTTCTGAATCACTCTACTTTTTCCTGGAGTTCACTTAGAAGGTACTTACGCGATGGCACCTAAAGTCTTCGAAGTGCCGGTGAGAAATTCAGGTCAGGAAAGTAAAGTATCGATTGCAGAAATAGAAGCTCAGACTTCAAAACAACAAGCAAGTGTATTCCATCTCCCTAATGTTTCTTTTGTTATTGTTAAACAAGCCCAATGGAATAAAGAGTGCAGGTCATGGTCTTTTAAGTTATTTACAGAAAGCGAAAATAGGGGCGCACGCGCCTTCTCTGGTGACCAAAGCGTTCACGCCGTGAAACCAGTGTGATCACATGTGTTGGTGCTAACCAATAATTTAGAGCCGTTTCAGGAGAAAACCATTCAGGTATGCCTGCGATCTGAGTGACATGATGGGGTTTGGTAAGACTTGTCTCTCTTACTTGATAGGGGAGTTACAATCCTATGTAATTACCTTCTCAATCATCAGAACGCGTGATCGTTCAGAGAATGTGGTGACGTTGTAATTCTAGTGCTTCATTATTCAAGGAGGTATTCTGGAAACTGAAGTGTAGTAGAAGGCAAACTTCCCATCGACAATTGCGGTATGCAAACTTCACCTGCTACCGCTTTAGGTTTATGTCTTTTGTGTCTTACTTGCGGCACGTTTAATATCCGCTGGCTGAGTTTATATCTTGCTGCTGGATCTTTAAGGTTTTTGTATTTCAAATAAAGTCGTTATCTCTCTCTTTCGTTAAATTCCCCTGTCTGCACTTTGTCCTATGAGATGGGGTGTTCGGGAGGACTCTATAACATTTTGACTACCTGAGACTTAACGAGAAGTAGCGTCGATCAGAGCAGAGTCGTTTTTGCCTTTTACATTCATCGAAATAAAACTGTCGCCGAAATTTGATCCAGTTACCAAGGGCTGAAGAGGAGACTGCCTTAGGCACAGCTTCCCCACGGAGGATAAGTGCTGGAGCGTTTTTTTCTGCGACGGTACAAAAGCTTTGTGAAAACCAAATTTAAATCTTCTACAGCATTGACTTAACGAAGAAATGATAGCTTAATTCGACCAAGTAGTAGAAAGTAGTCGACACTACTTGTCCCAACAAGCTGCCAACTGGGTGGAAAGCGTAAGAACAATTGCCTTCACAACGTCCCCTATTGGTACTGACTGCGAATTAAACTAACTACGGAAGCACTGCGCAGCGATACCCCCTCCACCGTCTCCAATACAAAAAAATAAACCCGAAGACCCAGAAAAAAGTTGTAGGCATTCGAGTAGCGACGCCAGCTGGCGTGACTCAATCGTTTTCTTAGATATTGATTTTTAAGCCCTGTCGTGAAAGGCCTGCTACACCCGCACTTAAAAAGCGGACGTAGAATTGGCAACACGTAATGCGTTCAATGCTTTTAGGAGCGCATGACGAGCTTAGCGCTAGCAACGGCCGTGTACCTTTTTTGGCAGTGCCGCTACACTCTTGTATGAATGTCGGAAAACCGAATTTTTTCTAGATAATTGCCTCTCAATTCTCGAAAATTTTCAGGTGACCAAAGCATTACTCTTCTCTCTCTCAAACTGGAACGCAGTAGCAGAAATGGTGCCTGCTTTTTACACTTGTTCCTTAAGCTCTTTCTGGGTTTCCTTTTATAACTAAAGAAACGTTTCACCACTCCTAAGGAGGATCTATATTAATAAATACAAATCCTTTAGAGAGGTCTGCCACTAATTTTTCAAGATGTGCTGTTCGAGGGAAAAAGATGTTTTTTTTTTGCCAAAGTAAAACCAATGTTGGCCGACGTCATATAACAGGTGGATTACATAGCAAGTAAGCTGGTTAACAAAATTCTAATAATTACCTTTTCACTAACACAGATTGGGACCTGGCTCGTAATAGAGGTTTGTAGCTGAGCATCAGTAGTAGCCATATCTGTTTTCCAAATTTCAAAAACGTCATCGCCCTCGGCGCTTTGGCTCACTAAATTTTCTTTATTTCTTGCGTATCTCGCAAGTCGCGTGCCTGCTGTTTGCGCACAGCGACCTCTAACAAAGCGCGTCAATCACTCGCACGTATGCCACGTGATCTTGTATGCCCCGCCCACTCTGCGCTGCTCGCCGCTAATCACTGCTCCTGCCCCCTTCCGAGGCGAGTAGAAGGTCCAGTGACACGTGCGCCGCGTAGTGCCGTTCAACAGGCGTGCGGCGCTTTGCTACGTGTGCGCGCCACTTTCGAGTTGTGCGACAAATGTATAAAATTTCATGACCCTCAGCGAAGACTGTAATCGCGTTTTCTTAATTGTAAGAACTGATATTGCTGTTAGTAAATGGCCAGCTGCATATCTCTAATGGCAAGTAAGCTGCCCATCTATAATAGGCAAAAAGTTAATTATTCGAATTGCGACAAGGATGGTAATACTGCGCCGTAAAATTTATTTTTTTTCCTTAAAAAGCCCTTTTTTTAATTATGACGGTATTTGCTGAAGCACCCACTTAAATATCAACGCCGTTTCACGGACGTTACATACACCAATACTTAACTGCCTTCAGTACTGATATCCAGAGAAAAGGTATATTAGCGCCTTACTCACTTTCATCAGCCGCATATATGTTGATATCACTCTAGTTTTTTTATTTATTTTCTAGGTTTTATATTAAATCACCAGATCATCTAAGTTACGTGCAATTGCATCAAGCCGTAAATTCAGCATGCAGCATGTCCCCCCCTCTCTGCCGTACAGTCTCCAAAGCACAGCTTCTAGTGTTGAAGAACAAAAACAAAAACATTGCGCTACTTTTGTCTTTTTCAATTCGATTATGGAGTATAAAAGTTTTATTCAGCATAGGCTTCTTCTCTGTTTTGTTCCTATTTGCTTCCAACTTTCTAACAGGGAAGATGAGAAATGTTGACATTCAGCAAACTTATGCGCTGCTACCTCCGCCGGCAGGCGACTGATCTCACCACCGACGCCCTCGAGCGAATGAGCCGCCTTCCTGGTACTCAACTCTTTCGCCCGCAAAGGGTTCCAACGTATCGCGACCACTTCCCCTTTTGATCACCATGCCCTTTACTTCTTCCGAATGGCCGCATCAAAAAAAGGCTCGTTGCCAGGGTAACGCGAACTCTGCGGATGCAACACCTGCAGTTGCCTTCGCCATTTCTCTTTCCGCGCCTCCTCCAAGCCACCCGGTGCTACAGTTTACGGTGCACAGTAACGTTATTCCTTTCCTCGCTTTGACCATCGTAAGCCCGTCCCAGCTTGCAGGGACGACTTTTGAGCTAGTGCGTGGCATAGGTTAGGTAAAACAGACACCTTACCGTTTGGCATGTTCTCTTGCTGTCGCGGCCGAGGTGCGTTTGCAAAGTTGAAATTTCAGCCGAATGATGATTCCTCCATTTTGCCTCGCTCTTCTTTTTGCTCATCATCTGTTAAGTTCATCAATTTATTACTTTTTGTGATTCTATTAGAGTCGTATCATGTCATTTTCTTCTCATTGATTTTCGGGAACGTGTACGGGCCTCTGTTGCATATTCCTGAAGAAGAAGAGATCCTTAAATGCTTAACACGCGCATTTCACACTTGTGCTCAGCTTTACCTCCTCTCTCACAGAGTCTTTCCTCGCTTTGCTTGCTTTATTTTCTCTCTTCCTACCCTTTCTTTTCATGCGCCCTCCATTAATTGACGAGTCAGAATAATCCTCTCGTTAAAACCGCCCCACGTTTCTATTTCTTTCCTTTCATCTTGTTAATTACCGCGAGTACTGCTTCTAGCCTGTAGCTTCATGCCTATCTCTTTATTACATCCCCTCATCCCTCTATCTCCCGCAATGAAGGGATGCCAACTGGAGGACACTTCTGGTTAATCTTCCTAGCTTATCTGTTCTCTCTATCATTGCTAAAACTCCGGAAACAAAACCAGTGAAACTGAGAAGCAGTGTCCTATTTCCAGCAAAACTGACGTCGCGTGGTCGCCACGCTCGCATCCGGGGTCGATGTTGCTAGTAGGGCTGAAATACTTCCACTGCTATCTACGATCTTTCTTGCCTTTTACAGTTCAAAGAACGCCCTTTGATGTTCCAGCGATCATTATAACAACTGTGTTACAGCGAGCAAAAAATCACTGAACCAAAAAAAAAATGAAACTTAAAAACTCTGCGGCTCATTATGAACAATAAAATCACCGCTTTGAGGCCCTGCCACTCATCAGGCATGCAGTATCCCACTTCAGAAACTAGCAAAATGCGACGCGGCCCTCTGCGGGACAGCTGCATGAAATAAGGAAGAAATAAAAGTTTACAGTATCACATTTAGTGAGGAATATGGAGCAAGAAAATTTTCTTTCAGCAGGATTTTAACCTGGCTAAGCGCATCCTCAACATCAGTGGTATAAAGGTCTCTACGCCATTAGGCTTCCGACAAAGAAACAACCGCTCCTTGGAGTGCAGTCAGAGCAAAACAAAATGATAGTTATCATATCCAGACACCGCCTAAAAAAACGCGTACGAGACAAAACGTAATGACCAAGGCCATTAGAGAGCTGGCGCACCAGCCGTCTCAAATTTTCCGCTTCCGCCGATCCATTCTTCTCTTTCTTCTTGGAAGCCAGGCGAAAAAGATAAAAAAAAACGGATGTACTTTTCTTAAAATCACTGAAATGAACAAGCCTATAGCACAACACCGTGTAATGGGCTTCCGTGGTACCACTCGTCTATTACTTCAGAACCGGGTGCGGGGTAAAAATGGAAGAGCACAGACATTAAACTTGTCGTATGTACGGTCACGAAGAAAGACAAAATTGCCCGCACTCTCGACCATAAAGAGGATATAGAAAAAAAAATTCTGGAGGGTGCACGGTTATCAAAGGCGGTGTCGGATTTTCTTGTCTGCGGTGCAGCTCAAGTTTCTCAGCTCGGTTATCGGCGAAAGCAATTTGCTGCGACCTTTATGTGGGCCTCATTTTTTGTTGTTTGCGGAGGTAAATTTTGCCTTTGAATGGGAGAATCGAGGTAAAAGAATAACATATTCTACAGCATTGCCAAGTTCTTGTTAATCAGGCATTCTTTGCGGTCACTCAGGTGTAATACAATGCCGTAAAAATGAGAAATCCCTGTCCACCCAATAACAAATCTTGGCTTTGCCATAGCATTCTTCGTTTTAGCTCTGGCATTGGTACTGGCGCCAATACCACAGCAGTTTTCTCGTGTCAATGTCGTCACTTCAGAGCTTTGTGGTCAATTTCATGCGCTGCGAACGAGTACAAAACTTTAGAAGGAGGCTAAACGCAAAGCCAGGTTTTGATCACTGCACAAATTTAATGATTTATGGTTTATGCGACTTTAACGTCCCAAAGCGACTCAGGCTGCCGGACGGCGTAGTGGAGGCCTCCAGAAATTTCGACAGCCCGGGGTTCTTTAACGCCAAATTGTCGTGCCATTCTTACCAAATTTATAAGCTCTTCAAATTATGGTCTATGCAGTTTGCTCATGCAAAGTGTTCTATCATTTCAAGCGGTCTGGTGGGATATGGGGAGACTCTCTTTGCGCCGAAAAAATAAAAACCTACCATGGTTAGAAGATAGATGGCTCAATGGCAGCTGAAAGTGCCATCAGAGGTAAGTAGCGCCACAGCAGTATAAAAAAGAATTTTTAATTACACTTAAATTTAGGGTAAAACTGCATTGAACAGGAAAAAAAACTTGCGCACACGGAAGTTGCAGCTTAGTTTTGAACGTAGCCACTATGACAAACCAGTTTTGGGGAAGAACTGTCACTTAACTGCCTATTTGGTTGAATTATTTATTACTTAATTATTTTCACAAAAAATGGCATGAATGTGTTTGTGAGAGTCGCTACAAAAAGCGCACAACCTCTACAGATAAAAGACAACGTAGACACATGCAACATGATTCCCAGTAAAGACACCCAATATTTCCCTCTAAACAATTACAATCATAGAAACGCAGAAAATCTTTCGAGCAAAAGGAAACTACAGAAGGCCCGAAACTGACACGCATTAGTACTAGACATAAAGATTACAAATTAAAACCTGAAAATTGAGACTAAAAAGGAAAAATACAGCTTTCCTGATAAATTGCAAGTACATGTCCGTAATTGAAAAAAAAATGGGCTGCCAAACATCTCATTCGCACGAGTGCGGACTGTAACAGCCTCCTCCTCCTCAGAACCCTAGATACCGTGCACATCTTTCCTAGAGACTTGAGGAGAAGAAGAAGAAGAAGAATAATGCCATCGAATAGAATAGGCTCGTGGCCGGTTGCCACTGGTCACGTGAACGTATGAAATAAAACATATGCAGAATCAATCAAATGAACTCATAGACTCGGTTCCTAGTCACGTTCTTTCAATTCTACATCACGTACCCATTTATTTGTGAAATTTAGTTACATTACGTGACCGGACCTAAAGTATTTTTTTCATGCCTTTTACGCAACAAAATCAAATCGGTGCATTTTCTAACACCAGCTTGTAGCCGAAAAGCACAAACCTCGTTCTCCTAATTTAACGGGATTTCATTCCTCGCGCCTAGAACGCAGGGAGTGGCACAAATATTGCGGTAATTATTCGGTGCAATAAATACTGCATAATAATGAGCTAAAAATTAAATTTTCTTTCTGAGGCACCTGCCTCACTACTTAAATAGCTGGGGCAGGTTTAGGTTATTCTTGGAGAAATTTCGTTAAAGGGGTGCAGATAATATGTCTTTGAGTGTTCGTTTTTTTTTTGCCTTGAAAGAGGCCGTAGGGCTCATTAATCATGAAAATCAGGCTAACACACCCGCGTACTTCGTTATTAATTAATTAGAAAATATTTTCTACCGGAAGTTGCCGGCCTAGTTGGCGCCAGCGCTGAAGTGTACCTTAAGGTCGGGGTCGACCTGCCTGTCTGGACTACCATTATGCTGACAACGTCAGCGTAGCCGGCAAACACTGGCTGTTCTTGAAGATAGCCACTTGGTTCGGTGTCGTGGCAATAATTGGGGCGAGTGTACTTTGATATCAGTGGATGCCGGTGGAAATGCCGAGCGTTTCTTCGGACAACAATGAAAATCCTTTTAAATCATGTTCAACTCAATGGCTGCTACTGAAACTCTTGCTAGAAGCCATCGCTTTATGCCTATTGAACAAAGGATTTGATCTGTATGAAATTGAGGTTTTGTGTCTGTACCCCTTTAATACTGTTTAGAATGTGGAAACGAATGTAGGAAGCAGAAAGGACGAAAGAAATAAAGAAAGTAAGAACGAGAAGGGAAGAGAGTAAGACCTAGAAAACGTAGAAAGGAATTAAAGGAAGAAAGAACGGAAGAACGAAGGAAAGAAATAAAGAAAGAACGAAAGGAAGAAAGAAAGAGAGAAAGAAAGAAAGAGAGAAAGGAAGAAAATATGTAAGGAAATATACAGTCAACGCTGATCATGTGTCTTTACGGATAGATCATTCACTTAAAGTTAAAGAATACAGATGCCGGACTCACCTTTTTAAAATGTCATTTTTAATAAATAATTAATAATTGGTTTTTGGGGAATGGAAATGGCGCAGTATCTGTCTCATATATCGTTGTACACCTGAACCGCGCCGTAAGGGAAGGGATAAGGGAGGAAGTGAAAGAAGAAGGGAAGAATGAGGTGCCGTAGTGGAGGGCTCCGGAATAATTTCGACCACCTGGGGATCTTTAACGTGCACGGACATCGCACAGCACACGGGCGCCTTAGCGTTTTCCTCCATAAAAACGCAGCCGCCGCGGTCGGGTTCGAACCCGGGAACTCCGGATCAGTAGTCGAGCGCCATAACCACTGAGCCACCGCGGCGGGTTAATTTTCCCCAAAGACAATTTCGGAATGGAACAAGCTTCCCGGGGTAGTAGGGTCCATACTATCAGATGATTCAATTTCTTCCATGCTGTGACGGTTTCTTTATTTTTTATGTATAATAATTGCGTGTTCTTTCTATCTGAATGTTATATTTTTTTTATGTAACCACCTGCATGCGGTGGTTTTTGTGTAATTTTTCTTTGTAAACCCCCCACTGCAATGCCAGACAATGGCGCTGTGGGTACGATGATAAATAAATGATGAATAAATCAATAAATAAATAAATAAAGAAGAAAGAAAGAATTAAAGAAAGAAAGAAACAAAGAAAGAAAGGCAATATTGAGCAGTGCGGCGTAGTACTTCCCACGACTGGAATAGTATCTCCGACATCGCAGGCCACGCCAAAGCCGAGATGATGGAGTGCGCGTTCCTCGGTTGAAAAGAAAAGCAGTTGTTCAGCGACCGCTGCTCTTCAGTGATGGATTACGGTACCGGTGCGTACTACCTAGTTTCCAAGAGGTTGGAAAAAAATAATTCTCGGTGCCTTGTGGTTTTCGATCCTGGAACGCAATCGATCTCCTATTACTTCTGCTGTTGTCTTTTCCTCGCATTGCTTGTCTTAATTTTTTTTACATACTAAGAGCAAACTTCAATGTAGTCCTGAGCATGCGCCTACACTAGCAAGAAAGCGTCCATGGGTTAAGATGAGGTGTTAGTAATAGAATCACAGCAGGCGAAAATAATTCTTTTGTCCTCAACTGCTGTGCGCGTTATAACCGAGAAGTGGCGTTTGCAGATAAAAATTCGCTGCTATAAGCGCAGAAAAAGCACATAAACCTCCACTTGACAACAGTAGTTTCCTGTTCTCTGCAAGAACATCATCTCGAAGATAGCCCAATTTGGGCAGGGAGGACATGAATAGAACAGAAGTGAACAGGAGACAACCGCTATCAGGACTGTTCGAAACATGATGCCGGAAGTCGTAAACACCACACGTGTACGTCATTCAAACACAACGTGCACATTTCGATCCAAAGCAAAGAGCGACAGATGGCGCGTTTTAGGAATATCTTCCGGAATTTCACGGTCGTAAGCTACTTTGCCCCATCCATTTCTTCTCGCGTTTTCGAGGTCGTATCATCTGCCGCATCATTGCTCTCATATCCGCGTGCGATGTCTCGGGAATATGGCTGCTGTTCAGGGGATGGTGATGTGAGGAACGGCGCTGGTGGCCTCTTTCTGCAGGCTCCGGCGAGGCCGACATGGCTATTCTGCTCCTGCCGTGCTTTCAGCCACTCGGACGCAGATGGTGATGACGCGTGTCCTAACAGCAAGAAAAGAACAGTCGATCTCGGAAAGCACTAGTCATTGTATCATTGATAGCTTTTGAAAATCTCGGAAAACTTAACCAAACCACAGTAAAGGTTGTATGTCCTCATAAAATAATGCCGTCTCGAGCACCCCCCAATCAAGCACTGGAATACTTTACGGCCAAAACAGGGCAATTGTAATATGTATTTTTTCAGATACTGCTGGGGACACTGCGCAGGTAACCATTATATTTATTAAATAGAAGTGGTGTTTCGTTTTATTTTATTTATTTAGAGATACTGACAATCGACTAGGGATTTTAACATAAAGGGCATTCGGAACAAAGTATATCATAGTAAATCTGCAACAACTTTAATGAATTATTGATGCAAAAAGTGAACAACAAAAAAGACAAAAGGGAAATATAAAGCAACTACAGTGCCGCACTTAATAAAGGTTCAATACATAGAAATACACTCATGTGATACAGGAATAGGATCTTCGGAATGTACATTAATTTACAAACGTGATCACATATTTGGTACGTGGAATATAAGTGTAGATTAGAATCACATAAACACTGGTTCAAAAATCGACATGGCAATAACAAGGAAGCTGCTAACGTAGGCTCACAACTGTAGTCTGACTACGAGTGAAGATAACTTTCTACCAACTGAGTAAAAATATTTAGTGACGTGCTGATGATTATGGAATGATCAAGCATGTTTCATTCTCGTATTGCAAGTCGAAAAAAAGGAGTATTCCAGGAAGTCAGTACGAAATATTGTTACGGGAATAAACGCACAGGGCACGGCGCAAGCCGACCAAGTGCCCTGGGCGGCAGAAGAGGAGGCGCGGGACGCGCGCGGAGGAGCGAACGCGCGCAGAGACGAAGATAAAGATGTGGGCCCGCCAGGCGGTGTTCCTTTGGCTCTCTCCGGCTCGGTGTGATTTCTTTTGGGCGAAGCCGTCGTACCGTTTCAATATGTGCTCTATTAGTGTTTTTGAATGTTTGTGTGACGTGTCTGTCTTGTCTCTGGTGCCATCAGGTACCAAGTTGCCCGTAAACTTTCACATTAATATCCACGTAAACCTGAATAAATTTTCGCATCTAAATGAATGCTATTTATTGGCTCTTGCACTACGTGAAGATGAGTAGGCTCCATATTAATAAATTTAATTATTTGTTTTGCAGATTTCACCGTTATGAAGGATTTAATTGAAAATTATATAAAGAAGAGGTTCGATAAGTACAACTTCTTTATATATATATATGCGAGAAGTGCATGACGTGCAGCTAAAAGCCTGCATTTGATGCTCAGGATTCTTCATGCACCTAAGGAGTACAGACGTCACAATTCTGCGGGTGCATTTTTTGTTAGAATGGAGCGTAATACATTCGTAAAGATGAATTACTATGTGCACTTCGCTTACACACAGTACCTACTTAAGAATTAATTTTATTTTTCAATTTGGTGTCCGTTTCCGGTGTGGAATGACAATAGCGACGTCACAGTGAGGAGCAGATCACTTCAGACATAGCAGAACTGCAACATAATAGCTCTTTATTTACTTGTCCATTTCCGACTGTAGAACAATTTAGATTCAATTTTAAAGCAATGAAACAACAAAGCAGCTTTTATATTGTAGATTTTTCTGCCACATGTCAACTGAAACTAACTTGTGATATCGCAACCAACATTTAACAACAAAAACCAAAACCGAAACTAAAGAGTAAAAAAAAATCAAATCCAAATTGTTTATTAAAGTCCGAGGAACTCTATGTGCCCATGAATGTTTACTAATGTCCTACGCATCATCCCAGAACAAAACAAAGTCCGAGAAGTTTGGTGTATCTCCTCCTTTATCTCTTCGACACTTGTTCCAACCATGCTGTTCCTTTTATACTCTATTAACTGCGCAGTCAGACCTGCCCCCCCCCCCCCCCCCCAAGAAAAAAAAAACTGTCACAACATCTAGAAATAACCACATCCCATCTGTGTACCATCCACTCAGACACCCACCCGAACCACCTAGGAGACCGCTCTTCTGCAAACACGAGCTGGTGAACAGCGCAAGCTAATTCACCGGAGTAGGCTGGAAGAGAAGGCCAGAGGGCTCTTGAACTGAGAAGTCCTCCCGGAATGGTTTCTATCTGTCGTAATAAACAGTTTTCCTCCTCCTCTTGACGGCCAGCGTTCCTCAAGAGCAAAGGCTGAAATTTTATTTTTTCTCGCACATAAACGAAGTTTTATGATTTCGTTGCATCTGTTAGAAAAGGAGGCCTTAAAACTTCATAACATAAAGAAACGCAAGGCTTCTCGGCACTTTTTGTTAAAAAAACTCAATGAATGAGCCCGGTTAACCAGTCATCGCTCGTTGGGAACAAAGATGAGTGGACGACTGACTGAGAGCATGGCGGCCGGACGTTGTACGCACACAAATATGCAAACGCTGTTCATGGAACCCGCTGTCAACCCGAACAGCAATTCTACCAAAGGTCGACAACCATCGTGAGTGCAGTGAACTACGCTGTGAACGAATTTTTCTTCCTTCATTTCTTCAAGTGAACATCTGTTTTAGCCAGCGTACTAAAGCTGTACAGAACTACCAGAACAGGTCTTTCAATTAGGATTCTCGAGCTCGTTGGTTTATTTCAGTGCTAGATTTCACCAGCACGAGATAGATGAAGGCGAGGAAAAGGTAAGCATAACCGTACGGCCGAGTGTATTTCATGCGACACGTGTATATTTTCTTCGTCTTTTTCTCGCGGTTTGAACTTAGTACTAACCAAGAGGTCAGAACAACAATTTCACATATTTAGGTTTCTCAGCACTGAAGAAGTGAACGCTGTAGGTGTAGAAACGTTTCCTTTGAGGAGCTATAATGCTGTGATTTTCTTGTTACTAGATCAGGCACTCTTTGTATTAGCTGTTAATACACAACTTCACCAGAAGAGCGATCAGTAGCTGCAAGAAAGAGAGGGTGCCAAGATTTAAAGAAAAACGAAATAGAACTACAAATATGCAACAGAAAACAGGCGTTAAAAAACAGATTGCCCTAGTCTTCAAACAGAATCATATGTCTGCCAAGTTCAATACCGCGCGTGTTTCTTTCCGCTGGGTCAAAGTATCGAATTATTTGCTGCTACCGAAAACGTCACATCGTCCGGAAGACATAGACAAATTGCCCAACATGGCAGCGCCAGAAGAATTCGACCTCTTTTTTTGTTTGCACTTCTTCGCATCAACTACTTGCTCAGAAGGAAAGCATGCAGAGCACATAAGACAGAAAGGTCACTTCGATCAGCTTTCGAGAAGGGACGGAAACTTTGCGATACGGCAGCATTGATTTCTGCTCTAAGCTTATTCAGGGCACGATCCAAGAGACATCAAAGCTTCACAGTTGCTCTTCCTTCCCTTGCTCTTGCTTTCAATGTGCCTTCCTCAACCTACCAGGGAACGTCGGGCGAGAACCGCTTCAGGGAGTCGGGCCACGGCTGCGTTTTCGGCCGTACCATCCAACGTAAGAAATCAATTACTTGGGACAAAAACATCCTTCGGATGCTCCCTCTGGCAGTGAAGCATTTGGCTTTGATGTTTTTCGTCCGACTGGGTGCTCACCAAGTCAAAACTAAAAAGAACAACACGTGCTCTGCGCAGAAGTAAGTCATATGTGAAACAAGCCACTGAGTGAGCAACGTAGTTGAAATCAGCTCTTTATGTATATTTTTGCGCTATACATCTAACTGACAAACGTTTTTTTCTAAAATGTTACCAAAAATTGGAGGACGCTTAAGATTCGTCTTTAAGAGTGAGACGCGACAGCGTGTTGCAACGTTGCCGAGGAGTACACGGAACGCCATCGCCCGTTCGGCGCGACGCGTGGCCCGTTAGACAATTTAGGGAAAGGACGCCTGTCTCACATATCTCGGCGGACACCCAAACCGGGCCGTAAGGGAAGGAAAATGAAATTTAAAATTGATTTTAAGGAACGGAAATGACGCCTGTCTCACATCTCTCACTGGGCACCCGGATCGCGCCGTAAGAGAAGGAAAAATCGATCGATCGATAGATCGATCGAGCAATCAATCAATCAATCAATCAATCAATCAATCAATCAATCAATCAATCAATCAATCAATCAATCAATCAATCAATCCTTAACGCTATCGCGTTAAAATTCCTTCCCTTACGTCGCGGTTCAGGTGTCCACCGAGGTGCGCCATTTTTCGCTCACGGCCAAAGACGCCGACGACACCGGCTTTTCTGCGACACGAGCTCCTTAGCGCTGTCGCGTTAAAATAGTCATTTACTACCCGTGCCGCCATCTGCCGCCAAACTAAGAAAATGGCTTCCACGAGCACAACTACTCTTAAACAGGGCACGGATAGCCAGCAAGCAAACGACTTGTTGGACTCGTCATGAGTGAAATGACAGTATGCTTACGAAGAGCTTTGTCGTCCAAGTACACTAGGGGGTTTAACGGATTCGTATAAGAATATTGCATGTGCGACATCGTGTGCCTAGTTTTCCGATTGCACAACCCGATCTTTCCCCTTTCCTCATGTGTGACATATGCCGCATGTCCTCACAGCTAAAGGTCACTTTTGATCGCCTTTCACGCTTTACCTTTTGTTATTCAACGCAAATCGAAAACTCAACCGTTCAGTTATTATACAGTAGAACCACGCCGACAGCTTTGACCAACGATCGATAGGTGCCATAAAGCTCAGAGAAATTCTGTCCCGCATGTTTCGCTGCAGAAGCGTTTAATTACGAAATTCTACTATATAAGCGTTTCTCGCTTCTAGGAGGTGTTCATGATTTCCGCGCAATGAATTTCAATAGTTTAACTGTCTTGGCGCTTATATTGAGGAACGAAGAGGAAGGTAGAAAATATTTGGGAAAGCTTTAGTAAGTCCGCTGTCCTGAAAAGGAGTATTGCTCAAAAATTTCAGGCATTGGTTCATGCAAATCTGCAGCACTTAGGCGTGCTTGAGGAGCAATTTCCAGTAAAAAGAGTCTGGCGCCAAAAGTCACCACTGTTTCCTAATAATGACTTTGTAGTACAGTATTAGCACGTCAGCTGTCACTCTACTCGGTGAACAAAGAGGTCCACCAAAAATAAACATGAGCATGGAGACAAATTAACACTGTGGTGTCAAGTGTCTTCCCTGCCACCATCGCCATGACAGATGAAACGATAAAGGCGTCGTTTGTCTGATGTCCGCGCTTGCGCAGAAATGGGAAACATCGTGCTAGGGCATTGCATTCACAAAAGCTGGCGCATACTGTTAGTGCCCAGCGAACGGTAGGAAGGCATGATTGCGTCTTACGACATGCCTTTGGCCGACCACCGTGAGCAACTTGATAATATGGAAAAGAATAGAACTGGCCCTCTACATTACCTCGCATCTTCTGCTCCTCTTATCACCGGTTACTTCTTATTAGTGATAATGAAATAAATCCCTTCAAACTCTAAAGCAGTACAGAAAAGTTTTTATTGATATCAGTGCAGCTATAAAGAAGAAAAACCATGTGTTCGTTTAAAAACCGCGTTGTTTTGTCACTTATGTTCTTGTGTGCTGTGGTTTTTGGCGCATAGGAAGCTAAGACCATCCTGCGCCAAGCAGAAAGTTTGTCACCAATGTGATTTAGGCGGCTCCATTACTTAGCCGTCGACAGACTTCAAAATAAAAAAAAAAATTACGCGAAAACAAAAGCAAAAGCTTCAATACGTTGTAGACCCAAAAGAAAGCGTTCCGCGCTGTTGTCTTCCACCCGCCTCTTATTTCAGAGCATACGAGTTATCACCGTGACTCGCAACGCACACTGATGGTCGCCTGCGCCCTCTCGAGTGGCGGACAGGAAGCGTTGGCTATCCACCTAGTCAGTCACTCTACTCTCTCAGCTAATTAAGGAAACGCGGCCAGACCATGCTAGCTGGTTCGTCCTTCAGGCAGCTAGACACGCCCGCTCCCAATTCACTTCAGGCCGTGGCAGTTCGAAGTGCTTCAACTTCTCGTCAATTACGAAACTGTCCACGGCACGGGTAGACGATCGACAGAAAGCTCGGATAAAGGCGGGAGCGGAAAGGCGGGGGGGGGGGGGGGGGGAGAGATAGGGGAACAGAATTGTCAGCTTTCGGAAGCGCCGTGCGCTTGTCCACTTGCTTCCCAATTTTGAACTCCACGGACCAAGACTTGCGTCTTTTAAAGTATTTAAGTACGCTTAAGTGTTACACTTTCGTTGGCGGTTTAAAGCTAGCGGCAGCTTTCGAGCCGGGCCAGAAATGCTTTTGCAAAACCTGAGTTGCACAATGTTAGACGAAGCACAAAATTTAGTTGTTCGTTCAGTTCTCGTTCACGCAAGAGCTTCAAGTCATCTTTAAGGTTTTATGGGCTTAAGATTGAGTAATCGGTGCTGAAACGGGACCGCAACATCATGTAAGGCACCTCACTCTGCCATTGATAAGAACTGTAGCTCAATTGTTTCCACTCGTGTAGAGCTGCCGGACAATGCTAGGAAGCTCTGGCTGCAGAGGGAGGACAATTTATTACGGAAGAGGGAACGTGTATGGGAGCCAGAAGAAGATTGTGCGGGTTCTGTGCGCAGATGAGGTTATCTCTTTTTTTGTGCTAAGGACATGTGGCTCTTCACGAATGGAGGAAAGGTGCGCTTGCTCTTATCCCTCTTGATTGTGATGTACAAATAATACATTTCTACAAGCCGCAGAAATGTCTTTACTGTGCTTCCTGAGATGCCTTTACCTCAGTGTCACATTAATGTGCAAGCAAAACTGGGCTTTTTCACACTCCATGTTTTGCCGTGGCGGTTCCCCTTTCACAAGGGTTGTCTTCGCAGAGGCAGGATGCGATGAGCTGACGTAAGCTGATATGCTTATTAGATACTGCTGTGTGATGCGTCTTGCTACAGCAGTAAACAAAGTATATTTTAATTAGCAAGATCACGTACAAGGCAATATTCGTGGCAGCAAGGATGTCCTCTAGTGCGTTTCCAAAATGTCTGGGTCCGCTAATTGATTAGTCTCGATGAGCTTCGGTTCCCAACAACGACAACATTATGGATGTCAGGGCATTTCAGTACATTACTGGGTACTCGTCGAAGCGCCAGAATGCAGCTGTTACACAATAAAAAATATTGCAACAATATAAGTTTCACTCCGAAGGAGTAACTGAGAGTGTGTAGGAAGAAAATACGGCCAATTTTTTGGCGCGCATGGACTAACCGTTATGCCCATTCTACGCATATGCGAGTTCTCTATAAGATTGAGATATTAAATTTTTCGGCTTAAAATAATAACAATAACGCATAATGTCAGCAATATTGAGAACTCAGAGGTTCAGATAACGCGTAAACTAAGTATAAATAGAAATTTGGTAAAAAAAAATTATCGGGGTGAAAACTGGCATCCACCGTTGCGAGGGCCCTGTGGAAAGTGACACTTTAATGTGCGACGAAACAAACAAAGTAACAAGTTAACAGTGAGTGACATAATAAAAATTATCACAATGCAGCCCCCACAACCCGCTGCTGTAGCTCAATAGATTTTACATTCGGCCGCTCAGCTCAAGCTCAGAGTGTCGAGTCCAGGTCCTAGAGGCCATATTTGGATTCCCTCAAAATGAAAATTGTGCCCGAGTGCTGTGCGATGTGAATCAACTTTAAGAGCCCTATGTGGTATAAATTATTTCGCAGCCTTCCGCTACGGCGTCTCTCAGAAGTGCAGCTTTTGGACGTTAAATCCAATATCGCATTCTGTACGCCAGCCATGTCCATCCGATATAAGCACGAAATGCGTTTAAAGTTATTATTGCTTCGGCCTACTTTCAACAACTGCTCGATTGCAAAGGCGAGCGCAATACAGGAAAAGTGATTTCGTCTAGGAGCTGCAGACATTTACCACTTTTATCGTCAAAAAATATTTTTCAGCTCTTTTCTGGCTCATCTCAAAACTACATTTTAAACAGGCAGCATTCCCAATACCATTGGTTGCGCGAGTTGGTGCTCACGATAACCCATAACAGCGCGACCTCTTGTGTCCTCTCTTCTCTGTCCTGTCTGTCGCGCTGTTATGGATTATCTTGAGCATTCCCAGTTGTGCTGCCAGCACCGTCAAGATCGTCCTTCGGAAGCACTTAATTCACGTTGGCAATGCTCTGATGTAAACCTCACGCGCCCGCTATTACTCTTACACCAGCAGGCATTCGTGCTTTTATACTGACGAGTAAAAGCTCCAGTCGGGCACTGAGGCACTCCGCAGTGAATCTAGGAGATCTATTTACAAGGACTGGGTTTTTGCGACTGACTCATAAATTTCACTAAACCACCGACTGAATATTCTGCCTTCATTACAGTTCGGCCCGACCAGCCCCGGTTCATAAACGCGACCTCTGGCTAGGAGTAGAAAACCGCAGAAGCTGAACTAAATAGCTGATTAGTGGTGTGAATGATATGCCGTAAGGTGTAAAATACATAAAGGCGCTACCAGCTTTGACAAACGCGTGCAGGGCAGTTTTTTTTTCTTCAGGAAGTTGCAAAAATCTTCTACAGAAATTTCGAAATAAGAATGCCGCTGCAAGCTGCATGCACATTGTTTCCTTGGAATTAAGTGGACGTTTGTTTAGCCTGTATTTGCCGTCTCCTTTATATATTGTTCTTGTTAGCACTAAAAGGCCTCTTGACTTGACGCTTAGAAAGGAAAGCAATATAGAATCATCACCTAGTTTTTAAGCGGAAAGGCAAGATCTGTTCATTGTAAGCAGAATTTCCCACAGAATCTCCCCAATAATTTTTTGAAACGACAGTTGCGGCCGAACCCCATATACCGTTTATTGCTTCACAGAATCAAATCTATAAAAAATCTCTATAATCTAGTCACTGAACTCAGAGAAGTAAAGGCTCCCTTAACATCTTGTCTTTTCCATCGCGACGAGGAGGTGTCTCTAACGCGCAAAAGACGAGGCTCAGCGCGAACCCTGAAAGCAAGGGCTCGTCAAGGAGAACACGCTGAGTAAACGAGCGGAGGAGGCTATAGCGATGCTAGGCAATCTCCTCTCCTCCTCTGCCTCTTTCCAACGTCCACTGCATACTGCCTCCTCTGCATCTTCCCTCACTCATGGAATGCGACGTGCGACGCGTGTAATGGCATTCCCTAGTAGCCCCTTAGCGGCTGTCTTCATTGCCCGATGGCCGGGTACGCAGCGAGGATAGTGCGGACGCTGCTGCCACGATGCCATTATGGTTTCATTAAAGATGCGCTGCGCCTAGGCTTGTGAAGTAAACGAGCGTTAGCAACATGGCGACCAAGAGCAGTAATTTTTGCGGCTGCCAAGAGCGCATAAACGCTCCCGAGAAAGGAATAGTGGGGAGAGGAGGGATACAGCAGTCTGCTCTCCTCTCCCTCTCGAGAGAGTGAGAAAGGAAGTGAGAGACTGAGGAGAAGAGCAGAGGGTAGAATCGAGCAGCGGCCGACGCCCGCACAGGATGCCATGCTGGGCTCGGACGGCGACTGTGGCGTTGTTCTGAGAAGGGCGTTTCGTCTCCCAGCTGGAGCTTAGAGGCGCCACGCAGAAATGCGCTCTGATTAATGACCCAGAAGCGGCGAAGCGCACGCTGTGCCTGTGTTACGCCTGTTGCGAAAGGGTCAAGGCGTCGGCCACCGACACGGTTAGCTCTGGTGGGCCTCGCTTGTTGCGAATCTGCGCGCTCAGTCAAATTAGTTACTTGCGCGCAGCATGCAGCGGCGTCCATGCAGCTTTGAGAAGGAAAAGCTTGCAAATGGTTACGAATTTGTGTTGTTTCTTATTTTAGGTCGACGCTGATCTGCTAGTTACGCTAGGGCGTTAAAAGCAGTCTTGAAGAAAAGAATTCAGAGCAGAAGGGAAAAGATAAATTTCTTCAGGGCTGACCTGAGCGGCTATGCGTATTAATAAGCGAAAGCGGATTAAGAATGTGATTAAGAATAGAGGTAGCGGAGATCCCGGGCCGGTGCCTAATGCTGTTAATTGGCCTCAGTACTAGCTAAAAATGCTTTTCCCAAGCTCCGCTCGTGAGCAGCGAGCTGTGACGTCGTTCTGCTGACCGCGCCAGCTGCGGCCAACTCAGTCATCATATGATGCTTTCGACACCTTAGCCAAAGCCAAGGGGAAGATATGGGCTTTGGCAGGGCATGTAATGAGAAGGCAAGATAATCGCTGGTCCCTAAGGGTAACGGAATAAATTCTAAGAGAAGGTGAGCGTAGCAAGGGCGGCAGAAAGTTGGGTGGGCGGAGGAGATTTACAAGTTTGCGGGGATACGGTGTTCGCAGCTGGCAAAGAACAGGATTAATTGGAGAGATATAGGAGAAGCCTTTTCTCTGCAGTGGGCCTAGGCAGACTGATGACGATGATGTGCTGCTTC
The DNA here is from genome assembly GCF_052857255.1 of Amblyomma americanum. Classification (NCBI taxonomy): domain Eukaryota; kingdom Metazoa; phylum Arthropoda; class Arachnida; order Ixodida; family Ixodidae; genus Amblyomma; species Amblyomma americanum. The sequence continues at coordinate 131,344,266 of NC_135500.1, forward strand.
CCCGCCGCAGGCGATGACGTCATACCAAAAGTTTAGCGCCTCTAACCTAGAGCCCCGCTTTAGCTGCAGACTGTTTAGCAAAGCAAGGAAAGGGCTCCATAAAAGAACTCTCATTTTAAAAAAAAAACGTTAGGGAAGCTTGTATTTTATAGCTCTCTAGGAGATGGATATTAATTGATAAAGCACCAGAGACAGATTTTAGCCGCCGAATACGCATGAATAAGGTACAGTTCTGGCATAGAAATAAGAATTTGATTCTTATTGCGAGCGTAGCATTATCTTATATATCACAAACCGAGTCAGTTTACGTTCATTCTGCGTTCCCCTTACCAGTGACAAAATGAGATTACGCCACACAAGCAGTTAGTCCCTCACAAACATAAGACTGAAATGCATGGTGACTGACGGAACATTTGGAGACGCTATGTAGGCGCTGTCGCTTGAGTTTCGAGGGTAGTGATGAAGAAATGTACGAAAACGTCTAGATCGCTGGTGAGAGACAGCTGCCGGTGAATGGCTGCTGGTGAATGGCTGCTCCTAGGTACATTCCCACTGCCTGCAATGCTGTTTCAAAAATGCTAAACCTGCTCGTCTCCGCCGAGAATTCTCTAACCTGTCCCAGGAAAAAAAAAACGATTCCAGATTCGATAAAAATTTAGTTTTAGCGCATCGAGACTAAAAGAAGTTTTCCTTGTAAGGCCATGCTTGCTCTTGATCAGATCGCGAAGGACAGTGCATAACCGGTTATGGGCAGCTACCAGAAACGCAGGTAATTCGTCGCGAGCACGTTTACGCCTGCCATTCGCCGTGAGTCGCGCTGTTAGCGATGCCTTGTTCGACACTTTAACTTTCCACTTTCAAGACAGGATGCGTCTGAGCGAAATATTTCTTTTAAATCCATATTTATGTTTGTATTTGGCAGTACAAAAATGCAACGACAGCTCCTTTATAAACGCCCTTAATGTAGGTCAGCATCAACAAAGAAGACAATTCGATCAGAAGTACTTGCCTTTGGGCTAGTTGGTTCATGATAAATTTGAATGGCGATGGCAACGAACACAGGAAAACAGAAAGATTGAAATAGCGCTTTTTTATCTTTCTGTCTTCCTGTGTTCGTTCCCATGCCTCGTTCAAATTCACAATTCGATCGTTCATCCTGGGTTCGGGGTAATACTGCAGGCAACAAAACTCGTGGATTTGATCAGCCGAAAAGACGATAAATTCAAAGTGAAGGCAGACAAATAGTGCGGAGAATAAGGAGAACCATGTTTAATCTGCCAGAAACAGCTGTGAGCCAAACAACCGGAGGCAAAGTATCGAAGGCAGGAAAGCAGCATGTATGCCTCTTAGCCCAGTTCGCCGACCTGCCTTCGACTTTTCTAGCGAGCGAAATTGGCACCTGCCATGTCACAACACTTACTCGGACTTGCAACACGTGGCCGAGCATGTGTGTAATTCTATGGTTAGAACGCTGAAAAACAGAAAAAGTACTTTGGGTCATTCGGTCTGTTTTATTTGGGAAATACCGCAGTAACAAAAGCTACGAAAACACCAAGATTGTTTTCCCTCTTCCTACGTGGCGAATAAGTGACAGTGACAGGTGCACCGTAACATTCTCTCTCACCCTCATGGATGCAGGCACATTCACCTCTACCATGCGGCTCTTTGTGACGTATTTTGTATGCGACTGCACTACCACAGCAACGCATCAATTATCGCCAAGTTTAAGAACATATTTTTTGCCTCCGAAATCTAAACACGCCAATGGAATCGATGTCTTCCTCGAGACAACTATAATTATAAAAATGTTAATCAATCAATCAATCAATCAATCAATCAATCAATCATTTTTTATTCAAGACAATAATACAAGACTATTGTCTTGGGGGACGTGACCAAAGGCGGAAAAGTGCCTGACGAGGTCACGCCACCCTGTGGCAAGCAGCGGTTTGACACTCATGCAGAGTTTCAACAGAGTTTACATGCAGAGAAATGTCTTAGATGAAACTGTATCCCCCAACCCCCTTATTATATATATATATTTTTTTTTTACAGTGCAAGAATATGTACAGGAAACAGAGTACAAGAATAAGTGCAGCAACTTCTGCTAGCAATACATGTTAACAAAACACTTCCAAACATAAAATACATGTAAACTATCGAACTTGAAGCACATGGAACATAAAATTGAAAACAAGAAGAAAAACATGAAAACATAACACACTAGTCTTCCGTTAAGAATAATCCCTTGAGTGTTTTCTTAAACCTGCTTAATGAAAGATTTTCAGTTAATAGGTCGTGAATGACGGGATAGTTGTTTAATAAATCTGCTATCTGACAGCTTAATCTTTGATGTCCATAGTTTGTTCGAGCTCGGGGCTTGACTATGATGCTTTTTCTTAAATCGTACACACTTCTTTTTTCTTGGTATTTTGTTTCAAAGGTAGATTTATCCAACCGGTATTGGCGGTAAACTTCCAGGCTTAGTCTGTATTTGTAGAACTGAGGCATTTGGAGTATTCTATGCGATCTATAGTAGGGCGCACAACTAGAGGACAGCTCTAAGTTACTGATAGCGCGTATTGCTCTTTTTTGTATTGATAGTAAGGAATCTAAATTTGTTTTCGTTGTGGTTTGCCACACAAGAGAACAATAGCTAAAACGTGAATGTATAAGGGAGTAGTACACTAGTCGTTTGATAGAAGCTGGCAGGTAACACCTCAGTCTGTTTAAGATGCCTAAGGCACGAGAGAGATCAGTTCTAAGTGTGTGGATGTGAGCATTCCATAAGAGATTTTCGTGGAATGTCACACCTAGAAATCTGGTAGTAGAAGACTGTTGTATGTCCAGGCCATTAAATTTTAAACACGGAATTGTATACATTTCTGTACCTTTGGAACGAAAGAGTACATACTTTGTTTTGTTTATGTTTAATGCGAGCCGGTTACTTCCCAGCCATGAGGTTAAGCCCAACATCCAATTGTTCGCCTTTCTGAACAGCGCATCTAAATCCCTACCCGAAAAGAACACATTGGTGTCGTCCGCATATAAAACCAAATTCGAGGCACCCGGTATATTTACAATATCATTAATATAACTGCAAGCCATAAATAGTGCTACGTTTATTAGGCGCACATAAAACGAGGCTTAGATGAAAATACACTGGAAGGGCAATAGAAAGGAGCAGATAACGCGAATTATTTTAAACTAACTATAGCGCAAACTGACTAAACACGCAAATGAGAGCCCGCTTTCCTGAGGAGCCCCTGATACTTTTATTTATATGTGCTTTTGCGGCAGAGCAAAACAACCATTTCTATTGGAATTGCCTTTAATGTCACCGGCAGTGCAGTTCTTGTGACGGGGCTCGTTGGAATCTAATTAGTCTTGCGTTGCGCTGCTTACGGTTACTACAATATGGACGCAGGAACGCAGAGACTTCAATGTACCTATAAATGCATTCTAGGAACTGAATCTTCTATTAATTTTGAGCGGAACAGAAAATCGACTTCATGATCGTAGGTATCACAGAAGTGAGTGAAACACGCAAAGCAGAAAGCATGTAGTATGTTGTGCACGACAGTAAAAAAAAATAACAGAAAAATATTAATGAACATTAAACCTACAAACAGGCTTTCACAACAAGCACCCCCTGACCATTCTTTATGATCTACAAACCTAGACCAACTCAATTTCTCATTGTTCATAAATAAGACTTTTCCAAAAAACATTTTGAATAACCTTTTGGATCAGCTAGTGGATGGGCAGTGTTGAAAATTCGTCATTGATAGGAGAAGAAGACGCAATCATTATTGCTGCTCATTCAAGTGATGTTTGCTCACGTTATGTTATTCAATGTCTTCCTAAATGAATCTTTCGCCTTGAAGCCCATCTTCAATTTCCGACGTCTATGAGAAGGTAAAGGAATCCATACGTGCAATACAGGAACTAACACAATCAGTTTTCAGTACACAAAACATTTGGAAGTCCTGAATATTATTCTGTTTTAGCCTGTCGTTACCACGCACCAAAATTGAAGTGCTATGAAAAAGGAGCTTAAAGTTTGGGCTAGACGTAATTGTCAGCCACATTTCCGAATGCCTGTACGCAAACCCACGCCATTACGTGTCCCTTTCCCTTTCATTCAGGTAGTGTCAAGTCTGTCCAAAATGCGGCTTGTGCCTGTGCGCGTGCGTGTGCGATATCATCACCTCATAGGGAAATGAAGAGAGCAGTTCGATTCGACATTTTTTTCAAAAAAGTAATTCCTAAATGGCCAACCACGAAGCCCGAAACTGTGATTTTAAGTCAGTGGTTAGGGCGCTCGACTACTGATTCAGAGTTCCCGGGTTCGAACCCGACCGCGGCGGCTGCGTTTTTATGGAGTAAAACGCTAAGGCGCCCGTGTGCTGTGCGATGTCAGTGCACGTTAAAGATCCCCAGGTGGTCGAAATTATTCCGGAGCCCTCCACTACGGCACCTCTCTCTTCATTTCTTCTTTCACTCCCTCCTTTACCCTTCCCTTACGGCGCGGTTCAGGTGTCCAACGATATATGAGACAGATACTGCGCCATTTCCTTTCACCCCAAAACCAATTATTAAGAAATTTAAGATGTCAAACAAACGTGATTTTTCTAAACCTGATAATTTTTCCGGTCGTAAAGTAGCTCAGGTGAATTGAAAATCAGATATGCGGCTCAGTAGAACATTTCTTTGCATTAAACGTTCTGTAGTTTTCTACACCTATTTCAGTGCGTAAGTGTTCGCGCGGCTGCGAATAAAACTGGTCAGATGAAAACTGAAAAGGGTGCATGTAAGAAGACCATTTTCTTATTTCTTTATTATCTGTCTCTCAGAAGTTACAAAAGCATGCAATATCTCACTTCGGAAAGGCCGAGCATTGTGAGCATATTCCAAAGAATTAAAATAAAAACATACAAAAAGTGACTGTTATTCCATATAGCCACACCCTTTCCCAGAGTATAAAGAGGACAATGAGCTGCGCAAAAGTACAGTTGGTGTTCTCTGCTCCTGACAAGTTATGAAACCTGTGTAATCGTGTGAACCCTCGCCTTAAAAAAGCCGTAAAAGGTAAAAAGAAGTATAAGAACCATTATGTCACCTGTGAAAAGATTGTAATATATTCTATTTCGTCGAAATGCGGCCGGAAATATATAAGGCAGACAGGCAGATGCCTCAATGACGAGGATGCGAGAACTTAGCAACGATGTCAGAAATTGTGTCAAAGGACATCTTGCAGGCCTCACCACCGCAAAAGAAAAAGATGTAAAAAGAAATGTCCTGGTTGTCCAGATTTTAAAAGGCCTCCTGTCATTGATTTCCACAAAGATCAGCATACAAGGAAAATTATAGAGGCGTTCGATATACTATCGCTAAAAAAATATACGTGCGTCATTGCTGCCTCAGTGTTTTTGTCTGACAAAGCAAAACATTTCATGTCTGCTAATTATAAAATGTTGTTTGACGATAACGTTGTTTGAGTGCTTTCTATATTACACTGGTTTTATATCTCTTCTTCACTGTTAAAGGGACACTGAGGAGAAATTGAAGTTGGCTTTTATCGATAGAATAGCAGCTCCTGATCACAAAAACGCGACTCTTACTGAAAACAAAGCTCTTGTAATGTAGAAAATAGCAAGAACCAAAATACAGGTGTCGCCGCCACAGGCCAATCTCGCAAGTACAAGCGTGATGACTTCCTAGGACAAGAGGGGCCACCTTGGAGGAGTTTCCTTACTTCATAGAAGTCACGAATCTCTGAGGCTGGAAAAGGAAGGTTGCGCAGCGCACCGCTAGCTGTCAGAAATCACGGAGTCTGCGTTTACGTCACGTATCACGTAACTCTGTTCTGAAACGTCATAAGAGTTGCCGTGGCGTCATAAGAGTTCCCTTGAGTTTGAATCAGAGCGGGGGGGAAAAACTTTTTCATCTTCGAATCCAAATTGCTTTGAAATAAATGCATCTTTCGCGCCCGGACAAGCGGCAACAAAGGCATGAAATGCCGAACTATCAGATGTTGCTAACAAAATACATGATAGAATTCTCCTCAGTGTCCCTTTAAGGAAGTGCTTATATTGCTTGGTTTCATGCAATAAAAGTTCAGTTGTAAATTAGCGACCGTCCTGTTTGTCTCCCTGCGTCCGTGTCTGTTTAGCGCTATGTGGCAAGTGACTCGAAAATATGTGTCTAAGAAACCCGTGCATTCAGTAGACGCGCCTTTATTCATGTTCAAATGTCGAAAACAAAGAAAAGCCGTCGCGGTGGAGTGAAAGTGCCCCCCCCCCCCACCCCACCCTCCGTATCGAACACCAAAAGTCCTGGTTCGATTCCCGGCCTACACCCCGGTTTTTTTTTTTTTCATTGAGTGCGCGAGGATTTCAACGTGGCCTCCGAGTATTTCCGACGCGCGGTGCGCACATCCACTACGACGCCGAGGCTTTTGGACTGAACAAGTTGTTTACGCTGTCGCGTAAAGTTTCAATTGGTGTATGACAAGATCTGTATGACAAGAAGTGGCTCTTCTGGCTGCTATATACTTTATGTAGGCACAAAAATATTCCGAACGGTGTTATAGTTTTCTTCCACATAGGCTAATTTACATACAAATTTCGCGTATGTAACACTCATGAGTAAATTGAATACCGTCCTTCTTGCTTCCCATCTGGAAAGTAACAGAAATCAGACCACAAAAAATCGCTACTGTTGCCTGATATTTCTGTCACCGGAGAACTCCAAAGCTGACCTCATTTTACAACGTTCGACACTAAATTTCTCACTTACGTTGTCCGTCTTGCCGTTGTTCACAAGTCAATCGCTTTACTTTCCGGGGAGTTGAAAATTAAGATGGCAAAGCCTCCATAGGCACGCTGCACTTTGCACTTTCTAATCCCAAGAAAATCCCCTCTACGTCGTTGCACAGCCAGGCTACACTAGCTCAATTTAAGGACGGCCACCTTCTTCCCAACAGGGATTACGCCTATCAGCTCAACTTCTCCGCACGAGAAGCGGCCTACATTCTTTAAAGAAACGAAAAAAAGGAACACAATTTCTCAAGAGCGAGCTCAGCCCCGGGTGTCTGTAAAGTATCCCCAGGTGGCGCCAGCTTCTTGTCCGTGTTAAACGAGTTTCTCCTTCCCTCCCGGAGCGCTGGTTTTAAGTCGCCTGCCAAGATTAGGGAGCAGAAAATTCCCCCAGCCCACACTTAATTAAAAACCGACTGAACTTTTACCCTCTCCTCTACCCGCGTCTCAACAACAGTGCTTCTCCGTCGGCTTCACTTCACCCTTTCTTCCTGTGCGCTTCGTTAAGTTCCCCCGGCCTGTTTTTATCGCAAGCCTTCACTGCTTTCGGTTGACTGTCACGGCTCTAGTGAAAGCCACAGCTTTATTAAAGGGTGACACCATCACTTCAGTTGTCTCGCAGCCTTCTCTCTTTCTTTGCTGATGTCCGCGCGTGTGGGCGTGCATGCGTGTGGGTGGGTGGGACATTACTGCAATTTGAGCGTTTTTATTTTGCTGTGAACTCATGATTCGATGTTATAGTTAAAACGTGCACAAGACGGAAGAAATACGCAACTAGAGTTGCGGTGAAAAACAAACCAAATAGAAACAAAACCGCCGTTCTTGCAACCAGACGAATTTCTCAGATGATACTTTTTGCATAACTGCACCAATGCCTTGTTTCCACCAATAGCACACAAATAAACAGGCCGTATTCAATCGTTCCTCGATGTAGTCAGTGCCACATTACTTATGAAATTGAGGGCTCAGATATGAAAATTGAGCGAACCTTACCTAACTCCTGTCTCGTGGAATAAAACCAGATCATAGTGACAGTGAAAAAGTGGCGGACAAGAAGCGAGGGATACCTTCAGATGAATTCATAACTATTTGGCTGTTAAAAGAGCAATGTGATCTGAGGCTGATATAGTTTTGAGTTAAAGATAAGATATCGGTCTTACTGATAGATAATTCTGAGATTGAGGTATTAAACTTTTTATTATAATTCTGACCAAAAAGATCCATTCGTTTAAAAGTTTATTTGAATTAGTTATCGAGAACTCGGGCGCACTCAGTGACAGGAAAACTGTCTTCTTCAGAATGCAACAGGCTGCGCACTTGTTTAAGTTTTCCGCTGGTCCAGACCTTTACCTGATTATCTCCGGTTTTCACGCACTGAGTGCATGTGAACCGGCCAACCAATGTAGCTCATCGATTGCAGGTGAGCAAACGCAAGAAACGTCACCTTCATTTTTGGAAAATACATATCTATTCTCAAAATCCATTGCACTGCTGCGATGCCTGAGGTCATTTCTGCTGAATGGTGGCGGCCTGTTGGTGCCCCAGGAATTATGTTATAGCAATGCAATCAGCTTGTTATTTTTGACAATGGCGATAATTAGGATTATGGTTGGTTTTCTGTTGAACGGGAATGCTGTCTCGTGGTTATCGAAGTATGTATTTATCGTGAATCTCTTGTGGCGCCAGTGATAGCGGAAGCTTTTCTGAATGCATCTTCACCTTCAACTTTCCCGCACGCTCCTAACCACAGTACTGCGAGCACCATTTTGTTCTTGAGTTTTGCACTGCTATTACCACTACTGATGCACAGTGATATTTTCTTCTTCCAATATACCCAGAGTGTGATTTCGACTTTCATCATTAAGAGTAGTGTGCACTGAAATATTAAAAAATAAATAACATGACCTGTGTAGTGCAGGCAAAAGATAGAGCGACCAATTTGTTTCTCCTGGCACTGAAAGTCCACATCGTAATATAACGCAATGAACCTAAACGACAAAAAAAGCTTTGCTTGCTATTTTGTAACTTCCAGCCCGCGCTATATTAATGTTCGTGCCTTCACGAATTCAGCACGTACCACGCTCGCTGCATAATTCCTGGCCTGAAAACCTCACTGAGGCAGAAATGGAAGCGCGCCAACGCTTTCTCTCACTTATTTCTGGCAAGCTTTCGCGTTTTAAACTTTTAGAATGTCCGCAGCCAGACCTCTCGCCTTATTGCTTCATGGCTGACTCGGGACTTTGTTTACCGTACGCGCCATTTGATGGCGACCAAGATAGAAGCCACAAAAACAAAAAAAAGCCGCCGCGATGGCTACGGTGAAAAATTTGTGCTGAGTTAATTTAGAGTGACGCAGGCGCGTCCGTTTTTCGTTTAAAGCACAAAAATAGGAGAAAAAAAGTAGGACACGGAAAATGCGAGGGTAATGAGTCGCGTCGCAACCTTCGGTGCCACTGCTTTCGTTTCTTCTCGCGCTCAATTGAGGGCTTTTTTATGTGCTCCTATTTTAGTTTTCTCATGTTTTCTTTTTCTCTTGCTACAGACTCTGATTTATTTTGCTTCTTTTGCACATTTTCGTTTTGCTGCGGTGCTTCCTGAAAATTTTAGGCGATGCTTTTTGTTTGCACAAGTACATTTTCTTCATTTGGTGTTTTGGGGCACGTGTGCCTGGCTTCTGTATTGCACTATGCTGTTGTTATGTGTCAGCTTTGCATCTCTCGGCTTTGTAAGACTCGTTGAAATAAAGCGGAAAAAAGATGAAACACCCAGTAATGGCACTTCCAGCCAGTAGTGTCTGTCATTTCATTAAAATATAAGGCCTCTACTTGTGGACTGAGATAAGAAAGCAAATATTTTTTAAAATACGTGAAATACACATCGCCTCTAGAAAGTATATGCGAGGATGGTAACAATCAGTAATGAAAACACAAACGCTCGCCGCCTAGAAATTAATTTCGTGGGTTTTAATTCTGGAATATGTGACACGGAAGCTGATTTACAATGTCAAACTAGCTGCCAGCAAGTAGTTTGTTAAATGAGTTACGTGCTTGGTTTCATACATCACTAACCCCCCAAACATCAGAACATGATTTGTTTCTTAAAGGCCGCTCTAAAATGTAATTAAACACTTCTGTTGCACATATCTCATAGACCTGCGATACATTTATGAGCTCACTCAACGTGAATAAATTGCTTTTCAGTGGTATCGGGACACCGCAGCATCAACAGCAACTGTCGCGCCAACCAAAGGTACTTGTTCACCTTCTGAAGGCAGCCACGGTGTGTCCGCTCCACTCCTTTATAATGCAATAGTATTAAGGTTGTTGTCTTGCAGAAGCCGCCCGATTTTTTCGTAACAAAAATTCCTGGCTGGCCGTGAATGTCGTTATTCATCAGAACAGTCAAATCTGAGTCTGAGAACTAGAATGTGTGAGTTCCTTCCACTGCATGTATCATATGAGAATACACTAACCCGATTCACTGTTACGTTTAATGCAGACAGTAATCCTCATTATTTCACTTTAAGCCACGCACTAAAAGTCATTAATTCACCTTAATTTATTTTCTGCAGGTTTGGCTTCCAAATTATGGGGGTTCCTTTATTATATTTGACGGTGGGCCAACATTGAAATGCTGTGGCGTTTTTTCTAATTGCAGTAAACAGATTCAGACTACCACCACATTTCGTTTTTTTTCTTCTCTTGCTTCGTTATTTATGTTTTTTTATTTGTTTCTTTTCTTAGATCACCATACCTTTTCAGTTTGCATTTTGTTCAGTTTTAGGCATTTTATGTCTTATATTATTTTACCACCCCCCATAACTTTACTGATTATTTTATGAGATTCAAAGTGAATAAAATTAACTAAAAGAAAATAAAACCAGCTTTTCGAGTACGAATGAATTATGAGGAATTCAAAGAACACTTCTTCTCTCTCTCCGTTCGACTCCTATTTCAATACCTATGCATACCTCGCCCATTCAGCGGCTGCTGAGGCTGTACGCACCCCTTCACAAAACTTTTTTCTGTTCATCAATCAAGAATGCTTGGTATAGTGCTTAGGAAGCCAGTGATTGCGAAGGCGCGGTTAAGCAACCTCTTCATCTCTGTTGATCAGAGCCAGCGTCTTTCACCTCCGCCAACTGAGAGAGACAATGGCACTTCCCCATCGAGATCCCCTCCGCGTTTGGTGCAATGTTTAGTCAACTTTAATATTTTAGCTCATTTGACAACTCGGATTTGTTTCTTGTGCGTGGGTCCGAATAAAAAGTGTGCAATTTGGGGACAGTGAAATGAAAGACGCATTGGGGACTCTGACCCGGTCGAGCACTAGAAGAAAAAAAATGTTGGAAGCTTTTACTTGGGAAGCACAAACACTGAGTATTTTAGTTGATAAAAGCCATGAAGTGGAGCAAAATTTCTCTCGCAATTTACGATTTGTTCCGGATCGCCTGAGACAGACTGTTTTTGAACTGTTCTCCCGAACACAAAAAATGGTCGCTTTTCTTTGCCGACAGAGTAGTGTTAAGAAACGACGACGACCCGTTTACTATCAATTACGTTTGGGAGTTGTGCAAGCCGCCTAAAAGAGAGCGTGTGTTTATGTATAGCACGTTGTGGAGAAAGCGAGCGAAACGGTGTCAACCAAAATCAACACAATTCGAATCGCAAAAGATCAGAAGCTGCCATGCGCTCCCAGTGTTCCTAATTTCTTAAAAGGAGGAGGAGGAGGAGGAGGAGGAGGAGGAGGAGGAGGAGGAGGAGGAGGAGGAGGAGGAGGAGGAGGTGGAGGAGGAAAGGCAGAAAGGTTAACGGGAAGAGCAACCGGTTTGCTACCTTGCATGGGAGGGAAGGGGTAAGGGGAGGAAAAAAATAAACGAGAAAAGAGAGTAGCAGGAAATTGAAGTCACTATGCAAAGTCAGCAGGCGTTCGGTTCTTTCTTAATCGGTGAACATCATTGACTTTGAAGCGGCGACAATATGAGCAAGCACAACAGTAGTAGCAGTAGTAGGATTAGCAGAAGCAATGGCAATAGTAGTAGCAGTATAGCAGCCACAGCATAGCAATAAGGCAGCATATCAGTATATAATTCTAGGAGTGTGAAGGAGTACACTATATATAGGTATTGTAGTATAGCAGTATAGCAGCAGCAGTAGGAGTAGACAGAAGTGCACCAAAATCCGGTTCATTTCTCCAGCATTTACTGGAGGCAGGAAAGCGGAAAAACTGGTGAAAACGCATCATGCTCGCTAACTTGTCGGAAGGGCCAACAATATCCCCAGGGATAGCTGCTGCGAAATCCGCCTTCTGTTATTCTGTGCTTTCACGCTCCTACCCTTCCGTCCCTAATTTCCTCTTTTTGTATTTATTCGCACTGAGCTTTATTTTGTTACATTTTGAGCATGTCCTCGTCCAGGCTCCTCTTCTTATTCGCGGACATTTCTATGGTGTTTGTCCTCGCTGTTTACAATGGAGGCTTAACACCGCAATATGTTTATGTGTGGAGTCAGTGGAGGACGTCATTAGTCGCCAAATGCCTTCTTTGTGAAGCTTTATGCAGTTCTGCAGTTTCATGTGGCCAGCAATCAGTCACAGAGCATTGAATGTAATATTTCTTATATGACCATTATTTACTGGGAGGCATGCGACCCTGCTAGACTTCGGTGTTTAGGTTAGAATTGTTCAGATCCATTTACGATATCAAATATCTCACTTTTTTTACTGCAAAAAAATGCTGAGGATCACAGAAATGCAAGGAAAGATCAAATTCCTGTGCGCAAAGCAGCACGTGTAACTTGGGAGCTGATCAGACATTAGGGTTAGTAAAAGAGGACTAGTTTTCGTCGACTTTAAAGACCTTAGCTGACGCCCTTTCCAGAATGAACAAATGTACGATGTTGGTGAGTACACTAGGGCTCTGTTACATTGCCGTGTTCGAAGAAAAAGCTCGTATTGCCAGAGGCAACGTATTCGCTGAGATTGTTTGCGAAAAGTTGGAATGCATTAAATTATACTCTTTTTCAGGTGTATGCAGGAATGAGCATTGTATACAAAGTTTGTTTTTAACAAAGCTAACGTAGTACATTCTTGTTTCCAATTCCGGATTTTGCTCGCAAACTCTAGCGCGCAAGCTATTTGAGAAAGCACGAACACGCGGAAGGTTCTTAGGGCGAAAAAGGCTCAGCTTACCGAGCGGGAATGCAAGGACGATAGACGCCGCTCCCACGACGAATGCAGCGAAGATACGCGAAGGCCAGAAGAGGCTGTGGCTATGGGGACGAAGGCAAGCCGGAGCTGAGAAGCTGGCACCAACGAAACCAGTGTAGACTTCCATGGTAGGTATTTTTTGTCCTCGCAGCTCAGTTCTGAGATATTCCGGGAGCACGGTGGAGGAGCTCAGCTTGCGTACCGTAGGGCACAGAAGTGCTTCTTGTGAAAGGTAGCCTGGAAAAATGAATAATGCAAAACTACAGGTTTGCACAGATGAAAAAAGGGATTCCTATTAGAATGTTAAAAACACATAGAATGATGTCACGCAAAAAAAGAATGGTTACAAAGGTGTTAACTCTAAAATGATGACAAAATATTGACGCAAATCTGGAAGAAAATGTGAGCAATTATTTAACTTTGCGTGAGATAAAACAATGCCCTCTTTGGGTGGACATTTTTCGACAGCAAAAGGTACAAACTCGTACTAGTCGTTGCGTTCGAATTTCTATGCACTCTCAGCTACCTAGCATATGATTATTAAAAAAATTGCTTCTCTCTAAATTTTGCTGTGAACCCTTCGCAAATTTGCTGCTGCCTTCACGTACCTCTGGATTTGCGCTATGCGAGATAATTTTCCTGAGTAGATTCTGGCCCGAAATCAGTTTTAATGAATTTATTCAGTGTGCACTAGGATGTGTAAGGGTAAGAGAGTAAAAAAAAAACTATTGAAAGAATGAGTAGAGGGGTGGTCAGTAGGTGATTTCCAGACCATGCAGGTTTCGGACCACATAGGACCATTCAACGGTTTTTACTTCTGTGTCTCGGTCGTCGCTGGCTTTTGCTGAAAGCCATGCGTCAGGTGAAGGAGCTGTCATGAGATCTGGGTATGGAGGAAGCACTTTAGAGTCCCAGATCATGTGATCTAAAGTAGCTTAGCTGCCTAGAGGCTTCTGTTGTGAAGGAAAGGTTTTTGACTAAATTCCTCATCATTAATTTATTCACTATTTTTAACATTCGTTCCCAATAGGTCCGCATTGATTAACACCAAACTGCAGACACCTTCCGTCGTCATCATCATAAACCTGACTACGTCCACTGCAGTATAAAGGCCTCTCTCATATCTCTCAAATTAACCATGCCCTGTGCCAGCTGGGGCCATCCTATCCCCACAGACTTCTTAATATCGTCCGGCCACATAACTTTCTCCCGCCCCCTGCTACCCTTTCTTTCCTTTGGAATCCAGTCTGTTACCGCTAAACTTCCGCTAAATAGTAACGACCTTCCTTTGCAACGAGAAAACTCGGCGGGGAGCAGTGCTATTGAAAGAAATATGATAATATTCATACCATCATGCCATTCATCGCGATGCTTTCAACGACTACTGGGTGTATGTAAAACCGCCTGGCTTGTGCACAGATACGGGCAGTACTACGAGGTCTTTTTTTTTAAAAGCAAGTTTAACCACGCTCTATTTTCTTGCTCTCCTAATGCCTCAGTACCGATCACAGTGAGGGGCCGGACCCTTTGAGCCTCCTCACCCTGGAATACCTGTACTGTCTCTCACAGTCGACTGGCCAAGGAACTTCGAAGTAGACGATGGAGCTGCCAAAGGGCCACCATAGTTTAGGCAAGCTGGGGTTGAACTACGGCTAGTGCAGTGAATGCCGCATTCAGTTAAGAATCGAGGTTCTCTTTGGCCACGAAATCTGGCCGCACATTGGCAGGTCACAAGGCTGGGACAAAGTTCTCCAAGTGAACTCGTCATCCGAGATGTTGATTTCAACCTTTTCTCGTGTTCTATATCTCTCCTTCCAGACGGTGGGCCATTCAGAAACCAATAATTTGGTGCGAGTTCCTCCACTTTCTCAGGATTCTTCGCCAGAGGATCGTTTTCAGCAGCGGCCATCAAAAAGAGGCCGATGGAAAGGTAGAACTGACGCATTGAATATTCAAGCTCGCAAGTCCTCTTCCAGGCTGCCTGCGCGAGTTCACTCCTGTCTCTCAGAGGCTCTCGGTCCCTGAATATTCTAAAGCTCTGGATATAGCACACTCGCTTCGCCTTCTCTGGCGCTTTTGTGAAGGCATGCGTTATTCATCGACGTCCCGATCTCGGGGCGGCCAGAGCGCGCTCGTTCCATAGGAGCTGCTTCATATTCATTGTCGCTTCAAGCCGGGGTCAAAAGGCTTTATCGTCACACTTCAATCGATACTCGCCCGGTGCGCAAATTTCAGGCAGCACGCGCTTCCTAATCTATTGCGTGTGCCTGCTTCAGTGCGAGTGCGTTGCCTTTTCATTACACAATTACCTTGCATTAGATTGGATTAACGCCCACGGGTTACATATTCGCTGGATGTTTCCTAGTACGCACAATAATTTGTTTTTAAATGAAAGAACAACGCGCGTTGGAAGAGCGTTAAAATCAAGTACCAGGCGAGGAACACGCTACATACCGCTAAGGAACAAACTGCCTTGTGCATATTTAAGAGTAAAAGTGCCAGGGTACGTTGCGCAACGATAAATATAAGGCAAATTTTGAGGCTACTCGATGCTTAAAGCAATAAAAAGCGAAAGATGGCTAGAAATTGAATTAGTCTTGTTTAAAATTGCGCTTAATTTCCAAGAAGACCACAGCAGGCGCTCGTGGTCGTTGGCGCTCGTGCCTAAAGGCAAAAACGCGCGCGCACGAGGAATGCAAGGTGAAGGGAAAATGTTTGAGCTGACTTATACGTCTTCAGTGAATGACCCAGCTCCATGCAGGCGAAGCATCAAAATGTATTGACAGCAACAGCTCATCTGATCCCACTTTTGTATTTTCTTTTTCTTTTTTGCAGCAAGAGAAAATAAAAAGTTTGCTAAAGCCCTCCGCTCTGTCACGGCGAGGGGCGAGATCTTCGAGCCCATTGTAAATGACGAATGAGCGAGCTTATGGCGCTAAGCAAAAGGGGTGCATGCAGACCCGGTCGGAACACGTACCCTCAATTAGAATTCACCGAAGCGGATCCGCCGCTGAGCTTGGGGCCACAATTAAAATATGCGCGGTCACACTGCAAGCCGGGCGCAAGCGCGGAAATCGCCTTCTATCTAGCGAGTAAATACTCAGTGGGCACGTAAGCGACGTGCGTGGTATTACTCTTAGGGTGGCGTTAAAGACTTAGCCGGTCCTTAATAAGGGAAGGAATTAAAATACCAGCATACAAGCCATAGGAGTGAAGAGGAGCGTTATACGAAAATGTCTCAAGCAAGTTTTCATTAAAAAAATAATGTAGCTCCCATATGTTTTTTTTGAAGAAGGAAGGCCTGCAGAAAATTTTTGTGCAGATATATCCAGCTTATACATCTCAAATATGAATGCATTATCAAAAAAGTAGAGGGTGCGGGAGAAACTTGTTACAGTTACAGTGCCGCTTTAGTAGAAAACCGTGTTTGCTTATTTTAAGGTGGCAATAATATTTTAACCCCATAGGGATAAGGGTGAACTTCACTGGAGAGCGCGATGCCGTAGTTGACGTTCGTGAGTCAAGAAAATCAGGGCTGGTTGAGAGAGTCGTGAACGCCGTGGCGCGGGCAATTCAAACACACCACAACGAAAGAAAGAAAAATGGTAGAGCCGGCACTCGAACTACCTCTTGTGTGGTGCCCGGTTCCACTACACCTCGACCACTTAAGATCGTTCGTCCTGCTCTACTTGGTTAATAGGAGGCCTTGAGAGTCTTGTGGTAAATGAATACCATGAAAAAAAGAAATAAATGCCAAAAAATGAATACCATTAAAAGAAAATAAATCAAGCAGAGTGATATGCAAAGACGACCTCAGGTAGCTGAAGCGACTACTAACGCTTTCAAGTTATACCCTTAAGGCGAAGCTTAATTGTCACTAGAATTCGGGGCTTCACGTCTGCTTTCCGTTACTTTTATTCATTGATTAATGTCTATCTCTTATAAATGGTGGCTTCTTTGTAATTTTGCGTGTCTGTTTTCTTGGACATCACCAACTAGCGCCAGCTGTTGAGCGCTAAACAGTGCAGTGAAATACTGCACGAACATGTTCAACTTGATGATCCGTTCTTCCTTCAGGCTGGAGATTGTGACTTGAAAAATTCTTCCAGCGCCAGCGACCTTTAGTCTTGACGGCGACAGGAAATCAAGGTTGTACCTAATGTCCGAATTCCCCGCGAAATAGATGGATGAATAAGTCGGTGGGTAGCTCAAGCCACCTAGCCGTGATACTCAGCGCCATGCAGCGCATGGTAGGAGCCGTACAAAATACAAGTTTTTGTCGCGATTTTGTGTTCTTATAATAGCGGTAATTAAGTACCGCTCTTGTTTCAAGAAATCTTAATAATGTACAAAGGAGTACTCAAGCTTCCATTTCATGAACGTATTTATATTGTAACGTTGTATTGGTAGAGTGGTGAGCTGGGCGAGTCGGCACACGATTGCAGAAAGAAAACCAGTGCAAAAGACTGAGACACAGAACAGGAACACAGGACGACGCTGGACTATGGACTGCATTAATTTCAGAAACGATCACTTTTATACCCTTCAGTATCAAACCACGCTTGCGCACACATGACAGATTTACAAGAAAAGGCAGATTGCAGCATCACTGACAACCATCAGGACAGCAATCATTGTGCGACACGTTACGTTAAGCAGTTCAAAAATCTAATTTCTTTATCTAATAGACTAACCCTGAAAGGACCACAGATGAGACACGATAGCGGTGAGAGTTCGTCTGTGTACGCTTCCTATAGAGAACTGTACTATTGGCGCATGCTGCTGCTTTATTTTAGCAACCATCCGATAGCTTTAATTAAGCAGACCTTACACTGGTGACAGATTGACTAAGCGATTTACTTATTGCGTTAAGAGGGTGTCTGGTTTACAGCATGAGTATTCTTTGCGGAATATGTCTTTATTTTTTTCCTTCCTGCCTACGCAGTGATCACCCGACCGAGCTTTGCTCATGGGCACTGCCGGCAGAGTATAATGCTGCAAATTTTCAAATACTAATTTGCATTTCATAGCTACCATTGAGTAGGAGAGCGGACAAATGTACGCATCAGATTTCTTTCGAGGAAATGTGGGCTCGTAAAGCACTAAACCTCATCATGCAGTACCGTTCTGTGTTGCACATGTAGCGTGCCATTTTGTTAGACTTGTACCGTGTATACCGTGAAAGACTGCCATGGGTTTTTGGTTTTTAGTTCGAGTAGCAACACTTTCACGATTGCCCTTAAATATCAAAAACGTTCGAATCGTATAAAATGTGAAACATGCTCTAAAGCTCGTAAGCTTGTACATTATAGTCAGCAGTGAGCAACGTCTCCAGGAAGGCTTGCTTAGCAAGTGTATGCACCCGCATGCAGGCAGATGGTTGCTGTTGTTGATGGCGCCAATACTAACGCTCTCCTCGGCAAATACGTTTACTGCTAGCGCAATTTTGTTTCGTGAAATTCCACAGCAAAGAAATAACAAACTGACAGACGATTTCTACAGTCGGTAATGCGCCGTTAGAGCACTGCTATTCACACGCCACCTGCCATCGCTAGCAGGTGGCGTGTTACGCTGCTAGCCAACATTAGGGATCATCTCGTGGCAGCCACCTTCCGGCTGTCCGCTCCTCCGATTTCAAAGCGCAGGTGGCGTTTCGCTTCCCTACTTCCTGCCACCTGTCAGGTGGCCTCTTACACCGTCTACAGTGACGCGTAGTTACATGTGGCGTGTTAATCTGCTAGCAACCCTGCTGAAACTTCCCGTCGCAGCACCGTACAGGTGGCATTTCGCTCTGCTCTTTCTATAACCAGTTAGCCGACTACGCCGACGCGGAGTGCAGGAACAGGCGCCTAATAGCTGCGATCTAAAACACCAGACGTTCATTCTTGTAGTGATGCGAATTTCAGTAGCCTCTTGGGTGTTTCAAAATTGTGTTGCTGTTTGAAGTGTTTGTGAGTGTTGTGTTTGTCCTTCGCCTGCCTCTCTCTTCTCCTCGCTTTCCTAGTTAATGTTGCACAAGACCTACAGTTAGATAAACCGGATGTCCAACTTCGCACACAGTGGCGCTAACTACGCTCTGAGTTCACCGAATGGAATAGATACCAAGCGCATCTAGTAAGAAAAGCACCACAAGTTGGGCGCTGCATGCAATCACAAAGGTGTAAGCGTGCGGAGAAAGTAAGGGTACCTCATAATTCTCTTTCTCACCCAACGCAAAAGGTAAAAGCAATGGCTGAGCTGCACTTAGCTTTTCTACTCGAGATAGATTGCACATTTTCCAGCCCACATATTCCACATGGCTTTAACCCGCGAGTATCACAGCGCTGTATACGGCAGTCGCATTGTCCTGCATTCCCTCAGGACAGACAACAAGCCTGAAGCACTTTTCTTATGCGGGGTTAACAACGTTAAGCTTATTCGAAGCAGCCTTCAAGCTCTGAAAGACCCGGTCACTCCGGTACAACTGCATGCACTAAAAAGTGCTGGCGCATCTTTCTTCTTGACCTGCAGCACTCGGTTATCTAGCTTACTGCTGATCAGAGCTAAATATACCAGCCTTAAACGAGGTATTTTCAAAAAAGTTTCTGATGCAAAGGAAGCACGTTAAAAATGAGGGGAGATGCTTTCACTCCTACTTACCAAAATTTGAAGTTTAACTCTTGCAGGATGCCTCAGATGGCTCGGTGCGGTGGTCTGCAGCACAAGTGAAGTTGAGCACGTCTGTCGCTTTGCGGGCTTTCAGTCGCAGGTGGCGCGCACAAGTTTCGTCTTTTTTCATTGAATTCACTTCACTCTGAACCGTTGAAGTGGCTGTGCAGTATCGCCTGTCGACGGCTCCCCACTTATATTTTGAGAGTCTGACAGCTAATCAAATCACAAGTGCCCAGGCCGGACAAAGTGAACAAGGCTGTTATAAAGAGCTTAACAGGCACAGAAAAGGGACACGCCTTGCGCAGTCCGTAACGTAGAACATCTTGTCGAGGAGACAGGAGTGTTAAACTTTGCTGTCACTATAAACACAGCCAGAGCCTTCACTTGCCTGAAGTGATTTTCGTGCAGTGCTTCTTACGTTCCAAAGGTCAACCGCCCGTCTTCTTTGAAGCTGCCAAAAATGCCAAAAACACTGCCAACTGTAGAAATGGACTAGTGCTCAGTGCTTTGACAAATGATAGCTTTTTCTGGGCTGGGTGACTCCCCAAATGCCGCGCGATTTCACCGTAAAAGCCTACAGTCCGAACTTACGTGAAAAAAGCTGACCTCAGGATACATCACGGCAGCAGCGTAGGCAGCGAACTTGGGGAAGATTTCAAGAGTAGATGACTTTCTCGGGCTTGGTAACTTCGCGCAATGCGCCCGGTGCGGCAGCTTCGGTCCGCGGCTGGCGAATGCGCGTGTGCGGTGGGAATCGAAGAGCCTCTGTCGCCGCCGCTCCAGAGCTCCAGGTTCCGTCACGGGGAGACCAGGGGGCGCCACTGACCCGATCGCGTGCTCGCGCCCAAGCGCGCCCTCAACCCGCGTTCATCTTTCTCTCTCTCTCTCTCTCTCTGCGCTGCTGTTAGCGTGTGTGCGACGAGAGCACTGCCCGACTATAGCCTCTTTGACTTCACGGCGCTTTCATTTTGCTTTAGATCGCTCATTCACGTTGGCCACTTTGCACGAGTTTTGCGGCAATGTTCTTTTTGCTCGATACGCATTTAATTGTTCAGCCGCGCATTCTTTTCGCGTGCTTGGCCTCGGCGGGCGCCGAGCGGGTTCCGTGTTTCCTTCTGAAGGGAGATTGCTGCTTAAAAGCAATCAAACAAAAAGTAAAATTCAGAACGATAGCTGACATCTGGAATGCACGAACTCGCGATTTTTAAAGTTCAGAAATTAGCGGAACCGCCGCAAGAGTTAAAATGGTTCATAATTCTGGTATTTAACTAGCAAGAGACCAAGAGAGCTAGGAGAGAGGTGTGCGAGTCAGAATTCTAGTTCTTGAAACCGTAAAAATACAGAGAAAAATCTGGAATGTAGATGCGTCGCGTCAAGCAAGAACGCAGCATTGGCGAGAAGTCAAGCTACGAAGGTACGTTGCGTCTTCAAACGAAGGTATTCGCAAACTACTTCTGCACATGATACTGCAAGTTTAATCATCAAAGTTTGAAACATCGAGTCAAAAGCAGGAAGTCAATTCCTATGAACATACATTTTTATAGACTAACCAATCTAATTGCCTATACAAATCAAAGCTGATCTACCTCAGTGAGTTGTTGTTTTGGCTGATCTATGCTACTGGATCTCTTTACATTCGAATGACCGATACTATTTAGGTAGACTTTCCGGTCTAGTGCATCAACGCCGCTTGAATGGTATGCACTATCCAGGCCAAATTCTCCAGAACTTGAGACTGATGATATTGGCTTATAGGTACGAAGTGCGCAATTGTTCAGGTAATTTCACTAGCACACGTTACAGAGGCAAAGCCCTAGTTTCGTCTCCGCAAGTTTTATCTGCAACCAATGGTTGCGAACAAAGCTACATGCTTTTGATATCAATCGCGTGTCCTGGACACTATTGTCCCTGACAGTATTGCTTTGCCATTGTACGCGATTGCCTTACAGACAAAACACGCTTTACAGGACTTGAAAGAAATGAGCCGCGTTTCAAAACTACCATATTCCCTGTCTCATGATTTATTTCATATTAATGCTCTATCTTCAACTACAATGCCGGCATCGCGAAACTCTATTTAAACTAGAAAAGCAATCAACAGTTCTTCTTGTAAAGCGAACAAGTGCCCGTGATAGCTGCTCTACAACCCTGGCACAACTGATACCTAGACGACTACGGTTAAACTAATTCACTAAGGTGGCAGACGGGGCCTGTTGGTGATTCATAATGGAAATGTACAGGGCAAATACAGACAAGGACACAAGAAAAAATGACATGTAACACACGAGCGCTGACTTGCAACAGGTTTATTTCGAAATGCGGACCAGTATTTATAGCAAACCACGCAATCATCACGCATGCGCAGTAGGAGTCAAATGTTGTCTCATTGTCGTTGCTTTATTGGTTATAAAGACCTTGCTAGCTATGGATATTGTGCAAATCCTAATCATTTCAGAGCGCAAATGAGAACTATACGCAAATTTGCCAATGACGTACACCCTTGCCTAAGGCGTGGAATGAACAGCTTTCGACGTTTCAAGGCCGAGACATCATCCCACAAATCCACGTACTTGGAAACACTGTTTTAAAGTAAAGTGTTTGGTTTCGTGCATATTATGGCAGAACGCATTTTGTTTATTGGATCTGCGTAGTTAGAATACAGGAGTCAAATGCAGAGCAGTCCGACTTGCCTGTTCAATTTTCAGCTTAACGTTCACCATTTTCTTAATTGGCATATTAGGCATTACTTGGCCGCCATTGCCCCCAACGATATCAACAATAGGATAGCAATAGGAAAAGCAGCCGACCCTACGCATTCTGAAGCTAGTGGGTAGTATTTGAGAATGCACGTAATACAATGTGCTAAGAAGACATTAACATTACGATATTAAAGTTGTTAGGAACGTCTGTCATAGAGTCGGAAAAAAAACAGAATACTTATCCTACCTTCCGGGTCAGAACGAAATTTTACGATGAATAATCATAAGATTGTTTTCATCTGAAATTTTCATACATTCTTATTTACACAACGGTGGATTTTACAAGTCTTTTTTCAACTGATGTAGCGTGCGGGTATAAGGTAGCCGCGGCTCGCACAGGGCAAGGTTTATTCTAGATGGAGGAGAGGCCTTTGCCCTGAACATGGTGGTGTCAGGCTAATGATGATAATGGTGATGACACTAGCCATATCATTTCTCTGCTTCACTGCGCTCTTTTCATCTGCTTTACAAAATGCTTTACCGATGTGTGCGGCTATATTATCCCATCAGATAGTTACGCCGGTGTGGAAGTTAAGATAACTGGCTTGTCAGGCTAGTTTGGCCACCTGTTAGAATGAGCATGGCTATGTAAAGTTAAAGATTTTTTTAGCAGCTGCCGCCACAGGGTTTAATAAAAGGAGACTGAGTATTTATCTGGCTATGACAGCTACTGATTCTGAGTTGCACTGGGAACAGCTGTCGGGCTATTTGGTATAGCATTATTTTAGCAGAGGATAGCAGCACGACAAAAGAGCACAGAAAGATATGAAGACAAACAAGCGCTTGTTTGTCTTCCTGTCTTTCTGTGAAGTGTCCTCGTGCTGCTATGCACTGCTGAAAACGGTGCACATATATACACTGTTGCAACGCTAAACGCGCACCCCAAAATGCTACTCTCGGCTAAACCATCCGCTTATTCGCGCTGTAGTTGGACGCAGAGATGGCATACGACAGCCCTAGTTTTTCAATACTAAGTCTCGATTATTTATTTTTCTGATTTGATCAGAAATATTTATAATCATCTGCAGCATTGTCGACACATCACAAAAAAGCTTCCGCACAGTCCGCTTTTAGCGTTGCACAGTCAGTAGATGTGTCACTTTACCAGTGCAGCATAACCACACCAAAAAAGCAGGTAGATCCATCCTATGCGAATAACCGAAGAAGCCACGAAATGTTCACACAACATGTACAATGATTGGGACAGAGGACTACGGGATTTCTTCTATTGGGAGGGGGGGGGGGGGAGGGAGGGAGGGAGGTTGGATTAAGTAAGTGATTGGGAGGCCGAGGGAGGGGTTGTACATGATTTAAATAAGTTCAATATAATAAGGGTAAAACCATGATAACACGGCGTGTGCTATTTCGTGTCTGCTTTTGCAACCATCTATATCTCCGCGAAGAGAAAAACAACAAAAATACTGCCTCGCTTCTCGGCTCGTGCGCATACCCCAGCCTAACGTTGACTGACGCAACGATTAGTAGTGCTTCTAATCCTCGAATGAGCGTCGGCAGTAGCTAATATCGCAGAGTTGCGTACCCCTCTTCCTCCTCCCCACCACCGCTGCCTGCCTGCCTGCCATCCATGCGGCAACACCGCTATGGTGCAGCTCCCGGTGAAATCCTCGACAGCGTGTAATTAGGGTGGTGCTGCGGTAAAGAAAAAGAAAATAAAGATGAGAACACCCAAACGCCATTAGGGCGTTCAGAGAATATTTCCGACAGGGCGGCAGTGCATTGGCAGCACCCTTTCCACGCTGTTTCCACATGCAGATTTCTTCCACGGCAGCTCGCACTACCTGTCACCAGCTGCGCAATATTGACAAGAAAGAAAACAAATAGTACAGAAAATGGCTCTTTCCTGCTTATTTAAGCACGCTCCGAACCCATCACGTCGTACTCAGGTGAGCTTAACCACGGGCCCCTTGTAATAAATGTGAATACCAGGAAATCGCAAAAGAAAAATCGTCTACGGCGCAGCAATATGCGTTGAATCCGGCGTGGCAGCCGCGTTCTGGCCCACACTTGTTAGCCGCCTTCCCCCTCTCACACTCCCTCGCTACCCGCCACTGCGCTCACCCACTTGCCAATACGAGCACACGCGCTCGCGCACAAACTGGGCCCGCCTTTCCTGTGGTCTGGGCCCTGCGAGGAAGCGAGCGCGAGGCATGTCGCCTCCGTTGGCTGCCAGCCAGCAATCAATCGCAGCTGCCTCGTTCAGTTTTGACGCTGCGGCGTGGAACACGGCCCTCACTAGGTGCTGCCTGCTGCACACAGGGCACTGGCGGGTGCCCCGAAACAAGGGCGGAGGCACGGACGCCGGAGGTTTTGCTGCAGCTCAGCGTGTCCGCGTCGATGAAGAAACTTTGTTTAGTTTGATCCAGTGCCTGAAAGCTTGCCTGCTTTAGTGTTTTGATGACAACTTGCTTTAGAGCGCCACACTGTCAGTCCTCAGGCACAACGATGCACTCCGTCGTCGCTGCTTGTCTGCAAGGTACATTTTTAGCACAAAAATGTATTCCAGAGCAGACGCATCATATTTTTTTCAGAACCGCTTCTTTGTCCGCACTACACAGCACCTAAATAACAATCCAGCGCAATGTTGGCTTGGATAACAAGATCGTTCAAGCCATTATAAGCGTTCATTGCATGTTCAATGTAATACCTATATACGAAGTCTATGGTAAATATCGATCGACCGACCGACCGACCGACCGACCAATCAATCAATCAATCAATCAATCAATCAATCAATCAATCAATCAATCAATCAATCAATCAATCAATCAATCAATCAATCGCCTAATAAATTAATCACTCAAGCTTTCTCCCGACCGATCGATCAATCAATCTTTCGGAGAAAAATTATGATTGTTTTTCTCAACCGGAAATGTTCGGCACATACAGTGTACAACAGCTACACCCAGATTGAGTGCATAGAATGCGAGGCAAAAGATTCAGAGCTCATGTTAACAATGAGCCTTTCTCTCCACCGCGTTTTCTGGACTGCTTTAATTGTGGGGGCCTCCGCACTGTTAGCTATGTTTGCCGTGCTATTTTTCCTGTAATTTGACGGCAACTGCCCATAGATACGGCAAAATAGAGCTCTTTTATGAATGCGTCACTCGCCGCCACTGCACGAATCTTCCAGTGACGGCGCGTTGCGTACTTCGCTTTTACGCGTTTATCTGGCCTATAAAAGTGTTGTTTTTTGTTAAAAAACGCATATTTCCTATCAGGTGAACTTAACCTTCCCGTCTAGCCAGACTTGGTATTCCCATTTAGTATCCCTTAATGCTTATGGTTCTACCGCTGAACAGGGTTATATATTGCACGTTGTGGTGCGCCAAGAAGGACATTTATGCCCATGAAGAGCCGCCTCAAATTCCGATTTTCTTGCCTAGACATAAAGACAGAAAGGAGGTGCGTATATGTGACATTTAAAACTGCACTCATGAAAAACGTAATCACCTTGCTTTGATGCTCTCAGCCGCCACCAAAACGATTGATTTACGAAAAAAAATCAATACTGACAGAAAGAGAGGGACAAATCAGTATCTGGGCAGATAAGCTAAAGGCTGAAAAAAAAGGAAGTAACAAAGTGAGCGCGAGGTGAACAATAAGTCAGCCCACTCAGCATGATCAGCCCTGTCCCGCGTGACAGACACGCTCAAGCGTCAAAAACTTCCCTATAAACGCAAAGCCCGGCTTTGGTTTGTATAACCGACAGCGCCAGAACACTCCCCACAGGGGATGCTTCATGGCTCCCGGGTGTTCGCTTTCTTGTCGGGACAAAAGGTCACTGCCCAACAATGCACGGATTCTCAAGCGCCCACGACAGCGCCTCAAGGGTCGACTAGAGCACGCTCCTCATCAAAAGGAAGAGAAATAAAAAAAACCTATGCGTGGGCATAGAACGCGAACGATAGCACTCTTTACCGTCGCTGTGGCCTTTGTAGGCTGGGTTTTGTGCATGCGCCTGAGGTGTCCCGATTCAGCGACCACCCCAGTACAAAGCGATCCCTTGGCGCGCATACATCGGAAGCGCGATTGCCGTTCTTCTCGTCCCGTTCCGTTCCCCGAGGCAAATCTGTGCGGCTTGTGATCAGCGGACTGGTGTGTGTGATGAAGCAAACATCTCGGGTTTGCCGGCGCTCCGTTGCGTTCGATCTTTCTTACCCCTATCTCTACTGCCGGACTGATTGTCCTTTGCGAAGCTGCACTGCCTACTCTCTCTCGCTATAGATGAAACAAGAACGAGAAATCAGCAGTGACAGGTGCAGAGTGAATT
The DNA here is from genome assembly GCF_052857255.1 of Amblyomma americanum. Classification (NCBI taxonomy): domain Eukaryota; kingdom Metazoa; phylum Arthropoda; class Arachnida; order Ixodida; family Ixodidae; genus Amblyomma; species Amblyomma americanum. The sequence goes on from NC_135500.1 coordinate 131,370,995, forward strand.
CACGGTTCGATTTGATTGAATTCTTTTTAAGTACCTTTGCTGCACGTGTACAACCAGGCGGTTATTTGTGGACACAGCGTGCCAAGGTGTCGAATCGGAACCAAACCTGAATACGACATCAAAACCGAACCTAATTTTTCGTCACCCTGGAACTCAATCGGAACCGGAACAATTCAAAGGAACCGTTCTCGATCGGTTCGGGATTTGGTTCATCTATACTTTTTTGACAAGGTACGCTTTCTTTGCGACAAAATGAGATCTGCTAGCCCACCGAAAGATATCTATCAAGCAGCGCGAAAATGGCATCCACTATATGCAGCAACAAAACTGAAAGGAGTAGGTTGTATAGGAAGAAACCTAATTGACGTTTTTATAATGTGCTTTCGAAAATTTGAAAGCATTGTGCACCAGATTGACGTGAAATCTGGAGTTTATTAGCCTTTGGCTTTCGCGTGTATGCGTATGGTCTTGCTCGACTTGTTAGCACTGTTCTAACTCATAAGACACCCAATTCGAATGGCTTCCTTTTTTGAGTCATGTAAATTATATGCATGTGAAACATAGGCACAACGGACCAACCACTTTGTGCAACTTTTACCTTCGGAAGCATTTGTTGTCTTAGACACCATGTACTAACAAAGAGCATTGACGACGTCTCAGTAGCAGTGGCGCACGGCTGCTCATCTCAAGGTTACAGGTTCGATTCCGGCTGCGGGGGCCGCGTTTAGATGGCGACGCAGTGTAAAAAAAGTGCGTCTGCTCTGTAATGTCAGCGCACGTTGAATAACAGCAGCTAACTTAACGTCAGTCTTGAGTCCTCCACTACTGCGCCCCTGATAGGCTCCGTGTTTCTTCGACATGTTAAATCCAAGATATTACTGCAATTATTACCAAAAAAAGTTTTGTAAATTGGTGTGGTTATCTGTTAAGAATCCGAACAATGTTTGTTACGCCCGACGGAAATGAGCAAGGAAAGGTGGGCTTCTTGCCGCGGTACAGATATTTAAGAGGAAGAAATGGTACAGTTTTAACGTAGTTACAACGAATAGAGAGGCGAAAGCTTGGTTGGCTCATGGTTTTGCTGAGCTGCGTCGTCGGCACGTGAGCGACGATATCAGACTCATGCGGAGCTGCTCTGACCTGTTCCCGCCACAGTTAGAAGGTGATGAAGACCAGGATGTGCAATGCACAGAGCGAGAGTGTGTTGCAGTTTGACACGATGCATGATCTGCTGCGGCGATAGTATATTTTTCTCGTGCAGTGGCCAGCGAAGCTGATCTCTTTGCGCCACCGCGGGTTTGAATCCAAGTCGCGGCAATATTTATTCGATTCCTGCAACATCAAGATCATGCGAGCCAGAAGATTCTTCGTTTTATTCGGCTCTGTAGGCAGTGTTTTTGCACTAGAAATTAAACAGCGATCACTCCAGGCCAATGTGGAACTACATGCGCTCGCTTGCATGCGATAATTACTCCCAGCAAGATGCTACTGTAATGAAATGTAAATGCGATAAATAACTTGGTGTTATGGCGATGTGCTGAAGTAAATCTGCTTATAAAAAAAATAGAGGCCAATCGCAAGCGGGCGGTGTCATCCGCTGTTCTCGGTCTTCAGGACTTTGAATTTTCTTACGGACAGCTAATATCTGCCTCTCGCTGTCGCACTTCGGGTTCTTGGTTTCTCAAACGAGAGGCTTATGCTTGCAGGCGTTCTTTCGTAGAGCGTTTGCATGGGCGACGGCGTGTTGGAGCGTTCACAGCATTCCAGCGCGGTGATATCGGGTGCAGACGGGTGTGAGTGAAGGTGGGTGAAGATGCATGTTTACCAGTGAGTACCCGGATGTGCGCCCACCGGAGAGTGCATCAAAGGTGGAGGCTGCGCACCAGCACGCACACACATACATGCACAGGTCCACGTGGACACGCACACGACACACAGCGTTTATTTTTTGGAAAGGAGGCTATACTGATAAAACGGTAAAAAAGCTACTATTCTCTAACACCAAGTGGGATCTGAACCAAATGCCGCGGGGTGTCAGGAACCTCCATGACTCTCTCCACGTACCTTCCTTGACCGGGTGATGCAGCAATCTCGGCATACGCCCCCACGCCACCATCAGTCGCTTACTCCGCCCGCACATCAAAATTCCGAAAGGCGCACACGTCACGAAAGACAATCAAGTCAGGAGGTTGAGCTTGAGAAGCATATACGTTCTGCGCTTAGATGCACTGTTATTTTAATTTGCCCCCAATGAACGCTGCTTTTTCGCGTGTTTATCCATCATGCGGCTTTTCACGCGCTAAGCAGTCCTATTAAGACGAACATTTCACACGGTATTGCGGAGTGTCGAATCAAAGTCATACATCTTATACCGTAAGTCGTAATCTCTATGCCGATTTTAAGAATCGGCTGAAGTACGCCAAAATTAACGCAGCATCACGACACAACACAAATCATTTAATTGTTCAATAGTTACTCGTTTCTCGCACAGGTAAAAATTCACTGACCACGGCACAAGAGTCTCATTGACGCGATGGTCTGTTTTTACGCGTGAGTTCCACGTTTGTACTTTTCTTTGCGGCCTATTTATTCTACATCCGTTCAACTCGCTTTATTACACTGGTGTCAGGAAGGGTTCGATGAGGCTGCAGGTATAGGACTAGAGGAAGTAATAACCAAACATAAGCTTTGTTATCTGCCTTCTGGCGTGGCCGTACAGGTATTCCAAGGAAAAGCGAAGAGTGAAGACGCCGAATGTATCAGAACGAAATTATCTTGTGACCATGTAAAGAAAATTCACATGAGCACTTAGTCGCCTACTAAGCACAACTGCTGGGAAACGGTGGCTTGTTGTTTTGCAAACCGAAAACAATAAACACGTTTGAAAAAAAAAAGTGCACAACAGATTCACCAGACTTTATAAGGGAGCGAATATTTATGCATACGCATAGGCTCCCTTTTATAGCTCCCAGAAGTGTCACAGAAATTATACGCAGCTTATGTGCCTTTTTCTTCTCACAATGCTCCGCTTACAGCAGTGTCGCATCGCAACGTCGAAACGAAGACCTTGCAGATTTCTGTCCGTGCAGACGCAAAGTGCTCCTAACACATCTAATCCAACTGCTTTTATCATACTCTTTTTATCACATTAAAACCAGGGCAACTTCATCAGCATAGGTCAAAATTAACACTGTACTACTGAGAAGCTACGATTAGCTGAGTTTTAAAGATACCGAGCTATTGGTGCCCGAGATATACAGAATAACGCAATTTACAGAGACGATGTCGAACAAGTCATTTAAATAAAATATCTTTGGTAAGCTATCGTTTGTTAAGGAATGCCAGTTTTCCCTTCTAGCTCTTGTTAGCGAGGAGATGGGCAGCTGGGGGGCTGTCGTATATTCTAATGCCTAATGCCATGTGGTAGAGTGTTTTTGATGAGGGCGGAGGGGAGGGGGCTCGAAAGATTCGGTATGATGGGGTGGTGACTGGCAAGTCGGTTTTGAGGCCACGGAAAGGTGTCTGCCTGTATATAGCTGCCGGTACAGGAGAGCTTGCTACCTCATTTATGTGCGATAACGTACTGGGCGCATGAGGTGCCTGTGGCGCCTGGAAGGAACTGGAATATTAACCAATAGAAAAAACAGAGCACAATAAAGGCCGACAAGAGCATTGTCTCAGTGCTGTTCATTTTAATGTCACCGGGTAGAGGCGCTGCCCTTTCTGTTCGTCACTCTGCCACTTTACATTCCGGTGTATGTGACCATGCCTTCGCTAATTTTTATTTAAACTGATATGGAAGGAAATGTTTGAGCCCATAAGCCACACGATCTACGCCTTCCAGCAAAAGAAATGATTTCTCTCGAACTAACGAAAACAAAGCCTTAATTGTTTTTTTTATTCCCGGTTTTTGTCGTCTGGAAATTTTTCCATGTTTCTTTGAGACTTCAGGATTGATTGAACGCACATTATGTAAACATATTCATTGAAGACAAATTTCAAGAATTTGGAGTTGCGGAGCTCAAGCAGAAAATCTTATCCCAGGCGTGCAATTGAGGTCATTTTGCTTGCCAAACTACCTTTGACGGATTTTGGCTATCCGACGCACTTGGGCACCGCTGGCACAAGCTTTTTGCGGCCACAAGCTCTATATCAGTTCCACATCGTTTCTCGCATTTTGCTCAGTTAAAGATTGCTTAAAGATTCTGATGAATGTATTATGACTTATCTAAAGTAGACCAAGCGCTCAGTCGATAGCTTTTTATTGCTTACATTGGGAGGACCGGCATCAAGAGTTGTCGACACATAGTGCCTGTTACGTCCGCTGAAGTGTGTTCGCATAAACCTGCGCAAAAAAAAATGCCGTCATAATACTAGATCTTTTCAGTGTCCACGGATATAAAACTTGTAGAGCTGCTGGAACTTTAAAATTGTAGTACGCCTGCTTTAGCTTCACCTTTTCTTTCGAATTTTTTTCCAAGAAATTATAAGTACCTCGCAGCTCTTTAGCCACTTGAAGAAAAAGATGTCTCTGCTTCAACGGCAAGGCCATCTAATATCTTCATCGCATCTGGGTTCAATCCACCGAAAGCGAAGAGTGGCAATGATGAATTCTTATGGCGCAATGGCATCTGTGGCCAAAAGCACCATGACACATGGTTTATTTCTTCTACTCAAAGTGAGGTTGGAGACCCATTTCCCAAGCATTTCACCCTAAAGAAGCCGAGCACAAGGCAGAGGAAAGCTTGTACCTATTGTTTGACCGGTAGGTACCCGGCAGCACTGGGGATTGAACCCTGCACCTGCCGCATGCGAGGCGGGTGAAGAGTGATTTCTGAACTTAAATGACATTTGTTCTTCTGTCTGTGCATTTTGACCAACTGCGCTGTGTGAAATCACAACAGACACGACTGCTGAAATCGAATATGTGAAACAGCTTTTATATTATAAAATTTATTATTTACAACAAGATGCTAGTTAAGGGTAGGCCAACATTTGCTCCTCTACTGACGTTGGCCGTAGTAATTTAGCAGAAGTTTAGCGGGGCCATTATTGCAGCATTATTGTCAAGTATGCTCTCTAGTCCAGTACACTAAAGTACACTCTAGCCTAGCATGGAACAACACAAGTACGCACGTGTAGCACAAGGAACAGCACGTGTAGCACGAAGCTAGCGTTCTTTTTTTAGATCTGAAGCATCTTAAGCGCACATATTTGCCTTAAGGTCCGAACGAACATATCTTGGGAGAACGGCAGCCAGTGATGTCATAGCGCCAGATCCCATGTATAGAACAGGCAGCTGAAGATTGTTAGTTTCCTTTTTTTTTAAATAGTTCATGTCATAAAAATAAACATAAATATTTCGGAACAAATTTTTCCTAACGATCTGGAAATTCTGAAGACATGTCCTCCAGAATATTTAACTATTGATTCCACGCCGTAAGTAAATTATACAATGTTTTATGAGGGCCTGCCTAAACATGCCGTCAGGAAGCTCAGAGACTATCACTTAAACTCAGTTTTAAGAATCGTAGCCAAGAGACAATGCACAAAGGACGAGGTGGCGGCAACAAGCTGTCAGGTTGAAGAAAGCAGTAAATGCTCCAAACGCCGCTCCCCACCCCCATCCCAACAAATGGCATTAGCTTAATGTCGTGTCGTCATGGGCTGTAACGTTCGACTACACCAGCCTCAAGCAGGTGCATATTAACAGGGGTTTGTTCAAAGTGGCACAGCTATTGCCGTAGTTTAATGCTGGTGGTCAAATCTAGTTCTGGCTGATTTTTGTTCTGAGTGCAATAATAATAATACCGCGATCCAAACAAAATAAAATGACTATCTGAAAAAGCTTTCAATTTCCTATCTAATTTGCATGCACCTGCCTTTGCGCATCTTCTGCGCTGTTTATTCTAGATGATCGGCGAAAGGAGGTCCTCAGGGAATTGCGGATAATTAGATCTGCTCGCACGCGAAAGTGAGCGTGCGCTTTCACTATGAGCAGCTCCACGCACGGCACGCACCACTTTTCTTTGAGGCTGAGCGCTTCCACGAATAAGTGAAGCGGGCACTTAACCTTGTTATGCAAACGAGATTTCAGCGCATAGGTTCGAAGCGATCGAGTGAGTAGATGCGTGCTGCAAGCCAGCTGCGCTGCTCCCGGCATTGTTCAAGGTTTAGTTCGTTGAGAGAGCCTCCAGCCTGCCAGCTATGCTCGTGGAGTATTCGAGCCATCGAGGAAAGCACACTGATAAGATCACCTGCTCGACTATAATTGATGCGTGAGTTGAACGAGGCTTGAAGCTCTGATGCACACGGCTGAATGCATGTGCACTTTACGCGATGTGCCTCGTGTCGCAGATGCCCGTTCACGTAGGCCAAACTGAGCTCAATATGGCCATCATTAGCATTTTTATTACGTTTCACTCGAATACGGGAGCAAGAACCTAAGTGGTAATGCGTTTTTTTTTTCAGGCGCACACATGTAAACAAGGCATCACGATGAGTAACATGGCCATTTTAGAAACAATTTTTTACTGGTCTATACGAGTAGTTACTTCGTATTCGACATTATACCCTATCGCAGTAGTTCCTCGCAGCACTACCAAAGCTGCGATGAGTGCAAACGCAACGTTCTGATGCTGCAGAATATTAATCAGAGTACAAATTACGCATATGGGCATATGGCATAGCCTGCTTTAAAGTGCGCGTGCGCCGAGCGCTGTTTCATATTGAGCCTTAAAGTACCCCCGCGTTACGTTCGTGTGCTCTAAAACATCGTTTCCAAAATTTCGGCCTCGTTCGAAATAGGCCCTTTCGCCTCGGGCTGACTTCGTCGTTGTTACAGCCGTTTTCTGTACGTTCAGTGGCCCCAAATGGGGCACCGGGCTTTCGATTCGTCACATCTCGCCAATAACAATAATAATGTATGAGTGATAAATTTGCTTTACTTTTTATTCAGAGGGACGATTCTGCAGCTTTTAGTCCTATAGAGAAAGCTCAGTTTGTTGGAAAAAATTCTCCCCGTTCTAACCACAAAATGGCACCACTAGGCTTAGCCTATCCTCGCGCCTTAGTTTGCGTGCACTGAAAGTAAAGGTACGAATGTGAAAAATAGCGTAACGTTGTACAAAATGCTTGCGTTTATTGTACGTAAGCGTGCATAGATTCATGGTACGTAGGCAGCGTCGATTTATACTCTTTTCTGACCATATCTCTGTACTCTGCGAGCAGACTACACGCAGACGGCTATGTCTCTGCCATTGGTTGTGTTGCAAGTTAGTTATGGGATTGAGTATAGTCATTAGACTTAATACAATATTACGAAGTTTGACGGCCGGAAGAGACCACCATGTGCGGCATCAGCTGTGTGCTTGAATATACTGCTACCAGTGGCCGTCAGCGTTTTCAGTGGCCTTTAGAAACACTGCTGAGGCCAGGAACCGTAGGGCAGAGCCACTGGCGACTAGTGGGACGGAAAGTTCGCGATAGACGCTTTTAAAAACGAACCATCGCGAATAGTGAAGCTGACAAAAGGCGCAGTGACGCATTTTGAAGCACGCTGGTAGTGTGTTTCAAAGGAGCATGATTCATCATGACTGAACTTTCTAAATCGAGAAAAATCTGCGGAATTGAAAGAAGGTCTCAGATTCTCATTAAATACGCCTCATCAATTCTCATTGTTACTTCCATGAAAGGTGTCTGCACACAGCTATAGCACTGCGCCTAATTTAGATACTTTACCTATGACTCTAATTTTGTTGGAGCTGCGCTAGAAGAGCCCATGTGTAATTTCTTTAAATTTATTACATTTCATTTTTCTTACAAAGCGGATATGAATACCGATTGGCCTTGCGTCGTGAACGAGTAACACTCCAAGGAACCCTACACAAAGTGCAGTAGTAACTACACGAGTCACAGTGATATCTGGCTACACTGTAAAGTGCAATAAAAAGAAAATAACAAATTAATGATATCACTTTCTTTTGCTGCAGTTGTGCATCTGGTGTATAAAGATAACAAATTCAAGCCAAAAATAATAAAAGTTTAACTCTATTCATGTCTGACGAAAGTTTGGAGTCAAATATTCACAGTACAGAGGCCGTCATAAAACTTCTATGCTTTTTAGCCTTATGCACAGCAAGAAACTACACATTCTGCACTGGCCACAAGATGAAAGCTGAAGTTGTGGGCTACAACCTTTGCTGCCAAGCAAGCCTCATGTTCATTTATCTTTGTTCCAAAAGCCATAATGCATACTCAATGACGGTACTATATTCAACATATTGTGACGGATTAAAAGGCGGCGAACTGTGTAGTGGCACGGGAAGGAGTGCTCGCCCAGACCGTCCGCCAATTAATCGTGCCATAGCCATCATTCATGTCGTAACGTATTCATCGGCTTGCTGTGACGTAACATTTGGTGGCGGTTCGAGGTATCTCTTCATCGCCATGCCGGTCCCGGAGCTTCGGTGTCCTGCGTCTCCTATGGTCGTCGTCTGTACCTGGTCCGCACCGTCCGGCTGTGCCCAGCGCACCAGACCAGAAGTGACCTCGGCGTTGTTCACCTCAGCTCCGTTCCCTGCCCCGACCTGGAGACACGACGAAATGACGACGCTGCCGTGACCAGAACATACGACTTCACCGACCCGAGAACATGCAGGCAAGTAAACCACAACCCTCTTGTCCATGCTGATCGGTGTGTTCATGGTCCTCGGCTGAGCCCTCCAGGTAATCTGCGGGCCAGCGCTCATCAGTCGGCCCTCTCATCCACCGCGATGGCAAGCACTTCACTTTCACTATTCAACCTTCACTATTCACTTCACCTTTACTATTCACGGCCAACGACATCTACTGCTTTTAGTCTTCAGTGCCGTTGTTATCGTGCGCGATCGAGACGATCGCTTGGTGGCCCCAGGTAGTGTGACGGACTAGAAGACGATGAACTGTGCTGTGGCGCGGGCAGGGCTGCGCTCGCCAGGCCACTCGCCATTAAATCATGCCATCACCATCTGTCATGTCGTAGTGTATTCATCGGCTTTCCGTCACGTAACAATATGATTACTCTGGCCGTGGATATCGAGCCCCGCGACTTCTTTGCGTCATTGGTAATATCAAACCAAGCTAATACATTATCAACGTAAATATAATAATAGATATAACAGTAGACAAACGCTGGTGTAACAAAGTACGGAAGTGCAGAAGCGTAGCTTGTTGGGCCAGTTGGTGCAATGGTACCGGGCAGGAAAACCAGGAGAAGATGACGCGTGCATAGTAGAAAAAATTCACACGGACGACGCTGGAGACACATCTCAACAAAATTTTTACTTGATCAAAGAATCGAGCAGTGCAGGCCGCACATCCGCATGAGCAGGACACGACGACAAAAGGAAGAAAGCAAAAGCAAAATAAAGGTCAGTCATTAAAAATACTGCTATACTGAACGTAGAGACCACGTCTCATTCATGAATCGGTATTCTTTGGAAGAAAATTTGACTGACGTATTGCTTTCGCAATCAATGCCTGACTTTTTTATTTTAAAAGCTTCAAAGATTTTCTGTTCTACCTGCGTTTTGGCTCGGCTGATGAATGTTACACCGCTGAACAGGGAAGTGCAGTTTTGACATTTGTTATAATTTTTTGGAAGATTGGCCGTATTATTCGGTTGCAGTGATGTGCGATGCTGTCTTAACCGGTAATTAGTGCTTTGGCCAATCTGGCCGATACAGCCCTTACCGCACGACAAAGAGAACGAGTTAACAATGTTGGTAGTACACTTGACAAACATTGTTTGGTGCTTGACTTTACAAGATTTTTTGTGCTCTTTGTAGAGACACGGGCACATATTGACGAACGTTTTGTGGGTGCTGAAAACAACGTTCACACGGTATTTCATTGCCACCATTTTGATACCACGCGAGACTTTTTGCATGTAGGGAAGAACAGCAGGCCTCAAATCCTGACGCGACGCTTCTTCGTTGTGAGGTGCGTGCTGTAACCTAAGCCTACGTGACAGTGATTCAGTAACTGAGAACAGGATCTGTTCTTGCGTCTCCAGCCTTGTGTTCTTGTGTCTCGTCCGTGTGAATCCCTTCCATTGTGTGCGCCTCCTCCCCCGCTGGTTTTCCTACCATGCTCGGAAGGCTTTGAGTGGATGGTTTGTTCGCGCGCGTGTGGGCGAGAGTTAGGAGGTTGGGGGCAAAAACGTTTCGGAACACAGAACGTTTTGCTAACCTCTTGAAAATGAACTAAGTGCTCAGCCTAAGTTCAATAAACCACACATTTTTGGGACAGTATAGTGTAAAGGAAAATGGCGTTTGGCTTCCCGGGATGCCGAGAGAATTTTGTTTTTTTGGGAGGTCAACTTCACACGAATTAAATAAAAATGAACTCATCACGCAGGTCCCTCATGCTGTTGCTTATGATACTCTTCGACTCCAGGCTACTTAAGAAATGAAGAAAAAACTTCCGGTAATTTTTTTGTTTTTATTGTTATTTGCCCTCTTGGCCAGAATACCTTACTTCTTGAGTGTCATTTCACCTGCAAACCACGCAGAAAAAAGGTGTCAGGCACATCTCCCAAGTGGTGATTTCAGAAAATAAATTACTCATACATACTGAATTCAAGAATAAATGGTCCCTGAGGCGGAACCCTGCCCACTTCTTTACGTGGCAAAATGCAGGCGCATTTAAGGTTCGACAAAAGAGGGTGAGTGGCAGTGAGCCATCTGGAATCGACCATATCCCCCCATTCCACCCATAACACTTATATGGGGTGCTTAATCGACCGTTTAGCCGGATCGCTCAGCTGCTGCTTGAAATAAAAAAAGAGGGAGGGGGGCAATGCAGCACGGAGCGCAATTCTATTCCCGGAAGTCAGTCCGCTTTAGCAACCATCATCAAGCTTATCCGCGGAATTGTTCCAGCTGCTTCGTCCACTTGCGCCTTGCACCTTGTTTGACTGCTCAACACCTCTGTTACAGACAGGCGCGCAGAAATCGGCAAAGTGGCATGATGTGCCTCCTGGGTAACCTTCATAATAGCGCTGAAGAACAGCGAGCATCTGACCATTACAGACCTTCGGCTGGTGCCTTGAGATTGCCCCTTCCACTAAGCCCTTTATAACGGCCACGTCTTGATTGGTTTTCGTTCTTTTTCTCTCTGCTTGAGACTGGCTTGGCGAAAAGTAGTGACACGAGCAATTTATTGCGAGTTCATTATTCGCAGTGAAAGTCAGAAAACAAAGCAGAATAGAAATGTACGCGAAACGATAAAGTAATTTCTTTATAAAATCAAAAGTATTTATGTGAAAATTTGAAAACCTGTTACCTAAGCAAGAGCTTATAGCGTCTTTCATGGCATGCTAATTCACTGCCTGATAGCAGAATTTGCCTTAGAGAATGAGGAAATTCATTCATCAGTTTATTGATAATAAACGTTAACTACTGGTACTTCCTTATAACATACTAGCAAAATTTCAATTTTGCGGTGTTAATTGAAATAAATTTCAAAAGTCTGGATCTTCTCACCCATGTACACCAAACAAAATTGCATTTGTTGGTCCTACAGTTACCCCTAAATTATTTTCGTGCTCTCTGCTACTCGTCTCTGTGTCTTCAAAACTATGCAGCCTCTTATGACATATACTTCGTTATATACATGCACGACAAAATGAGTGCTTAAATCGAAATTGCAAGTGATTGCTTGGTAAAGCTTGAGGAACTTGAGAGCTACCAGGCCACTTTGTGCACAGAGTTCAATTACAAAAACAACAAATTTATTTTGCTGTTCACGAAGCTACACAGTTTTCAATTCTAATCTGGCTACATAGTAGCACAATGGATGATCTCTAACTTCCAACAGCACTTTGTACGTTGCAGAAGTAATCCATTAAAAAAAGAAACTCAGAAAGGTTAGTGCACATAATGTGAATGCGTTCTAACGAGGTTATACTGCTTCTAATAATGTTATTTATATAAAAAAGAATAAAGATAACAAAAAATGCATAAGTATAATTTTTCCTTGGCGCGAAAGAATTATTAACTGCAGAGATTTCAAAAGGTAATAATTGTTATGAATAGCCAGAAAATATACAGAATTCACCACCTTCATACCAACTGAAAACACAGCTCACCACTAGGGTTTCAACCCGCTTCTTTTCCAGAGTTTCTCTAGGTGTTTGGAATTCTAAAATTAGCTCGTGATTTTCAACAACACAACCGGCGCAAAAGAGGATAGACGATTCACGTGCTACATTAGTCATAGGCAATTTACTTTTGGATCTGTGCCAAATTCTCATATTAGGGTTGAATTTGAGAAGTCTTCACAAATTATCATATATTGTCGAAAAATTTGAGATCGCAGTCCTCTAGTAGATGCAGTACTGCAGGTAATCTTAGTATTCATACGTATAAAACATAGACTGGTGTTCTAAACTTGGTGCTCTGTAGATAACTAGGTCTGAAAGACCAAACTCTCCACAAAAGAAAACGTGACTGCAAGAAGATATCCAAAGTCACAGCGTATTCAAAACTTAATGAAGGAGAGAACTTATAGTTGCAACGCTACACGACCCATAAGTAGATAGAACAATGCTGGCCTTGATGTCAACGCATCAGGTTGACACAAGTGATATGCACTGGGCCATGTGGCAGATGGCGCTTAAATTATAGGTGCAGTGGGGCTGCCAAGTGTGGCGCCTGTAGGACCATTCCGAGCACGAAGACCGCTTTTTGGTCCATAGACTCAGACTTGTTGCTAGTTTATCCTTTCTTATTTCTTTCCCGCTTGCTCAGTTCGGGACTATCCAAGTGCTTCAGTGCGTTGTCGCACCACTTGGAAGAGTTGTGCGTCCGGAAGGGCACAGGAGAAAAAAGTCCCCGGAAGATATGTTCTGGTGAAAAACGACCCACGAAAAGAAGTCCCAAATGAAAAATTACCAAAAGAACGAATACTTTAGGAACCCACTTTAAAGAAAAAGCTGCTTTCTTTATTGGACTCTTGCTTGATTTATAGAATAGATATAAGCATGAAATATTAGTCCCTAATCACACTTGTCATGCCCGTGCATTGCACATCATTTCAATAAAAGCCACACCACAAACCATTTCCGTCGGTGAATTCGCTGAAGCGACAAAAGATCCTGAGACGCACTTGACCTCGGGCACTTTCCTTCCACCTACATCTTTTTCTTTTTTACAGCCGCTCCACGGTGGGCGGTGGGGGTGGCGTGAATTTAAAAGGGGATTAGACATAAAGTGGCCTGTCGTCAATTACTCCTCCTGAGTCAGTGATTTAAATGATTGCGGCTCTACCACTGTTCCGGTAGCATATCAAGTATGAAAGCAGTCTTGTAGTTCTCGGGCAGCTTCTGGCATTAGTCGCTTGAGGAACGGTCCAGAATTAGCACTTCTGCAGGCATTACGCTTAGCGCAGCACTAGCGGGGACAAGTGTTCAGTTTAGAGCGCACTGCACACTGGTACTGCACGTAAAGTATAATAATCTGACAACAGGCCAAGGGAACGCTTATGCCCACTTGAAAACCGAAGGGTACCCGGGGGCCTTTGGGATGGAACCCTACACCTTCCGCATGCGGGGCAAATGCGCAAATCACAGGTGGTTACGGGACGTTTTGTGACTTCCTTTTGGGGCATTTTTCCTATTTCGATAATGGGGTCGTTTTCTTTCGGGGGCATTTTATACGGGGGTGTTTTTTTTTTTCCGGGGACGTTTTTTCCGTGGACGTTTTTTCCGGGGATGATTTTTCCGGAGACGTTCTTTCCGGAGACCTTCTTCCTGGGGACGTTTTTCCAGGGACACTTTTTTCCAGGGTCGTTTTTTCTAGAGACGTTTTTTCCGAAAATCGCGCCCGAACTCGCGTTCGCGGTTCTTTGATTGCCAGCTCGCACAGCATTTGATTTTGGTCACCAGCTCACATCCAGACAATGTAATAAAAACATTGAACCACCTTCACTAATGGAACAGTAATTGGTTTTTGATGCTTATGCGATACCACATGAAGGTTTTTACACAAGGGCACGATATCTTTCTATCTCTGTTACGAAAATTGAAGAAATGTTCCAAACACTGAAGCAGCATGGTTCATATTATTCTCTTTGTGACTCCAGATTAAAGCAACTAAGCATGATTTCAGCTCCTGAACTAAAAAGAAATTGTCTTTGTCCTGAAATAATTCATCATAATGAAACACCAATAGATGAGCACTGGTTGACTATCCGTGTCATCTTATTTAGCTACATTCCTATGCAATGTGCTTATGTCGAAAAGTGTTATAATTTGTACACTTGATACACACTTCAATCCGCGCGCCACCATATTGCTGGCTGGATGCCTTTCTGCACCCGGCGTTTAAAATTCGAAGAGGGTGAAGAGTACTTCTTGAAACCAAATCAATTACGAATGGTAAAGTTAACTGCTGAATCTAATACGAGTCGAATATCTGCATTAATATTCGCTACTTGTGCGAATATTCGTACAAAAACTAATATTCGCAGGAAACACCAGAGCGCTTGCTGAACCGCTATAAGCCATACAGTTGAAGTTGTATTCGTTGAAAAACATGGCACTAATGTCTACTTTGGGACAAGCAGCGCGAAGCCATAGCATCAAATCTGTTATCATCATGCAATACACAGAAGAAGCTTGACTTTTGTTAGCAATGATGACATGCAAGAAACAAGAGTCACACCTCAGTAAATGAGAGAGAGAGAGGAAGAATATAATACTTGGCCTCCATTATAGGGCATAAAAGCATTCTTTACTGAACCTTACTAAACCTTGCAGCATAGGCCAACCTTGAGCGTCATATGTAAGAGCATTACGAAATCGGCCCCATGAAAGTACTTCGTCGCGACATGAGCCATCCTACCCATACAGACCGAAGGCTGCAGCATGATGTGGTCAGATTGGGTTCGGTTTTATAACAGTAGCCGAAAAAAAGTGCGGCATGCCCTAACTTCACTTCGTGACGTTTCTGACTAAGCTATTAAAAAACTGACAATTCAAATTCTTGCGAACATTTTTAAACATGCGCTTTTTGATTAGCTCGGCAACATGAAAAAAAAGATGTCCGATTCACTATTCCGATGATATTCGATGACTCATCATGTTCGGCCCACAGCAACTGCAATTAAGTTATTTCTTTAATCTCTATTACTGCTGTTAGTTTTATCTTCTGTATTTAACAAAAGCGTTTGTCATAAAGCTGTATGTACATTTTAGGACTTTCTTTCCATTTCTTTACCGTGCTGTGTATGGTTTGGTTAGCTGGAGTTAACGTCACAAAGCGACGCAGGCTATGAGGGACGCTGCAGTGAACGGGCTCCGGAAATTTCGATCACCTGGGGTTCTTTAACATACACTGACACCGCACAGTAAACAGGCCTCTAGAATTTCGCCTGCATGGAAATTCCACCATCGCGACCGGGGATCGAACCGGCGTCTTTCGGGTCATCAGCTGAGCGCCATAACCACTGAGCCACCAGGGCGGTCCCCGTGCTCTGTATGATGCGCCCCATATGTTATGGGTGGTTGACGCGTAGTCCGGTATATATTTTTTCTTCAACCTTCTTGACAACTGTGTTTTTATCAAAATAAACTCAACCTCAACAATTCAAACGCTTCCAATATTCACACACTATTATTGTCGGCCGCTTTCTGGGTGTCGGCTTATCGCTTCCTATGCTGCTGGGCGCACGTGGTCCATACGGGGAAGAAGTGGTAACGCCACGTGCAGAAAGCAGTCCAGTGAACAATATGACGATACAAGAATTCAAAAAGGTCTGCAAAATGCTTACGTGCTCGAAAAAAAGAATCATTCTTATTTCAAAAGCCAACGCTCGGAAGAAATGCGTTGCTCCGCAATACTCATTAGGAATTCGCGACAAGTGCGTTTAAGTCCCTTGGCTGCAACCATGTGAGCATACCTTGGAAGATTAAAAATACCGCGTTGACATATTGTAAGAAAAAATGACATTGGCGAGTGAATTGGCTGGAGAGCAGAGCGTCATGTTTCACTTACCTTATCGGCACTGGTGGGGCTCTGCACTGAAATCCAGGTAATGGTGCCTGCCTTCGATTCTTAAGTATTTAATTAGGTCCGCATGAAGCACGCACACAGCCAACCGAATATGGTCGCAACACACCGTAAAGAACCATCGGAAAAATGTTGAATACACGCAGACGCAGCAGCGAAACTATTTCAGGTTGAAAGTGCGCAAGCGAGTGAAATATAGTTACTGGCAGCTTTAAGTGGCAGAAAAGCCGAACGTAATGAATCGAATTGAAAAACATCATGTTGGCCCGCAAGCAATTTTCTTACAAACTTTCGCAGTACCAAAGAAAATCAAGAACTTATATAGTGTGAGTTGTTAACAAATGACAGGAAGCACGGCTTCCTTTTAGGTAATGGCAATGAATAAAAAATGCGGCATTTTACAAACGGTTGTCTTCTCGAGCTTTATACAAGAGGATTCCCAAACCCAACTAATCTTCTCATCTAAAAACGCACAGACACAAAGTACCACACATTGCTGGGCTCAGTTTCTTGCTGCAGATCACCACCACCGAGTCACCACTAATTAATAAACGCAAACCATGATGTGTGGTGAAGCAGGCGGCAAACGAATAGCGAGAGAAAAGTACACCAAAAATAAAGTAGTCAAGATGAGATGATTGAGTTGGCTTTACTGTGTTCCCTTCAGTTTTTCATCGCTTGATCCCTGCGCCTCTTTACAGTCTGCAGACAGTGATGGCTAGCACAGACCCGCGAAAGCTAAAAAACAAAATAGGGCCCTAAATTAACGATAACTAAACAAATGGCAGAGAAGGCGCGCAGTGTCCCGGAAAGGCGGGCAAGGGAAGCGTCTTCAAGCAAAACGCATCTGAGCACAACCAACAAAGAGACTCGGGGAATTGTTCGCCCTAATAAGGCGCGCGCTCAGCTCCCAATGGGGTAACGCCGGTAATTGCATGGTCGTTAAGGCGATCGCCGGCGGCGAGCTCATTCCTTGCGGGCTCCCGAATGCGGAACTCCGCCTTTTTTCTCCCCGATTCCGCCTGCAGCCGTTCCTCTTTAGGCTTAATTCCCCTGTCGCCCTGGCTTGGCGTGCTCTTGGCTGCGCCGTTCTGAGAGAGCATGGTGCGCACGTGCGGAGGCCAAGTCGGCAGGCGGTTTACTGCATGCAGCCCACACTTCCACACAGGCCGTTAGCTAGGCGTTCTCGATTAGGAACCGACCTATTCCGGCAGCGCTGCTTAGTTCCCGCACTCCAAAGAGTCTATATCTTCTTCCATACATCGAGTAAGATTAGCGGCCTCCAGGGGAGGCGTAGCTTCTGGAATGGCCAAGGAATACTTCCATCTGCAGAGATGAGAGTGTTGCATGAACCGACGCGTAAATCACAACCATGCTCCAAAGACAATGAAAGAAACCGTGTTTGAAGCCGTACATTTCGCAGAATGCGGCCGACCATGGTCAGATACAATGTGCAAAGTTTAATCATGAGCACGAGTTTCGCTTCAAGTTGCTTTTTGAAACCATTTCTGCATTTTTAATGCTTCAACCTTTAATCAATACAGCCTTAATTTTACGCAAAATCACCCGTGTTGTCACAAAATTTCTTCCTGAAATTTGGTCGGTTTCAAGGCTTGTACTGCTCTAGATATGACGAAACAATTCGTAATAAACAACCCTCGGAGCGAGTGTCTTATTTTGATGGAGTATTGCTTCGACCTGAATGCGAGAATAAGGCATGAATAAGAAAATAAAGAAAGGAAATATCAATGCACGTTTCTGAGAAAAAAAACTCGGAAGCCATGCACATAGCCGTCATCAGGATGAAAAGAAATTTTGCAAAATGCAAGGTAATAGAAGGAGGAACTTATCAGTGATTATTTTTTATCTTTTTAAAATTTATGTCTATCAGAGCCTCATACACCAGTTGACATGCAAGGACAGGTACTCTAGCCTTAATAGAACTTGACGGGCAGCAAGCGGAAATCTAGAACGCAGTGAACTGAGAGTACGAATCGGTCCCAGCGATAGAGGCACTATCGGCAACGAAGAAGTATACATCATGCTGCACTGAGGAAATCGGGGAAAGTCTGAAAAAGAACGAAAGGCGGAAAAAATGCAGAGAAAAATTATTCGCAAATAAAGATTTTTGGACCACATACTTTATGAATGAAACCTGCGTCCCGAAACTGTTTGCAATGCCAACGTGTTTAAACAAAAAATTATGAAAGTGAGAAAATCATAGGTTGAATCAAGAAATAAAACCTACACAAAATGGAAGACTATATACAATACAGCCCTTATTTTTAATTTCCAATGAGACAAGAAATAAAAATAAATATGCTGTGTAGCACACAAAAAACGCTTC
This sequence comes from Amblyomma americanum, assembly GCF_052857255.1. Classification (NCBI taxonomy): domain Eukaryota; kingdom Metazoa; phylum Arthropoda; class Arachnida; order Ixodida; family Ixodidae; genus Amblyomma; species Amblyomma americanum. The sequence continues at coordinate 131,389,394 of NC_135500.1, forward strand.
TATCCCCCTTTCTGGACTGCCTTCATGGGTTCTTAAAAGTACCAGCTTTGAAGTGATACTTTATGCGAGCGCCGAAGCAAACGCTGAAAAACGTTATTTAGTTTTGCTCAGTGCAGCCACTCTAGCTGTAGTTTTCGAGTTTTTCTCATTGGCCATCGTAAATCAAAAGACACATCGGGGAGAAAATAAAAAAAAAAATAGCTTGTTCGCCTAGTGAACCCTGTATTCAATGGAACAGAGCAATTCATGGCATTCTCTTGAAGTCCTTCCTATTGCGTCTGGGCAGTTAGTGCATCTGGTTTGGTTTATGGGTGTTCAGCATCCCAAAGCGATTCAGGCTATGAGGGACGCCGTAGTGAAGATCTACAGAAATTTTGACCACCTGGAGTTATTTTACGTGCACTGACTTAATACAGTACATGGCCCTCTAGAATTTCGCCTTCTTCGAAATTCGACCGTCACGGCCGGGTTCAAATCCGCGTCTTTCGTGTCAGCAGCCGATCGCCATAACCAACCGATTCACCATGGCGACTAGTTAGTGCTTCTGCCAGGGTAATTTTGTGCAGACAAAATAATTGTGCTAAGATTAGCTCATTAGAAAACCGCCTTCCTGGCTGCCTCAGAGAACTGCACCATCACTTTTTCTTCACTTGCTTGCTATAGTCGGATACAACTGAAGACGCAGCAGCAGATCCCTACTTAAGGAAGCCCTGCATCAACGCTCTCGACCGATTTCCAGGAAGCATTTACTAATATGCTTTCTCTCCCTACCTTCCCAAGTCCAAGGGGATTAGTCACAATATCTAAAACGGTTCATGAATGAGGGTGCTGTTCGAGGGGCATTTTGTGGTGCAGGAAGCAGAGTGCAAAGCTGCAAGCATATTTTATCGGTTTACGGCCACACGTTGATTAACGTTGAAAACGTGCATTGCAGTAAAGCTTTGAAAGGACTAAGAAAGAAATTTTATTCCGCCAAAATCAGCCAAAGGAAATTTGCCAAACTTCTGAACAGTGCGCCTTAGAAATGCGGTTCCACTGGCAATGAGAAGCTGCAGAAACAGAGCACAGTGTGGAGTGCAAGGCGACCGGTCTAAAGGCTTTTTTCACTATCAAGATGATGAAAGAAGGCGTGCCCTTCAAGGCCATCGTTACGACCAAACCGTGCTGAAAAGAGAAGGGAACGCGAAATTATTGAAGGTTTCTCGATGCGTGTTGTTCCAGATATCCAATGCGTCAGATCGCCATCGGTGACGTTAGGGAGAACAGAATTAAACTGCCTGAAGAAGAGTAACCTTTGATTGCCGTAAATACAAACTGATCGTTTTTTATTTTTTTCTTCCTTCGGATCACTCTTCTTAGCCCGCTGTGCTCTTCCCTCTTCTGGGCATGATATGGTGTTCATATCTGGGCATACTCTTGTTTCTTCAGGCAATAACTGTCGTTAGAAGCCATTCGTCCTGTGTGCTCGTCCTTGTCCGTATGTTGCTAGCGCTTACCATTATCCTCATGGCTCCTTTGTCGCCTGAATTACGATTATATTTGGGAAATCGGTATTGAGAAGCACAAGCATCCTGATCACTAAAAATTGTGTGGTGTATAATGTTAATTGCGCCTGAGAAGATGTGTTGAGTCGCGCCAGTTTCTTGCGGTGGTGTTTTCGCACAGGCACCTTATCGTTCACATTGTCGCAGACGGAGGCTTGGCTGTTTATAAAAAGCTTATCAAATGCAAACAATTCTTTGTCGAATTTATCGCCGTGCGGCTTGCCACTGTTCCAGTTTTTTCTTCCACTGTACCACTGTCTTTTGTTTGCGTCCTTCCTTCAGAATTTCGTTTTAAGAGGAACGTGCAGAACCTTGGATATAACTGGCCTAGTTTTGCTCTCTGCACGTTTTGCAAAACAGTGAATGCGCTCTACGCTAACCGGCGCAAGTTCCAGTTGGCCTTGAATATTTCTGTTAAGATCACTTTACGGGGACTTGAAGTCTCGCATTCTTCTTTTAAGCCATGGATAATAAATTTAACCTAGGGCTGCGGTTTTCAGTCATCTTTTCTGGTTTCCAGATTTTTCATTACGCGATTCATTGATGCGAGTTGATTTTGATAGAAAACAATCTTCGCTACCAGTATCAATACTGCGTCTTAATTAAGTGTCTATATCCACGAATCGTTTTGCTTTCATCTGTTTGATATCTGCCGCAATTTCTCCCAGTTGTTTTGCGAGTTGCGCATTATAGCGACCAGGATTTGTCTCGATATCACCAATCACCACCAACAATTCTTTTAGGTACAGAGCAATTCAATTTAGGAACCAACACATCGGTGGGCGCGGGTGCCGAAATTGAAAAGAAATTAATAGAATGAACACATTCTTAGTAGCGTTTTCTCACCTGCGGTATGAAGAGCAACGAATTAAGCGACCACGTTCTTGAAATGCCACCATGCCCAGTGGAAGCGTCAATGACGAACAGGTCTTTTATTTGCGAGTGGCGTTGAGGTGCTGCTTCTTGGTCATGCGCGCGGCTATCGGTGCGCGTAGCTTCTGATTCCTTTATCAGAGGATCCCAGGCCGTCGGCTGAAGCCCATGATCCACGTTAAAGGCGATGATATTCCGGATGATGAAGTCATTTTCTTGCATCGGCGACCCGGCGAAGCTGCTGGCGGTAGCCAACATCCCGCTGATTCACAAGTGCAGAAATGTGGAACAGATTACGTGAGCACGTCTTTGAAATGCAGCCGTGCCCGGAATACATATTTGTCAATTTACGACGGAAGCTTTCGACAGATTCGTCGTTATCTTTCTCTGACGTTAGCTTTGCGAGGCATCATTTCACACGAACCAGGCACCTGGCATGGCTCTCATAGTTGTTCATATAGACACAAGTTTTTTACCCCGATAATCGTCGTGCCTGATTTTTTTGTTTTACCACACGGGTAAAATTGTGGCTTCGTTCTTAATGCTTGCTGAAACCAGTGCGCGTTACACATCTTGCCTCCACCAAAGCGATATATTTCACCAAAATTTTGTGCCTTCCGCTTTTCAATTATATCACACTTACCCAGTAACGAGATCAGTTTAATGTCTCTTTAAATAGGAGACGTTCCAATCAATATCATTTTCGCTCTTTCAAACAATAGATTTTTAGTGGCATAAACGGCTGAAGTCACTCGTAAATGAAGTTGCAGGTCTTACTACACTTAGCTTTCAAGCACTTGACTCTGTCCGCGTGCACCGTCAGTTTCTGTATGCGATGAAGACACCCGAACAATGGTGACTTAGCCTCAATTTCGGAGAAAATAGAACTATAGGATGCCTTCACGAGCCATGGAATGGTCATAGAAAAGTATTCTGCCTGGCGATCATCATCAAGCCGGTGCGTATAGGACATCATTTCGCACCCAAGGGCAACTGACGCCAAAATACATTGGCTGCACGTCTGCATTCAGTTCAATGGAAGGCCTGGCTGTTTGCATCGACACCTTCTTGGTGCCACGGATCCTGTTGAGAGAGGGAAGACAGGTGGAATTCTTAGCCTTACTCTCTATTTTAAGCATTAGTCATGCCTTTTGTGATAGCATACCTCGGACAGTGTAACTGAAGGCATGAACATCTGCTGGCTTATCACAGTTTTGAGCAAAATGCATTTCCCTTTAAAAAGAGGGGAGAGAAAGTGCTGTGCCGGATATGCTTTCCACAGAAACCGCCAGTAGGTGACACTGCCAGCTATTTTTCGCGCCTACTTAAGCAGCGACACTTCTCGTGCTGGGGCATTGTAACTTTCCCAGCTGCCTTGCGCTCCCCGATGCCCTGCGACGATGAATACCGCAGCACTGCTTCTCCTGGCCATCGCGGTGCCTCGCATGGCGAGCGTCAGCGGTAAGCATCTTTTCGTCTTTCTTTTCCATATTACCTTGTGGGATCAGTTTGACAGCAATATTCGGCCTTGTGATAGAAATGCGTGCTTTTTTCTTCTGAACCATAATTTTACTGCCCTCGTCGGCCGATTAGCGTGGAAGTTCCTGAACTGTGCCATGTTTTTTTTTTTTTTTGCTCCGCAACCATGCTCCCCCTTCGGCCGGCTAACTTTCTGCACACTTGTTTACTTCTTTCAAGAAAAGCTTTTAAATGTGCCTCTGCTCTTTGCTTCTCACCTGCGCATATTTTTTTTTTTTTTGCGCGCGTACTTTCTGACATCTTCTTACTGCCCGTGCAGGTTACACCGTACACTTCAACCTGAGTTCGGAGGTGCCGTTCGAAGAAACCGAAGTCGAAACCAGCCGCTCTCGAACGCTTTCCATGCTACCTCTGGCACTGCTCCTATCCGGCCCAGCACTCGCCCTTGCGGTTGGCACTCTGAAGCCCGCGCTCCTGGCACTGGGGCTGCTGTACCTAACTATGTTCGGCCTTACGTACTTGCCTATCGTGGGCGAAGTCCTAGAGGCGAGTTTCCGTGCACTCGGCTCATCTGTCAGGGACAGTGTTTCGCCTGTCTTCGGAAGCGACCTACTCCGGGCGGCCGGCCTGGACTCCGATGTGTGCCGTACGCGAGCCATCTGCGAGATCACGGAGGAAGCCGTGCACAAGTACCCGACTATGGCCGCTATGCTGCGATCCCTGACCGGTGCAGTCCAGGCTCAAGGGAACGATGGGAGCGTCCTCAAGGGCCTGCTGGGGGGACTCTCCGGTCTGGGGTGCGAGTCACTGTATTCGTCGTGTGCTCATTCTCCTTTTGATAGGCTGATCAAGAGCCTCTCTTAAACTGTGATGTCTATCAGATGTTTTTAAATGCATTTTTTTAAATAATAAAGCACCATTGACCATCTCGTTTGACGTCTCCGTGGAGTGGCATGAGTCTTGTGCAGTTGCATTTGCTCGGGCTTGAATTTTTTTAGCTGCACAAACACCTCAAGTAAAGAACCTTATCTAACGCGAAATGACACTGCCCTTCTATCATTGTCGTCTTTGACCGCCAGGTTGCCGATTGCCCTCCTCCTCCTTACTCATGCTTGAAACCAGCAATCAAGTTACAGATCACAGCTGTGGGTGCGTATTTTTCGCGCGGCGAAGAATATCAAGGCGAAGGCTTTTCTAATCTCATGACTCGCTAGCGTTTCTGGTCGCGTTTGTGACACTACAGCTGTCAAACTGATGACGTCTTCAATGGTGTGATAGAAATAGACGTCAGTATTGCCCAGCTGTCCCTACATTACTTCGCACAGAACGGCAAGGCAGCTCAGGGGCTCGGGCGTCTCGCATGAAATGAATACCGTTCTAGTAGTCACTCCCTCTATGACAGCGGACGGCTCTCAGCCGCAAACGCTCGCTACGAAGGCAGAAGCTGATAATTCCAACAACGAAACGGCAGAAGGGATTCCGAAAGACATGCGCGAAGGCGCGGACGTAACCACGCTGGTTTCGCCGGAAAGCACGAACTTACAAGATCCAGTAGAGATTGATAAGTCCCCGCTAGGCATGTCCGGTCTCGTTTCTATCACACAATAGCTGCCAAACTGGCAACGTCATCATTGGTGTAGTCGAAGTGAACCTAACTGAAGACGGTTCACTCAAATAAAAACAGTACGCAGATTCATAAGAATCACGTAGTCTGATTAGTAGTTTCAACACACAAAAAGGAACAGCAACACCGCACAAAAGGTTTTCTCTTCATCTAACTTAAGATCACCAAAGTGCACCCTAATTTTTTCTTGGCACGATGCGCGAATTTGTCCCACAATTTTAGGTGTGAGGAAGGAGCGAACGCCGCTGACGTTCACCGTCTTCGGGCCAAGCAGTGTGCAGCCTTCGCAGCGTCAGTGCCATTAATTACTCTGCTGGTGACTCTGCTGCTGGTTTTGCTGGTGATATCGCTTTTTTTTCCTCCCGGCATCACCAGCAAAACACTTTCATGCAAAGGCACTCGAGATCGGTTAAGTGTTCTAGCAAAACCACCTACATTTCGTTTCTTGTGGTCACTGCTACTCCACCTCTCAAGGCCCTGTCTTTAAGAAATACCTTCTATGAGGGTAAAAAAAAATGTCGTTGGGAATCTAGCTGGGCGGCCAGATATCTGTTGTAATCGTGACATGAGGGTCAAGCTGGAAGAGAAGGATTTCAAGCGTCTCAGAGTAATTGGCATTCCTTAGAGTGTTAAGTTCACTATTCGGATCTGCATGTTCTGCATCGAACGTCCTTTGGCGTCTCCATTATGTTCATGATGAGGAAATCGGTAATTAGAAGCACAAACATTAAGATTGTTTCAACTTGGGGGATCTATGACGTTGATTGTGCCTGTGATGCCGCGTTAAGTGCTGCCTATTTCTTGCGATAGTGTTTTTCGCAGAGGCGTCTTGTCGTCCATACAGTTCCAGACATGGGCCTGGCTGTTTATCAAATGCTCATAAAACTTTTTTGCTCTTATCGTGGTTCGGCTTGGCACTATTCCACAGCTTTTTCATTATGTCCCTTACTTTGTGCGAAACTTCTTGGGTGATCGATATCTCACTGTCTTCCATTTCACGCCTGTTCTTTGGAATGCGTTTTTAATAAAAGTGCAGGCGCTTAAACATAACAGGCATAGTTTCGTTCTTTGCTCGTTTTTCGAAACTGTGAGTGCGTTGCACTCTAACAAGTACGAGTTTCAGTTTATCATGATTAACCTTTCTGTTAACATCACGTTCGGGAAGCTTGAAAATATCTATCTCTTTTTAGACAAACCACAAATTTGACCTACGGCTACGGTTCTCAAGGTAATCTATTCTCTTTTCGAGGTTTTAAATTAGGCATATATTGTTGATGCGAGCTGGTCTTGACAAAGAACAATTTTGGCTTCCAGTCTCAGTACTGCGTCCAATTTAGTGCTATGTCAGTGAGTCGCTTTACTTTAATCTCTTTGGTATGTACCGCAATATCTTCCTGTTGTTTTGCAAGCTGTGCATTATTTAGAAAAAGGTTTGTCTCAATATGAATATCCAGAATTAACAATTCATTTAGACACAGAGCAACTCAAGAGCAAACATAATTATTTCGTGGCCACGGCTGCAGAAATAGGAAGGCATCAACAGAACGGGCACATTATTCGCAGCGTGTCCTCACCTGCGGAATGAGGAGGAAGGGATTATGTGACCGCATCCTTGAAATGCAGCCGTGCCCAGCGGACGGGCCAGTCCCCAGTGGGCATTTAAAGGCGTGTGGGGGGAGGGGCGCTATTGCTGCCATGCGCGTCGCCATCGGAGCGCGTAACCGCTGATTCTTTATTAAGGGAACTTAGGGCGTCGGGTTAAGCACAGGATTAAAGGCGGTTACGTTCAGGATACCGAAGTCATTAAAGAGTTATAGCATAGCGTAATTCGCAATCCGCTACACTGATCCGCTTCCATGAGGCGTCGCTGCGTGTGCGAAGTACTCCCCGACGACGCCAGATGCCGCCACGTGGCCGTCAGATGCGTGCGCGCCTGGCACGTCAGGACCAGTCGGAGCATGCGCAGTGGTGCTCTGCTGAAGCGTATCGCTTTAGCGGATCGCTGATCACGCTATTGTATACCTCTCTATTTTCTTGCATGGGCATCCCGGCGAAGCGGCTGACGGTAGCCAACGCAACGGCATATGAGCATTCAGTTGTACTACCTGTCAGCCTTTCGTATCAAAATTGTTATGCAACAGTTCTCGATGGTGTCATACGCGCGTGGACACCGCCCGGAATGCTGTAAGACGCTGTGGCTTTTATTAACCTGTAGAAAAGCCTTAATGCACGTAACAACTTTACGCGTAAGTAATGCGCCCTGGAATAGTAAGAATAGTAATGCTTTCGCGTTCCCGAACGTAACAAGTTTTATTTGTTTCTGCCAATGTAAAAGCGGTGCATTTGCGGTTTGAGAAATCTTCCGCCTCCTTACAGCGTGCACAGCAGCAGAATGGGACAATAGACAGATACAAAGGTACAATGTCGCTATTTTTGCGAATAGAAAAGAAAAAGAGCACTATATGGCATCAAACAATATAATACGCAAAAGTAAGAGTTTCAATAGAGCACTGTTTTTGGACACCTAGAAAGCTTCTTTTTTTTTTAAATAAAACGTTCTAATGTAACTGAGCATGAAGATACACATTTCTGTTCATTCACAAAAGAGAGTATGAGCAGCAAAATATTTGTACATATTTCGAAGAGACATATTGAATAACTCAGTACCTTCTTTTTCTACAGCATTCAATAATCGCGTGAGATTATACTAAAGTGTTTGTTGTCCATAGGCAGTGCGACATTTTGGAACTGTCCATCGTTAAGGAGTTCGGATGCTATAGATGGGATAGTTAGGTTTCAATTCTGCCATTTTCATAGAAGTTGAACTCTGTCGTTAGAGAGGAGGGTACTGCCTGCATAATTTGTATCCGTATAGATTTCTTACTTTCAACAAATTAAGCGCAGCAAATATATGTGAAGACCGTGCTCTGTATTCAATGTTTTCAATTATTCGTACTATTTTATTTGTAGCCTTTCAAGCTTCAGCAGATTTATTTTTTGTTATTGTTCCCCAGACCAAATATGAGTAGTTTGGGTTGGAGACAAAGAGAGCTTTGTAAATAATTAGTTAAACTTTCTTTGCAAAAGCCTAGTGGTGGCGATTTAAAATTCCGGTTATGCAATTCAGTTTGCTCATTATAATGCTTACGTGATCATTCCATTGTAAAGTTGAAGTAAAATACAACACTAACACTTTGGCGCTATCTACTACATCAATGGTTGCGGATCTAAAAGTTATGTTTCCTTGTAAAGAAAATTGTTTTCCTTTTGGTTGAAAAACTACTACCTTTGTTTTGTTAGCATTAATTTTTAATTGACTGCTGGAAGTCCATGAGCCTAATTTGCGCTCAAAAATATTTGCTTTAGTAATTCCTTAAGCTTCAGAAGGTGATCATATAAAAGCACTCGTGTCGTCGGTATATGTAACGAACTTGGTATCTGAGGAAACGTTTACAATATTATTAATGCACAAATAAATAGGAGAGAGTTTAATGAAACAAGAGGAAGCAGAAGGCCAATCAAGGGGTGTAAAAAGATGGTTTATGGGTGTTTAACGTCCCAAAGCGACTCAGGCTATGAGAGACGCCGTAGTGCAGGGCTCCGGAAATTTCTACCACCTGAGGGTTCTTTAACGTGCATTGACATCGCACAGTACACGAGCCTCTAGAAGCAGTTTCGATAACGAAGTGTTATGCATGCCATTTCACTGAGGAAGTTACTTTTACTCTGGAAAAAAAAAACGAAAGGGAGCAAAAATACGCGGAAAAGTACACTTCGAATAAGAGTTTTCTGAAGGGATAAGCGATGAGAGAAACGGGCGTGCCTAAACCGTCTGCATGCGAACAACTATAGGTGGAAGAATACAAAAGTAGGAAAATAATGGGCGATTCAATAAAGAGAACATAGAACGCATACAACATATAGATGTACACAATTATTTTTCTTTTCTATGACGCGAGAAGTACAAATTAATCTACCGTTTAGCACATACAATACGCCATATAAGCCTTAGGCTTCATTTACCTGCATGGCGCTCCTCCGCAGTAGGGTAAATCCCGTGAGGTCAATACTCCTCCAGGCATGCATGATCAATAATAACTTTTATTTGAAATGAATTCAAGGGACAGTGGACATTACCCAAAAAAGCAAAAATAACCCTTTACCCACAAGTTCAAGCCATTTGTGTAGCTAGCGCTTAGATGGAGTTACGAAAGAATGCGCTAAGGTCCACTGCAGCCAAAGGAAAAGGATACGCGAAGTTTACTCAACGATATGCGCGACAATACGACGGCAGCTCTTTGCTGCAGAATTTTCCTCTGCAGCTGCAGGTTTGTTTATCTCAATGGCGTTTGAATGTTATGCACTGATTCAGACTGCATCCAAAGCTGACGCTGTTCAAGGACGAACTATCATCGCCAGATGCACTCTGCGAAATTTGTCGGAGCACATATACACACTCTTTACGACCAGATACTGGCGGTTCAGATATCTCTTGTAGCTCCAGCTTAACCTGCAAGCTATTTCTGTGTGACAGAATCTTTCGCAACACCACACTCGTCCGACACCAAACTAAGGCGCACTAACCTAAAACGTCGGCATAAATGCGGAAGTGACAGCCATTTATTAATTCAGAATGTAGAAGCGTCATCTTGGGTGCTTAGAGTGGAGGGAAACAAGCGTTACATCGTGAAACCAAAGGAGATGGAACTTCTCTTGATGGCGGGCTGAGAGAGAGGGAGCAGATCTAAATCGCCTGTGACGTTTTATATTAATTCCTTAACAGAACTACAACACCTCCTAATTGAAAGCACACCTCCAATCTTTCTGGTTTCTAAACACTCGTTGTGATGCGTGACGCCAGCGCCGAGTTGAAGGTATAAATTATATCTTAGTTTTACCCACTGAAGTCACACAAAGGGAAGTTTACAAGTGGTGCTCACTGGCCTGGATAAAGGATACTTACACTTCAAAAAAAAAAGGAGTCTAATGTTATTTATGAAAGACAATTTGTTGGCCAATCGGATCCTATATTCCATCGCTGCCGCGGAAAAGATGTCGCTGTGTTGTGTTATTCCTATAGTGCCAGGGGCTATTAGGGCTGTTGCTAGGGTATTATTTATTCAGACTAAAGTAATTGTTCCAGATAACCTCATCAGAATACGTCCTTCTTTGTTCTATCAGTGCGCTTCACTACCTCCTTTTTTCCGGAATCTTCTCTTGCATGCTATAGTCGAATAGGATAAAAGACAAAAGGGCTGTTGCCCTTCAAATCCGCCCTCCACCAATGCTGTCGACGGAAAGATCTTAAACGGGTTGAAATAAGCAAGCAAAGGTTATCTGACTGGTGGCTAAAACAAGGACAAGGTTGAAAATTGAAAGTCGTAGCGAAGTGCGGAGATCCGGCACATATTTTCAAGAATCCATCAGATCCGTCCATGCATGACCCCCCCCCCCCCCCCCCGCACACACACACACACACGCATGGAATCCCCCGTTGCTCACTTTCGCCAGTACGGCATCGGTCAGGGGCCACCGGTCGTGGCCTCCTGCGTTATCTTGCAGATCGAGGGCGCACGGGCTTCAGGCCGGCCAAGCAATCTATGTCGGTAGAAAACATGCAAATTTAGATCAACAACAGACACTTGATAGTAATTTTTTTTCTATTTTTGCCGACAAGAATGCGCCGAGTCGGTATCTACGCATGCGTTTGGAAAAACAGTCATTACACCTATGGCATCGATAACGGCACAGTTTGTTTAACAACTCTGTAGATGGCAGGAGAGAAAAAGGGCTAATCAGATGTGAAGTTCTTTGTTAACGTACAGAAAGAGAGCTGCATAGGGTGACCTTGGGGGTAGAGGATCTAACTTTCAATGCTACATACATTTGCCGTAGAATAGTTGGTTTCCGCCTGCTAGAGATATCTTGCTCACCTGGGAAACCTACGCAAATGGCGCATGTTTGGAGCTACAGCGTTAAGCTCCCGTTCAACGGAGAATACGCCATGCTTGGCATGTGAAGAAAATACCGATAGCTCCTGGGGGTCTTGAAAGCACGCCTTCAGCTGCATAAAGAAAATGCGCAAAACATTACTTAAGTTGCGAATAATGAGGTTGTTGCATGACTAAAATGCCAATCGTTGCATGGAGTACAGGAAAGAATTCAACAGTCACCGAAACCAAGGAGCACTGGTGATTTTTTTTCTAACTTGTATTCAACATTGGGAGAATAACAAGGCAAATATTTAAAGGAAAATGATTAGAAAACAAGAAAAAAACAACCAGATACCGACAGTAAAATCCGAACCCACGACCTCATAATTTCGCGAACGGTGCACTGGACTGAAAATTGCCTTATTAAACTAATATACACAAATCCCACAAACAAAAAAACAGCCCCCATGCTCCTTGGATTCGGTTAGTGTTTACTTCCTTCATGTGTGTAATAACGAGTCCCTCTTTTTCTCTTCCCTTGTCGGCTCAGTGCAGGTAGGAATATGCGGGTAATTATTAGTTAGATGTAAGGAGTAGAAGCCAACCGAAGAACCTTCAGTCGCGAACTACACACGCTTCCCTTAAAGCACTGAGGCACGTTCGTTGGACTTGCCTGTAGTGAGATCATTTGTACCTTGTGGTGTCAAGAGCTCTAATATGAATACCGATGAATACTAAAGGGTGCGTGTAATGAGAAAAAGGTAGTAATTAACAAGTAAAGAACAAATTGTGCTAGCAATACCTGCTTAGAATATTCTCACAGGCAGTGTGAAATCAATTAGACTAGAATCTTTATATGAAAGTAAGCACCCTCTGAAGAGAAATTTCCGTTGTCGTATTTAAAAAAAAAAGCCCAAGGAGGAGAAATGGTGCAAGAGTCAGTCTACTCTGCATAGTCAAGACAAAAACCCAACAGGGCATTAAAGTGGATACGTGCTGAGTTTATTGCTAAAATCAAATGTACAAAACCTGATAAAAATTACAATTCTGGGCAGCTTAATGAGAAGCCTGTCGTAGATTGAATGCGTGCTCTTGTAATACAGTGATGCGCATTCGAAAGGACACAAACACTAAGAAGACATTGATGGAGTCTCCTGTTGCACACTTAACCAAACGGCTGCGTTGAGTCATCAACACGGCTGGTCTCCTCGGCAAATCTAGCTGTTGCGGTATACTTCGGTGTCCAGACCGGGCGCACATTTTATGTAGATTCCGAAGGCGGGTGTCACGGTAACCGTCAAAAGCGACGAAACGGCGCGGAAGTTCCCCTACACCGGGCCGCTCACGAATGGGCGGCAGTGCTTAGGCTAGATAAAACTCTGGCACCGCAGCCCCATTGCCAGGACAACAAGCGCAACCATCTTGGACGCCACGGCGGGGGTTTGGCGGATCACTGCAAGTGCCAGAGCCAGCAGGCCCACCTGTTGGTACTGGCTGACTACGTCCAGCGGTTGCTCCGACATCAGGTTGAAAAGGACACCGTAGCCTTCAAAATCAGGGAGAGAAAATCAATTAGGGATAGAAAAATAGTGGCGAGGTGAAAAACAAAGCATCATCCGGCTGACTCGCGCAACGCCTAAGCAAAGGAAATCGGCAATGTTTCCCTATTATTGGAGGAGGTTCTCCAGGCATGGAAATTTAAAGCTTAATGGCGCAGTCCAGACGTAGTCGGTATCTAGTGGCCCGAAATGTTATAATCGAAACAGTAGGCTTACCATTTATAGAAAACAACTTATCATGCAAGGCAGCAAACGGTAGGCTCAAAAAGAAAACGACCGCATCCCAAAGGCTGGCCAAAAATTGCCAAAAATAATAGAACAGTGAAAGAATCTTACCGCTCACTGTCACCTAACGATGCAGTAGAACGGTCAGGAAAGGGAACGCCGCTGTCTTCATCTGCCCAGGTCATCTCGAAGCTGAAGATAGCTGTACCAGCTCGCAACTGCGATGCACAAGACACGTTGCTCCTTGAATAAACTTCTCACCGCACCAAATGTCGCAGAGGTTGCCACACCATGGCCTGTTTCTGTGGCAATGATATCCATCCTGATTGCAAGCACGGCGCCTTCTTCCCCTCTACATTATGTTGAAGATGACACAGAAAGTTATTTTCGGAGAGAAATGGTTTTCTCTGAGAATTCTAGTTTGTCACGACTCACCAGTTGTCCGCGCTCAAAATCTCATTATTCAAGTTTTCCATTGTCCGTACATATACATGAGTCATGCGTGAACTAAAGAGCACGGCTAACAATGACAGCTGGGTTGCCACTTTCAACAGCAGCGAAAGCCACATGTATTCAAGATGGCGAATAATGATTACTAGGAAGGAGTGGAGATAGTGGCCATGCGTTGGGGAGGAACCACCGTGTGTTGGTGAGGGTGTTTTGATCCCCATTCACCAGTGCTGAGCAGGGTGCGTTGGTGTGTGTATATTTAAGTACAGCTTAAGAAGGAAGGAGGGAGAGAAGCTGCCCTTCAGCCAAGGACGTCAAATCACCTTTGGCTTCCCAAACGGACATTGAGGTAACTCAAGAAATGGGCATGGAATGCATTTGACTTAGCAAGTGCCTAATCGCCTCTCGACCACCTGCGGATGAAAGGTCGCCCTTTATCCATGCTAGTTTTTGCTGTAATCTTGAGCAATGGCTAACTGTCAAATGCTCATGTGATAACCTAGCCTGCAGCGTCCAAAGAAATTTGTATTCCTCGGAAAAAGCCTCCGACGCTGTGTCGCGCTTATCTTTTGCACAAGGGCCTTCTATAACAATTTGTAGCGAGAGCTACACTACGCTACCGAGTCGAGCATTTCGCCGTTATCCCGGGAGGACGATAGTGCACATGCGCGAAACCAGTGAGCTTTAGCATGTGCAAGGCGCATGGCGTCAGAGACAGGTGTCTATTCGTTTCTTAAAACTTCATTTTTCTTCGCTTACGGCGCGGTTCGGGTGTCCACCGAGATATGTGAGACGGGCATAATTTGTTTTCCTTAAAAACAACTTTCATTCCACATAGAGGTCTTATTTCCTAAGCATCTTTGAAGATACACTCAAAGTTACTTGTTACATCAAACTGAAGTTACTTTCTGGTAATTACAGTCACAAAAGCTCTTCTCACAAATAGAGCTGCACGTGAAAATCGGATGCCCAGGACGTCAACAGGGGGAAATGAGTGTCACTCCAAGCGACTGCACTTCGCCTCTCGAAATGTCGCTTTGGCTACATGGCGCTACACGAGAATGGAAGGTGTTCCTTGGAATTGTCCTTTTCGCCAATAAAGTGTGCATGCATTCTGTCGAGGCGCCCCGGTTCGTGCAAAGAAAACCAACAGCACATGTCAGTCCACGTGTTTGTATACGTCATCCGCCTTCTGTACGCTTACCGCACATATGACGCCGTCATGGAATATTAAGCCACCAGAGCTGCTGCTTTGCTGCGCACATTATTGTACACCGTGGTGGCTCAGTGGTTATGGCGCTCGGCTGCTGTCTCGAAAGGCAATGGATCGATCCCGACCTATGCGATGGAATTTCGATGGCGGTGAAACTCCAGAGCCGCGTGTAATCTGCACGTTAGTGCACGTTAAAGAACCCCAAGTGGTCGAAATTCCCCGATCTCTTCAGTGTGGTCTCACGATAGCCTCAGTTGCTTTGGTACGTCAGACACCCATAAACCATGAGCATTTCGTTCCACTAAATAGATTTACTAACACGGTACTCGCGTAGCTTGGTTTTTTATGTGTGTCGTAATGTGCATTGCATTCATTTCCGGTTTTTGTGTACATGGATTGTACATACTTCATGTACAGAGAACACTGCTTGACTATATAAATATTATGTTAAAGAAAAAGAACAATCGTCGTGGTTATGAGGTTCCGTACTGGCTTCCCACCTGTAATTTTTGCGTAGGAGACCAAACCGTGGAACTTTCTTCACGAATGTTTTATATCTCTATGGCGGAAAAGGAACTGAGAGATCACCAAAAATCCCTCAATGTGGCCATTATTGCTTACGCATTAAAATAAGCATTGCTAATGCAGACAGCATTGATGTCAATATTGACTTCAAGCAAAGAGTGCAATAATCTTAGAGTTTAAGCGCAATTATTAGCTAGGTGGCGCTACTGAAAGTACATCCCTGCGAGCGACGCTGCGGCACGACGACCAAAAGCGCCTTGGCTGTGCTTTTTACAAAGTTAGCAATTACCTGCAGGCCATGGTATTGCCCGGCTTGGTGGCTAGCCTCCCGGGCGCTCTTGAGAAGCTGCTGAGCAGGATGTTAATTGATCGGCAGTGGTCACTTCTTATCTGAAGAGATATACCTTACTAAAGTGCAGGTGGCATGGGTTTGCGCAGAAAAGCTTGCAGCGCATGTGTACTTAGATCTGCAATAAATCTTTCGGCGTGCACCATTATAATCACACTTGTTTTACCAGCCAGCCTATGATAAAACGCCTTTAGACGTTTTGCACAGTTTAGTGAATAGTGCGGCGTTTTGGAACGCAAACACGAAATTCGATAACAGGCAATTTGCTAATGCGAGAAAAGGCCGGTGTAACGTTGTGAAAGCTGATGCTCGAAATAGGAACTGAAATCATCCCCAATTCAAAGGATGTTCCAGTCTCAGCCACTGCGCTGGATGAGATAAAAAATATTAAAAACGCAATTTTTTTGTGGCTGTGCTACCAAGTTTGATTGCCGCTACGAAATATCACACATTAGAAGGAAGGCTTCAGATCAAAGAGGACTTTCTTTGTTGTCTGCAGCGTATTCATACTTGCTTCGCTGTCACTGGCGTCTTTGGGATCAGAAAGGTTCTCAGCTCACGTGAAATGATCAAGCTCAAAAATCTTTTCCAGGATGGAACAGTGGGGTTGTACAGTTCACCTTAGATATAAAAGAAAAAAAAAACATGCGCAAGCAGGAGGAATGTCGGAAGGCTCATTCTACTTCGCTTGAACATGAAAATACAAAATAACCAAAATGGTGGGTACATGGTCTTCTTTATTGCGAAAGCCAATTTCAAAACCAGATCACAAGAGGCTCTAGAAAAGCCTGTCAAAGAAAGAATCGGGGCACGTGCAATATGGTGACCACCACCGCACTCCATAGAAATGCTTCACGTAGGCTCTTAAACAGCTTATCCTCTACATCAGCCTGGATGGTTAGGGATCGCAGCCTGGCGGTCATTGTGGGGTACCTCTTCAGGGCCTCTTCCTCGGTTTGGCAGCACAATGGCGTAGGAACAGCTTAGGAGTCTTGGCCGGCCGGGCGGAGACCGACGGTTCCGATCGCAGGCGCTACGCCCTCCCTGGCGGATGGCCCGAGATTGTGGAACCTTGCCCGCAGCATTTCGCATAGAACGGGGACGTCGCTGAGCCGGAACAAGGCCAGATATTGCAGTTTGAGTGCAACGAGAACGGGTTTGAGCGCGCCCGGCTCCCCCGGCAGGACTGGAGCGGACAGGGTTGGAACCGGAAGGAGCATGATCAAAGCCAGACACTGCGGTTTGAGTGCCACGAGAATGGGTTGGAGCGTTGCCGGCTCCACAGGCAGGACAGGACCGAGCAGGGTTGGAACCAGAAGGAGCATGTACATCGGGAGAGAGCGGCTGGCTTCGGCAGCACTCGACGGCGACTCCGAACTCAGGCCGCTGTGAGCTGCATAGGCAGAGAGCAGTTATGAGCAACAAAGTAAGAAAAAATGCACTAACATGAAAAGCTTGTGCCGTGTCTAGCCAAATAACATTAGCAAGTTCAAAGTTATGCTTGAGATATAAAATCCCAGCTTTCACTAGCAAAATGTGAAAATTATACAACACCATTATAGAAATATTGAAAGTAAAGGTTCATTATTCTGATATGTAGCAAAATAGTTATTTCAAAGTGTTTCCAGCGATCGCATCGTACAGTTAAGGCTGCCTTAGAAAACGAATGGGGAACACTTTTAACGATATAAAGAACGTGAATAGAAAAATAAATACATGATTGCTGTCGGGTTATCTGCTGATATATGCACTTTTATAGTGAAATCGAAAATGATGTGAAAAATTTGCGTTCATAAAGGTTTCCCTCTCAGAAATGCTTTTGTCCAGAATTGCTGGGTATGAGTTAGTTGAGAGCGGAAAACCGTAGGGTGGGAAAATACGGAAGCAGTAGAAGCAATGCCAACATGATGGGCCGCAAAATGTAATTCGAAAGAGTTGGCTTAGCAATAAGGCAAGGGAACGTGCTCACTAATCGGCCGCGGAAAGCCGCGAAATAGAAATCGCTGTTCAGAAACAATATCGACGCATTCAAACCACAGTAAAATGTTTTCGAAAAACTCATCATTGTTGGTAAATTCGAAATGAATGGCGGAAGGCACTTACTTCTGACTAGCGCCAGGCGAAGCAGCACAGTGGTCAGGAGACGGAAGGCAGCGGTCTGCGTCTTCGTTGGCCATCGATGTCCGGAAGAGAGCTGTGTGAGCTTCGAGTGCTGGTGAACGAATGGTTGCGGTTCCGAATATGGCTGATACTTCTGCCCACTCTTTTTTTTGTGGAAAGGATATCCCCTCTTACAGTGGGCGGGGCACCTTCTCTCCCTTTTACCTCCGGTCAAAATGTTCACAAAAGAACTTTCGCGGAAGGGAGAGTTTCCTGCTCAAAGTGATAAGCATGCAAACATTCATGCCCCCAATCCTACCTCTCAATGCTACTAGTACAGTGCAACACTGGAACGAAAGGGCGATTTCTGTGTAAGAATCACTGGGCCGTGAACTTTCAAGACAACTTGGCTAATGCCCGGATAAGGGCTGATAACGACCTCCATGAAATCCGATAAACGGCATTCAGAATAATACATCAAAGAGATCTACACTAAGAATTCACACCTTATGCGATGCGATGAGAGAAACGCGCGTGCCTAAACTACCTGCATGCAAACATGTTTAGGTGAAGGAATACATACGAAGGAAAATAATGGGCGATTCAATAAAGAGAACATAGAACGCAAACAACATATAAAAATACACACATAATTGTATTTTCTATGACGCGAAAGGTACAAATTAATCTACCCTTTAGCACATACAATACGCCATATACGCGTAGGCTTTATTTACCTGTATGGTGCTCCTCCGCAGTAGGGTAAATCCCGTGAGTTCAATACTCCTCCAGGCATGCATGATAAATATTAACTTTTATTTGAAATGAAATCAAGGGCCAGTGGACATTACCCAAAAATGCAAAAATAATCCTTTATTCACAAGTTCAAGCAATTTGTGTAGCTAGCGCTTAGATGGATTTGCGAAAGAGTGCGCTAAGGTCCATTGCAGCCAAAGAAAAATGATACGCGAGGTTAACTGAACAATATACGCGACAATACGACGGCAGCTCTATGCTTCACAACTTTCCTCTGCATCTGCTAGTTTGTTTATCTCGTTGGCGTTTGCATGCTATGCACTGCTTTAGCCTGCATCCAAACCTGACGCTGTTCAAAGACGAACTATCATCGCCAGATGCACTCTGCGAAATTTGTCGGAGCACATTTAGTCATTCTTTACGAACAGTTACTGGCGGTCAAGATTTCTCTTGTAGCTCCAGCTTAACCTGCAAGCTATTTTCGTGTGGCAGAATCTTTTGCAGCACCACACTCGTCCGACACCAAACTAAGGCGCACTAACCTAAAACCTCGGCATAAATGCGGAAGTGACAGCCATTTATTCCCTGACAATGTAGAAGCGTCATCTTGGGTGCTTTGACTGGAGGGAAACAAGCGTTCCATCGTGAAACCAAAGGAGATGGAACTTCTCCTGATGGCGGCTGAGAGAGAGGGAGCAGATCTAAATCGCCTGTGACGTTTTATATTAATTCCTTAACAAAACTACAACACCTCCTAATTGAAAGCACACCTCCAATCTTCCTGGTTTCTAAACACACAACCTGATACGTGACGCCAGCGCCGAATTGAAGGTATAAATTCTATCGTAGTTTTACTCAGTGAAGGCACACAAAGGGAAGTTTGCAAGTGTTTTTCACTAGCCTTGGTAAAGGATACTTACACTGCAACAAAAAAAAGAGTCCGATGTTCTTTATGAAAGACAATTTGTTGGCGAAATTGGATCTTATATTCCATCGCTGCCGCGGAGCAGATGTCGCTGTGTTGTGTCCTTCCCATAGTGCCTGGGTATTTTTTATGCAGACTAAAGAAATTATTCCAGATAACCTCACCTGAATTCCGCTTTCTTTCTTGTATCAGTGCGCTTCACTTCCTCCTTCGCTTCCCGGAATCTTCTCTTGCATGCTATAGTCGAATAGAAGAAAAGACAAAAGGGCTGTTGCTCTTCAAAGCAACCCCTCCACCAATGAACGGGTTGCAATAACCAAGCGAAGGGTATCTGACTGGTGGCTAAAACCAAGTCACGATTGAAATATTAAAGGTCGCAGCGAGGTGCTGACATGCGGCGCACATTTTCAAGGGTCTATCCCATCCGTCCATCCATGACACCCCCCCCCCCCCCACCCACAAACACACACACACACACACACACGCGCGCGCGCACGCGCAGAGGCCGCCATGGTGGCTCAGTGGTTATGGCGCTCAGCTGCTGACCCGAAAGACGCGGCTTCGATCCCGGACGCAGCGGTCGAATTTCAACGCATGCGAAATTAGAGTGGTCCGTGGACTGTGCAATGTCAGTGCACACTAAAGAACCCCAGGTGGTCGAAATGTTCGGTCACCTGCACAGCGCCGTTCCTGATAGCTTTAGTCGCTTTGGGACCTTAAACTCCCAAAAACCAAACCACACAAATGCGCACGCACACACGCACACAAGCACCCCCAACACACACGCACATGCAGTCGCCCAAGCACACACATTCAAGGACAACAAAAAAAATTTCAGGAACAGATTAAGAGAACTTCTTGTTGGGGTAGTTGGTAATTTATTATTGTAATTTAATGGTGGCAAACACACGCACACACGGGAAGAGAGGACGGGACAGAGCGCTCTGTCCCATACTCTTCTCTCGTGTGTGTGGTTTTGGCGACTTTAAATTACAATAATCTTAGAAAGATGTCCCAGAAAAATAGCAGTAAAGTTAATATAGTAGGAGGCGCACATTTTACAAGTACATCATTGGTTTGGCTTCCATTTGTGGCATTGGCGTGCGACTGTTGCGCACAAGGCGCCGTATTCGACCACAGCCGCAGCGGCCGTGGTCGAGCGGCAGCAGCTCGAGCGTGCATGTTTTCTCGCGCCCCCCTGCCAACCAGAGGCAAGACCCGTCTACTCAGGACTGTTGTACGGTGATACGTCACTCTATTCTATTGTATGATGGGGAATTACAATCGTCGGGAGAGGCTGGAGGAGTTGTCCTTCATAGAAATAGGGTGCGGCCGGAAACAAGGTGAAGACATACTGGTCTTTGAGAAGAGGGGGATGGGAGGGGAGGGGGACAATGAGGTGAAAGGGTTTGGAATTTTTGGAGAATGTGTCATGGGCAGTTTAGAAGGCAATAACAACTATCCACGGCAGTGCCACTCACCACAACAAGGGGAGAAAGCACATCCTGCCTAGCTTCTCGTTCGCCGCTCCTTTCCTGAATTGTATTCGACAAAATATGGTGACGATCCCCCTCGATGATCACCAGAAATTAAAAATATAGTAAAAAGCAATTGATATGTTCCTTGGTTTCCGCGACTGTTGGCTTCCGTCAAGTATTTCGTAACGAGCCCATTATTTCCCTTCCCTTGTACGTTCATTTTATTAAGGAATATACAGGGAGACCTTATCTGTGTCTTGTGGTGAATCACGGGGTGTAGTATGACTGCTGATGTGTACTTATGGGTGTATGCAGTTAGAAAAAGATACTATTCAAAAACATAAATAGCAACTCCGACATTAAAAAAAACTCCTATTTTGTAATGGGAAAGGAAATGCTCAATTCGTTTAGTTTTGAATGCGTTGAAGGAAACGATTCAGCCGCTTCAAAAAAAAAATACGATTTCCATATTAAAAAAAACACACCTAGCTGTAAGTATAAGTGCAGAAATTATCCTAGCCCTCATTGAACAAAACGATAGAAAAGGATATTGACGCGTCAAGAAGTTTCTTTATTGCTAAAATGTTTCCCAAAACTGGCATAAATTACACCTCGAGGCAGGTTATTCATAAGCCTGTCGGAACAAGCAGGTACATATACTCGTGCGATTTCACTGACGCGAAGTTGAAAGGAGACGAACCACTAAGCTGATCTGATGGAATCCCCCGTTGCTCACACTAGCCAGGACGGCATCGGTCAGGGGCCACAGGGCGTGGCCTCCTGCGTTATCTTGCAGAACGAGAGCGCAGGGGCTTCAGGCCGGCAAAGCATTCTATGTCGGTAGAAAACATGTAAATTTAGTTCCACAACAGGCTCCTAGAAGTAATCCTTTTTTTCTATTTTTCCCGACAAAAATGCGTCGAGTCGATATCTACGCATGCGTTTGGAAAAACACTCATTACACCTATGGCATCGGTAACGGCGCAATTTGTTTAACAACTCTGTAGATGCCAGGAGAGAAAAAGGCCTAATCGGATGTGAAGTTGTTTGTTAGCATGCAGAATGAGAGCTGCATAGGGTGATGATTGGAGGCAGAACATCTAACTTTCAGTGCTTCATACATTTGGCCGTAGAATAGTTGGTTTCCGTCTGCTAGAAATATCTTGCTCACCTGGGAAAGCTACGCAAATGGCGCATGTTTGGAGGTACAGCGTTAAGCTCCCGTTCAACGGAGAATACGCCATGCTTGGCATATGAAGAAAATTCCGATAGCTCCTTGGGGTCTTGAAGCTGCTTAAAGAACATGCGCAAAACTTTAGTTAAGTTGCGAATAATGAGGTTGTAGCATGAGCAAAATGCCAATCGTTGCATGTAGTACAGCAAGGAATTCAACAGTCGCCGAAACCAGGGAGCACTGGAGATTTTTTTTTTCTAACTTGTATTCAACATTGGGAGAATAACAGGGTAAATATTTGAAGAGAAATTATTAGGAAACAAGAAAAAACAACCAGATGCCGACAGTGGAATCTGAACCCACAACCCCAGAATTTCGCGTCCGGTGCACTGGACTGAAAATTGCCTTATTAAACTAATATACATAAATCCCACGAACAAAAAAAAACAGCCCCCATGCTCCTCGGATTCGGTTAGTATTTACTTCATTCATGTGTGTAATAACGAGTTCCTCTTTTTCTTTTCTCTTGTCTGCTCAGTGCAGGTAGGAATATGCGGGTAATTATTAGTTAGCTGCAAAGAAAAAAAAGGCAACCGAAGAACCTTCAGTCGCGAACAACACACGCTTCCCCTAAACCACTGAGGCACGTTTGTTTCACTTGGCTGTAGGAATATCTTTCGTGTCTTGTGGTGTATCACGAGCTCTAATCTGACTAGCGATGTATACTAAATGGTGTTTGTGTAATGACAAAAAGGTAGTAATTAACAACTAAAGTAGAAAATGTGCTAGCAATACCTGCATAGAATACTCCCAGGGGCAGTCTCAAATCGATTATATTAGATTCTTTATGCGAAAGGATGCACCCTCTGGAGGGAAATTTTTGTTGCCATATATACAAAAAAGCCAAAGAAGGAGAAATGGTGCATGAATCAGTCTACTCTGCATAGTCAAGACGAAAAGCCTACAGGGCATTGAAGTGTATACGTGATGAGTTTATTGCTAAAATCAAATGGACAAAACGTGATAAAAATAACAATTCTGGGCAGGCTAATCCTGTCGTAACATGAATGCGTGCGCATGGAATACAGTGATGCGCAGTCGAAAGGACACAAAGCACTAAGAAGACATTGATGGCGTCTGTTGTTGCACACTTAACCAAACGGCTGCGTTGAGTCATCAACACGCGTGGTCTCCTCAGCAGATCTATCGGGTGCGGTATACTTCGGTGTCCAGACCGGGCGCGCATTTTATGTAGATTCCGATGGCGGGTTTCACGGTCACCGTCAAAAGCGACGAAACGGCGGGAAGTTCACCTACAGCGGGAGGCCCATGATTGGGCCGCAGTGCTTAGGCTAGATAAAACTCTGGCACCGCAGCCTCATTGCCAGGGCCACGAGCGCGACCATCTTGATCGCCGCGGCGGGGGTTTGGCGGATCACTGCAAGAGCCAGAGCCAGCAGGCCCACCTGTTCGTACTGTCTGACTACGTCCAGCGGTGGCTCCGACATCAGGTTGAAGAGAACACCGTAGCCTGCAAAATCAGAGAGAGAAAATCAATTAGGTAAGGAAAAATAGTGGTGAGGTGAAAAACAAAGCATCATCCGGCTCACTCGCGCCACGCCTAAACAAAGAAAATCGGCAATTTTTACCTATTAGAGGATGAGGTGTTCATGGCATGGAAATTTACACCTTAATGGCGGAATCCAGACGCAGTCGGCATCTTGTGGCGCGAAATGTTATAATGAAAACAGTAGGCTTGCCATTTATAGAAAACAACATATCATGCAAGGCAGCAAACGTTAGGCTCAAAAAGAAAATGACCGCATCCCAAAGGCTGGCCAAATAATTGCCAAAAATAATAGAACAGTGAAAGAATCTTACCGCTCACTGTCACTTAACGATGCAGTAGTACGGTCAGGAAAGGGAACGCCGCTGTCTTCATCTGCCCAGGTCATCTCGAAGCTGAAGATAGCTGTACCAGCTCGCAACTGCGATGCACAAGAGATGTTGCTCCTTGAATAAACTTCTCACCGCACCAAATGTGGCAGAGGTTGCCACACCATGGCCTGTTTCTGTGGCAATGATATCCATCCTGATTCCACGCACGGCGCCGTCTTTCCCTCTACGTAAAGTTGAAGATGACCCAGAAAGTTTTTTTTTTCGGAGAGAAATGCTTTTCTCTGAGAATTATAGTTAATCACGACTCACCAGATGTCGGCGCTCAAAATCCCACTATTCAAGTTTTTCATTGTCCGGATGTGTGTATGCATGAGTAACGCGTGAATTAAAGAGCAGGGCTAACAATGACAGCTGCGTTCCCACTTTCAACTGCAGGGACAGCCACATGTATTCAAGATGGCGAATAATGATTACTAGAAGGAGTGGAGATAGTGGACATGCGTTGCTGAGGAACCACCGTGCGTTGGTGAGGGTGTTTTGAGCCCCGTGCACCCGTGCTGAGCAGGGTGCGTTGGAGTGTGTATATTTAACTACAGCTTAAGAAGGAAGGAGGGAGGGAAGCAGCCCTTCAGCCAAGGACGTCAACAGAATTTCTAAGTGTTAGTAAATCACCTTTGGCTTCCCAAACGGACATTGAGGTAACTCAATAAATGGGCATGGAATGCATTTGACTTAGCAAGTGCCTAATCGCCTTTCGACCACCTGCGGATGAAAGGTCGCCGTTTATCCATGCTAGTTTTTGCTGTAATCTTGAGCAATGGCTAACTGTCAAATGCTCATGTGATAAACTAGCCTGCAGCGTCCAAAGAAATTTGTATTCCTCGGAAAAAGCTTCCGACGCTGTGTCGTGCTTATCTCTTGCACAAGGGCCTTCTATAACACTTTGTAGTGAGAGCTACACTACGCTACCGAGTCGAGCATTTCGCCGTTAGCCCGGGAGGACGATAGTGCACATGCGCGAAACCAGAGAGCTTTAGCATGTGCAAGGCGCATGGCGTCAGAGACAGGTGTCTATTCGTTTCTTAAAACTTCATTTTTCTTCGCTTACGGCGCGGTTCGGGTGTCCACCGAGATATGTGAGACGGGCATAATTTCCTTTCCTTAAAAACAACTTTCATTCCACATAGAGGTCTTATTTCCTAAGCATCTTTGAAGATACACTCAAAGTTACTTGTTACATCAAACTGAAGCTACTTTCTGGTAATTACAGTCACAAAAGCTCTTCTCACAAATAGAGCTGCACGTGAAAATCGGCTGCCCAGGACGTCAACAGGGGGAAATGAGTGTCACTCCAAGCGACTGCACTTCGCCTCTCGAAATGTCGCTTTGGATACATGGCGCTACACGAGAATGGAAGGTGTTCCTTGGAATTGTACTTTTCGCCAATAAAGTGCGCATGCATTCTGTCGAGGCGCCCCGGTTCGTGCAAAGAAAACCAGCAGCACATGTCCGTCCACGCGTTTGTATACGTCATCCGCCTTCTCTACGGTCACGGCACCTAGGACGCCGTCATGGAATATTAAGCCACCTGAGCTGCTGCTTTGCTGCGCACATTATTGTACACCGTGGTGGCTCAGTGGTTATGGCGCTCGGCTGCTATCCCGAAAGGCGATGGTTCGATCCCGACCTAGGCGATGGAATTTCGATGCCGGTGAAACTCCAGAGCCACGTGTACTCTGCACGTGAGTGCACGTTAAAGAACTCCAAGTGGTCGAAATTCCCCGATCTCTTCAGTGCGGTCTCACGATAGCCTCAGTCGCTTTGGTACGTGAGACACCCATAAACCATGAGCATTTCGTTCCCCTACATAGATCTATTAACACGGTACTCGCGTGGCTTGGTTTTTTATGTGCGTCGTAATGTGCATTGCATTAATTTCCGGTTTTTGTGTACATAGATTGTACATACTTCATATACAGAGAACACTGCTTGACTATATAAATATTATGTTAAAGAAAAAGAACAATCGTCGTGGTTATGAGGTTCCGTACTGGCTTCCCACCTGTAATTTTTGCGTAGGAGACCAAACCGTGGAACTATCTTCACGAATGTTTTATATCTCTATTTCGGGAAAGGAACTGAGAAATCACCAAAAATCCCTCAATGCGGCCATTATTGCTTACGCATTAAAATAAGCATTGCTAATGCAGACAGCATTGATGTCAATATTGACTTCAAGCAAAGAGTGCAATAATCCTAGAGTTTAAGCGCAATTATTAGCTAGGTGGCGCTACTGAAAGTACATCCCTGCGAGCGACGCTGCGGCACGACGACCAAAAGCGCCTTGGCTGTGCTTTTTACAAAGTTAGCAATTACCTGCAGGCCATGGTATTGCCCGGCTTGGTGGCTAGCCTCCCGGGCGCTCTTGAGAAGCTGCTGAGCTGGATGTTAATTGATCGGCAGTGGTCACTTCTTATCTGAAGAGATAGACCTTACTAAAGTGCAGGCGGCATGGGTTTGCGTAGAAAAGCTTGCAGCGCATGTGTACTTAGATCTGCAATAAATCTTTCGGCGTGCACCATTATAATCACACTTGTTTTACCAGCCAGCCTATGATAAAACGCCTTTAGACGTTTTGCACAGTTTAGTGAATAGTGCGGCGTTTTGGAACGCAAACACGAAATTCGATAACAGGCAATTTGCTAATGCGATAAAAGGCCGGTGTAACGTTGTGAAAGTTGATGCTCGAAATAGGAACTGAAATCATCCCCAATTCAAAGGATGTTCCAGTCTCAGCCACTGCGCTGGATGAGATAAAAAATATTAAAAACGCATTTTTTTTGTGGCTGTGCTACCAAGTTTGATTGCCGCTACGAAATATCACACATTAGAAGGAAGGCTTCAGATCAAAGAGGACTTTCTTTGTTGTCTTCAGCGTATTCAAACTTGCTTCGCTGTCACTGGCGTCTTTGGGATCAGAAAGGTTCTAGGCTCACATGAAATGATCAAGCTCAAAAATCTTTTCGAGGATGGAACAGTGTGGTTGTACAGTTCACCTTAGATATGAAAGAAAAAAAAAACATGCGCAAGCAGGAGGAATGTTGAAAGGCTCATTCTACTTCTCTTGAACATGAAAATACAAAAGAACCAAAATGGTGGGTACATGGTCTTCTTTATTGAAAAAGCCAATTTCAAAACCAGATCACAAGAGGCTCTAGAAAAGCCTGTCAAAAAAGAATCGGGGCACGTGCAATATGGTGACCACCACCGCACTCCATAGCAATGCTTCACGTAGGCTCTTAAGCAGGTTATCCTCTACATCAGCCTGGATGGTTAGAGATCGCAGCCTGGCGGTCATTGCGGGGTACCTCTGCAGGGCCTCTTCCTCGGTTTGGCAGCACAATGGCGTACGAACAGCTTAAGAGTCTTGGCCGGCCGGGCGGAGACCGTCGGTTCCGATCGCAGGCGCTACGCCCTCCATGACGGATGGCCCGAGATTGTGGAACCTTGCCCGCAGCATTTCGCATAGAACGGGGACGTCGCTGAGCGGGAACAAGGCCAGATATTGCAGTTTGAGTGCAACGAGAACGGGTTTGAGCGAGCCCGGCTCCCCCGGCAGGACTGGAGCGGACAGGGTTGGAACCGGAAGGAGCATGATCAAAGCCAGATACTGCGGTTTGAGTGCCACGAGAATGGGTTGGAGCGTTGTCGGCTCCACGGGCAGGACAGGACCGAGCAGGGTTGGAACCAGAAGGAGCATGTACATCGGGAGAGGGCGGCTGGCTTCGGCAGCACTCGACGGCGACTCCGAACGCAGGCCGCTGTGAGCTGCATAGGCAGAGAGCAGTTATGAGCAACAAAGTAAAAGAAAATGCACTAACATGAAAAGCTTGTGCCGTGTCTAGCCAAGTAACATTAGCAAGTTCAAAGTTATGCATGAAATATAAAATCCCAGCTTTCACTAGCAAAATGTGAAAATTATACAACACTGTTATTGAAGTATTGAAAGTAAAGGTTCACTATTCTGATATGTAGCAAAATATTTATTTCAAAGTGTTTCCAGCGATCGCATCGAACAGTTAAGGCTGCCTTAGAAAACGAATGGGGAACACTTTTGACGATATAAAGAACGTGAATAGAAAAAAAAATACATGATTGCTGTCGGGTTATCTGCTGATATATGCACTTTTATAGTGAAATCGAAAATGATGTGAAAAATTTGCGTTCATAAAGGTTTCCCTCTCAGAAATGCTTTTGTCCAGAATTTCTGGGTATGAGTTAGCTGAGAGCGGAAAACCGTAGGGTGGCAAAATACGGAAGCAGTAGAAGCAATGCCAACATGATGGGCCGCAAAATGTAATTCGAAAGAGTTGTCTTAGCAATAAGCCAAGGGAACGTGCTCACTAACCGGCCGCCTAAAGCCGCAAAATAAAAATCGCTGTTCAGAAACAATATCGACGCATTCAAACCACAGTAAAATGTTTTCGAAAAACTCATCATTGTTGGTAAATTCGAAATGAATGGCGAGAGACACTTACTTCTGACTAGCGCCAGGCGAAGCAGCACAGTGGTCAGGAGACGGTAGGCAGCGGTCTGCGTCTTCGTTGGCCATCGATGTCCGCAAGAGAGCTGTGTGAGCTTCGAGTGCTGGTGAACGAATGGTTGCGGTTCCGAATATGGCTGATACTTCTGCCCACTCCTTTTTTTTTTGTGGAAAGGATATACACTCTTACAGTGGGTGGGGCACCTTCTCTCCCTTTTACTTCCGGTCAAAATGTTCACAAAAGAACTTTCGCGGAAGGGAGTGTTTACTGCTCAAAGTGATAAGCTTGCAAACATTCATGCCCCCAATCCTACCTCTCAATGCTACTAGTACAGTGCAACACTGGAACGAAAGGGCGATTTCTGTGAAAGAATCACTGGGCCGTGAACTTTCAAGACAACTCGGCTAATGCCCGAATAAGGGCTGATAACGACCTCCATGAAATCCGATAAACGGCATTCAGAATAATACATCAAAGAGATCTACACTAAGAATTCACACCTTATGCGATGCGATGAGAGAAACGCGCGTGCCTAAACAGTCTGCATGCAAACATGTTTAGGTGAAAGAATACATACGAAGGAAAATAATGGGCGATTCAATAAAGAGAACATAGAACGTAAACAACATATAAAATTACACATATAATTGTATTTTCTATGACGCGAAAGGTACAAATTAATCTACCCTTTAGCACATACAATACGCCATATACGCGTAGGCTTCATTTACCTGCATGGTGCTCCTCCGCAGTAGGGTAAATCCCGTGAGGTCAATACTCCTCCAGGCATGCATGATAAATAATAACTTTTATTTGAAATGCAATCAAGGTCCAGTGGACATTACCCAAAAATGCAAAAATTATCCTTTATTCACAAGTTCAAGCCATTTGTGCAGCTAGCGCTTAGATGGATTTGCGAAAGAGTGCGCTAAAGTCCATTGCAGCCAAAGAAAAATGATACGCGAGGTTAACTGAACAATATACGCGACAATACGACGGCAGCTCTATGCTTCACAACTTTCCTCTGCATCTGCTGGTTTGTTTATCTCGTTGGCGTTTGCATGGTATGCACTGCTTAAGCCTGCATCCAAACCTGATGCTGTTAAAAGACGAACTGTCATCGCCAGATGTAC
Source organism: Amblyomma americanum (assembly GCF_052857255.1). Lineage (NCBI taxonomy): Eukaryota > Metazoa > Arthropoda > Arachnida > Ixodida > Ixodidae > Amblyomma > Amblyomma americanum. The sequence continues at coordinate 131,419,177 of NC_135500.1, forward strand.
TCTGCGAAATTTGTCGGAGCACATTTAATCATTCTTTACGAACACTTACTGGCGGTCAAGATTTCTCTTGTAGCTCCAGCTTAACCTGCAAGCTATTTTCGTGTGACAGAATCTTTTGCAGCACCACACTCGTCCGACACCAAACTAAGGCGCACTAACCTAAAACCTCGGCATAAATGCGGAAGTGACAGCCATTTATTCCTTGAAAATGTAGAAGCGTCATCTTGGGTGCTTTGAGTGGAGGGAAACAAGCGTTATATCGTGAAACCAAAGGAGATGGAACTTCTCTTGATGGCGGGCCGAGAGAGGGGAGCAGATGTAAATCGCCTGTGACGTTTCATATTAATTCCTTAACAGAACTACAACACCTCCTAATTGAAAGCACACCTCCAATCTTCCTGGTTTCTAAACACACAACCTGATACGTGACGCCAGCGCCGAATTGAAGGTATAAATTTTATCGTAGTTTTACTCAGTGAAGGCACACAAAGGGAAGTTTGCAAGTGTTTTTCACTAGCCTTGGTAAAGGATACTTACGCTGCAACAAAAAAAAAAGAGTCCGATGTTCTTTATGAAAGACAATTTGTTGGCCAAATTGGATCCTATATTCCATCGCTGCCGCGGAGCAGATGTCGCTGTGTTGTGCCCTTCCCATAGTGCCAGGGTATTTTTTATGCAGACTAAAGAAATTATTCCAGATAACCTCACCTGAATTCCGCCTTCTTTCATGTATCAGTGCGCTTCACTTCCTCCTTCGCTTCCCGGAATCTTCTCTTGCATGCTATAGTCGAATAGAAGAAAAGACAAAAGGGCTGTTGCTCTTCAAAGCAACCCCTCCACCAATGAACGGGTTGCAATAACCAAGCGAAGGGTATCTGACTGGTGGCTAAAATCAAGTCACGATTGAAATATTAAAGTCTCAGCGAGGTGCTGACATGCGGCCCACATTTTCACGGGTCTATCCCATCCGTCCATCCATGACACCCCACCCCCAAACACACAACCCTCCACCAATGAACGGGTTGCAATAACCAAGCGAAGGGTATCTGACTGGTGGCTAAAATCAAGTCACGATTGAAATATTAAAAGTCGCAGCGAGGTGCTGACATGCGGCCCACATTTTCACGGGTCTATCCCATCCGTCCATCCATGACACCCCACCACCAAACACACACACACACACACACACGCGCACACACACACACACACACACACACACACACACACACACACACACACGCACACACACACACACACGCGCACACACGCACACACACGCACACACACGCACACACACACGCACAACACACACACACACACACACACACACACGCGCGCGCGCGCGCAGAGGCCGCCACGGTGGCTCAGTGGTTATGGCGCTCGGCTGCTGACCCGAAAGAAGCGGGTTCGATCCCGGACGCAGCGGTCGAATTTCAACGCAGGCGAAATTAGAGTGGTCCGCGGACTGTGCAATGTCAGTGCACACTAAAGAACCCCAGGTGGTCGAAATTTTCGGTCACCTGCACTGCGCCGTTCCTGATAGCTTTAGTCGCTTTGGGACCTTAAACTCCCAAAAACCAAACCACACAAATGCGCACGCACACACGCACACAAGCACCCCCAACACACACGCACATGCAGTCGCCCAAGCACACACATTCAAGGACAACAAAAAAAAATTCAGGAACAGATTAAGAGAACTTCTTGTTGGGGTAGTTGGTAATTTATTATTGTAATTTAATGGCGGCAAACACACGCACACACGGGAAGAGAGGACGGGACAGAGCGCTCTGTCCCATACTCTTCTCTCGTGTGTGTGGTTGTGGCGACTTTAAATTACAATGATCTTAGAAAGATGTCCCAGAAAAATAGCACTAAAGTTAATATGGTAGGAGGCGCACATTTTACAAGTACATCATTGGTTTGGCTTCCATTTGTGGCATTGGCGTGCGACTGTTGCGCACAAGGCGCCGTATTCGACCACAGCCGCAGCGGCCGTGGTCGAGCGGCAGCAGCTCGAGCGTGCATGTTTTCTCGCGCCCCCCTGCCAACCAGAGGCAAGACCCGTCTACTCAGGACTGTTGTACGGTGATACGTCACTCTATTCTATTGTAAGATGGGGAATTACAATCGTCGGGAGAGGCGGGAGGAGTTGTCCTTCATAGAAATAGGGTGCGGCCGGAAACAAGGTGAAGACATACTGGTCTTTGAAAAGAGGGGGATGGGAGGGGAGGGGGACAAGGAGGTGACAGGGATTGGAATTTTTGGAGAATGTGTCATGGGCAGTTTAGAAGGCAATAACAACTATCCACGGCAGTGCCACTCACCACAACAAGGGGAGAAAGCACATCCTGCCTAGCTTCTCGTTCGCCGCTCCTTTCCTGAATTGTATTCGACAAAAGATGGTGACGATCCCCCTCGATGATCACCAGAAATTAAAAATATAGTCAAAAGCAATTGATATGTTCCTTGGTTTCCGCGGCTGTTGGCTTCCGTCAAGTATTTCGTAACGAGCCCATTATTTCACTTCTCTTGTACGTTCATTTTGTTAAGGAATATACAGGGAGACCTTATCTGTGTCTTGTGGTGAATCACGGGGTGTAGTATGACTGCTGATGTGTACTTAGGGGTGTATGCAGTTAGAAAAAGATACTATTCAAAAACATAAATAGCAACTCCGACATTAAAAAAAAAACTCCTATTTTGTAATGGGAAAGGAAATGCTCAATTAGTTTAGTTTTGAATGCGTTGCAGGAAACGATTCAGCCGCTTCAAAAAAAATACGATTTCCATATTAAAAAAAACACACCTAGCTGTAAGTATAAGTGCAGAAATCATCCTAGCCCGCATTGAACAAAACGATAAAAAAGGATATTGACGCGTCAAGAAGTTTCTTTACTGCTAAAATATGTTTCCCAAAACTGGCATAAATTACACCTCGAGGCAGGCTATTCATAAGCCTGTCGGAACAAGCAGGAACCTACACCGTGAGATATCAGTGACGCGAAGTTGAAAGGAGACGAACCACTAAGCTGATTTGATGGAATCCCCCGTTGCTCACCCTAGCCAGGACGGCATCGGTCGGGGGCCACCGGGCGTTGGCTCCTGCGTTATCTTGCAGAACGAGAGCGCAGCGGCTTCAGGCCGGCCAAGCATTCCATGTCGGTAGAAAACATGTAAATTTAGATCCGTAACAGGTACCTGGAAGTTATCTTTTTTTCTATTTTTGTCGACAAAATTGCGCCGAGTCGATATCTACGCATGCGTTTGGAAAAACACCCATTACACCTATGGCATCGGTAACGGCGTAATTTGTTTAACAACTCTGTAGATGCCAGGAGAGAAAAAGGCCTAATCGGATGTGAAGTTGTTTGTTAGCATGCAGAATGACAGCTGCATAGGGTGATGATTGGAGGCAGAACATCTAACTTTCAGTGCTTCATACATTTGGCCGTAGAATAGTTGGTTTCCGCCTGCTAGAAATATCTTGCTCACCTGGGAAAGCTACGCAAATGGCGCATGTTTGGAGGTACAGCGTTAAGCTCCCGTTCAACGGAGAATACGCCATGCTTGGCATATGAAGAAAATTCCGATAGCTCCTTGGGGTCTTGAAGCTGCTTAAAGAACATGCGCAAAACTTTAGTTAAGTTGCGAATAATGAGGTTGTAGCATGAGCAAAATGCCAATCGTTGCATGTAGTACAGGAAGGAATTCAGCAGTCGCCGAAACCAGGGAGCACTGGAGATTTTTTTTTTCTAACTTGTATTCAACATTGGGAGAATAACAGGGTAAATATTTAAAGAAAAATTATTAGGAAACAAGAAAAAACAACCAGATGCCGACAGTGGAATCTGAACCCTCAACCCCAGAATTTCGCGTCCGGTGCACTGGACTGAAAATTGCCTTATTAAACTAATATACATAAATCCCACGAACAATAAAAAAACAGCCGCCATGCTCCTCGGATTCGGTTAGTATTTACTTCATTCATGTGTGTAATAACGAGTTCCTCTTTTTCTTTTCTCTTGTCTGCTCAGTGCAGGTAGGAATATGCGGGTAATTATTAGTTAGCTGCAAAGAAAAAAAAGGCAACCAAAGAACCTTCAGTCGCGAACAACACACGCTTCCCCTAAACCACTTTGGCACGTTTGTTTCACTTGGCTGTAGGAATATCTTTCGTGTCTTGTGGTGTATCACGAGCTCTAATCTGACTAGCGATGTATACTAAATGGTGTTTGTCTAATGACAAAAAGGTAGTAATTAACAACTAAAGTAGAAAATGTGCTAGCAATACCTGCATAGAATACTCCCAGGGGCAGTCTCAAATCAATTAGATTAGATTCTTTATGTGAAAGGATGCAACCTCTGGAGAGAAATTTTTGTTGCCATATATAAAAAAAAGCCAAAGAAGGAGAAATGGTGCATGAATCAGTCTACTCTGCATAGTCAAGACGAAAAGCCTACAGGGCATTGAAGTGTATACGTGATGAGTTTATTGCTAAACTCAAATGGACAAAACGTGATAAAAATAATAATTCTGGGCAGGCTAATCCTGTCGTAACATGAATGCGTGCGCATGGAATACAGTGATGCGCAGTCGAAAGGACACAAAGCACTAAGAAGACATTGATGGCGTCTGTTGTTGCACACTTAACCAAACGGCTGCGTTGAGTCATCAACACGCGTGGTCTCCTCAGCAGATCTATCGGGTGCGGTATACTTCGGTGTCCAGACCGGGCGCGCATTTTATGTAGATTCCGATGGCGGGTTTCACGGTCACCGTCAAAAGCGACGAAACGGCGGGAAGTTCACCTACAGCGGGAGGCCCATGATTGGGCCGCAGTGCTTAGGCTAGATAAAACTCTGGCACCGCAGCCTCATTGCCAGGGCCACGAGCGCGACCATCTTGATCGCCGCGGCGGGGGTTTGGCGGATCACTGCAAGAGCCAGAGCCAGCAGGCCCACCTGTTCGTACTGTGTGACTACGTCCAGCGGTTGCTCCGACATCAGGTTGAGGAGGACACCGTAGCCTGCAAAATCAGAGAGAGAAAATCAATTAGGTAAGGAAAAATAGTGGTGAGGTGAAAAACAAAGCATCATCCGGCTCACTCGCGCCACGCCTAAACAAAGAAAATCGGCAATTTTTACCTATTAGAGGATGAGGTGTTCATGGCATGGAAATTTACACCTTAATGGCGGAATCCAGACGCAGTCGGCATCTTGTGGCGCGAAATGTTATAATGAAAACAGTAGGCTTGCCATTTATAGAAAACAACATATCATGCAAGGCAGCAAACGTTAGGCTCAAAAAGAAAATGACCGCATCCCAAAGGCTGGCCAAATAATTGCCAAAAATAATAGAACAGTGAAAGAATCTTACCGCTCACTGTCACCTAACGATGCAGTAGTACGGTCAGGAAAGGGAACGCCGCTGTCATCATCTGCCCAGGTCATCTCGAAGCTGAAGATAGCTGTACCAGCTCGCAACTGCGATGCACAAGAGATGTTGCTCCTTGAATAAACTTCTCACCGCACCAAATGTGGCAGAGGTTGCCACACCATGGCCTGTTTCTGTGGCAATGATATCCATCCTGATTCCACGCACGGCGCCGTCTTTCCGTCTACGTAAAGTTGAAGATGACCCAGAAAGTTTTTTTTTCGGAGAGAAATGCTTTTCTCTGAGAATTATAGTTAATCACGACTCACCAGATGTCGGCGCTCAAAATCCCACTATTCAAGTTTTTCATTGTCCGGATGTGTGTATGCATGAGTAACGCGTGAATTAAAGAGCAGGGCTAACAATGACAGCTGGGTTCCCACTTTCAACTGCAGGGATAGCCACATGTATTCAAGATGGCGAATAATGATTACTAGAAGGAGTGGAGATAGTGGACATGCGTTGCTGAGGAACCACCGTGCGTTGGTGAGGGTGTTTTGAGCCCCGTGCACCCGTGCTGAGCAGGGTGCGTTGGAGTGTGTATATTTAACTACAGCTTAAAAAGGAAGGAGGGAGGGAAGCGGCCCTTCAGCCAAGGACGTCAACAGAATTTCTAAGTGTTAGTAAATCACCTTTGGCTTCCCAAACGGACATTGAGGTAACTCAATAAATGGGCATGGAATGCATTTGACTTAGCAAGTGCCTAATCGCCTTTCGACCACCTGCGGATGAAAGGTCGCCGTTTATCCATGCTAGTTTTTGCTGTAATCTGGAGCAATGGCTAACTGTCAAATGCTCATGTGATAAACTAGCCTGCAGCGTCCAAAGAATTTTGTATTCCTCGGAAAAAGCTTCCGACGCTGTGTCGTGCTTATCTTTAGCGCAAGGGCCTTCTATAACATTTTGTAGCGAGAGCTACACTACGCTACCGAGTCGAGCATTTCGCCGTTAGCCCGGGAGGACGATAGTGCACATGCGCGAAACCAGAGAGCTTTAGCATGTGCAAGGCGCATGGCGTCAGAGACAGGTGTCTATTCGTTTCTTAAAACTTCATTTTTCTTCGCTTACGGCGCGGTTCGGGTGTCCACCGAGATATGTGAGACGGGCATAATTTCCTTTCCTTAAAAACAACTTTCATTCCACATAGAGGTCTTATTTCCTAAGCATCTTTGAAGATACACTCAAAGTTACTTGTTACATCAAACTGAAGTTACTTTCTGGTAATTACAGTCACAAAAGCTCTTCTCACAAATAGAGCTGCACGTGAAAATCGGCTGCCCAGGACGTCAACAGGGGGAAATGAGTGTCACTCCAAGCGACTGCACTTCGCCTCTCGAAATGTCGCTTTGGATACATGGCGCTACACGAGAATGGAAGGTGTTCCTTGGAATTGTACTTTTCGCCAATAAAGTGCGCATGCATTCTGTCGAGGCGCCCCGATTCGTGCAAAGAAAACCAGCAGCACATGTCAGTCCACGCGTTTGTATACGTCATCCGCCTTCTGTACGGTAACGGCACCTAGGACGCCGTCATGGAATATTAAGCCACCTGAGCTGCTGCTTTGCTGCGCACATTATTGTACACCGTGGTGGCTCAGTGGTTATGGCGCTCGGCTGCTATCCCGAAAGGCGATGGTTCGATCCCGACCTAGGCGATGGAATTTCGATGCCGGTGAAACTCCAGAGCCACGTGTACTCTGCACGTGAGTGCACGTTAAAGAACTCCAAGTGGTCGAAATTCCCCGATCTCTTCAGTGCGGTCTCACGATAGCCTCAGTCGCTTTGGTACGTCAGACACCCATAAACCATGAGCATTTCGTTCCCCTACATAGATCTATTAACACTGTACTCGCGTGGCTTGGTTTTTTATGTGTGTCGTAATGTGCATTGCATTCATTTCCGGTTTTTGTGTACATGGATTGTACATACTTCATGTACAGAGAACACTGCTTGACCATATAAATATTATGTTAAAGAAAAAGAACAATCGTCGTGGTTATGAGGTTCCGTACTGGCTTCCCACCTGTAATTTTTGCGTAGGAGACCAAACCGTGGAACTTTCTTCACGAATGTTTTATATCTCTATGGCGGAAAAGGAACTGAGAGATCACCAAAAATCCCTCAATGTGGCCATAATTGCTTACGCATTAACATAGGCATTGCTAATGCAGACAGCATTGATGTCAATATTGACTTCAAGCAAAGAGTGCAATAATCTTAGAGTTTAAGCGCAATTATTAGCTAGGTGGCGCTACTGAAAGTACATCCCTGCGAGCGACGCTGCGGCACGACGACCAAAAGCGCCTTGGCTGTGCTTTTTACAAAGTTAGCAATTACCTGCAGGCCATGGTATTGCCCGGCTTGGTGGCTAGCCTCCCGGGCGCTCTTGAGAAGCTGCTGAGCAGGATGTTAATTGATCGGCAGTGGTCACTTCTTATCTGAAGAGATAGACCTTACTAAAGTGCAGGCGGCATGGGTTTGCGTAAAAAAGCTTGCAGCGCATGTGTACTTAGATCTGCAATAAATCTTTCGGCGTGCACCATTATAATCACACTTGTTTTACCAGCCAGCCTATGATAAAACGCCTTTAGACGTTTTGCACAGTTTAGTGAATAGTGCGGCGTTTTGGAACGCAAACACGAAATTCGATAACAGGCAATTTGCTAATGCGACAAAAGGCCGGTGTAACGTTGTGAAAGCTGATGCTCGAAATAGGAACTGAAATCATCCCCAATTCAAAGGGTGTTCCAGTCTCAGCCACTGCGCTGGATGAGATAAAAAATATTAAAAACGCAATTTTTTTGTGGCTGTGCTACCAAGTTTGATTGCCGCTACGAAATATCACACATTAAAAGGAAGGCTTCAGATCAAAGAGGACTTTCTGTGTTGTCTGCAGCGTATTCAAACTTGCTTCGCTGTCACTGGCGTCTTTGGGATCAGAAAGGTTCTCAGCTCACGTGAAATTATCAAGCTCAAAAATCTTTTCCAGGATGGAACAGTGGGGTTGTACAGTTCACCTTAGATATGAAAGAAAAAAAAAACATGCGCAAGCAGGAGGAATGTCGGAAGGCTCATTCTACTTCGCTTGAACATGAAAATACAAAAGAACCAGAATGGTGGGTACATGGTCTTCTTTATTGCAAAAGCTAATTTAAAACCAGATCACAAGAGGCTCTAGAAAAGCCTGTCAAAGAAAGAATCGGGGCACGTGCAATATGGTGACCACCACCGCACTCCATAGCAATGCTTCACGTAGGCTCTTAAGCAGCTTATCCTCTACATCAGCCTGGATGGTTAGGGATCGCAGCCTGGCGGTCATTGTCGGGTACCTCTGCAGGGCCTCTTCCTCGGTTTGGCAGCACAATGGCGTACGAACAGCTTAGGAGTCTTGGCCGGCCGGGCGGAGACCGTCGGTTCCGATCGCAGGCGCTACGCCCTCCATGACGGATGGCCCGAGATTGTGGAACCTTGCCCGCTGCATTTCGCATAGAACGGGGACGTCGCTGTGCCGGAACAAGGCCAGATATTGCAGTTTGAGTGCAACGAGAACGGGTTTGAGCGCGCCCGGCTCCCCCGGCAGGACTGGAGCGGACAGGGTTGGAACCGGAAGGAGCATGATCAAAGCCAGACACTGCGGTTTGAGTGCCACGAGAATGGGTTGGAGCGTTGCCGGCTCCACAGGCAGGACAGGACCGAGCAGGGTTGGAACCAGAAGGAGCATGTACATCGGGAGAGAGCGGCTGGCTTCGGCAGCACTCGACGGCGACTCCGAACTCAGGCCGCTGTGAGCTGCATAGGCAGAGAGCAGTTATGAGCAACAAAGTAAGAAAAAATGCACTAACATGAAAAGCTTGTGCCGTGTCTAGCCAAATAACATTAGCAAGTTCAAAGTTATGCTTGAGATATAAAATCCCAGCTTTCACTAGCAAAATGTGAAAATTATACAACACCATTATAGAAATATTGAAAGTAAAGGTTCATTATTCTGATATGTAGCAAAATAGTTATTTCAAAGTGTTTCCAGCGATCGCATCGTACAGTTAAGGCTGCCTTAGAAAACGAATGGGGAACACTTTTAACGATATAAAGAACGTGAATAGAAAAATAAATACATGATTGCTGTCGGGTTATCTGCTGATATATGCACTTTTATAGTGAAATCGAAAATGATGTGAAAAATTTGCGTTCATAAAGGTTTCCCTCTCAGAAATGCTTTTGTCCAGAATTGCTGGGTATGAGTTAGTTGAGAGCGGAAAACCGTAGGGTGGGAAAATACGGAAGCAGTAGAAGCAATGCCAACATGATGGGCCGCAAAATGTAATTCGAAAGAGTTGGCTTAGCAATAAGGCAAGGGAACGTGCTCACTAATCGGCCGCGGAAAGCCGCGAAATAGAAATCGCTGTTCAGAAACAATATCGACGCATTCAAACCACAGTAAAATGTTTTCGAAAAACTCATCATTGTTGGTAAATTCGAAATGAATGGCGGAAGGCACTTACTTCTGACTAGCGCCAGGCGAAGCAGCACAGTGGTCAGGAGACGGAAGGCAGCGGTCTGCGTCTTCGTTGGCCATCGATGTCCGGAAGAGAGCTGTGTGAGCTTCGAGTGCTGGTGAACGAATGGTTGCGGTTCCGAATATGGCTGATACTTCTGCCCACTCTTTTTTTTGTGGAAAGGATATCCCCTCTTACAGTGGGCGGGGCACCTTCTCTCCCTTTTACCTCCGGTCAAAATGTTCACAAAAGAACTTTCGCGGAAGGGAGAGTTTCCTGCTCAAAGTGATAAGCATGCAAACATTCATGCCCCCAATCCTACCTCTCAATGCTACTAGTACAGTGCAACACTGGAACGAAAGGGCGATTTCTGTGTAAGAATCACTGGGCCGTGAACTTTCAAGACAACTTGGCTAATGCCCGGATAAGGGCTGATAACGACCTCCATGAAATCCGATAAACGGCATTCAGAATAATACATCAAAGAGATCTACACTAAGAATTCACACCTTATGCGATGCGATGAGAGAAACGCGCGTGCCTAAACTACCTGCATGCAAACATGTTTAGGTGAAGGAATACATACGAAGGAAAATAATGGGCGATTCAATAAAGAGAACATAGAACGCAAACAACATATAAAAATACACACATAATTGTATTTTCTATGACGCGAAAGGTACAAATTAATCTACCCTTTAGCACATACAATACGCCATATACGCGTAGGCTTTATTTACCTGTATGGTGCTCCTCCGCAGTAGGGTAAATCCCGTGAGTTCAATACTCCTCCAGGCATGCATGATAAATATTAACTTTTATTTGAAATGAAATCAAGGGCCAGTGGACATTACCCAAAAATGCAAAAATAATCCTTTATTCACAAGTTCAAGCAATTTGTGTAGCTAGCGCTTAGATGGATTTGCGAAAGAGTGCGCTAAGGTCCATTGCAGCCAAAGAAAAATGATACGCGAGGTTAACTGAACAATATACGCGACAATACGACGGCAGCTCTATGCTTCACAACTTTCCTCTGCATCTGCTAGTTTGTTTATCTCGTTGGCGTTTGCATGCTATGCACTGCTTTAGCCTGCATCCAAACCTGACGCTGTTCAAAGACGAACTATCATCGCCAGATGCACTCTGCGAAATTTGTCGGAGCACATTTAGTCATTCTTTACGAACAGTTACTGGCGGTCAAGATTTCTCTTGTAGCTCCAGCTTAACCTGCAAGCTATTTTCGTGTGGCAGAATCTTTTGCAGCACCACACTCGTCCGACACCAAACTAAGGCGCACTAACCTAAAACCTCGGCATAAATGCGGAAGTGACAGCCATTTATTCCCTGACAATGTAGAAGCGTCATCTTGGGTGCTTTGACTGGAGGGAAACAAGCGTTCCATCGTGAAACCAAAGGAGATGGAACTTCTCCTGATGGCGGCTGAGAGAGAGGGAGCAGATCTAAATCGCCTGTGACGTTTTATATTAATTCCTTAACAAAACTACAACACCTCCTAATTGAAAGCACACCTCCAATCTTCCTGGTTTCTAAACACACAACCTGATACGTGACGCCAGCGCCGAATTGAAGGTATAAATTCTATCGTAGTTTTACTCAGTGAAGGCACACAAAGGAAAGTTTGCAAGTGTTTTTCACTAGCCTTGGTAAAGGATACTTACACTGCAACAAAAAAAAGAGTCCGATGCTCTTTATGAAAGACAATTTGGTGGCAAAATTGGATCCTATATTCCATCGCTGCCGCGGAGCAGATGTCGCTGTGTTGTGTCCTTCCCATAGTGCCAGGGTATTTTTTATGCAGACTAAAGAAATTATTCCAGATAACCTCACCTGAATTCCGCTTTCTTGTATCAGTGCGCTTCACTTCCTCCTTCACTTCCCGGAATCTTCTCTTGCATGCTATAGTCGAATAGAAGAAAAGACAAAAGGGTTGTTGCTCTTCAAAGCAGCCCCTCCACCAATGAACGGTTTAAAATAACCAAGCGAAGGGTATCTGACTGGTGGCTAAAATCAAGTCACGATTGAAATATTAAATGTCGCAGCGAGGTGCTGACATGCGGCGCACATTTTCAAGGGTCTATCCCATCCGTCCATCCATGACACCCCCCCCCCCCCCCACCCACAAACACACACACACACACACACACGCGCGCGCGCACGCGCAGAGGCCGCCATGGTGGCTCAGTGGTTATGGCGCTCTGCTGCTGACCCGAAAGACGCGGCTTCGATCCCGGACGCAACGGTCGAATTTCAACGCAGGCGAAATTAGAGTGGTCCGTGGACTGTGCAATGTCAGTGCACACTAAAGAACCCCAGGTGGTCGAAATTTTTGGTCACCTTCACTGCGCCGTTCCTGATAGCTTTAGTCGCTTTGGGACCTTAAACTCCCAAAAACCAAACCACACAAATGCGCACGCACACACGCACACAAGCACCCCCAACACACACGCACATGCAGTCGCCCAAGCACACACATTCAAGGACAACAAAAAAAAAATGTCAGGAACAGATTAAGAGAACTTCTTGTTGGGGTAGTTGGTAATTCATTATTGTAATTTAATGGCGGCAAACACACGCACACACGGGAAGAGAGGACGGGACAGAGCGCTCTGTCCCATACTCTTCTCTCGTGTGTGTGGTTTTGGCGACTTTAAATTACAATGATCTTAGAAAGATGTCCCAGAAAAATAGCAGTAAAGTTAATATGGTAGGAGGCGCACATTTTACAAGTACATCATTGGTTTGGCTTCCATTTGTGGCATTGGCGTGCGACTGTTGCGCACAAAGCGCCGTATTCCACCACAGCCGCAGCGGCCGTGGTCGAGCGGCAGCAGCTCGAGCGTGCATGTTTTCTCGCGCCCCCCTGCTAACCAGAGGCAAGACCCGTCTACTTAGGACTGTTGTACGGTGATACGTCACTCTATTCGATTGTAAGATGGGGAATTACAATCGTCGGTGGAGGCGGGAGGAGTTGTCCTTCATAGAAATAGGGTGCGGCCGGAAACAAGGTGAAGACATACTGGTCTTTGAAAAGAGGGGTTGGGAGGGGAGGGGGACAATGAGGTGAAAGGGTTTGGAATTTTTGGAGAATGTGTCATGGGCAGTTTAGAAGGCAATAACAACTATATCCAGGGCAGTACCACTCACCACAACAAGGGGAGAAAGCACATCCTGCCTAGCTTCTCGTTCGCCGCTCCTTTCCTGAATTGTATTCGACAAAAGATGGTGACGATCCCCCTCGATGATCACCAGAAATTAAAAATATAGTAAAAAGCAATTGATATGTTCCTTGGTTTCCGCGACTGTTGGCTTCCGTCAGGTATTTCGTAACGAGCCCATTATTTCCCTTCCCTTGTACGTTCATTTTATTAAGGAATATACAGGGAGACCTTATCTGTGTCTTGTGGTGAATCACGGGGTGTAGTATGACTGCTGATGTGTACTTATGGGTGTATGCAGTTAGAAAAAGATACTATTCAAAAACATAAATAGCAACTCCGACATTAAAAAAAACTCCTATTTTGTAATGGGAAAGGAAATGCTCAATTCGTTTAGTTTTGAATGCGTTGCAGGAAACGATTCAGCCGCTTCAAAAAAAAATACGATTTCCATATTAAAAAAAACACACCTAGCTGTAAGTATAAGTGCAGAAATCATCCTAGCCCGCATTGAACAAAACGATAAAAAAGGATATTGACGCGTCAAGAAGTTTCTTTATTGCTAAAATATGTTTCCCAAAACTGGCATAAATTACACCTCGAGGCAGGTTATTCATAAGCCTGTCGGAACAAGCAGGTACATATACTCGTGCGATTTCAGTGACGCGAAGTTGAAAGGAGACGAACCACTAAGCTGATTTGATGGAATCCCCCGTTGCTCACACTAGCCAGGACGGCATCGGTCAGGGGCCACAGGGCGTGGCCTCCTGCGTTATCTTGCAGAACGAGAGCGCAGGGGCTTCAGGCCGGCAAAGCATTTTATGTCGGTAGAAAACATGTAAATTTAGTTCCGCAACAGGCTCCTAGAAGTAATCCTTTTTTTCTATTTTTCCCGACAAAAATGCGCCGAGTCGATATCTACGCATGCGTTTGGAAAAACACTCATTACACCTATGGCATCGGTAACGGCGCAATTTGTTTAACAACTCTGTAGATGCCAGGAGAGAAAAAGGCCTAATCGGATGTGAAGTTGTTTGTTAGCATGCAGAATGAGAGCTGCATAGGGTGATGATTGGAGGCAGAACATCTAACTTTCAGTGCTTCATACATTTGGCCGTAGAAGAGTTGGTTTCCGTCTGCTAGAAATATCTTGCTCACCTGGGAAAGCTACGCAAATGGCGCATGTTTGGAGGTACAGCGTTAGGCTCCCGTTCAACGGAGAATACGCCATGCTTGGCATATGAAGAAAATTCCGATAGCTCCTTGGGGTCTTGAAGCTGCTTAAAGAACATGCGCAAAACTTTAGTTAAGTTGCGAATAATGAGGTTGTAGCATGAGCAAAATGCCAATCGTTGCATGTAGTACAGCAAGGAAATCAACAGTCGCCGAAACCAGGGAGCACTGGAGATTTTTTTTTTCTAACTTGTATTCAACATTGGGAGAATAACAGGGTAAATATTTAAAGAAAAATTATTAGGAAACAAGAAAAAACAACCAGATGCCGACTGTGGGATTCGAACCAAAGACCTCAGAATTACGCGTCGGTGCACCGGACTGAAAATTACCTTATTAATATAATATTCATGAAGCCCACAAAGAAAAAAAAAACATTCCCCCCTGCTCCTCGGATTCGGTTACTGTTCACTTCCTTCATGTGTGTAATAACGAGTTCCTCTTTTTCTTTTCTCTTGTCGGCTTAGTGCAGGTAGGAATATGCGGGTAATTATTAGTTAGCTGCAAAGAAAAAAAAGGCAACCGATGAACCTTCAGTCGCGAACAACACACGCTTCCCCTAAACCACTGAGGCACGTTTGTTTCACTTGGCTGTAGGAAGATCTTTCGTGTCTTCTGGTGTATCACGAACTCTAATCTGACAAGCGATGTATACTAAATGGTGTGTGTGTAATGACAAAAAGGTAGTAATTAACAACTAAAGTAGAAAATGTGCTAGCAATACCTGCATAGAATACTCCCAGGGGCAGTCTCAAATCGATTAGATTAGATTCTTTATGCGAAAGGATGCACCCTCTGGAGAGAAATTTTTGTTGCCATATATAAAAAAAAGCCAAAGAAGGAGAAATGGTGCATGAATCAGTCTACTCTGCATAGTCAAGACGAAAAGCCTACAGGGCATTGAATTGTATACGTGATGAGTTTATTGCTAAAATCAAATGGACAAAACGTGATAAAAATAACAATTCTGGGCAGGCTAATCCTGTCGTAACATGAATGCGTGCGCATGGAATACAGTGATGCGCAGTCCAAAGGACACAAAGCACTAAGAAGACATTGATGGCGTCTGTTGTTGCACACTTAACGAAACGGCTGCGTTGAGTCATCAACACGCGTGGTCTCCTCAGCAGATCTATCGGGTGCGGTATACTTCGGTGTCCAGACCGGGCGCGCATTTTATGTAGATTCCGATGGCGGGTTTCACGGTCACCGTCAAAAGCGACGAAACGGCGGGAAGTTCACCTACAGCGGGAGGCCCATGATTGGGCCGCAGTGCTTAGGCTAGATAAAACTCTGGCACCGCAGCCTCATTGCCAGGGCCACGAGCGCGACCATCTTGATCGCCGCGGCGGGGGTTTGGCGGATCACTGCAAGAGCCAGAGCCAGCAGGCCCACCTGTTCGTACTGTCTGACTACGTCCAGCGGTGGCTCCGACATCAGGTTGAAGAGAACACCGTAGCCTGCAAAATCAGAGAGAGAAAATCAATTAGGTAAGGAAAAATAGTGGTGAGGTGAAAAACAAAGCATCATCCGGCTCACTCGCGCCACGCCTAAACAAAGAAAATCGGCAATTTTTACCTATTAGAGGATGAGGTGTTCATGGCATATAAATTTACACCTTAATGGCGGAGTCCAGACGCAGTCGGCATCTTGTGGCGCGAAATGTTATAATGAAAACAGTAGGCTTGCCATTTATAGAAAACAACATATCGTGCAAGGCAGAAAACGTTAGGCTCAAAAAGAAAATGACCGCATCCCAAAGGCTGGCCAAATAATTGCCAAAAATAATAGAACAGTGAAAGAATCTTACCGCTCACTGTCACCTAACGATGCAGTAGTACGGTCAGGAAAGGGAACGCCGCTGTCTTCATCTGCCCAGGTCATCTCGAAGCTGAAGATAGCTGTACCAGCTCGCAACTGCGATGCACAAGAGATGTTGCTCCTTGAATAAACTTCTCACCGCACCAAATGTGGCAGAGGTTGCCACACCATGGCCTGTTTCTGTGGCAATGATATCCATCCTGATTCCACGCACGGCGCCGTCTTTCCCTCTACGTAAAGTTGAAGATGACCCAGAAAGTTTTTTTTTCGGAGAGAAATGCTTTTCTCTGAGAATTATAGTTAATCACGACTCACCAGATGTCGGCGCTCAAAATCCCACTATTCAAGTTTTTTCATTGTCCGGATGTGTGTATGCATGAGTAACGCGTGAATTAAAGAGCAGGGCTAACAATGACAGCTGGGTTCCCACTTTCAACTGCAGGGATAGCCACATGTATTCAAGATGGCGAATAATGATTACTAGAAGGAGTGGAGATAGTGGACATGCGTTGCTGAGGAACCACCGTGCGTTGGTGAAGGTGTTTTGAGCCCCGTCCACCCGTTCTGAGCAGGGTGCGTTGGAGTGTGTATATTTAACTACAGCTTAAGAAGGAAGGAGGGAGGGAAGCGGCCCTTCAGCCAAGGACGTCAACAGAATTTTTAAGTGTTAGTAAATCACCTTTGGCTTCCCAAACGGACATTGAGGTAACTCAATAAATGGGCATGGAATGCATTTGACTTAGCAAGTGCCTAATCGCCTTTCGACCACCTGCGGATGAAAGGTCGCCGTTTATCCATGATAGTTTTTGCTGTAATCTTGAGCAATGGCTAACTGTCAAATGCTCATGTGATAAACTAGCCTGCAGCGTCCAAAGAGATTTGTATTCCTCGGAAAAAGCTTCCGACGCTGTGTCGTGCTTATCTTTTGCACAAGGGCCTTCTATAACATTTTGTAGCGAGAGCTACACTACGCTACCGAGTCGAGCATTTCGCCGTTAGCCCGGGAGGACGATAGTGCACATGCGCGAAACCAGAGAGCTTTAGCATGTGCAAGGCGCATGGCGTCAGAGACAGGTGTCTATTCGTTTCTTAAAACTTCATTTTTCTTCGCTTACGGCGCGGTTCGGGTGTCCACCGAGATATGTGAGACGGGCATAATTTCCTTTCCTTAAAAACAACTTTCATTCCACATAGAGGTCTTATTTCCTAAGCATCTTTGAAGATACACTCAAAGTTACTTGTTACATCAAACTGAAGTTACTTTCTGGTAATTACAGTCACAAAAGCTCTTCTCACAAATAGAGCTGCACGTGAAAATCGGCTGCCCAGGACGTCAACAGGGGAAATGAGTGTCACTCCAAGCGACTGCACTTCGCCTCTCGAAATGTCGCTTCGACTACATGGCGCTACACGAGAAGGGAAGATGTTTCTTGGAATTGTACTTTTCGCCAATAAAGTGCGCATGTATTCTGTCGAGGCGCCCCGGTTCGTGCAAAGAAAACCAACAGCACATGTTAGTCCACGCGTTTGTATACGTCATCTGCCTTCTGTACGCTCACGGCACCTAGGAAGCCGTCATGGAATGTTAAGCCACCAGAGCTGCTGCTTTTCTGCGCACATTATTGTACACCGTGGTGGCTCAGTGGTTATGGGGCTCGCCTGCTGTCCCGAAAGGCGATGGTTCGATCCCGACTTAGGCGATGGAATTTCGATGGCGGTGAAACTCCAGAGCCGCGTCTACTCTGCACGTGAGTGCACGTTAAAGAATCCCAAGTGGTCGAAATTCCCAGATCTCTTCAGTGCGGTCTCACGATAGCCTCAGTTGCTTTGGTACGTCAGACACCCATAAACTATGAGCATTTCGTTCCCCTAAATATATTTACTAACACGGTAATCGCGTAGCTTGGATTTTTATGTGTGTCGTAATGTGCATTGCATTCATTTCCGGTTTTTGTGTACATGGATTGTACATACTTCATGTACAGAGAACACTGCTTGACTATATAAATATTATGTTAAAGAAAAAGAACAATCGTCGTGGTTATGAGGTTCCGTACTGGCTTCCCACCTGTAATTTTTGCGTAGGAGTCCAAACCGTGGAACTTTCTTCACGAATGTTTTATATCTCTATGGCGGAAAAGGAACTGAGAGATCGCCAAAAATCCCTCAATGTGGCCATTATTGCTTATGCATTAAAATAAGCATTGCTAATGCAGACAATATTGATGTCAATATTGACTTCAAGCAAAGAGTGCAATAATCTTAGAGTTTAGGCGCAATTATTAGCTAGGTGGCGCTACTGAAAGTACATCCCTGCGAGCGACGCTGCGGCACGACGACCAAAAGCGCCTTGGCTGCGCTTTTTACAACGTTAGCAATCACCTGCAGGCCATGGTATTGCCCGGCTTGGTGGCTAGCCTCCCGGGCGCTCTTGAGAAGCTGCTGAGCAGGATGTTAATTGATCGGCAGTGGTCACTTCTTATCTGAAGAGATAAACCTTACTAAAGTGCAGGCGGCATGGGTTTGTGTAGAAAAGCTTGCAGCGCATGTGTACTTAGATCTCCAATAAATCTTTCGGCGTGCACCATTATAATCACACTTGTTTTACCAGACAGCCTATGATAAAACGCCTTCAGAAGCTTTGCACAGTTTAGTGAAATAGTGCGGCGTTTTAGAACGCAAACACGAAATTCGATAACAGGCAATTTGCTAATGCGATAAAAGGCCGGTGTAACGTTGTGAAAGCTGATGCTCGAAATAGGAACTGAAATCATCCCCAATTCAAAGGATGTTCCAGTCTCAGCCACTGCGCTGGATGAGATAAAAAATATTAAAAACGCAATTTTTTTGTGGCTGTGCTACCAAGTTTGATTGCCGCTACGAAATATCACACATTAGAAGGAAGGCTTCAGATCAAAGAGGACTTTCTTTGTTGTCTGCAGCGTATTCAAACTTGCTTCGCTGTCACTGGCGTCTTTGGGATCAGAAAGGTTCTCAGCTCACGTGAAATGATCAAGCTCAAAAATCTTTTCCAGGATGGAACAGTGGGGTTGTACAGTTCACCTTAGAAATGAAAGAAAAAAAAACATGCGCAAGCAGGAGGAATGTCGGAAGGCTCATTCTACTTCGCTTGAACATGAAAATAGAAAAGAACCAAAATGGTGGGTACATGGTCTTCTTTATTGCAAAAGCTAATTTCAAAACCAGATCACAAGAGGCTCTAGAAAAGCCTGACAAAGAAGAATCGAGGCACGTGCAATATGGTGACCACCACCGCACTCCATAGCAATGCTTCACGTAGGCTCTTAAGCAGCTTATCCTCTACATCAGCCTGGATGGTTAGGGATCGCAGCCTGGCGGTCATTGTCGGGTACCTCTGCAGGGCCTCTTCCTCGGTTTGGCAGCACAATGGCGTACGAACAGCTTAGGAGTCTTGGCCGGCCGGGCGGAGACCGTCGGTTCCGATCGCAGGCGCTACGCCCTGCCTGACGGATGGCCCGAGATTGTGGAACCTTGCCCGCAGCATTTCGCATAGAACGGGGACGTCGCTGAGCGGGAACAAGGCCAGATATTGCAGTTTGAGTGCAACGAGAACGGGTTTGAGCGAGCCCGGCTCCCCCGGCAGGACTGGAGCAGACAGGGTTGGAACCGGAAGGAGCATGATCAAAGCCAGATACGGCGGTTTGAGTGCCACGAGAATGGGTTGGAGCGTTGCCGGCTCCACGGGCAGGACAGGATCGAGCAGGGTTGGAACCAGAAGGAGCATGTACATCGGGAGAGAGCGGCTGGCTTCGGCAGCACTCGACGGCGACTCCGAACTCAGGTCGCTGTGAGCTGCATAGGCAGAGAGCAGTTATGAGCAACAAAGTAAGAAAAAATGCACTAACATGAAAAGCTTGTGCCGTGTCTAGCCAAGTAGCATTAGCAAGTTCAAAGTTATGCATGAGATATAAAAGCCCAACTTTCTCTTGCAAAAATTCGAAAATTGTACAACACTGTTATTGAAGTATTGAAATTAAAGGTTCATTATTCTGATATGTAACAAAATATTTATTTCAAAGTGTTTCCAGCGATCGCATCGAACAGTTAAGGCTGCCTTAGAAAACTAATGGGGAACACTTTTGACGATATAAAGAACGTGAATTGAAAAATAAATACATGATTGCTGTCGGGTTATCTGCTGATATATGCACTTTTATAGTGAAATCGAAAATGATGTGAAAAATTTGCGTTGGTCGCGTTTTTATGGAGGAAAAACGCTAAGGCGCCCGTGTGCTGTGCGATGTCAGTGCACGTTAAAGATCCCCAGGTGGTCGAAATTATTCCGGAGCCCTCCACTACGGCACCTATTCTTCCTTTCTTCTTTCACTCCCTCCTTTATCCCTTCCCTTACGGCGCGGTTCAGGTGTCCAAAGAGATATGAGACAGATACTGCGCCACTTCCTTTCTCCAAAAAACCAATTATTATTATTAAAGGTTTCCCTCTCAGAAATGCTTTTGTCCAGAATTGCTGGGTATGAGTTACCTGAGAGCGGAAAACCGTAGGGTGGCAAAATACGGAAGCAGTAGAAGCAATGCCAACATGATGGGCCGCAAAATGTAATTCGAAAGAGTTGGCTCAGCAATAAGGCAAGAGAACGTGCTCACTAATCGGCCGCGGAAAGCCGCAAAATAAAAATCGCTGTTCAGAAACAATAACTACGCATTCAAACCACAGTAAAATGTTTTCGAAAAACTCATCATTGTTGGTAAATTCGATATGAATGGCGGAAGGCACTTACTTCTGACTAGCGCCAGGCGAAGCAGCACAGTGGTCAGGAGACGGAAGGCAGCGGTCTGCGTCTTCGTTGGCCATCGATGTCCGCAAGAGAGCTGTGTGAGCTTCGAGTGCTGGTGAACGAATGGTTGCGGTTCCGAATATGGCTGATACTTCTGCCCACTCCTTTTTTTTGTGGAAAGGATATTCCCTCTTACAGTGGGCGGGGCACCTTCTCTCCCTTTTACCTCCGGTCAAAATGTTCACAAAAGAACTTTCGCTGAAGGGAGTTTTTCCTGCTCAAAGTGATACGCATGCAAACATTCATGCCACCAATCCTACCTCTAAATGCTACTAGTAGAGTGCAACACTGGAACGAAAGGGCGATTTCTGTGAAAGAATCACTGGGCCGTGAACTTTCAAGACAAAACCAAACCACACAGATGAGCACGCACACAAGCACACCCTACACACAAGCACATACAGTCGCCCAAGCACGCACATTCAAGTACAACATTAAAACATTTCAGGAACAGGTTAAGAGAACTTCTTGTTGGAGTAGTTGGTAATTGATTATTGTAATTTAATGGCGCCAAACACACGCACACACGGGAGGAGAGGACGGGACAGAGCGTTCTGTCCCATACTCTTCTCTCGTGTGTGTGGTTTTGGCGACTTTAAATTACAATGATGTTAGAAAGATGTCCCAGAAAAATAGCAGTGAAGTTAATATGGTAGGTGGCGCACATTTTACAAGTACATCATTGGTTTGGCTTCCATTTGTTTCATTGGCGTGCGACTGTTGCTCACAAGGCGCCGTAATCGACCACAGCCGCAGCGGCCGTGGTCGAGCGGCAGCAGCTCGAGCGTGCATGTTTTCTCGCGCCACCCTGCCAACCAGAGGCAAGACCCGTCTACTCAGGACTGTTGCACGAGGATACGTCACTCTATTCTAATGTAAGATGGGGAATTACGATCGTTGGGAGAGGCGGGAGGAGTTGTCCTTCATAGAAATAGGGTGCGGCCGGAAACAAGGTGAAGACATACTGGTCTTTGAAAAGAGGGGGATGGGAGGGGAGGGGGACAATGAGGGCGAAGGGGTTTGGAATTTTTGGAGATTGTGTCATGGGAAGTTTAGAAGGCAATAACAACTATCCACAGTGTGCCACTCACCACAACAAGGGGAGAAAGCACATCCTGCCTAGCTTCTCGTTTACCGCTCCTTTCCTGAATTGTATTCGACAAAAGATGGTGACGAACCCCCTCGATGATCACCAGAAAGTAAAAATAGAGTAAAAAGCAATCCATATGTTCCTTGGTGTCCGCGACTGTTGGCTTCCTTCAAGTATTTCGTAACTAGCCCATCATTTCCCCTCCCTTGTACGTTCATTGTATTAGGGAATATACAGGGAGACCTTATCTGTGTCTTGTGGTGAATCACGGGGTGTAGTATGACTGCTGATGTGTACTTATGGGTGTGTCAGAAAAAAATATTATTCAAAAACAGAAATAAAAAATCTGACATTTAAAAAATGCCTATTTTGTAATGCGATAGGGAAAGCTCAATTCGTTTAGTTTCGAATGCGTTGCAGAAAACGATGCAGCCTCTGCAAAGAAAATACGATTTCCATATATAAAAAAAAAACAGCCCTAGCTGGAAGTATAAATGGAAAAATCATGCTAGCCCGCATTCAACAAAACGGTCAAAAGATTTTGAAGCGTGAAGGAGTTTCTTTATTGATAAAATAGATTTCACAATTTCTGAGAGAAATTACTCCTCGAGGCAGGCTATTCAAAAGCCTGTCGGGACAAGAAGGTACATACACGCGTGGAAATAGAGACGCGAAGTAGAAAGGATACGAACCACTAAAAAGGCTCTGATGGAATCCCCCGTTGCTCACTTTAGCCAGGACAGCATCGGTCCGGGATCACCGGGCGTGGCCTCCTGCGTTATCTTGCAGATCGAGGGCGCACGGGCTTCAGGCCGGCCAAGCATTCTATGTCGGTAGAAAACATGTAAATTTATATCCACAACAGGCACCTGAAAGTAATCTTTTTTTTAAATTCTTGCCGAAACAAACGCGCCGAGTCGATATCTACGCATGCATTTGGAGAAACACTCATTACCACAATGGCATCGGTAACGGCGCAATTTGTTTAACAACTCTGTAGATGACAGCAGAGAAAAATGGCTAATCGGATGTGAAGTTCTTTGTTAACGTACAGAAAGAAAGCTGCGTAGGGTGACCTTGGGGGCAGAGCATGTAATTTTCAGTGCTTCATACATTTTGCCGTATAATGGTAAGTTTCCGTCGGCTGGAGATACCTTGCTCACCTGGGAAAGCAACGCATATTGCGCATGTTTGGAGGTACAGCGTTAAGCTCCCGTTCAAAAGAGAATACACCATCCCTGGCATACGGAGAAAATTCCGTTAGCTCCTGTGGGTCTTCAAAGCACAGCTTCAGCTGCACAAAGAAAATGCGCAAAACTTTAGTTAAGTTGTGAATAATGCGGTTGTAGCATGACTAAAATGCCAATCATTGCATGGAGTACAGGAAGGAATTCAACAGTCGCCGAAACCAAGGAGCACTGGAGATTTTTTTCTAACTTGTATTCAACATTGGGAGAAAAACAAGGTAAATATTTAAAGAAAAATGATTAGAAAACAAGAAAAATCAACCAGACGCAGACAGTGGAATCCGAACCCACGACCTCAGAATTTTGTGTCCGGTGCACTGGACTGAAAATTGCCTTATTAAACTAATATACATAAATACTACAAACAAAAAAACAGCCCACATGCTCCTCGAATTCGCTTAGTGTTTACTTCCTTCATGTGTGTAATAACGAGTCCCTCTTTTTCTCTTCCCTTTTCGGCTCAGTGCAGTTAGGAATATGCGGGTAATTATTAGTTAGCTGCAAAGAAAAAAAAGGCAACCGAAGAACCTTCAGTCGCGAACTACACACGCTTCCCCTAAACCACTGAGGCGCGTTGGATCCACTTGGCTGTAGGGAGATCTTTCGTGTATTGTGGTGTATCACGAGCTCTAATTTGACTAGCGATGTATACTAAACGGTGTGTGTGTAATGACAAAAAGGTAGTAATTAACAAATAATGTAGAAATTGTGCTAGCATTACCTGCATGGAATATACCCAAAGGCAGTCTCAAATCGATTAGCTTAGATTCTTTATACGAAAGGATGCACCCTCTGAAGAGAAATTTCTGTTGCCATATTTAAAAGAAAAAAAAAAGGCCCAAGAAGGAGAAATGGTGCAATAATCAGTCAACTCTGCGTAGTCAAAACGAAAAGCCTACAGGGCATTGAAGTGCATACGTGATGAGTTTATTGCTATAATAAAATGGACGAAAGTTGAGAGAAATTACAGTTCTGGGAAGCCTAATGAGAAGCCTGTCGTAACCTGAATGCATACGCTTGGAATGAAATGATGCGCAGTCGAAATGAGACAAAGCACTAAAAAGACATAGATGGAGGCTCCAGTTGCGCACATAATGAGGGCGGCAGCGTTGAGTCATTAACACGGTTGGTCTTCTCAGCAAATCTAGCGGTTGCGGTATACTTCGGTGTCCAGACCGGGCGCGCATTTTATGTAGATTCCGATGGTGGGTGTCACGTTCACCGTCAAAAGCAACGAAACTTCGGGAAGTTCCCCTACAGCGGGCCACTCACGATTGGGCCGCAGTGCTTAGGCTAGATAAAACTCTGGCACCGCAGCCTCATTGCCAGGACCACGAGCGCGACCATATTGATCGCCGCGGCGGGGGTTTGGCGGATCACTGCAAGAGCCAGAGCCAGCAAGCCCACCTGTAGGTACTGGCTGACTACGTCCAGCGGTTGCTTCGACGTCAGGTTGAAGAGGACACCGTAGCCTGGAAAGTCAGGGAGAGAAAATGAATTATTTAAAGAAAAAAAAGCGGTGAGGTAAAAAAATAGGAACGTCCGGGCCTACTCGTGTCACGCCTGAACAAAGGAATTCGGCAATTTTTACCTATTATAGGACGAGGTGTGACAGGTATGGAAATTTACAGCTTGATGGCCCAGTCCACACGCAGTTGGCATCTAGTGGCGCGAAATATTATAATGAAACAGTAGGCTTGCCATTCATGAAAAACAACATATCATGCAAGGCAGCAAATGTAAGGCTCAAAAAGAAAATGACCGCAACCCAAACACCGGCCAAAAAATTGCCAAAAATAATAGAACAGTGAAAGAATCTTACCGCTCTCTGTCGCCTAACGATGCAATACTATGGTCAGGAAAAGCAACGCCGCTGTCTGCTCAGCACAGGTCATCCCGAAGCCCAAGAGCGATGTATGAGCTGGCAACAGCGATGAACAAAAAAATTTGCTCCTTCAATAAACTTCTCTCTATACCAAATGTGGCAGGTGTTGCCACACCATTGCCTGTTTCTGTGGAAACGATATCCATCCTGATTCCAAGCCCGGCGCCTTCTTCCCCTCTACTTAAAGTTGAAGATGACAAAGAAAGTTTTTTTTCGGAGAGAAATGCTTTTCTCTAAGAATTCTAGTTAGTCACGACTCACCAGATGTCGGCGCTCAAAATCCCACTATTCAAATTTTCTATTGTCCGTACGTATACATGAGTCATGCGTGAACTAAAGAGCATGACTACCAATGACAGCTGGGTTCCCAATTTCAATGGCAGCGATAGCCACATGTATTCAAGATGGCGAATAATGATTACTAGGAAGGAGTGGAGATAGTGGGCATGCGTTGGTGAGGAACCACCATGCGTTGGTGTGGGCGTGTTGAGTCCCGTGCACCCGTGCTGAGCAGGGTGCATTGGTGTGCGTATATTTCAGTACAGCTTAAGAAGGAAGGAGGGATGGAAGCGGCCCTTCAGCCAAGCACGTCAACAGAATTTCTAAGTCTTAGTAAATCACCTTTGGCTTCTCAAACAGACATAGAGGTAACTCAATAAATCGGCATCGTATGCGTTTGATTCAGCAAGTGCCTAATTGCCTTCCGACCACCTGCGAATGAAAGGTCTCCCTTTATCCATGCCAGTTTTTGCTGTAATCTTGAACAATGGCTAACTGTCAAGTGCTCACGTGATAAACTAGCCTGCAGCGTCAAAGGAAATTTATATTCCTCGGAAGAAGCTGCCCACTCTGTGTCGCGCTTATCTTTTGCACAAGGGCCTTCTATAACATTTAGTAGTGAGAGCCACACTATGCTACCGTGTCGAGCATTTCGCCGTTAGCCTGGGAGGACGATAGTGCGCATGCGCGAAACCAGAGAGGAGCAGCAATTGCGCGGCGCATGACGTCAGAGACAGGCGTCTATTTGTTTCTTAAAACTTCTTTTTCCTTCGCTTGCGGCGCGGTTCGAGTGTCCACCCAGATATGTGGGACAGGCATAATTTCCTTTCCTTAAAAACAATTTTCATTCCACTTTCCTTTCCTTACGGCGCTGTTCGGGTGTCCATAAGATATGTGAGACAGGGGAGACATGTGTAATCTTCTTTCCTTAAAAGTAATTTCCATTTCATTTTCCTTCCCTTACAGCCGCGCTTCGGGTCGCGGTCTCCACGGCAGGCGTCGCATCGATCACACCTACGGTTCAACTGAACGCATCAAAGTGCACCGGCGTTTTATCAAAATTTGTTTTGGGGGAAAGGAAATGGCGCAGTATCTGTCTCACATATCGGAGGACACCTGAACCGCACCGTAAGAGAAGATATAAAGGCAGGAGTGAAAAAAGAAAGAAACAAAAAGAGGTGGGGGCGTGCTCCCTCCTTTATCCCTTCCCTTAAGGCGCGGTTCAGGTGTCCAACGATATATGAGACAGATACTGCGCCATTTCCTTTCCACCAAAACCCAATTATTATTATTATTATTATTATTATTATTATTATTATTATTATTATTATTATGGCGGAGGGCTCCCAAACGATTTCGACCACCTGGCGATCGTTAACGTACACTGACATCGCACAGCACAGGGGCGCCTTGGCGTTTTGCCTCCATAAAAACGCAGCCGCCGTGGTCAGGTTCGAACCCGGCAACTCCGGATCCTGGGCCGGAAGGATTGACCTTGTGTATCTGAGAGAAAGACACTAGTCTTTATACTGTGTAGCCAGCATTGAGACAACTGAGTTTTACTTTACCGATCATCGGGCACTGCTTATCTCTGTGAAAGCAAGTGAATAAATAACAAAATGTGTTTCACCGAATAGTTCTTCAATATTTAACATTTTAGTCACAACAACAAGCTCGACACATGCGTACACAGAGGGGAACTACAGCCCTCGCTACGTATATCCTGGGATAGCTGAGGTAAGCCACACCAATTTTTTTCTGTTGGGTGCAGTGGTGCTCAGCGCCCTTATATAGAACTGCATTGTAAACTATGGAAAAGGTTTAGTTATCGAAGTATTTTTGGCGCTCCGATTTTTTAAAAATGCCAACTTGTCCTGGAAATCACCGCAAGTATAAAATAGTCTCTTTACAAGCAAGCCAGGAGTTGCAGTGCGCTCGAGAGTTATTAACCAAAGCAAAGGGGCGTCGTCCCGCTGAGGCGCCATTTTTGTTCTCTACATTGCAGACTGAAATAGTTTAGTTTAGTTTATGGGGTTTAACGTCCCAAAACGACTCAAGCTATGAGAGACGCCGTAGTGAAGGGCTCCGGAAATTTCGACCACCTCGGGTTCTTTAACGTGCACTGACATCGCGCAATACACGGACCTCTAGAATTTCGCCTCCATCAAAATTCGACCGCCGCGGCCGGGATCGAACCCGCGTCTTTCGGGCCAGGAGCCGAGCGCCATAACCACTCAGCCACCGCGGCGGCTGCAGACTGAATTAGGTTTTTCGATTTCTAGCGCCGTTGAGAAATAAAATAAGGGCTTAATTCAGCATTTTGTATATTCCACGTGTTCACTTTTTTACTACACACATTACCTTTAAGATTCTTGTTGTGTTGCACGTAATCCTGCTAGTCACGGCCGCTTAGGTACGACTTTTTCATTCATCACGTATCTGGGTTGGAAAAAATATTTTCTCTGGTCATTTTTTTTTGTTTACTGCAATCATTCTGGTTGCATAAATAAACTTATTTATCCTAAAAACAAGAAATTTAGCAGTTTGTTTTCACATTTTATAAATCATACTAGTTTGCGCCCTTAATTTTGTTCAAATTATTTTTCCGCTTGCCGCCTGTTTCTGCTTGCTGTTTACTTTTTGTTGTTTAAACTTAAATTTCGCTTTCAGCTGGAAGCATGACACTTCTAAGGAAATTACTCTCTCTGGTAATTTTTTGACCACCATCTTTATAACCTTAAAGCCGAAAATTGCCAGGAAACCAGATATTTTCTTGATAGAAATTCCTGACAATATTTTGTTGTTTTTTCACCTTTGGAGCTCTTTGACCATATAGCTCTCGCCAGAAAAAAATAGACAGTTTTAGCTGTGCGTACGCAACGGCTTAGCGTACGCAAGGAGTTTGCGGGGACGGTAGTGCGCATGCGCAGAACGCAAGTGCAAGCCCTGCGTCTTGCGT
The DNA here is from genome assembly GCF_052857255.1 of Amblyomma americanum. Lineage (NCBI taxonomy): Eukaryota > Metazoa > Arthropoda > Arachnida > Ixodida > Ixodidae > Amblyomma > Amblyomma americanum. The sequence goes on from NC_135500.1 coordinate 131,447,634, forward strand.
GCGTACGCTAGCCAGCGGCCTTTGCGTTGCGGCGCTTGCGTGGCTTGCGTACGCTAACGTTGACTAGATGGCGGCGCCCTGCTCACCCGCTTCGGAATAAATACATGTCGCCGCTGGATTCTCCGACCCAATAGCTCGCTGAAATGGTAGCGGTTCGCTTTTATTTCGCCTACTCTTGCCCACACGTACCGGTATAAGCGATTACTAGCTCCTGTTTTTCAGATAATTTGGCGATTTTAGACCTCCTAGGTCTAATAAACGCAGTGTGCTTTCCTCGTAGCAACGACAGCTGGCGAAGCAGTTTTCTAGCTTTTAGTCAGTTCATACATTTTCTTAGGTTTGCGTAGTTTTTCATCTTGTAACAAAAAAAGGCTCCCAGTGTGCTCACCTTAGTTATCAGTAATCACGGATGAAATTTTCTTCAACCGAGCGTTGATGTGCTTTGACGTCTTGTCACTAGATGGTGCCATACTGTTTACGCGTGTGCTTGAGGGACGCTACGGCACGGCCAACTAAAACTGTACTTCGGAGCGGACCGCGTAACGCCCGCAGCGCCGTAGCGCTTTGCGTACGCAAGCACATGCATCCGCACAGCTAACGCTGTATAATGTTTGAAGAAAAGGTTTCCGATAAACCTCCAATTCAGAAACATTATTTAAAATACTGAAGGACGCGGGCAGCGCGCCCTGAGGCACATTCACTTGGGTTTGCTGCTTTGTGCGCTGGCATTTTTTTTTTCAGTTTCTTTACCGCTGAGCGCTAAGCACGTTACCTTCTAGAAGATAGCCTGTCTGCTCAATGGGAGTAGAATTTCATGCTACTCAGTTAAAACCGTACCAAATTGGAAGGAGGCTGAGGACAAAAGAATGAATTTGAATTTGGTGCGCCTCCAAACAGCACCCTCGCGCGATAAGTGGCCCTACATAGCGCAGTTGATAAATGTTTCTCAAAGAAGAATCCGAAAAAAAACATGACAATAGAAGGGAGACCAGACAGTTGTTTTGGTCTTCCTTTCAATGTCCTGCTCCTATGCTTTATTTACACTCCAAGCCTTACAATCTGTTAGCCTTTCATACCCCAAAACTCCTATGACAAGGTCACTAGATCCTTATGGATTGTTGTCTCGAAATGCATGATTATAATGCGTCATCTAGGCAACCATGAAAAGAAAGCCACCCGTTTAGCCCTAACGAATGCAGGGTTGCCAGGCACTGAAAATCAGTGGGGGAAAGATAGAGAGAGGGAGTAGGCGAAACAGGGCATTGGATGGCGCCAGAATTCGTCGCCGAATCAAGCACGTGCGTGTAAAAAGCTATAGCGACCAAGGGAAGATACGGTGTAAGCCAGGAGGAACGGTGCAGCACTCGATTGCGTCCAAGATGGTGATTGTCTGCTGGCAGTTATTCGTGGTTATGCACTTGTGTTTGACACTAGAGCGCGCAAAAAGCTAAGGCACCTTTTCTACTTTATTTTTCTTCCAAAGGTGACCCTAACGTTTTCATGCGAAAGGATGCAAAACTTTAGAATGCAAACATAGAAACCGTGTATCCATCCTGACTGAATATCCTAACGGCTTAATTAACTCGCTTCGCACCTTGCCTGTGGTGTTAACGTCACGAGATATGCTAGATATTTATAGTCACATGAATTGGGATCCAGGTAATTTTCCTTGGAACAGTGAAAGTTTATAGAGGTCTTACTTCCTATACATCTTTAAAGATACACTCAAAGTTACTTGTTACATCAAACTGAAGTCACTTTCTGGTAATTACAGTCACAAAAGCGCTTCTCTTCCATAGATCTGCACGTGAAAACCGGCTGCATAGGACATCAACAGAGGGAAATTGAGTGTAACTGCAAAAGCGACTGCACTTTGCCTCGCGAAGTGTCTCTTTGGCTACATGGCGCTACACGAGAATGGAAGGTGTTCCTTGGAATTGTTCTTTTCTGCAATAAACTGCCCATGCATTCTGTCAAGGCGCCCCTCTTTGTGCAAAGAAAACCAATAGCACATGTCCGTCCACTCGTTTGTATACGTCATCCGCCTTCTGTACGCTCACGCCACTTAGGAAGCCGTCATGGAATGTTAAGCCACCAGAGCTGCTGCTTTGCTGCGCACATTATTGTACACCGTGGTGGCTCAGTGGTTATGGGGCTCGCCTGCTGTCCCGAAAGGCGATGGTTCGATCCCGACCTAGGCGATGGAATTTCGATGGCGGTGAAACTCCAGAGCCACGTGTACTGTGCGATGTCAGTGCACGTTAAAGAACCACAGGAGGTCGAAATTCCCCGATCTCTTCAGTGCGGTCTCACGATAGCGTCAATTGCTTTGGTACGTTAGACCCCCATATATCATGAGCATTTTGTTCCCCTGCATAGTTCTAGTTACACGGTACTCGTCGTGGCTTGGTTTTTTATGTGTTTCGTATTGTGCATTGCATCCATTTCCGGTTTCTGTCTTCATCGTTTGTACATACTTCATGTACAGAGAGCACTGCTTGACTGTATAAATATCATGTTGAAGAAAAAGAACAATCGCCGTGGTAATGAGGTTCCGTACTGGCTTCCCACCAGTAATTTTTGCGTTGAAGTCCAAACCATGGAACTTTTTTTCACGAATGTTTTCTTTCTCTTTGGCGCAAAGAAACTCAGAGATCTCTCAAATCTCTCAATGTGGCCATTATTGCTTACGCATTAAAATAAGCATTGCTAATGCAGACAGCATTGATGTCTATATCGACTTCAAGCAAGGAGTGCAATCATCTTAGAGTTTAAGCGCAATGATTAGCTAGGTGGCGCTACAGAAAGTACATCCCTGCGAGCGACGCTGCGGCACGACGAACAAAAGCGCCTTGGCTGCGCTTTTTACAACGTTAGCAATTACCTGCAAAATATGGTATTGCCCGGCTTGGTGGCTAGCCTCCTGGGCGCTCTTGACAAGTTGACAAGCTGCTGAGCAGGATGTTAATTGTTCGGCAGTGGTCACTTCTTATATGAAGAGATAGACGTTACTAAAGTGCAGGCGGCATGGGTCGGCGTAGAAAAGCTTGCAGCGCATGTGTACTTAGGTCTGCCATAAATTTTTGGGCGTGCACTATAATCATCACACTTTTTTTTACCAAAGGCCCTATGATAAAACGCCTTCAGACGTTTTCCACTGTTTACTGAATAGTGTGGCATTTGGGAACGCAAACACTAAATGCTATAAAAGGCATTATTCTAATGCGATAAAAGACCGGTGTAACGTTCTGAAAGCTGATGGTCGAATTAAAAACAGAAATTATCCACAATTCAAAGGATATTCAAGTCTCCACAACTACGCTGGGTGCGATAAATAATATTAAAAGCTCAGTTTTTTGTGGCTGTGCTATCTAGTTTGATTGCTGCTACGAAATTATGACAGAGTAGAAGGAAGGTTTCAGATCAATGAAGGGTTTGTTTTTTACATACAGATCAATACCTTTGTTTTATCTGCCGCGTATTCAAACTTCCTTTGCTGTCGCTGGCGTCTTTGGAATAAGAAAGGTCCTCAGCTCACACAAAATGATCAGGCTCAAAAAGCTGTTCCAGGGTGGAACAGTGGGGCTGCAGAGTTCGCTTTAGATATGAAAGAAAAAAAACATGCTCAAGAAGGAGGCATGTTTTAAGTCTCATTCTACAACGCTTGAACATGAAAATACAAAAGAACCAAAATGGTGGGTACATGGTCTTCTTTATTGCAAAAGCTAATTTAAAACCAGATCACAAGAGGCTCTAGAAAAGCCTGTCAAAGAAAGAATCGGGGCACGTGCAATATGGTGACCACCACCGCACTCCATAGCAATGCTTCACGTAGGCTCTTAAGCAGCTTATCCTCTACATCAGCCTGGATGGTTAGGGATCGCAGCCTGGCGGTCATTGTGGGGTACCTCTGCAGGGCCTCTTCCTCGGTTTGGCAGCACAATGGCGTACGAACAGCTTAGGAGTCTTGGCCGGCCGGGCGGAGACCGTCGGTTCCGATCGCAGCCGCTACGCCCTCCCTGACGGATGGCCCGAGATTGTGGAACCTTGCTTGCAGCATTTCGCATAGAACGGGGACGTCGCTGAGCCGGAACAAGGCCAGATATTGCAGTTTGAGTGCAACGAGAACGGGTTTGAGCGCGCCCGGCTCCCCCGGCAGGACTGGAGCGGACAGGGTTGGAACCGGAAGGAGCATGATCAAAGCAAGATACTGCGGTTTGAGTGCCACGAGAATGGGTTGGAGCGTTGCCGGCTCCACGGGCAGTACAGGACCGAGCAGGGTTGGAACCAGAAGGAGCATGTACATCGGGAGAGAGCGGCTGGCTTCGGCAGCACTCGACGGCGACTCCGAACTCAGGCCGCTGTGAGCTGCATAGGCAGAGATCAGTTGTGAGCAACAAAGTAAAAGAAAATGCACTAACAAGAAAAGCTTGCGCCGTGTCTATACAAGTAACAGTAGCAAGTTCAATGTCATGAATGAAATATAAAATCCCAGCTTTCACTAGCAAAATGTGAAAATTATAGAACACTATGAAAATATTGAAAGTAAAGGTTCAATATTCGGATATGTAGCAAAATATTTATTTCAAAGTGTTTCCAGCGATCGCATCGAACAGTTAAGGATGCCTTAGAAAACGAATGGGGAACACTTTTGACGACATAAAGAACGTGAATAGAAAAATAAATACATGATTGCTGTCGGGCTATCTGCTGATATATGCACTTTTATAGTGAAATCGAAAATAATGTGAAAAATTTGCGTTCATAAAGGTTTACCTCTCAGAAATGCTTTTGTCCAGAATTGCTGGGTATGAGTTAGCTGAGAGCGGAAAACCGTAGGGTGGCAAAATACGGAAGCAGTAGAAGCAATGCCAACATGATGGGCCGCAAAATGTAATTCGAAAGAGTTGGCTTAGCAATAAGGCGAGGGAACGTGCTCACTAATCGGCCGCGGAAAGCCGCAAACTAAAAATCTCTGTTCAGAAACAATATCGACGCTTTCAAACCACTGTAAAATGTTTTCGAAAAACTCATCATTGTTGGTAAATTCGAAATGAATGGCGGAAGGCACTTACTTCTGACTAGCGCCAGGCGAAGCAGCACAGTGGTCAGGAGACGGAAGGCAGCGGTCTGCGTCTTGGTTGGCCATCGATGTCCGCAAGAGAGCTGTGTGAGCTTCGAGTGCTGGTGAACGAATGGTTGCGGTTCCGAATATGGCTGATACTTCTGCCCACTTATTTTTTTTGTGGAAAGGATATCCCCTCTTACAGTGGGCGGGGCACCTTCTCTCCCTTTTACCTCCGGTCAAAATGTTCACAAAAGAACTTTCGCGGAAGGGAGTGTTTCCTGCTCAAAGTGATAAGCATGCAAACATTCATGCCCCCAATCCTACCTCTCAATGCTACTAGTACAGTGCAACACTGGAATGAAAGGGCGATTTCTGTGAAAGAATCACTGGGCCGTGAACTTTCAAGACAACTCGGCTAATGCCCGGATAAGGGCTGATAACGACCTCCATGAAATCCGATAAACGGCATTCAGAATAATACATCAAAGAGATCTACACTAAGAATTCACACCTTATGCGATGCGATGAGAGAAACGCGCGTGCCTAAACCGTCTGCATGAAAACATGTTTAGGTGAAAGAATACATACGAAGGAAAATAATGGGCGATTCAATAATGAGAACATAGAACTTAAACAACATATAAAATCACACACATAATTGTATTTTCTATGACGCGAAAGGTACAAATTATTCTACCCTTTAGCACATACAATACGCCATATACGCGTAGACTTCATTTACCTGCATGGTGCTCCTCCGCAGTCGGGTAAATCCCGTGTGGTCAATACTCCTCCAGGCATGCATGATAAATAATAACTTTTATTTGAAATTAAATCAAGGGCCAGTGGACATTACCCAAAAATGCAAAAATAATCCTTTGCTCACAAGTTCAAGCAATTTGTGTAGCTAGCGCTTAGATGGATTTGCGAAAGAGTGCGCTAAGGTCCATTGCAGCCAAAGAAAAATGATACGCGATGTTAACTGAACAATATACGCGACAATACGACGGCAGCTCTATGCTTCACAACTTTCCTCTGCATCTGCTGGTTTGTTTATCTCGTTGGCGTTTGCATGCTATGCACTGCTTAAGCCTGCATCCAAAGCTGACGCTGTTAAAAGACGAGCTATCATCGCCAGATGTACTCTGCGAAATTTATCGGAGCACATTTAGTCATTCTTTACGAACAGTTACTGGTGGTCAAGATTTCTCTTGTAGCTCCAGCTTAACCTGCAAGGTATTTTTGTGTGACAGAATCTTTTGCAGCACCACACTCGTCCGACACCAAACGAAGGCGCACTAACCTAAAACCTCGGCATAAATGCGGAAGTGACAGCCATTTATTCCTTGACAATGTAGAAGCGTCATCTTGGGTGATTAGAGTGGAGGAAAACTAGCGTTAGATCGTGAAACCTAAGGAGATGGAACTTCTCTTGATGGCAGGCTGAGGGAGGGGAGCAGATCTAAATCGACCGTGACGTTTTATATTATTCCTGAACAGAAATACAGCACATCCTAATTGAAAGCACACCTCCACTTTTTTTGGTTTCTAAACACACAACGTGATACGTGACGCCAGCGCCGAATTGAAGGTATAAATTCTATCGTAGTTTTACTCAGTGAAGGCACACAAAGGGAAGTTTGCAAGTGTTTTTCACTAACCTTGGTAAAGGATACTTACACTGCAACAAAAAAAAAAAGAGTCCGATGTTCTTTATGAAAGACAATTTGTTGGCCAAATTGGGTCTTATATTCCATCGCTGCCGCGGAGCAGATGTCGCTGTGTTGTGTCCTTCCCATAGTGCCAGGGTATTTTTTATGCAGACTAAAGAAATTATTCCAGATAACCTCACCTGAATTCCGCCTTCTTTCTTGTATCAGTGCGCTTCACTTCCTTCTTCGCTTCCCGGAATCTTCTCTTGCATGCTAAAGTCGATTAGAAGAAAAGACAAAAGGGCTGTTGCTCTTCAAAGCAGCCCCTCCACCAATGAACGGGTTAAAATAACCAAGCGAAGGGTATCTGACTGGTGGCTAAAATCAAGTCACGATTGAAATAATAAATGTCGCAGCGAGGTGCTGACATGCGGCGCACAGTTTCAACGGTCTATCCCATCCGTCCATCCATGACACCCCCCCCACACACACACACACGCGCGCGCGCGCGCGCGCGCGCGCAGAGGCCGCAACGGTGGCTCAGTGGTTATGGCGCTCGGCTGCTGACCCGAAAGACGCGGCTTCGATCCCGGCCGCAGCGGTCGAATTTCAACGCAGGCGAAATTAGAGTGGCCCGTGGACTGTGCAATGTCAGTGCACACTAAACAACCCCAGGTGGTCGAAATTTTCGGTCACCTGCACTGCGCCGTTCCTGATAGCTTTAGTCGCTTTGGGACCTTAAACTCCCAAAAACCAAACCACACAAATGCGCACGCACACACGCACACAAGCACCCCCAACACACACGCACATGCAGTCGCCCAAGCACACACATTCAAGGACAACAAAAAAAATTTCAGGAACAGATTAAGAGAACTTCTTGTTGGGGTAGTTGGTAATTTATTATTGTAATTTAATGGCGGCAAACACGCACACACGGGAAGAGAGGACGGGACAGAGCGCTCTGTCCCATACTCTTCTCTCGTGTGTGTGGTTTTGGCGACTTTAAATTACAATGATCTTAGAAAGATGTCCCAGAAAAATAGCAGTAAAGTTAATATGGTAGGAGGCGCACATTTTACAAGTACATTATTGGTTTGGCTTCCATTTGTGGCATTGGCGTGCGACTGTTGCGCACAAGGCGCCGTATTCGACCACAGCCGCAGCGGCCGTGGTCGAGCGGCAGCAGCTCGAGCGTGCATGTTTTCTCGCGCCACCCTGCCAACCAGAGGCAAGACCCGTCTACTCAGGACTGTTGTACGGTGATACCTCACTCTATTCTATTGTAAGATGGGGAATTACAATCGTCGGGAGAGGCGGGAGGAGTTGTCCTTCATAGAAATAGGGTGCGGCCGGAAACAAGGTGAAGACATACTGGTCTTTGAAAAGTGGGGGATGGGAGGGGAGGGGGACAATGAGGTGAAAGGGTTTGGAATTTTTGGAGAATGTGTCATGGGCAGTTTAGAAGGCAATAACAACTATCCACGGCAGTGCCGCTCACCACAACAAGGGGAGAAAGCACATCCTGCCTAGCTTCTCGTTCGCCGCTCCTTTCCTGAATTGTATTCGACAAAAGATGGTGACGTTCCCCCTCGATGATCACCAGAAAATAAAAATATAGTAAAAAGCATTCCATATGTTTCTTGGTTTCCGCGACTGTTGGCTTCCGTCAAGTATTTCGTAACGAGCCCATTATTTCCCTTCCCTTGTACGTTCATTTTATTAAGGAATATACAGGGAGACCTTATCTGTGTCTTGTGGTGAATCACGGGGTGTAGTATGACTGCTGATGTGTACTTATGGGTGTATGCAGTTAGAAAAAGATACTATTCAAAAATATAAATAGCAACTCCGACATTAAAAAAACTCCTATTTTGTAATGGGAAAGGAAATGCTCAATTCGTTTAGTTTTGAATGCGTTGCAGGAAACGATTCAGCCGCTTCAAAAAAAAAATACGATTTCCATATTAAAAAAAACACACCTAGCTGTAAGTATAAGTGCAGAAATCATCCTAGCCCGCATTGAACAAAACGATAAAAAAGGATATTGACGCGTCAAGAAGTTTATTGCTAAAATATGTTTCCCAAAACTGGCATAAATTACACCTCGAGGCAGGTTATTCATAAGCCTGTCGGAACAAGCAGGTACATATACTCGTGCGATTTCAGTGACGCGAAGTTGAAAGGAGACGAACCACTAAGCTGATTTGATGGAATCCCCCGTTGCTCACACTAGCCAGGACGGCATCGGTCAGAGGCCACAGGGCGTGGCCTCCTGCGTTATCTTGCAGAACGAGAGCGCAGGGGCTTCAGGCCGGCAAAGCATTCTATGTCGGTAGAAAACATGTATATTTAGTTCCGCAACAGGCTCCTAGAAGTAATCCTTTTTTTCTATTTTTCCCGACAAAAATGCGTCGAGTCGATATCTACGCATGCGTTTGGAAAAACACTCATTGCACCTATGGCATCGGTAACGGCGCAATTTGTTTAACAACTCTGTAGATGCCAGGAGAGAAAAAGGCCTAATCGGATGTGAAGTTGTTTGTTAGCATGCAGAATGAGAGCTGCATAGGGTGATGATTGGAGGCAGAACATCTAACTTTCAGTGCTTCATACATTTGGCCGTAGAATAGTTGGTTTCCGTCTGCTTGAAATATCTTGCTCACCTGGGAAAGCTACGCAAATGGCGCATGTTTGGAGGTACAGCGTTAAGCTCCCGTTCAACGGAGAATACGCCATGCTTGGCATATGAAGAAAATTCCGATAGATCCTTGGGGTCTTGAAGCTGCTTAAAGAACATGCGCAAAACTTTAGTTAAGTTGCGAGTAATGAGGTTGTAGCATGAGCAAAATGCCAATCGTTGCATGTAGTACAGCAAGGAATTCAACAGTCGCCGAAACCAGGGAGCACTGGAGATTTTTTTTTCTAACTTGTATTCAACATTGAGAGAATAACAGGGTAAATATTTAAAAAAAAATTATTAGCAAACAAGAATAACCAACCTGATGCCGACAGTGGAATCTGAACCCACAACCCCAGAATTTCGCGTCCGGTGCACTGGACTGAAAATTGCCTTATTAAACTAATATACATAAATCCCACGAACAAAAAAAAAACAGCCCCCATGCTCCTCGGATTCGGTTAGTATTTACTTCATTCATGTGTGTAATAACGAGTTCCTCTTTTTCTTTTCTCTTGTCTGCTCAGTGCAGGTAGGAATATGCGGGTAATTATTAGTTAGCTGCAAAGAAAAAAAGGCAACCGAAGAACCTTCAGTCGCGAACAACACACGCTTCCCCTTAACCACTGAGGCACGTTTGTTTCACTTGGCTGTAGGAATATCTTTCGTGTCTTGTGGTGTATCACGAGCTCTAATCTAACTAGCGATGTATACTAAATGGTGTTTGTGTAATGACAAAAAGGTAGTAATTAACAACTAAAGTAGAAAATGTGCTAGCAATACCTGCATAGAATACTCCCAGGGGCAGTCTCAAATCGATTAGATTAGATTCTTTATGCGAAAGGATGCACCCTCTGGAGAGAAATTTTTGTTGCCATATATAAAAAAAAGCCAAAGAAGGAGAAATGGTGCATGAATCAGTCTACTCAGCATAGTCAAGACGAAAAGCATACAGGGCATTGAAGTGTATACGTGATGAGTTTATTGCTAAAATAAAATGGACAAAACGTGATAAAAATATCAATTCTGGGCAGGCTAATCCTGTCGTAACATGAATGCGTGCGCATGGAATACAGTGATGCGCAGTCGAAAGGACACAAAGCACTAAGAAGACATTGATGGCGTCTGTTGTTGCACACTTAACCAAACGGCTGCGTTGAGTCATCAACACGCGTGGTCTCCTCAGCAGATCTATCGGGTGCGGTATACTTCGGTGTCCAGACCGGGCGCGCATTTTATGTAGATTCCGATGGCGGGTTTCACGGTCACCGTCAAAAGCGACGAAACGGCGCGGAAGTTCCCATACAGCGAGCGCTCACTATAGGGAAGCAGTGCTTAGGCTAGATAAAACTCTGGCACCGAAGCCCCATTGCCAGGGCCACGAGCGCGACCATCTTGATCGCCGCGGTGGGGGTTTGGCGGATCACTGCAAGAGCCAGAGCCAGCAGGCCCACCTGTTGGTACTGGATGACTACGTCCAGCGGTTGCTCCGACATCAGGTTGAGGAGGACACCGTAGCCTGCAAAATCAGAGAGAGAAAATCAATTAGGTAAGGAAAAATAGTGGTGAGGTGAAAAACAAAGCATCATCCGGCTCACTCGCGCCACGCCTAAACAAAGAAAATCGGCAATTTTTACCTATTAGAGGATGAGGTGTTCATGGCATGGAAATTTACACCGTAATGGCGGAGTCCAGACGCAGTCGGCATCTTGTGGCGCGAAATGTTATAATGAAAACAGTAGGCTTGCCATTTATAGAAAACAACATATCATGCAAGGCAGCAAACGTTAGGCTCAAAAAGAAAATGACCGCATCCCAAAGGCTGGCCAAATAATTGCCAAAAATAATAGAACAGTGAAAGAATCTTACCGCTCACTGTCATCTAACGATGCAGTAGTACGGTCAGGAAAGGGAACGCAGCTGTCTTCATCTGCCCAGGTCATCTCGAAGCTGAAGATAGCTGTACCAGCTCGCAACTGCGATGCACAAGAGATGTTGCTCCTTGAATAAACTTCTCACCGCACCAAATGTGGCAGAGGTTGCCACACCATGGCCTGTTTCTGTGGTAATGATATCCATTCTGATTCCACGCACGGCGCCGTCTTTCCCTCTACGTAAAGTTGAAGATGACCCAGAAAGTTTTTTTTTCGGAGAGAAATGCTTTTCTCTGAGAAATATAGTTAATCACGACTCACCAGATGTCGGCGCTCAAAATCCCACTATTCAAGTTTTTCATTGTCCGGATGTGTGTATGCATGAGTAACGCGTGAATTAAAGAGCAGGGCTAACAATGACAGCTGGGTTCCCACTTTCAACTGCAGGGATAGCCACATGTATTCAAGATGGCGAATAATGATTACTAGATGGAGTGGAGATAGTGGACATGCGTTGCTGAGGAACCACCGTGCGTTGGTGAGGGTGTTTTGAGCCCCGTGCACCCGTGCTGAGCAGGGTGCGTTGGAGTGTGTATATTTAACTACAGCTTAAGAAGGAAGGAGGGAGGGAAGCGGCCCTTCAGCCAAGGACGTCAACAGAATTTCTAAGTGTTAGTAAATCACCTTTGGCTTCCCACACGGACATTGAGGTAACTCAATAAATGGGCATGGAATGCATTTGACTTAGCAAGTGCCTAATCGCCTTTCGACCACCTACGGATGAAAGGTCGCCGTTTATCCATGCTAGTTTTTGCTGTAATCTTGAGCAATGGCTAACTGTCAAATGCTCATGTGATAAACTAGCCTGCAGCGTCCAAAGAAATTTGTATTCCTCGGAAAAAGCTTCCGACGCTGTGTCGTGCTTATCTTTTGCACAAGGGCCTTCTTTAACATTTTGTAGCGAGAGCTACACTACGCTACCGAGTCGAGCATTTCGCCGTTAGCCCGGGAGGACGATAGTGCACATGCGCGAAACCAGAGAGCTTTAGCATGTGCAAGGCGCATGGCGTCAGAGACAGGTGTCTATTCGTTTCTTAAAACTTCATTTTTCTTCGCTTACGGCGCGGTTCGGGTGTCCACCGAGATATGTGAGACGGGCTTAATTTCCTTTCCTTAAAAACAACTTTCATTTCACATAGAGGTCTTATTTCCTAAGCATCTTTGAAGATACACTCAAAGTTACTTGTTACATCAAACTGAAGTTACTGTCTGGTAATTACAGTCACAAAAGCTCTTCTCACAAATAGAGCTGCACGTGAAAATCGGCTGCCCAGGACGTCAACAGGGGGAAATGAGTGTCACTCCAAGCGACTGCACTTCGCCTCTCGAAATGTCGCTTTGGATACATGGCGCTACACGAGAATGGAAGGTGTTCCTTGGAATTGTACTTTTCGCCAATAAAGTGCGCATGCATTCTGTCGAGGCGCCCCGGTTCGTGCAAAGAAAACCAGCAGCACATGTCAGTCCACGCGTTTGTATACGTCATCCGCCTTCTGTACGGTCACGGCACCTAGGACGCCGTCATGGAACATTAAGCCACCTGAACTGCTGCTTTGCTGCGCACATTATTGTACACCGTGGTGGCTCAGTGGTTATGGCGCTCGGCTGCTATCCCGAAAGGCGATGGTTCGATCCCGACATAGGCGATGGAATTTCGATGCCGGTGAAACTCCAGAGCCACGTGTACTCTGCACGTGAGTGCACATTAAAGAACTCCAAGTGGTCGAAATTCCCCGATCTCTTCAGTGCGGTCTCACGATAGCCTCAGTCGCTTTGGTACGTCAGACACCCATAAACCATGAGCGTTTCGTTCCCCTACATAGATCTATTAACACGGTACTCGCGTGGCTTGGTTTTTTATGTGTGTCGTAATGTGCATTGCATTCATTTCCGGTTTTTGTGTACATGGATTGTACATACTTCATGTACAGAGAACACTGCTTGACTATATAAATATTATGTTAAAGAAAAAGAACAATCGTCGTGGTTATGAGGTTCCGTACTGGCTTCCCACCTGTAATTTTTGCGTAGGAGACCAAACCGTGGAACTTTCTTCACGAATGTTTTATATCTCTATGGCGGAAAAGGAACTGAGAGATCACCAAAAATCCCTCAATGTGGCCATTATTGCTTACGCATTAAAATAAGCATTGCTAATGCAGACAGCATTGATGTCAATATTGACTTCAAGCAAAGAGTGCAATAATCTTAGAGTTTAAGCGCAATTATTAGCTAGGTGGCGCTACTGAAAGTACATCCCTGCGAGCGACGCTGCGGCACGACGACCAAAAGCGCCTTGGCTGTGCTTTTTACAAAGTTAGCAATTACCTGCAGGCCATGGTATTGCCCGGCTTGGTGGCTAGCCTCCCGGGCGCTCTTGAGAAGCTGCTGAGCAGGATGTTAATTGATCGGCAGTGGTCACTTCTTATCTGAAGAGATATACCTTACTAAAGTGCAGGTGGCATGGGTTTGCGCAGAAAAGCTTGCAGCGCATGTGTACTTAGATCTGCAATAAATCTTTCGGCGTGCACCATTATAATCACACTTGTTTTACCAGCCAGCCTATGATAAAACGCCTTTAGACGTTTTGCACAGTTTAGTGAATAGTGCGGCGTTTTGGAACGCAAACACGAAATTCGATAACAGGCAATTTGCTAATGCGAGAAAAGGCCGGTGTAACGTTGTGAAAGCTGATGCTCGAAATAGGAACTGAAATCATCCCCAATTCAAAGGATGTTCCAGTCTCAGCCACTGCGCTGGATGAGATAAAAAATATTAAAAACGCAATTTTTTTGTGGCTGTGCTACCAAGTTTGATTGCCGCTACGAAATATCACACATTAGAAGGAAGGCTTCAGATCAAAGAGGACTTTCTTTGTTGTCTGCAGCGTATTCATACTTGCTTCGCTGTCACTGGCGTCTTTGGGATCAGAAAGGTTCTCAGCTCACGTGAAATGATCAAGCTCAAAAATCTTTTCCAGGATGGAACAGTGGGGTTGTACAGTTCACCTTAGATATAAAAGAAAAAAAAAACATGCGCAAGCAGGAGGAATGTCGGAAGGCTCATTCTACTTCGCTTGAACATGAAAATACAAAAGAACCAAAATGGTGGGTACATGGTCTTCTTTATTGCAAAAGCTAATTTCCAAACCAGATCACAAGAGGCTCTAGAAAAGCCTGTCAAAAAAGAATCAGGGCACGTGCAATATGGTGACCACCACCGCACTCCATAGCAATGCTTCACGTAGGCTCTTAAGCTGGTTATCCTCTACATCAGCCTGGATGGTTAGAGATCGCAGCCTGGCGGTCATTGTGGGGTACCTCTGCAGGGCCTCTTCCTCGGTTTGGCAGCAGAATGGCGTACGAACAGCTTAGGAGTCTTGGCCGGCCGGGCGGAGACCGTCGGTTCCGATCGCAGGCGCTACGCCCTCCATGACGGATGGCCCGAGATTGTGGAACCTTGCTTGCAGCATTTCGCATAGAACGGGGACGTCGCTGAGGCGGAACAAGGCCAGATATTGCAGTTTGAGTGCAACGAGAACGGGTTTGAGCGCGCCCGGCTCCCCCGGCAGGACTGGAGCGGACAGGGTTGGAACCGGAAGGAGCATGATCAAAGCCAGATACTGCGGTTTGAGTGCCACGAGAATGGGTTGGAGCGTTGCCGGCTCCACGGGCAGGACAGGACCGAGCAGGGTTGGAACCAGAAGGAGCATGTACATCGGGAGAGAGCGGCTGGCTTCGGCAGCACTCGACGGCGACTCCGAACTCAGGCCGCTGTGAGCTGCATAGGCAGAGAGCAGTTATGAGCAACAAAGTAAAAGAAAATGCACTAACATGAAAAGCTTGCGCCGTGTCTATACAAGTAACAGTAGCAAGTTCAATGTCATGAATGAAATATAAAATCCCAGCTTTCACTAGCAAAATGTGAAAATTATACAACACTAAGGAAATATTGAAAGTAAAGGTTCATTATTCTGATATGTAGCAAAATATTTATTTCAAAGTGTTTCCAGCGATCGCATCGAACAGTTAAGGCTGCCTTAGAAAACGAATGGGGAACACTTTTGACAATATAAAGAACGTGAATAGAAAAATAAATACATGATTGCTGTCGGGTTATCTGCTGATATATGCACTTTTATAGTGAAGTCGAAAATGATGTGAAAAATTTGCGTTCATAAAGGTTTCCCTCTCAGAAATGCTTTTGTCCAGAATTGCTGGGTATCAGTTAGCTGAGAGCGGAAAACCGTAGGGTGGCAAAATACGGAAGCAGTAGAAGCAATGCCAACATGATGGGCCGCAAAATGTAATTCGAAAGAGTTGGCTCAGCAATAAGGCAAGGGAACGTGCTCACTAATCGGCCGCGGAAAGCCGCAAAATAAAAATCGCTGTTCAGAAACAATATCGACGCATTCAAACCACAGTAAAATGTTTTCGAAAAACTCATCATTGTTGGTAAATTCGAAATGAATGGCGGAAGGCACTTACTTCTGACTAGCGCCAGGCGAAGCAGCACAGTGGTCAGGAGATGGAAGGCAGCGGTCTGCGTCTTCGTTGGCCATCGATGTCCGCAAGAGAGCTGTGTGAGCTTCGAGTGCTGGTGAACGAATGGTTGCGGTTTCGAATATGGCTGATACTTCTGCCCACTCCTTTTTTTGTGGAACGGATATCCCCTCTTACAGTGGGCGGGGCACCTTCTCTCCCTTTTACCTCCGGTCAAAATGTTCACAAATGAACTTTCGCGGAAGGGAGTGTTTCCTGCTCAAAGTGATAAGCATGCAAACATTCATGCCCCCAATCCTACCTCTCAATGCTACTAGTACAGTGCAACACTGGAACGAAAGGGCGATTTCTGTGAAAGAATCACTGGGCCGTGAACTTTCAAGACAACTCGGCTAATGCCAGGATAAGGGCTGATTACGACCTCCATGAAATCCGACAAACGGCATTCAGAATAATACATCAAAGAGATCTACACTAAGAATTCACACCTTATGCGATGCGATGAGAGAAACGCGCGTGCCTAAACCGTCTGCATGCAAACATGTTTAGGTGAAAGAATACATACGAAGGAAAATAATGGGCGATTCAATAAAGAGAACATAGAACGTAAACAACATATAAAATTACACACATAATTGTATTTTCTATGACGCGAAAGGTACAAATTAATCTACCCTTTAGCACATACAATACGCCATATACGCGTAGGCTTCATTTACCTGCATGGTGCTCCTCCGCAGTAGGGTAAATCCCGTGAGGTCAATACTCCTCCAGGCATGCATGATAAATAATAACTTTTATTTCAAATGAAATCAAGGGCCAGTGGACATTACCCAAAAATGCAAAAATAATCTTTATTCACAAGTTCAAGCCATTTGTGTAGCTAGCGCTTAGATGGATTTGCGAAAGAGTGCGCTAAGGTCCATTGCAGCCAAAGAAAAATGATACGCGAGGTTAACTGAACAATATACGCGACAATACGACGGCAGCTCTATGCTTCACAACTTTCCTCTGCATCTGCTGGTTTGTTTATCTCGTTGGCGTTTGCATGCTATGCACTGCTTAAGCCTGCATCCAAACCTGACGCTGTTCAAGGACGAACTATCATCGCCAGATGCACTCTGCGAAATTTGTCGGAGCACATTTTGTCATTCTTTACGAACAGTTACTGGTGGTCAAGATTTCTCTTGTAGCTCCAGCTTAACCTGCAAGCTATTTTTGTGTGACAGAATGTATTGCAGCACCACACTCGTCCGACACCAAACTAAGGGGCACTAACCTAAAACCTCGACATAAATGCGGAAGTGACAGCCATTTATTCCTTGACAATGTAGAAGCGTCATCTTTGGTGCTTAGAGTGGAGGGAAACAAGCGTTACATCGTGAAACCAAAGGAGATGGAACTTCTCTTGATGGCAGGCTGAGGGAGGGGAGCAGATCTAAATCGACCGTGACGTTTTATATTAATTCTTTAACAGAACTACAACACCTCCTAGTTGAAAGCACACCTCCAATCTTTCTGGTTTCTAAACACACAACGTGATACGTGACGCAAGCGCCGAATTGAAGGTATAAATTCTCTCGTAGTTTTACTCAGTGAAGGCACACAAAGGGAAGTTTGCAAGTGTTTTTCACTAGCCTTGGTAAAGGATACTTACACTGCAACAAAAAAAAGAGTCCGATGTTCTTTATGAAAGACAATTTGTTGGCGAAATTGGATCTTATATTCCATCGCTGCCGCGGAGCAGATGTCGCTGTGTTGTGTCCTTCCCATAGTGCCTGGGTATTTTTTATGCAGACTAAAGAAATTATTCCAGATAACCTCACCTGAATTCCGCTTTCTTTCTTGTATCAGTGCGCTTCACTTCCTCCTTCGCTTCCCGGAATCTTCTCTTGCATGCTATAGTCGAATAGAAGAAAAGACAAAAGGGCTGTTGCTCTTCAAAGCAACCCCTCCACCAATGAACGGGTTGCAATAACCAAGCGAAGGGTATCTGACTGGTGGCTAAAATCAAGTCACGATTGAAATATTAAAGGTCGCAGTGAGGTGCTGACATGCGGCGCACATTTTCAAGGGTCTATCCCATCCGTCCATCCATGACACCCCCCCCCCCACCCACAAACACACACACACACACACACACACACACACACACGCGCGCGCGCGCGCGCACGCGCAGAGGCCGCCACGGTGGCTCAGTGGTTATGGCGCTCGGCTGCTGACCCGAAAGACGCGGCTTCGATCCCGGACGCAGCGGTCGAATTTCAACGCAGGCGAAATTAGAGTGGTCCGTGGACTGTGCAATGTCAGTGCACACTAAAGAACCCCAGGTGGTCGAAATTTTCGGTCACCTGCACTGCGCCGTTCCTGATAGCTTTAGTCGCTTTGGGACCTTAAACTCCCAAAAACCAAACCACACAAATGCGCACGCACACACGCACACAAGCACCCCCAACACACACGCACATGCAGTCGCCCAAGCACACACATTCAAGGACAACAAAAAAAATTTCAGGAACAGATTAAGAGAACTTCTTGTTGGGGTAGTTGGTAATTTATTATTGTAATTTAATGGCGGCAAACACACGCACACACGGGAAGAGAGGACGGGACAGAGCGCTCTGTCCCATACTCTTCTCTCGTGTGTGTGGTTTTGGCGACTTTAAATTACAATGATCTTAGAAAGATGTCCCAGAAAAATAGCAGTAAAGTTAATATGGTAGGAGGCGCACATTTTACAAGTACATCATTGGTTTGGCTTCCATTTGTGGCATTGGCGTGCGACTGTTGCGCACAAGGCGCCGTATTCGACCACAGCCGAAGCGGCCGTGGTCGAGCGGCAGCAGCTCGAGCGTGCATGTTTTCTCGCGCCCCCCTGCCAACCAGAGGCAAAACCCGTCAACTCAGGACTGTTGTACGGTGATACGTCACTCTATTCTATTGTAAGATGGGGAATTACAATCGTCGGGAGAGGCGGGAGGAGTTGTCCTTCATAGAAATAGGGTGCGGCCGGAAACAAGGTGAAGACATACTGGTCTTTGAAAAGAGGGGGATGGGAGGGGAGGGGGACAATGAGGTGAAAGGGTTTGGAATTTTTGGAGAATGTGTCATGGGCAGTTTAGAAGGCAATAACAACTATCCACGGCAGTGCCACTCACCACAACAAGGGGAGAAAGCACATCCTGCCTAGCTTCTCGTTCGCCGCTCCTTTCCTGAATTGTATTCGACAAAAGATGGTGACGATCCCCCACGATGATCACCAGAAATTAAAAAATATAGTAAAAAGCAATTGAAATGTTTCTTGGTTTCCGCGACTGGTGGCTTCCGTCAAGTATTTCGTAACGAGCCCATTATTTCCCTTCCCTTGTACGTTCATTTTATTAAGGAATATACAGGGAGACCTTATCTGTGTCTTGTGGTGAATCACGGGGTGTAGTATGACTGCTGATGTGTACTTATGGGCGTATGCAGTTAGAAAAAGATATGAAGTTCGACAAAAGCATTTGTTGGGCGAGTTGGTGTTTACGATGATCCATAACTACAGCGCAAACGACAGCGCTGTGTGGTGTCCCTTCTTCATTTCTGTCCTGTCGTTTGCGCTGTAGTTATGGATCATAGAAAAAGATACTATTCAAAAACATAAATAGCAACTCCGACATTAAAAAAAACTCCTATTTTGTAATGGAAAAGGAAATGCTCAATTCGTTTAGTTTTGAATGCGTTGCAGGAAACGATTCAGCCGCTTCAAAAAAAAATACGATTTTCATATTAAAAAAAAACACACCTAGCTGTAAGTATAAGTGCAGAAATCATCCTAGCCCGCATTGAACAAAACGATAAAAAAGGATATTGAAGCGTCAAGATGTTTCTTTATTGCTAAAATATGTTTTCCAAAACTGGCATAAATTACACCTCGAGGCAGGTTATTCATAAGCCTGTTGGAACAAGCAGGTACATATACTCGTGCGATTTCAGTGACGCGAAGTTGAAAGGAGACGAACCACTAAGCTGATTTGATGGAATCCCCCGTTGCTCACACTAGCCAGGACGGCATCGGTCAGGGGCCACAGGGCGTGGCCTCCTGCGTTATCTTGCAGAACGAGAGCGCAGGGGCTTCAGGCCGGCAAAGCATTCTATGTCGGTAGAAAACATGTAAATTTAGTTCCGCAACAGGCTCCTAGAAGTAATCCTTTTTTTCTATTTTTCCCGACAAAAATGCGTCGAGTTGATATCTACGCATGTGTTTGGAAAAACACTCATTACACCTATGGCATCGGTAACAGCGCAATTTGTTTAACAACTCTGTAGATGCCAGGAGAGAAAAAGGCCTAATCGGATGTGAAGTTGTTTGTTAGCATGCAGAATGAGAGCTGCATAGGGTGATGATTGGAGGCAGAACATCTAACTTTCAGTGCTTCATACATTTGGCCGTAGAATAGTTGGTTTCCGTCTGCTAGAAATATCTTGCTCGCCTGGGAAAGGTACGCAAATGGCGCATGTTTGGAGGTACAGCGTTAAGATCCCGTTCAACGGAGAATACACCATGCTTGGCATATGAAGAAAATTCTGATAGCTCCTTGGGGTCTTGAAGCTGCTTAAAGAACATGCGCAAAACTTTAGTTAAGTTGCGAATAATGAGGTTGTAGCATGAGCAAAATGCCAATCGTTGCATGTAGTACAGCAAGGAATTCAACAGTCGCCGAAACCAGGGAGCACTGGAGATTTTTTTTTTTCTAACTTGTATCCAACATTGGGAGAATAACAGGGTAAATATTTAAAGAAAAATTATTAGGAAACAAGAAAAAACAACCAGATGCCGACAGTGGAATCTGAACCCACAACCCCAGAATTTCGCGTCCGGTGCACTGGCCTGAAAATTGCCTTATTAAACTAATATACATAAATCCCACGAACAAAAAAAAAACAGCCCCCATGCTCCTCGGATTCGGTTAGTATTTACTTCATTCATGTATGTAATAACGAGTTCCTCTTTTTCTTTTCTCTTGTCTGCTCAGTGCAGGTAGGAATATGCGGGTAATTATTAGTTAGCTGCAAAGAAAAAAAAAGGCAACCGAAGAACCTTTAGTCGCGAACAACACACGCTTCCCCTAAACCACTGAGGCACGTTTGTTTCACTTGGCTGTAGGAATATCTTTCGTGTCTTGAGGTGTATCACGAGCTCTAATCTGACTAGCGATGTATACTAAATGGTGTTTGTGTAATGACAAAAAGGTAGTAATTAACAACTAAAGTAGAAAATGTGCTAGCAAAACCTGCATAGAATACTCCCAGGGGCAGTCTCGAATCGATTAGATTAGATTCTTTATGCGAAAGGATGCACCCTCTGGAGAGAAATTTTTGTTGCCTTATATAAAAAAAAAGCCAAAGAAGGAGAAATGGTGCATGAATCAGTCTACTCTGCATAGTCAATACGAAAAGCCTACAGGGCATTGAAGTGTATACGTGATGAGTTTATTGCTAAAATAAAATGGACAAAACGTGATAAAAATAACAATTCTGGGCAGGCTAATCCTGTCGTAACATGAATGCGTGCGCATGGAATACAGTGATGCGCAGTCGAAAGGACACAAAGCACTAAGAAGACATTGATGGCGTCTGTTGTTGCACACTTAACCAAACGGCTGCGTTGAGTCATCAACACGCGTGGTCTCCTCAGCAGATCTATCGGGTGCGGTATACTTCGGTGTCCAGACCGGGCGCGCATTTTATGTAGATTCCGATGGCGGGTTTCACGGTCACCGTCAAAAGCGACGAAACGGCGGGAAGTTCACCTACAGCGGGAGGCCCATGATTGGGCCGCAGTGCTTAGGCTAGATAAAACTCTGGCACCGCAGCCTCATTGCCAGGGCCACGAGCGCGACCATCTTGATCGCCGTGGCGGGGGTTTGGCGGATCACTGCAAGAGCCAGAGCCAGCAGGCCCACCTGTTCGTACTGTCTGACTACGGCCAGCGGTTGCTCCGACATCAGGTTGAAGAGAACACCGTAGCCTGCAAAATCAGAGAGAGAAAATCAATTAGGTAAGGAAAAATAGTGGTGAGGTGAAAAACAAAGCATCATCCGGCTCACTCGCGCCACGCCTAAACAAAGAAAATCGGCAATTTTTACCTATTAGAGGATGAGGTGTTCATGGCATGGAAATTTACACCTTAATGGCGGAGTCCAGACGCAGTCGGCATCTTGTGGCGCGAAATGTTATAATGAAAACAGTAGGCTTGCCATTTATAGAAAACAACATATCATGCAAGGCAGCAAACGTTAGGCTCAAAAAGAAAATGACCGCATCCCAAAGGCTGGCCAAATAATTGCCAAAAATAATAGAACAGTGAAAGAATCTTACCGCTCACTGTCACCTAACGAGGCAGTAGTACGGTCAGGAAAGGGAACGCCGCTGTCTTCATCTGCCCAGGTCATCTCGAAGCTGAAGATAGCTGTACCAGCTCGCAACTGCGATGCACAAGAGATGTTGCTCCTTGAATAAACTTCTCACCGCACCAAATGTGGCAGAGGTTGCCACACCATGGCCTGTTTCTGTGGCAATGATATCCATCCTGATTCCACGCACGGCGCCGTCTTTCCCTCTACGTAAAGTTGAAGATGACCCAGAAAGTTTTTTTTTCGGAGAGAAATGCTTTTCTCTGAGAATTATAGTTAATCACGACTCACCAGATGTCGGCGCTCAAAATCCCACTATTCAAGTTTTTCATTGTCCGGATGTGTGTATGCATGAGTAACGCGTGAATTAAAGAGCAGGGCTAACAATGACAGCTGGGCTCCCACTTTCAACTGCAGGGATAGCCACATGTATTCAAGATGGCGAATAATGATTACTAGAAGGAGTGGAGATAGTGGACATGCGTTGCTGAGGAACCACCGTGCGTTGGTGAGGGTGTTTTGAGCCCCGTGCACCCGTGCTGAGCAGGGTGCGTTGGAGTGTGTATATTTAACTACAGCTTAAGAAGGAAGGAGGGAGGGAAGCGGCCCTTCAGCCAAGGACGTCAACAGAATTTCTAAGTGTTAGTAAATCACCTTTGGCTTCCCAAACGGACATTGAGGTAACTCAATAAATGGGCATGGAATGCATTTGACTTAGCAAGTGCCTAATCGCCTTTCGACCACCCGCGGATGAAAGGTCGCCGTTTATCCATGCTAGTTTTTGCTGTAATCTTGAGCGATGGCTAACTGTCAAATGCTCATGTGATAAACTAGCCTGCAGCGTCCAAAGAAATTTGTATTCCTCGGAAAAAGCTTCCGACGCTGTGTCGTGCTTATCTTTAGCGCAAGGGCCTTCTATAACATTTTGTAGCGAGAGCTACACTACGCTACCGAGTCGAGCATTTCGCCGTTAGCCCGGGAGGACGATAGTGCACATGCGCGAAACCAGAGAGCTTTAGCATGTGCAAGGCGCATGGCGTCAGAGACAGGTGTCTATTCGTTTCTTAAAACTTCATTTTTCTTCGCTTACGGCGCGGTTCGGGTGTCCACCGAGATATGTGAGACGGGCATAATTTCCTTTCCTTAAAAACAACTTTCATTCCACATAGAGGTCTTATTTCCTAAGCATCTTTGAAGATACACTCAAAGTTACTTGTTACATCAAACTGAAGCTACTTTCTGGTAATTACAGTCACAAAAGCTCTTCTCACAAATAGAGCTGCACGTGAAAATCGGCTGCCCAGGACGTCAACAGGGGGAAATGAGTGTCACTCCAAGCGACTGCACTTCGCCTCTCGAAATGTCGCTTTGGATACATGGCGCTACACGAGAATGGAAGGTGTTCATTTGAATTGTACTTTTCGCCAATAAAGTGCGCATGCATTCTGTCGAGGCGCCCCGGTTCGTGCAAAGAAAACCAGCAGCACATGTCAGTCCACGCGTTTGTATACGTCATCCACCTTCTGTACGGTCACGGCACCTAGGACGCCGTCATGGAATATTAAGCCACCTGAGCTGCTGCTTTGCTGCGCACATTATTGTACACCGTGGTGGCTCAGTGGTTATGGCGCTCGGCTGCTATCCCGAAAGGCGATGGTTCGATCCCGACCTAGGCGATGGAATTTCGATGCCGGTGAAACTCCAGAGCCACGTGTACTCTGCACGTGAGTGCACGTTAAAGAACCCCAAGTGGTCGAAATTCCCAGATCTCTTCAGTGCGGTCTCACGATAGCCTCAGTCGCTTTGGTACGTCAGACACCCATAAACCATGAGCATTTCGTTCCCCTACATAGATCTATTAACACGGTACTCGCGTGGCTTGGTTTTTATCTGTGTCGTAATGTGCATTGCATTCATTTCTGGTTTTTGTGTACATGGATTGTACATACTTCATGTACAGAGAACACTGCTTGACTATATAAATATTATGTTAAAGAAAAAGAACAATCGTCGTGGTTATGAGGTTCCGTACTGGCTTCCCACCTGTAATTTTTGCGTAGGAGACCAAACCGTGGAACTTTCTTCACGAATGTTTTATATCTCTATGGCGGAAAAGGAACTGAGAGATCACCAAAAATCCCTCAATGTGGCCATTATTGCTTACGCATTAAAATAAGCATTGCTAATGCAGACAGCATTGATGTCAATATTGACTTCAAGCAAAGAGTGCAATAATCTTAGAGTTTAAGCGCAATTATTAGCTAGGTGGCGCTACTGAAAGTACATCCCTGCGGGCGACGCTGCGGCACGACGACCAAAAGCGCCTTGGCTGTGCTTTTTACAAAGTTAGCAATTACCTGCAGGCCATGGTATTGCCCGGCTTGGTGGCTAGCCTCCCGGGCGCTCTTGAGAAGCTGCTGAGCAGGATGTTAATTGATCGGCAGTGGTCACTTCTTATCTGAAGAGATTGACCTTACTAAAGTGCTGGTGGCATGGGTTTGCGTAGAAAAGCTTGCAGCGCATGTGTACTTAGATCTGCAATAAATCTTTCGGCGTGCACCATTATAATCACACTTGTTTTACCAGCCAGCCTATGATAAAACGCCTTTAGACGTTTTGCACAGTTTAGTGAATAGTGCGGCGTTTTGGAACGCAAACACGAAATTCGATAACAGGCAATTTGCTAATGCGATAAAAGGCCGGTGTAACGTTGTGAAAGCTGATGCTCGAAATGGGAACTGAAATCATCCCCAATTCAAAGGATGTTCCAGTCTCAGCCACTGCGCTGGATGAGATAAAAAATATTAAAAACGCAATTTTTTTGTGGCTGTGCTACCAATTTTGATTGCCGCTACGAAATATCACACATTAGAAGGAAGGCTTCAGATCAAAGAGGACTTTCTTTGTTGTCTTCAGCGTATTCAAACTTGCTTCGCTGTCACTGGCGTCTTTGGGATGAGAAAGGTTCTCAGCTCACGTGAAATGATCAAGCTCAAAAATCTTTTCCAGGATGGAACAGTGGGGTTGTACAGTTCACCTTAGATATGAAAGAAAAAAAAAACATGCGCAAGCAGGAGGAATGTCGGATGGCTCATTCTACTTCGCTTGAACATGAAAATACAAAAGAACCAAAATGGTGGGTACATGGTCTTCTTTATTGCAAAAGCCAATTTCAAAACCAGATCACAAGAGGCTCTAGAAAAGCCTGTCAAAAAAGAATCAGGGCACGTGCAATATGGTGACCACCACCGCACTCCATAGCAATGCTTCACGTAGGCTCTTAAGCAGGTTATCCTCTACATCAGCCTGGATGGTTAGAGATCGCAGCCTGGCGGTCATTGTGGGGTACCTCTGCAGGGCCTCTTCCTCGGTTTGGCAGCACAATGGCGTACGAACAGCTTAGGAGTCTTGGCCGGCCGGGCGGAGACCGTCGGTTCCGATCGCAGGCGCTACGCCCTCCCTGACGGCAGGCCCGAGATTGTGGAACCTTGCCCGCAGCATTTCGCATAGAACGGGGACGTCGCTGAGCCGGAACAAGGCCAGATATTGCAGTTTGAGTGCAACGAGAACGGGTTTGAGCGCGCCCGGCTCCCCCGGCAGGACTGGAGCGGACAGGGTTGGAACCGGAAGGAGCATGATCAAAGCCAGATACTGCGGTTTGAGTGCCACGAGAATGGGTTGGAGCGTTGCCGGCTCCAAGGGCAGGACAGGACCGAGCAGGGTTGGAACCGGAAGGAGCATGTACATCGGGAGAGAGCGGCTGGCTTCGGCAGCACTCGACGGCGACTCCGAACTCAGGTCGCTGTGAGCTGCATAGGCAGAGAGCAGTTATGAGCAACAAAGTAAGAAAAAATGCACTAACATGAAAAGCTTGTGCCGTGTCTAGCCAAGTAACATTAGCAAGTTCAAAGTTATGCATGAGATATAAAATCCCAGCTTTCACTAGCAAAATGTGAAAATTATACAACACCATTATAGAAATATTGAAAGTAAAGGTTCATTATTCTGATATGTAGCAAAATAGTTTTTTCAAAGTGTTTCCAGCGATCGCATCGAACAGTTAAGGCTGCCTTAGAAAACGAATGGGGAACACTTTTGACGACATAAAGAACGTGAATAGAAAAATAAATACATGATTGCTGTCGGGTTATCTGCAGATATATGCACTTTTATAGTGAAATCGAAAATGATGTGAAAAATTGCGTTCATAAAGGTTTACCTCTCAGAAATGCTTTTGTGCTGAATTGCTGGGTATGAGTTAGCTGAGAGCGGAAAACCGTAGGTCGGCAAAATACGGAAGCAGTAGAAGCAATGGCAACATGATGGGCCGCAAAATGTAATTCGAAAGAGTTGGCTTAGCAATGAGGCAAGGGAACGTGCTCACTAATCGGCCGCGGAAAGCCGCAAAATAAAAATCGCTGTTCAGAAACAATATCGACGCATTCAAACCACAGTAAAATGTTTTCGAAAAACTCATCATTGTTGGTAAATTCGAAATGAATGGCGGAAGGCACTTACTTCTGACTAGCGCCAGGCGAAGCAGCACAGTGGTCAGGAGACGGAAGGCAGCGGTCTGCGTCTTCATTGGCCATCGATGTCTGCAAGAGAGCTGTTTGAGCTTCGAGTGCTGGTGAACGAATGGTTGCGGTTCCGAATATGGCTGATACTTCTGCCCACTCCTTTTTTTGTGGAAAGGATATACCCTCTTACAGTGGGCGGGGCACCTTCTCTCCCTTTTACCTCCGGTCAAAATGTTCACAAAAGAACTTTCGAGGAAGGGAGTGTTTCCTGCTCAAAGTGGTAAGCATGCAAACATTCATGCCCCCAATCCTACCTCTCAATGCTACTAGTACAGTGCAACACTGGAACGAAAGGGCGATTTCTGTGAAAGAATCACTGGGCCGTGAACTTTCAAGACAACTCGGCTAATGCCCGGATAAGGGCTGATAACGACCTCCATGAAATCCGACAAACGGCATTCAGATTAATACATCAAAGAGATCTACACGAAGAATTCACACCTTATGCGATGCGATGAGAGAAACGCGCGTGCCTAAACCGTCTGCATGCAAACATGTTTAGGTGAAAGAATACATACGAAGGAAAATAATGGGCGATTCAATAAAGAGAACATAAAACGTAAACAACATATAAAATTACACACATAATTGTATTTTCTATGACGCGAAAGGTACAAATTAATCTACCCTTTAGCACATACAATACGCCATATACGCGTAGGCTTCATTTACCTGCATGGTGCTTCTCCGCAGTAGGGTAAATCCCGTGAGGTCAATACTCCTCCAGGCATGCAAAATAAATTATAACATTTATTTGAAATGAAATCAAGGGCCAGTGGACATTACCCGAAAATGCAAAAATAATCCTTTATTCACAAGTTCAAGCCATTTGTGTAGCTAGCGCTTAGATGGATTTGTGAAACAGTGCGCTAAGGTCCATTGCAGCCAAAGAAAAATGATACGCGAGGTTTACTTAACGATATGCGCGACAATACGACGGCAGCTCTATGCTTCACAACTTTCCTCTGCATCTGCTGGTTTGTTTATCTCGTTGGCGTTTGAATGCTATGCACTGCTTCAGCCTGCATCCAAACGTGACGCTGTTCAAAGACGAACTATCATCGCCAGATGCACTCTGCGAAATTTCTCGGAGCACATTTAGTCATTCTTTACGAACAGTTACTGGCGGTCAAGATTTCTCTTGCAGCTCCAGCTTAACCTGCAAGCTATTTTTGTGTGACAGAATCTTTTGCAGCACCACACTCGTTCGACACCAAACTAAGGCGCACTAACCTAAAACCTCAGCATAAATGCGGAAGTGACAGCCTTTTATTCCTTGACAATGTAGAAGCGTCATCTTGGGTGCTTTGAGTGGAGGGAAACAAGCGTTACATCGTGAAACCAAAGGAGATGGAACTTCTCTTGATGGCGGGCTGAGAGAGAGTTAGCAGATCTAAATCGCCTGTGACGTTTTATATTAATTCCTTAACAGAACTACAACACCTCCTAATTGAAAGCACACCTCCAATCTTTCTGGTTTCTAAACACACGTGATACGTGACGCCAGCGCCGAATTGAAGGTATAAATTCAATCGTAGTTTTACTCAGTGAAGGCACACAAAGGGAAGTTTGCAAGTGTTTTTCACTAGCCTTGGTAAAGGATACTTACACTGCAACAAAAAAAAGAGTCCGATGTTCTTTATGAAAGACAATTTGATGGCAAAATTGGATCCTATATTCCATCGCTGCCGCGGAGCAGATGTCGCTGTGTTGTGTCCTTCCCATAGTGCCTGGGTATTTTTTATGCAGACTAAAGAAATTATTCCAGATAACCTCACCTGAATTCCGCCTTCTTTCTTGTATCAGTGCGCTTCACTTCCTCCTTCGCTTCCCGGAATCTTCTCTTGCATGCTATAGTCGAATAGAAGAAAAGACAAAAGGGCTGTTGCTCTTCAAAGCAGTCCCTCCACCAATGAACGGGTTGCAATAACCAAGCGAAGGGTATCTGACTGGTGGCTAAAATCAAGTCACGATTGAAATATTAAATGTCGCAGCGAGGTGCTGACATGCGGCGCACATTTTCAAGGGTCTATCCAACACCCTCTAAATACTTTCTTCAGGCCTCTCCAGGCCCTCCTTTCCACACGCGCTACGTCACGCCAAGTGTCCGGTCAGGCTGCTCACCAAGCGCGGCTCCGCTCCGCTCGGTTGTCTCCCTCGATGTGCTCGCGCTTGCCCGGGCAAGCACAGACACGAACGCAGTCTTGCAGTGAGCGTCTAGCTGCTGCTTGAGTCTTTCAGCCTGGCGTTGGGTGCATTTCCGTTCGCTCCTCGCACGGCTGTGTCTGTTTCGTGTGGCCGTTTCTTGTGTGGCGTGCGTACCTGTGCTAGCGCACGAATGGGAAACTGATTGCCTGCCGTGTAGCGAGTGCAACTTCGTGAAACATGGGCCGGTGCTGTGTTCCCGGGTGCCGCGGGAACTACCAGAATGGTCCCAAAGTACGTGTTTATTGCTTCCCAAGAGACGAAGTACGAAGAAAAGCCTGGTTGCGAGCCATTCCACGGAAGGATTTCACACCTACAGAGCATTCGAGGGTAAGACTCTGAAATATTGCTTAATAGGCGCTGGTAATTATCTTAGTTGTGAGCTGTCGCTCCCGGAAAGGCATGCTGTCTTTGTAGGCAATGATATCACTTCTTACACTTATGTATGAATTGTCCAGGAAGCATTTAGTTCTGTGGATGTGCATAAGGCTTGTGTAAAAGCTGTGTAAATATGTAAAAGCTGTTCACTATTCAGACTGTTTTTACTTAGTGTTTTAGGCAATGGAGAGTCATGGCGAATGGCCTTGCTTCATTTTCTCGTGCAGGTGTGTGAACTGCACTTCCACGCAGGCGACTTCATTACGACGTTGTCACACCAAGATGAACTGACAGGGAAAATAATAGAGGTGAAGCGTGACAGGCTACAGTTGAAGATTGATGCTGCGCCTTCTGTTTTTCCAAACTGCCCAAAATACTTGTCCTCAACGCCTGGACGGAGTGAATCGCCAGAGACGAAAAAAGCAAGAAGGGAAAACGCTGCTTTGCAGGAGGCTATGAGGAAGTCACTTCAGTCTAATGAGCTTGAACAGAAAAGAAACAAAGTTTCATCTTACGAGGAGTTCAAATCTAAGTTGCCTGGAATCTGCAACACGAAATTCTGGACCGTTTCTGTCGATGAGCAGTGCGTTAGGTTCCTTCTCATCGAGAATGATCCTTCACCTAATGTGAAATGCGCCTTGGTAGTTCTCCCTGATCTGTCACTTTCTGTTTTCTTGAATGGAGTGAAGCTTCTGTCGCTTCCTTCAGGCAGGATTCTGCCAGCTCAAGTATGCGACACCTCCAGCCTGTCCTTGCTGCTAGAAGAACTCGAGATAGGCTTGCATAATATACCTGAGGTGACGAAAGAGTCGAAACATACTAAAGTATTGCAGTTTGTCGGTTCACTGCTTGGAGACCTCATTGAGGACAGTGATACGACGAAAGAACAGTCTTCTTTGCTGAAATTTCTGGTTGAGCAGATAGAGCTTCTCCTCGCGAAACAGCATGTGTATAGCGCAGAGCTGCTGGTATTCGCCAGTATTTTGAATTCAATTTCTCCTCACGCATATCACTTCACAAGAGCTGCATCAAGAATCATTCTGCCCCATCCTTCCACACTGCGCCGTGTTTGCTCAAATTACAAAGCTGACCCTCTTGTGGAGCAAAATCAACCGCACTGTCTCTCCTACATCCGAGAACGAGTCAAATCAATGAAAGACCACGAGAAGACAGTGACCCTGATGATCGATGAGATCCACATAAAACCATACTTCGACTACAAAGGGGGCACAATAGTAGGATCGTCGGTTCATTCAACGGAACCAGCAACAACAGCCCATGTGTTCATGGTACAATCACTCCTTTCTGCAAACAAGGACGTCATTCACATATTACCTGTGAGCAAACTGAGCGCAGAAATTTTGCACGAGCATGCTAAGAACATAATCATTAATGTTGAGAAAATGGGGCTCAAAATTATCGCTGTGATAACGGACAACAATGCTCTGAACCGCAAGATGATGTCGTTATTTGCTACAAGTCCTCAGGTGAGCATTGTCTATCCCCATCCAGCCGATAACGCTCGCCCTCTTTTCTACGTGGTCGATCCTGTGCATCTCTTGAAGTGCATTAGGAACAATTGGATTAACCAGAAAAACCCTGGAACATGCCTCTATTTCCCTGAAATGGACTTGAGTGGAGCAATGCCCGAAGGGCCTCCTCGTATGAAAGCTGCTTCTTTCGCAGCTGTGCGGCAGCTTTATTCTTCAGAGAAGACGTCGCTTGTGAAGGCTGCTTACAGACTGAACGCAAAAGCCGTGAATCCAACCTCAATGGAGCGGCAAAATGTAAAGCTCGCTCTCGACGTCATTAATCAGTTTGTTTCAAATGCCCTCAGGACACATGGTTCCGCGTTCAAGATTCCTCAAGCTGAGTCGACTGCTCTTTTCATTGACGTTATCCTCACATGGTGGCAAATAGTCAATGTTAAGACCCCTTGCAAAGGCCAGAGGCTAAGGGACAGCATGCAAGACCCTGTAAGGTCTGTTGATGACACACAGTTAGCTTTCCTGAGCGGCGTTGTGGACTGGTTGGACGCTTGGGCAAGAATAAACATCACCAGTGGCTCGCTGACGAAAGAGACTCACAGTGCTTTGCGACTGACATGCTATTCTCTGGTAGAACTCTCGCGCTACTGCTTAGAAGAACTTCACTTCAAGTACGTACTGCTGGGCAAATTTCAGACGGATGCGCTAGAAGACCGGTTCGGCCGTTACCGCCAGCTGGCAGGATCACAGTACCACATTTCCGTGCGTCAGCTCTACGAATGTGAGAAGAAGCTTCGTCTTCAAAAACTTTTGACATTTCCACGCGAGGAAACAGAGTTTGAAGACGTAAGTGAGGATCTTGTCCCATGCAACTTTTCTGTGGCTGTCAGCGACGACGATATTACACACGCCCACTCTGACATGGATGCTATTGTCTACATTGCAGGATACGCTGCTCATGCTGCTTTAAAGAAGCTTTCATGTTCTGATTGCTTCAGCACATTGGTGATTGAAAATCGAGAGATCGAAGCGGAAAATACTGCCATGATAGCTAACCTGTCGAGAGGAGGGCTGAAGTTTCCCCAGCCATGCACAGTTCACATGGTACTGATGACTAAACTAGTTGCAGAGAAGTTGTCTTTTGGAGCAACCGCGGAAGATTTTCTCTCCTGTAGAAATCAACGTGGTGTCGTGATTTCACAGACGATTTCCCTCCTGGACGAACACGACATTGAGACATGTGAAAATGGCCACACTGCACAAACTCTCCTGCGTTTGGTAGTACGCGTTGCAACCAACGTTGTTCTAAACAACTTTTGCAAACTAAGAAATGATGCCATACAAGACAATGCGCAGCAGAAGGCCGCAGCCCGGAAAGCAGCAACGCTTAAGAAGAAGTAAGTTTTATTCCCAAGCAATAAAAATGCTTTGCGCACACTTCATTGCTGGTGTCTCGTCGTTTTTTATTGTAAGGGTCAGATTAGCTGTACAAATACTCAACAGCGCAACATTATTGTGAGTGTCATTATTGCTGTGTGTGAAAGCTTTAAGCAAAACACAATACAGAATAAAACTAACACAATGCGCAGTAGACGGTGTTTTTTTTTTCAATGTTCACGAACTTCTACTTTAACAACTAGATATACGCATGTGCGGTCTGTGCGGATGGATTTTACCGCACGGCAGACATCATGTACGTGATAGAACCTAATAATTAGATGATTAATTGAAATTAACTAATCAATTTTTTATTATAATGACCAATAATGCGAAATTGGCGGCCGTATGCTAAATTGTTTATTATAAAAAACTGTATTAGCAGCTCGAACTTTCTTGACAATAAGGTGTTCTGCAATAAAAAAAATATATAAAGCAGATAAAATGATAGCCTAAGGCGCGCACAAACTAGCGAATTTCTTTTCTGCAGCAACGACAAAAATGAAAATGAAGGAATCACTTATAAGGCAGCTACGTACGGCAGTACCCGAATAGTGCAGACGGGCGCGGCGCGCTGAAATCGCGGAGCGCGGGGCCTGCACGGTCCCTTGGCGTGACGTCACGCGGCCGGTGGAGAGGCCTTAGCATTGAGAGGGTGTTGGTCTATCCCATCCGTCCATCCATGACACGCCCCCCCGCCCCCCCCCCGCCCACAAACACACACACACACACACGCGCGCGCGCACGCGCAGAGGCCGCCACGGTGGCTCAGTGGTTATGGCGCTCGGCTGCTGACCCGAAAGACGCGGCTTCGATCCCGGCCGCAGCGGTCGAATTTCAACGCAGGCGAAATTAGAGTGGCCCGTGGACTGTGCAATGTCAGTGCACATTAAAGAACCCCAGGTGGTCGAAATTTTCGGTCACCTTCACTGCGCCGTTCCTGATAGCTTTAGTCGCTTTGGGACCTTAAACTCCCAAAAACCAAACCACACAAATGCGCACGCACACACGCACACAAGCACCCCCCACACAGACGCACATACAGTCGCCCAAGCACACACATTCAAGGTCAACATAAAAACATTTCAGGAACAGATTAAGAGAACTTCTTGTTGGAGTAGTTGGTAATTGATTATTGTAATTTAATGGCGCCAAACACACGCACACACGGGAGGAGAAGACGGGACTGAGCGTTCTGTCCCATACTCTTCTCTCGCGTGTGTGGTTTTGGCGACTTTAAATTACAATGATCTTAGAAAGATGTCCCAGAAAAATAGCAGTGAAGTTAATATGGTAGGTGGCGCACATTTTACAAGTACATCATTGGTTTGGCTTCCATTTGTGGCATTGGCGTGCGACTGTTGCTCACAAGGCGCCGTATTCGACCACAGCCGCAGCGGCCGTGGTCGAGCGGCAGCAGCTCGAGCGTGCATGTTTTCTCGCGCCACCCTGCCAACCAGAGGCAAGACCCCTCTACTCAGGACTGTTGCACGAGGATACGTCACTCTATTCTAATGTAAGATGGGGAATTACGATCGTCTGGAGAGGCGGGAGGAGTTGTCCTTCATAGAAATAGGGTGCGGCCGGAAACAAGGTGAAGACATACTGGTCTTTGAAAAGAGGGGGATGGGAGGGGAGGGGGACAATGAGGTCAAAGCGGTTTGGAATTTTTGGAGAATGTGTCATGGGCAGTTTAGAAGGCAATAACAACTATCCACGGCAGTGCCACTCACCACAACAAGGGGAGAAAGCACATTCTGCCTAGCTTCTCGTTCACCGCTCCTTTCCTGAATTGTATTCGACAAAAGATGGTGACGAACCCCCTCGATGATCACCAGAAAGTAAAAATAGAGTAAAAAGCAATCCATATGTTCCTAGGTGTCCGCGACTGTTGGCTTCCTTCAAGTATTTCGTAACGAGCCCATCATTTCCCTTCCCTTGTACGTTCAGTGTATTAGGGAATATACAAGGAGACCTTATCTGTGTCTTGCGGTGAATCACGGGGTGTAGTGTCACGGCTGATGTGTACTTATGGGTGTGTCAGTTAGAAAAAAATATTATTCAAAAACAGAAATAAAAAATCTGACATTTAAAAAATGCCTATTTTGTAATGCGACAGGGAAAGCTCAATTCGTTTAGTTTCGAATGCGTTTCAGAAAACGATGCAGCCTCTGCAAAGAAAATACGATTTCCATATTTAAAAAAAAACAGCCCTAGCTGGAAGTATAAATGGAAAAATCATCCTAGCCCGCATTCAACAAAACGGTCAAAAGATTTTGAAGCGTGAAGGAGTTTCTTTATTGATAAAATAGATTTCACAATTTCTGACAGAAATTACTCCTCGAGGCAGGCTGTTCACAAGCCTGTCGGAACAAGAAGGTACATACACGCGTGCGATTTCAGTGACGCGAAGTAGAAAGGAGACGAACCACTAAAAAAGATCTGATGGAATCCCCCGTTGCTCACCGTAGCCAGGGCAGCATCTGTCAGGGGCCACCGGTCGTGGCCTCCTGCGTTATCTTGCAGATCGAGGGCGCACGGGCTTCAGGCCGGCCAAGCATTCTATGTCGGTAAAAAACATGTAAATTTATATCGACAACAGGCACCTGAAAGTAATCTTTTTTTAAATTCTTGCCGAAACAAACGCGCCGAGTCGATATCTACGCATGCATTTGGAGAAACACTCATTACCACAATGGCATCGGTAACGGCGCATTTTGTTTAACAACTCTGTAGATGACAGCAGAGAAAAATGGCTAATCGGATCTGAAGTTCTTTGTTAACATACACAAAGGGAGCTGCATAGGGTGATCTTGGAGGCAGAGCATGTAATTTTCAGTGCTTCATACATTTTGCCGTATAATGGTAAGTTTCCGTCGGCTGGAGATACCTTGCTCACCAGGGAAAGCAACGCATATTGCGCATGTTTGGAGGTACAGCGTTAAGCTCCCGTTCAAAAGAGAATACACCATCCCTGGCATACGGAGAAAATTCCATTAGCTCCTGTGAGTCTTGAAAGCACACCATCAGCTGCACAAAGAAAATGCGCAAAACATTAGTTAAGTTGTGAATAATGAGGTTGTAGCATGACTAAAATGCCAATCATTGCATGGAGTACAGGAAGGAATTCAACAATCGCCGAAACCAGGTATCACTGGAGATTATTTTTTCTAACTTGTATTTACCATTGGGAGAATAACAAGGTAAATATTTAAAAAAAATGATTAGAAAACAAGAAAAATTAACCAGATGCCGACGGTGGAATCCGAACCCTCGACCTCAGAATTTCGCGTCCGGTGCACTGGACTGAAAATTGCCTTATTAAACTAATATACATAAATCCCACAAACAAAAAAAAACAGCCCTCATGCTCCTCGAATTCGCTTAGTGTTTACTTCCTTCATGTGTGTAATAACGAGTCCCTCTTTTTCTCTTCCCATGTCTGCTCAGTGCAGTTAGGAATATGCGGGTAATTATTAGGTAGCTGCAAAGAAAAAAAAAGGCAACCGAAGAACCTTCAGTCGCGAGCTACACACGCTTCCCCTAATCCACTGAGACACGTTTGTTCCACTTTGCTCTAGGAAGAACTTTCGTGTATTGTGGTGTATCACGAGTTCTAATTTGACTAGCGATGTATACTAAATGGTGTGTGTGTAATGTCAAAAAGGTAGTAATTAATAACTAATGTAGAAAATGTGCTAGCAAAACCTGCATGGAATATTCCCAGGGGTAGTCACAAATCAATAAGATTAGATTCTTTATACGAAAGAATGCAATCTCTGAAGAGAAATTTCTGTTGCCATATTTAAAAGAAAAAAAAAGAAGCCCAAGAGGAAGAAATGGTGCAACAATCAGCCTACTCTGCATAGTCAAGACGATAACCCTACAGGGCATTGAAGTTAATACGGGATGAGTTTATTGCTAAAATCAAATGGACGAAACCTGAGAGAAATTACAACTCGGGGCAGCCTAATGAAAAGCCTGTCCAAACTTGAATGCGTACACTTGGAATGCAGTGATGCGCAGTCGAAATGAGACAAAGCACTAAGAAGACATAGATGGAGGCTCCAGTTGCGCACATAACCAGGGTGGCAGCGTTGAGTCATTAACACGGTTGGTCTTCTCAGCAAATCTACCGGTTGCGGTATACTTCGGTGTCCAGACCGGGCGCGCATTTTATGTAGATTCCGATGGCGAGTGCCACGGTCACCGTCAAAAGCGACGAAACGGCGCGGAAGATTCCCTACACCGGGCCGCTCACGATTGGGTGGCAGTGCTGAGGCTAGATAAAACTCTGGCACCGCAGCCCCATTGCCAGGACCACGAGCGCGACCATCTTGGTCGCCACGGCGGGGGTTTGACGGATCACTGCAAGTGCCAGAGCCAGCAGGCCCACCTGTTGGTACTGGCTGACTACGTCCAGCGGTTGCTCCGACCTCAGGTTGAGGAGGACACCGTAGTCTGCAAAGTCAGGGAGGGAAAATCAATTAGGTAATGAAAAAAATGCGGTGAGGTAAAAAACAAAACGAACGTCCGGCTGACTCGTGTCAAGCCTAAGCAAAGGAAATCGGCAATGTTTACCTATTATTGGAGGAGGTTCTCCAGGCATGGAAATTTACAGCTTAATGGCGTAAGTCCAGACGTAGTCGGTATCTAGTGGCCCGGAATGTCATAATCGAAACAGTAGGGTTACCATTTATAGAAAACAACTTATCATGCAAGGCAGCAAACGTTAGGCTCAAAAAGAAAACGACCGCATCTCAAAGGCTGGCCAAAAATTGCCAAAAATAATAAAACAGTGAAAGAATCTCACCGCTCACTATCGCCTAACGATGCATTACTAATGTCAGGAAAGGGAACGCCGCTGTCTGCTCAGCACAGGTCACCCCGAAGCCCAAGAGAGATGTAAGAGCTGGCAACAGCGATGAACAAGAAAATTTTCTCCTTCAATAAACTTCTCTCTGTAGCAAATGTGGCAGGTGTTGCCACACCATTGCCTGTTTCTGTGGAAACGATATCCATCCTGATTCCAAGCACGGCGCCTTCTTCCCCTCTACTTAAAGTTGAAGATGACAAAGAAATTTTTTTTCGGAGAGAAATGCCTTTCTCTAAGAATTCTAGTTAGTCACGACTCACCAGATGTCGGCACTCAAAATCCCACTATTCAAGTTTTCTATTGTCCGCACGTGTACACGAGCCATGCGTGAACTAAAGAGCATGACTACCAATGACAGCTGGGTTCCCACTTTCAATGGCAGCGATAGCCACATGTATGCAAGATGGCGAATAATGATTACTAGGAAGGAGTGGAGATAGTGGGCATGCGTTGGTGAGGAACCACCATGCGTTGGTGTGGGTGTGTTGAGTCCCGTGCACCCGTGCTGAGCAGGGTGCATTGGTGTGCGTATATTTCAGTACAAGTTAAGAAGGAAGGAGGGAGGGAAGCTGCCCTTCAGCCAAGCACGTCAACAGAATTTCTAAGTCTTAGTAAATCACCTTTGGCTTCCCAAACAGACATTGAGGTAACTCAATAAATTGCCATCGAATGCATTTGACTTAGTAAGTGGCTAATCGCCTTCCGACCACCTGCGGATGAAAGGTCGCCATTTATCCATGCCAGTTTTTGCTGCAATCTTGAACAATGGCTAACTATCAAATTCTGATGTG
Organism: Amblyomma americanum; assembly: GCF_052857255.1. NCBI lineage: Eukaryota > Metazoa > Arthropoda > Arachnida > Ixodida > Ixodidae > Amblyomma > Amblyomma americanum. Next base: position 131,485,619 of record NC_135500.1, read on the forward strand.
ATAAACCAGCCTGCCGCGTCCGAGGAAATTTATATTCCTTGGAAAAAGCTGCCGACGCTGTGTCGCGCTTTTCTTTTGCCCAATGGCCTTCGATAACATTTTGTAACGAGAGCTGCACTACTCTACCAAGTCGAGCATTTCGCCGTTAGGCCGGGAGGACGATAGTGCGCATGCGCGAAACCACAGAACAGCAGCATGTGCCCGGCGCATGGCGTCATAGACAGCCGTTTATTCGTTTCTTAAAACTTCATTTTCCTTCGCTTACGGTGCGGTTCGGGTGTCCGCCGAGATATGTGAGAAGGGCATAATTTCCTTTCCTTAAAAACAACTTTCATTCCACATAGAGGTCTTATTTCCTAAGCATCTTTGAAGATACACTCAGAGTTACTTGTTACATCAAACTGAAGTTACTTTCTTGTAATTACAGTCACAAAAGCTCTTCTCACAAACAGAGCTGCACGTGAAAATCGGCTGCCCAGGATGTCAACAGGGGGAAATGAGTGTCACTCCAAGCGACTGCACTTCGCCTCTCGAAATGTCGCTTTGGCTACATGGCGCTACACGAGAATGGAAGGTGTTCCTTGGAATTGTACTTTTCGCCAATAAAGTGCGCATGCATTCTGTCGAAGCGCCCCGGTTCGTGCAAAGAAAACCAACAGCACATGCCAGTCCACGCGTTTGTATACGTCATCCGCCTTCTGTACGCTCACGGCACATAGGACGCCGTCATGGAATATTAAGCCACCAGAGCTGCTGCTTTGCTGCGCACATTATTGTACACCGTGGTGGCTCAGTGGTTATGGCGCTCGGCTGCTGTCCCGAAAGGCGATGGTTCGATCCCGACCTAGGCGATGGAATTTCGATGGCGGTGAAACTCCGGAGCCGCGTGTACTCTGCACGTGAGTGCACGTTAAAGAACCCCAAGTGGTCGAAATTCCCCGATCTCTTCAGTGCGGTCTCACGATAGCCTCAGTCGCTTTGGTACGTCAGACACCCATAAACCATGAGCATTTCGTTCCCCTACATAGATCTATTAACACGGTACTCGCGTGGCTTGGTTTTTATCTGTGTCGTAATGTGCATTGCATTCATTTCTGGTTTTTGTGTACATGGATTGTACATACTTCATGTACAGAGAACACTGCTTGACTATATAAATATTATGTTAAAGAAAAAGAACAATCGTCGTGGTTATGAGGTTCCGTACTGGCTTCCCACCTGTAATTTTTGCGTAGGAGACCAAACCGTGGAACTTTCTTCACGAATGTTTTATATCTCTATGGCGGAAAAGGAACTGAGAGATCACCAAAAATCCCTCAATGTGGCCATTATTGCTTACGCATTAAAATAAGCATTGCTAATGCAGACAGCATTGATGTCAATATTGACTTCAAGCAAAGAGTGCAATAATCTTAGAGTTTAAGCGCAATTATTAGCTAGGTGGCGCTACTGAAAGTACATCCCTGCGGGCGACGCTGCGGCACGACGACCAAAAGCGCCTTGGCTGTGCTTTTTACAAAGTTAGCAATTACCTGCAGGCCATGGTATTGCCCGGCTTGGTGGCTAGCCTCCCGGGCGCTCTTGAGAAGCTGCTGAGCAGGATGTTAATTGATCGGCAGTGGTCACTTCTTATCTGAAGAGATTGACCTTACTAAAGTGCTGGTGGCATGGGTTTGCGTAGAAAAGCTTGCAGCGCATGTGTACTTAGATCTGCAATAAATCTTTCGGCGTGCACCATTATAATCACACTTGTTTTACCAGCCAGCCTATGATAAAACGCCTTTAGACGTTTTGCACAGTTTAGTGAATAGTGCGGCGTTTTGGAACGCAAACACGAAATTCGATAACAGGCAATTTGCTAATGCGATAAAAGGCCGGTGTAACGTTGTGAAAGCTGATGCTCGAAATGGGAACTGAAATCATCCCCAATTCAAAGGATGTTCCAGTCTCAGCCACTGCGCTGGATGAGATAAAAAATATTAAAAACGCAATTTTTTTGTGGCTGTGCTACCAATTTTGATTGCCGCTACGAAATATCACACATTAGAAGGAAGGCTTCAGATCAAAGAGGACTTTCTTTGTTGTCTTCAGCGTATTCAAACTTGCTTCGCTGTCACTTGCGTCTTTGGGATGAGAAAGGTTCTCAGCTCACGTGAAATGATCAAGCTCAAAAATCTTTTCCAGGATGGAACAGTGGGGTTGTACAGTTCACCTTAGATATGAAAGAAAAAAAAAACATGCGCAAGCAGGAGGAATGTCGGATGGCTCATTCTACTTCGCTTGAACATGAAAATACAAAAGAACCAAAATGGTGGGTACATGGTCTTCTTTATTGCAAAAGCCAATTTCAAAACCAGATCACAAGAGGCTCTAGAAAAGCCTGTCAAAAAAGAATCAGGGCACGTGCAATATGGTGACCACCACCGCACTCCATAGCAATGCTTCACGTAGGCTCTTAAGCAGGTTATCCTCTACATCAGCCTGGATGGTTAGAGATCGCAGCCTGGCGGTCATTGTGGGGTACCTCTGCAGGGCCTCTTCCTCGGTTTGGCAGCACAATGGCGTACGAACAGCTTAGGAGTCTTGGCCGGCCGGGCGGAGACCGTCGGTTCCGATCGCAGGCGCTACGCCCTCCCTGACGGCAGGCCCGAGATTGTGGAACCTTGCCCGCAGCATTTCGCATAGAACGGGGACGTCGCTGAGCCGGAACAAGGCCAGATATTGCAGTTTGAGTGCAACGAGAACGGGTTTGAGCGCGCCCGGCTCCCCCGGCAGGACTGGAGCGGACAGGGTTGGAACCGGAAGGAGCATGATCAAAGCCAGATACTGCGGTTTGAGTGCCACGAGAATGGGTTGGAGCGTTGCCGGCTCCAAGGGCAGGACAGGACCGAGCAGGGTTGGAACCGGAAGGAGCATGTACATCGGGAGAGAGCGGCTGGCTTCGGCAGCACTCGACGGCGACTCCGAACTCAGGTCGCTGTGAGCTGCATAGGCAGAGAGCAGTTATGAGCAACAAAGTAAGAAAAAATGCACTAACATGAAAAGCTTGTGCCGTGTCTAGCCAAGTAACATTATCAAGTTCAAAGTTATGCATGAGATATAAAATCCCAGCTTTCACTAGCAAAATGTGAAAATTATACAACACCATTATAGAAATATTGAAAGTAAAGGTTCATTATTCTGATATGTAGCAAAATAGTTTTTTCAAAGTGTTTCCAGCGATCGCATCGAACAGTTAAGGCTGCCTTAGAAAACGAATGGGGAACACTTTTGACGACATAAAGAACGTGAATAGAAAAATAAATACATGATTGCTGTCGGGTTATCTGCAGATATATGCACTTTTATAGTGAAATCGAAAATGATGTGAAAAATTGCGTTCATAAAGGTTTACCTCTCAGAAATGCTTTTGTGCTGAATTGCTGGGTATGAGTTAGCTGAGAGCGGAAAACCGTAGGTCGGCAAAATACGGAAGCAGTAGAAGCAATGGCAACATGATGGGCCGCAAAATGTAATTCGAAAGAGTTGGCTTAGCAATGAGGCAAGGGAACGTGCTCACTAATCGGCCGCGGAAAGCCGCAAAATAAAAATCGCTGTTCAGAAACAATATCGACGCATTCAAACCACAGTAAAATGTTTTCGAAAAACTCATCATTGTTGGTAAATTCGAAATGAATGGCGGAAGGCACTTACTTCTGACTAGCGCCAGGCGAAGCAGCACAGTGGTCAGGAGACGGAAGGCAGCGGTCTGCGTCTTCATTGGCCATCGATGTCTGCAAGAGAGCTGTTTGAGCTTCGAGTGCTGGTGAACGAATGGTTGCGGTTCCGAATATGGCTGATACTTCTGCCCACTCCTTTTTTTGTGGAAAGGATATACCCTCTTACAGTGGGCGGGGCACCTTCTCTCCCTTTTACCTCCGGTCAAAATGTTCACAAAAGAACTTTCGAGGAAGGGAGTGTTTCCTGCTCAAAGTGGTAAGCATGCAAACATTCATGCCCCCAATCCTACCTCTCAATGCTACTAGTACAGTGCAACACTGGAACGAAAGGGCGATTTCTGTGAAAGAATCACTGGGCCGTGAACTTTCAAGACAACTCGGCTAATGCCCGGATAAGGGCTGATAACGACCTCCATGAAATCCGACAAACGGCATTCAGATTAATACATCAAAGAGATCTACACGAAGAATTCACACCTTATGCGATGCGATGAGAGAAACGCGCGTGCCTAAACCGTCTGCATGCAAACATGTTTAGGTGAAAGAATACATACGAAGGAAAATAATGGGCGATTCAATAAAGAGAACATAAAACGTAAACAACATATAAAATTACACACATAATTGTATTTTCTATGACGCGAAAGGTACAAATTAATCTACCCTTTAGCACATACAATACGCCATATACGCGTAGGCTTCATTTACCTGCATGGTGCTTCTCCGCAGTAGGGTAAATCCCGTGAGGTCAATACTCCTCCAGGCATGCAAAATAAATTATAACATTTATTTGAAATGAAATCAAGGGCCAGTGGACATTACCCGAAAATGCAAAAATAATCCTTTATTCACAAGTTCAAGCCATTTGTGTAGCTAGCGCTTAGATGGATTTGTGAAACAGTGCGCTAAGGTCCATTGCAGCCAAAGAAAAATGATACGCGAGGTTTACTTAACGATATGCGCGACAATACGACGGCAGCTCTATGCTTCACAACTTTCCTCTGCATCTGCTGGTTTGTTTATCTCGTTGGCGTTTGAATGCTATGCACTGCTTCAGCCTGCATCCAAACGTGACGCTGTTCAAAGACGAACTATCATCGCCAGATGCACTCTGCGAAATTTCTCGGAGCACATTTAGTCATTCTTTACGAACAGTTACTGGCGGTCAAGATTTCTCTTGCAGCTCCAGCTTAACCTGCAAGCTATTTTTGTGTGACAGAATCTTTTGCAGCACCACACTCGTTCGACACCAAACTAAGGCGCACTAACCTAAAACCTCAGCATAAATGCGGAAGTGACAGCCTTTTATTCCTTGACAATGTAGAAGCGTCATCTTGGGTGCTTTGAGTGGAGGGAAACAAGCGTTACATCGTGAAACCAAAGGAGATGGAACTTCTCTTGATGGCGGGCTGAGAGAGAGTTAGCAGATCTAAATCGCCTGTGACGTTTTATATTAATTCCTTAACAGAACTACAACACCTCCTAATTGAAAGCACACCTCCAATCTTTCTGGTTTCTAAACACACGTGATACGTGACGCCAGCGCCGAATTGAAGGTATAAATTCAATCGTAGTTTTACTCAGTGAAGGCACACAAAGGGAAGTTTGCAAGTGTTTTTCACTAGCCTTGGTAAAGGATACTTACACTGCAACAAAAAAAAGAGTCCGATGTTCTTTATGAAAGACAATTTGATGGCAAAATTGGATCCTATATTCCATCGCTGCCGCGGAGCAGATGTCGCTGTGTTGTGTCCTTCCCATAGTGCCTGGGTATTTTTTATGCAGACTAAAGAAATTATTCCAGATAACCTCACCTGAATTCCGCCTTCTTTCTTGTATCAGTGCGCTTCACTTCCTCCTTCGCTTCCCGGAATCTTCTCTTGCATGCTATAGTCGAATAGAAGAAAAGACAAAAGGGCTGTTGCTCTTCAAAGCAGTCCCTCCACCAATGAACGGGTTGCAATAACCAAGCGAAGGGTATCTGACTGGTGGCTAAAATCAAGTCACGATTGAAATATTAAATGTCGCAGCGAGGTGCTGACATGCGGCGCACATTTTCAAGGGTCTATCCAACACCCTCTAAATACTTTCTTCAGGCCTCTCCAGGCCCTCCTTTCCACACGCGCTACGTCACGCCAAGTGTCCGGTCAGGCTGCTCACCAAGCGCGGCTCCGCTCCGCTCGGTTGTCTCCCTCGATGTGCTCGCGCTTGCCCGGGCAAGCACAGACACGAACGCAGTCTTGCAGTGAGCGTCTAGCTGCTGCTTGAGTCTTTCAGCCTGGCGTTGGGTGCATTTCCGTTCGCTCCTCGCACGGCTGTGTCTGTTTCGTGTGGCCGTTTCTTGTGTGGCGTGCGTACCTGTGCTAGCGCACGAATGGGAAACTGATTGCCTGCCGTGTAGCGAGTGCAACTTCGTGAAACATGGGCCGGTGCTGTGTTCCCGGGTGCCGCGGGAACTACCAGAATGGTCCCAAAGTACGTGTTTATTGCTTCCCAAGAGACGAAGTACGAAGAAAAGCCTGGTTGCGAGCCATTCCACGGAAGGATTTCACACCTACAGAGCATTCGAGGGTAAGACTCTGAAATATTGCTTAATAGGCGCTGGTAATTATCTTAGTTGTGAGCTGTCGCTCCCGGAAAGGCATGCTGTCTTTGTAGGCAATGATATCACTTCTTACACTTATGTATGAATTGTCCAGGAAGCATTTAGTTCTGTGGATGTGCATAAGGCTTGTGTAAAAGCTGTGTAAATATGTAAAAGCTGTTCACTATTCAGACTGTTTTTACTTAGTGTTTTAGGCAATGGAGAGTCATGGCGAATGGCCTTGCTTCATTTTCTCGTGCAGGTGTGTGAACTGCACTTCCACGCAGGCGACTTCATTACGACGTTGTCACACCAAGATGAACTGACAGGGAAAATAATAGAGGTGAAGCGTGACAGGCTACAGTTGAAGATTGATGCTGCGCCTTCTGTTTTTCCAAACTGCCCAAAATACTTGTCCTCAACGCCTGGACGGAGTGAATCGCCAGAGACGAAAAAAGCAAGAAGGGAAAACGCTGCTTTGCAGGAGGCTATGAGGAAGTCACTTCAGTCTAATGAGCTTGAACAGAAAAGAAACAAAGTTTCATCTTACGAGGAGTTCAAATCTAAGTTGCCTGGAATCTGCAACACGAAATTCTGGACCGTTTCTGTCGATGAGCAGTGCGTTAGGTTCCTTCTCATCGAGAATGATCCTTCACCTAATGTGAAATGCGCCTTGGTAGTTCTCCCTGATCTGTCACTTTCTGTTTTCTTGAATGGAGTGAAGCTTCTGTCGCTTCCTTCAGGCAGGATTCTGCCAGCTCAAGTATGCGACACCTCCAGCCTGTCCTTGCTGCTAGAAGAACTCGAGATAGGCTTGCATAATATACCTGAGGTGACGAAAGAGTCGAAACATACTAAAGTATTGCAGTTTGTCGGTTCACTGCTTGGAGACCTCATTGAGGACAGTGATACGACGAAAGAACAGTCTTCTTTGCTGAAATTTCTGGTTGAGCAGATAGAGCTTCTCCTCGCGAAACAGCATGTGTATAGCGCAGAGCTGCTGGTATTCGCCAGTATTTTGAATTCAATTTCTCCTCACGCATATCACTTCACAAGAGCTGCATCAAGAATCATTCTGCCCCATCCTTCCACACTGCGCCGTGTTTGCTCAAATTACAAAGCTGACCCTCTTGTGGAGCAAAATCAACCGCACTGTCTCTCCTACATCCGAGAACGAGTCAAATCAATGAAAGACCACGAGAAGACAGTGACCCTGATGATCGATGAGATCCACATAAAACCATACTTCGACTACAAAGGGGGCACAATAGTAGGATCGTCGGTTCATTCAACGGAACCAGCAACAACAGCCCATGTGTTCATGGTACAATCACTCCTTTCTGCAAACAAGGACGTCATTCACATATTACCTGTGAGCAAACTGAGCGCAGAAATTTTGCACGAGCATGCTAAGAACATAATCATTAATGTTGAGAAAATGGGGCTCAAAATTATCGCTGTGATAACGGACAACAATGCTCTGAACCGCAAGATGATGTCGTTATTTGCTACAAGTCCTCAGGTGAGCATTGTCTATCCCCATCCAGCCGATAACGCTCGCCCTCTTTTCTACGTGGTCGATCCTGTGCATCTCTTGAAGTGCATTAGGAACAATTGGATTAACCAGAAAAACCCTGGAACATGCCTCTATTTCCCTGAAATGGACTTGAGTGGAGCAATGCCCGAAGGGCCTCCTCGTATGAAAGCTGCTTCTTTCGCAGCTGTGCGGCAGCTTTATTCTTCAGAGAAGACGTCGCTTGTGAAGGCTGCTTACAGACTGAACGCAAAAGCCGTGAATCCAACCTCAATGGAGCGGCAAAATGTAAAGCTCGCTCTCGACGTCATTAATCAGTTTGTTTCAAATGCCCTCAGGACACATGGTTCCGCGTTCAAGATTCCTCAAGCTGAGTCGACTGCTCTTTTCATTGACGTTATCCTCACATGGTGGCAAATAGTCAATGTTAAGACCCCTTGCAAAGGCCAGAGGCTAAGGGACAGCATGCAAGACCCTGTAAGGTCTGTTGATGACACACAGTTAGCTTTCCTGAGCGGCGTTGTGGACTGGTTGGACGCTTGGGCAAGAATAAACATCACCAGTGGCTCGCTGACGAAAGAGACTCACAGTGCTTTGCGACTGACATGCTATTCTCTGGTAGAACTCTCGCGCTACTGCTTAGAAGAACTTCACTTCAAGTACGTACTGCTGGGCAAATTTCAGACGGATGCGCTAGAAGACCGGTTCGGCCGTTACCGCCAGCTGGCAGGATCACAGTACCACATTTCCGTGCGTCAGCTCTACGAATGTGAGAAGAAGCTTCGTCTTCAAAAACTTTTGACATTTCCACGCGAGGAAACAGAGTTTGAAGACGTAAGTGAGGATCTTGTCCCATGCAACTTTTCTGTGGCTGTCAGCGACGACGATATTACACACGCCCACTCTGACATGGATGCTATTGTCTACATTGCAGGATACGCTGCTCATGCTGCTTTAAAGAAGCTTTCATGTTCTGATTGCTTCAGCACATTGGTGATTGAAAATCGAGAGATCGAAGCGGAAAATACTGCCATGATAGCTAACCTGTCGAGAGGAGGGCTGAAGTTTCCCCAGCCATGCACAGTTCACATGGTACTGATGACTAAACTAGTTGCAGAGAAGTTGTCTTTTGGAGCAACCGCGGAAGATTTTCTCTCCTGTAGAAATCAACGTGGTGTCGTGATTTCACAGACGATTTCCCTCCTGGACGAACACGACATTGAGACATGTGAAAATGGCCACACTGCACAAACTCTCCTGCGTTTGGTAGTACGCGTTGCAACCAACGTTGTTCTAAACAACTTTTGCAAACTAAGAAATGATGCCATACAAGACAATGCGCAGCAGAAGGCCGCAGCCCGGAAAGCAGCAACGCTTAAGAAGAAGTAAGTTTTATTCCCAAGCAATAAAAATGCTTTGCGCACACTTCATTGCTGGTGTCTCGTCGTTTTTTATTGTAAGGGTCAGATTAGCTGTACAAATACTCAACAGCGCAACATTATTGTGAGTGTCATTATTGCTGTGTGTGAAAGCTTTAAGCAAAACACAATACAGAATAAAACTAACACAATGCGCAGTAGACGGTGTTTTTTTTTTCAATGTTCACGAACTTCTACTTTAACAACTAGATATACGCATGTGCGGTCTGTGCGGATGGATTTTACCGCACGGCAGACATCATGTACGTGATAGAACCTAATAATTAGATGATTAATTGAAATTAACTAATCAATTTTTTATTATAATGACCAATAATGCGAAATTGGCGGCCGTATGCTAAATTGTTTATTATAAAAAACTGTATTAGCAGCTCGAACTTTCTTGACAATAAGGTGTTCTGCAATAAAAAAAATATATAAAGCAGATAAAATGATAGCCTAAGGCGCGCACAAACTAGCGAATTTCTTTTCTGCAGCAACGACAAAAATGAAAATGAAGGAATCACTTATAAGGCAGCTACGTACGGCAGTACCCGAATAGTGCAGACGGGCGCGGCGCGCTGAAATCGCGGAGCGCGGGGCCTGCACGGTCCCTTGGCGTGACGTCACGCGGCCGGTGGAGAGGCCTTAGCATTGAGAGGGTGTTGGTCTATCCCATCCGTCCATCCATGACACGCCCCCCCGCCCCCCCCCCGCCCACAAACACACACACACACACACGCGCGCGCGCACGCGCAGAGGCCGCCACGGTGGCTCAGTGGTTATGGCGCTCGGCTGCTGACCCGAAAGACGCGGCTTCGATCCCGGCCGCAGCGGTCGAATTTCAACGCAGGCGAAATTAGAGTGGCCCGTGGACTGTGCAATGTCAGTGCACATTAAAGAACCCCAGGTGGTCGAAATTTTCGGTCACCTTCACTGCGCCGTTTCTGATAGCTTTAGTCGCTTTGGGACCTTAAACTCCCAAAAACCAAACCACACAAATGCGCACGCACACACGCACACAAGCACCCCCCACACAGACGCACATACAGTCGCCCAAGCACACACATTCAAGGTCAACATAAAAACATTTCAGGAACAGATTAAGAGAACTTCTTGTTGGAGTAGTTGGTAATTGATTATTGTAATTTAATGGCGCCAAACACACGCACACACGGGAGGAGAAGACGGGACTGAGCGTTCTGTCCCATACTCTTCTCTCGCGTGTGTGGTTTTGGCGACTTTAAATTACAATGATCTTAGAAAGATGTCCCAGAAAAATAGCAGTGAAGTTAATATGGTAGGTGGCGCACATTTTACAAGTACATCATTGGTTTGGCTTCCATTTGTGGCATTGGCGTGCGACTGTTGCTCACAAGGCGCCGTATTCGACCACAGCCGCAGCGGCCGTGGTCGAGCGGCAGCAGCTCGAGCGTGCATGTTTTCTCGCGCCACCCTGCCAACCAGAGGCAAGACCCCTCTACTCAGGACTGTTGCACGAGGATACGTCACTCTATTCTAATGTAAGATGGGGAATTACGATCGTCTGGAGAGGCGGGAGGAGTTGTCCTTCATAGAAATAGGGTGCGGCCGGAAACAAGGTGAAGACATACTGGTCTTTGAAAAGAGGGGGATGGGAGGGGAGGGGGACAATGAGGTCAAAGCGGTTTGGAATTTTTGGAGAATGTGTCATGGGCAGTTTAGAAGGCAATAACAACTATCCACGGCAGTGCCACTCACCACAACAAGGGGAGAAAGCACATTCTGCCTAGCTTCTCGTTCACCGCTCCTTTCCTGAATTGTATTCGACAAAAGATGGTGACGAACCCCCTCGATGATCACCAGAAAGTAAAAATAGAGTAAAAAGCAATCCATATGTTCCTAGGTGTCCGCGACTGTTGGCTTCCTTCAAGTATTTCGTAACGAGCCCATCATTTCCCTTCCCTTGTACGTTCAGTGTATTAGGGAATATACAAGGAGACCTTATCTGTGTCTTGCGGTGAATCACGGGGTGTAGTGTCACGGCTGATGTGTACTTATGGGTGTGTCAGTTAGAAAAAAATATTATTCAAAAACAGAAATAAAAAATCTGACATTTAAAAAATGCCTATTTTGTAATGCGACAGGGAAAGCTCAATTCGTTTAGTTTCGAATGCGTTTCAGAAAACGATGCAGCCTCTGCAAAGAAAATACGATTTCCATATTTAAAAAAAAACAGCCCTAGCTGGAAGTATAAATGGAAAAATCATCCTAGCCCGCATTCAACAAAACGGTCAAAAGATTTTGAAGCGTGAAGGAGTTTCTTTATTGATAAAATAGATTTCACAATTTCTGACAGAAATTACTCCTCGAGGCAGGCTGTTCACAAGCCTGTCGGAACAAGAAGGTACATACACGCGTGCGATTTTAGTGACGCGAAGTAGAAAGGAGACGAACCACTAAAAAAGATCTGATGGAATCCCCCGTTGCTCACCGTAGCCAGGGCAGCATCTGTCAGGGGCCACCGGTCGTGGCCTCCTGCGTTATCTTGCAGATCGAGGGCGCACGGGCTTCAGGCCGGCCAAGCATTCTATGTCGGTAAAAAACATGTAAATTTATATCGACAACAGGCACCTGAAAGTAATCTTTTTTTAAATTCTTGCCGAAACAAACGCGCCGAGTCGATATCTACGCATGCATTTGGAGAAACACTCATTACCACAATGGCATCGGTAACGGCGCATTTTGTTTAACAACTCTGTAGATGACAGCAGAGAAAAATGGCTAATCGGATCTGAAGTTCTTTGTTAACATACACAAAGGGAGCTGCATAGGGTGATCTTGGAGGCAGAGCATGTAATTTTCAGTGCTTCATACATTTTGCCGTATAATGGTAAGTTTCCGTCGGCTGGAGATACCTTGCTCACCAGGGAAAGCAACGCATATTGCGCATGTTTGGAGGTACAGCGTTAAGCTCCCGTTCAAAAGAGAATACACCATCCCTGGCATACGGAGAAAATTCCATTAGCTCCTGTGAGTCTTGAAAGCACACCATCAGCTGCACAAAGAAAATGCGCAAAACATTAGTTAAGTTGTGAATAATGAGGTTGTAGCATGACTAAAATGCCAATCATTGCATGGAGTACAGGAAGGAATTCAACAATCGCCGAAACCAGGTATCACTGGAGATTATTTTTTCTAACTTGTATTTAACATTGGGAGAATAACAAGGTAAATATTTAAAAAAAATGATTAGAAAACAAGAAAAATTAACCAGATGCCGACGGTGGAATCCGAACCCTCGACCTCAGAATTTCGCGTCCGGTGCACTGGACTGAAAATTGCCTTATTAAACTAATATACATAAATCCCACAAACAAAAAAAAACAGCCCTCATGCTCCTCGAATTCGCTTAGTGTTTACTTCCTTCATGTGTGTAATAACGAGTCCCTCTTTTTCTCTTCCCATGTCTGCTCAGTGCAGTTAGGAATATGCGGGTAATTATTAGGTAGCTGCAAAGAAAAAAAAAGGCAACCGAAGAACCTTCAGTCGCGAGCTACACACGCTTCCCCTAATCCACTGAGACACGTTTGTTCCACTTTGCTCTAGGAAGAACTTTCGTGTATTGTGGTGTATCACGAGTTCTAATTTGACTAGCGATGTATACTAAATGGTGTGTGTGTAATGTCAAAAAGGTAGTAATTAATAACTAATGTAGAAAATGTGCTAGCAAAACCTGCATGGAATATTCCCAGGGGTAGTCACAAATCAATAAGATTAGATTCTTTATACGAAAGAATGCAATCTCTGAAGAGAAATTTCTGTTGCCATATTTAAAAGAAAAAAAAAGAAGCCCAAGAGGAAGAAATGGTGCAACAATCAGCCTACTCTGCATAGTCAAGACGATAACCCTACAGGGCATTGAAGTTAATACGGGATGAGTTTATTGCTAAAATCAAATGGACGAAACCTGAGAGAAATTACAACTCGGGGCAGCCTAATGAAAAGCCTGTCCAAACTTGAATGCGTACACTTGGAATGCAGTGATGCGCAGTCGAAATGAGACAAAGCACTAAGAAGACATAGATGGAGGCTCCAGTTGCGCACATAACCAGGGTGGCAGCGTTGAGTCATTAACACGGTTGGTCTTCTCAGCAAATCTACCGGTTGCGGTATACTTCGGTGTCCAGACCGGGCGCGCATTTTATGTAGATTCCGATGGCGAGTGCCACGGTCACCGTCAAAAGCGACGAAACGGCGCGGAAGATTCCCTACACCGGGCCGCTCACGATTGGGTGGCAGTGCTGAGGCTAGATAAAACTCTGGCACCGCAGCCCCATTGCCAGGACCACGAGCGCGACCATCTTGGTCGCCACGGCGGGGGTTTGACGGATCACTGCAAGTGCCAGAGCCAGCAGGCCCACCTGTTGGTACTGGCTGACTACGTCCAGCGGTTGCTCCGACCTCAGGTTGAGGAGGACACCGTAGTCTGCAAAGTCAGGGAGGGAAAATCAATTAGGTAATGAAAAAAATGCGGTGAGGTAAAAAACAAAACGAACGTCCGGCTGACTCGTGTCAAGCCTAAGCAAAGGAAATCGGCAATGTTTACCTATTATTGGAGGAGGTTCTCCAGGCATGGAAATTTACAGCTTAATGGCGTAAGTCCAGACGTAGTCGGTATCTAGTGGCCCGGAATGTCATAATCGAAACAGTAGGGTTACCATTTATAGAAAACAACTTATCATGCAAGGCAGCAAACGTTAGGCTCAAAAAGAAAACGACCGCATCTCAAAGGCTGGCCAAAAATTGCCAAAAATAATAAAACAGTGAAAGAATCTCACCGCTCACTATCGCCTAACGATGCATTACTAATGTCAGGAAAGGGAACGCCGCTGTCTGCTCAGCACAGGTCACCCCGAAGCCCAAGAGAGATGTAAGAGCTGGCAACAGCGATGAACAAGAAAATTTTCTCCTTCAATAAACTTCTCTCTGTAGCAAATGTGGCAGGTGTTGCCACACCATTGCCTGTTTCTGTGGAAACGATATCCATCCTGATTCCAAGCACGGCGCCTTCTTCCCCTCTACTTAAAGTTGAAGATGACAAAGAAATTTTTTTTCGGAGAGAAATGCCTTTCTCTAAGAATTCTAGTTAGTCACGACTCACCAGATGTCGGCACTCAAAATCCCACTATTCAAGTTTTCTATTGTCCGCACGTGTACACGAGCCATGCGTGAACTAAAGAGCATGACTACCAATGACAGCTGGGTTCCCACTTTCAATGGCAGCGATAGCCACATGTATGCAAGATGGCGAATAATGATTACTAGGAAGGAGTGGAGATAGTGGGCATGCGTTGGTGAGGAACCACCATGCGTTGGTGTGGGTGTGTTGAGTCCCGTGCACCCGTGCTGAGCAGGGTGCATTGGTGTGCGTATATTTCAGTACAAGTTAAGAAGGAAGGAGGGAGGGAAGCTGCCCTTCAGCCAAGCACGTCAACAGAATTTCTAAGTCTTAGTAAATCACCTTTGGCTTCCCAAACAGACATTGAGGTAACTCAATAAATTGCCATCGAATGCATTTGACTTAGTAAGTGGCTAATCGCCTTCCGACCACCTGCGGATGAAAGGTCGCCATTTATCCATGCCAGTTTTTGCTGCAATCTTGAACAATGGCTAACTATCAAATTCTGATGTGATAAACCAGCCTGCCGCGTCCGAGGAAATTTATATTCCTTGGAAAAAGCTGCCGACGCTGTGTCGCGCTTTTCTTTTGCCCAATGGCCTTCGATAACATTTTGTAACGAGAGCTGCACTACTCTACCAAGTCGAGCATTTCGCCGTTAGGCCGGGAGGACGATAGTGCGCATGCGCGAAACCACAGAACAGCAGCATGTGCCCGGCGCATGGCGTCATAGACAGCCGTTTATTCGTTTCTTAAAACTTCATTTTCCTTCGCTTACGGTGCGGTTCGGGTGTCCGCCGAGATATGTGAGAAGGGCATAATTTCCTTTCCTTAAAAACAACTTTCATTCCACATAGAGGTCTTATTTCCTAAGCATCTTTGAAGATACACTCAGAGTTACTTGTTACATCAAACTGAAGTTACTTTCTTGTAATTACAGTCACAAAAGCTCTTCTCACAAACAGAGCTGCACGTGAAAATCGGCTGCCCAGGATGTCAACAGGGGGAAATGAGTGTCACTCCAAGCGACTGCACTTCGCCTCTCGAAATGTCGCTTTGGCTACATGGCGCTACACGAGAATGGAAGGTGTTCCTTGGAATTGTACTTTTCGCCAATAAAGTGCGCATGCATTCTGTCGAAGCGCCCCGGTTCGTGCAAAGAAAACCAACAGCACATGCCAGTCCACGCGTTTGTATACGTCATCCGCCTTCTGTACGCTCACGGCACATAGGACGCCGTCATGGAATATTAAGCCACCAGAGCTGCTGCTTTGCTGCGCACATTATTGTACACCGTGGTGGCTCAGTGGTTATGGCGCTCGGCTGCTGTCCCGAAAGGCGATGGTTCGATCCCGACCTAGGCGATGGAATTTCGATGGCGGTGAAACTCCGGAGCCGCGTGTACTCTGCACGTGAGTGCACGTTAAAGAACCCCAAGTGGTCGAAATTCCCCGATCTCTTCAGTGCGGTCTCACGATAGCCTCAGTTGCTTTGGTACGTCAGACACCCATAAACCATGAGCATTTCGTTCCCCTACATAGATTTACTAACAAGGTACTCGCGTAGCTTGGTTTTTTTATGTGTGTCGTAATGTGCATTGCATTCATTTCCGGTTTTTGTGTACATGGATTGTACATACTTCATGTACAGAGAACACTGCTTGACTATATAAATATTAGGTTAAAGAAAAAGAACAATCGTCGTGGATATGAGGTTCCGTACTGGCTTCCCACCTGTATTTTTGCGTAAGAGTCCAAACCGTGGAACTTTCTTCACGAATGTTTTATATCTCTATAACGGAAAAGGAACTGAGAGATCGCCAAAAATCCCTCAATGTGGCCATTATTGCTTCCGCATTAAAGTAAGCATTGCTAATGCAGAAAGCATTGATGTATATATTGACTTCAAGCAAAGAGTGCAATAATCTTAGAGTTTACGCGCAATTATTATCTAGGTGGCGCTACTGAAAGTACATCCCTGCGAGTGACGCTGCGGCACGACGACCAAAAGCGCCTTGGCTGCGCTTTTTACAACGTTAGCAATCACCTGCAGGCCATGGTATTGCCCGGCTTGGTGGCTAGCCTCCCGGGCGCTCTTGAGAAGCTGTTGAGCAGGATGTTAATTGATCGGCAGAGGTCACTTCTTATCTGAAGAGAAAGACCTTACTAAAGTGCAGGCGGCATGGGTTTGCGTAGAAAAGCTTGCAGCGCATGTGTACTTAGATCTCCAATAAATCTTTCGGCGTGCACCATTATAATCACACTTGCATTACCAGACAGCCTGTGATAAAACGCCTTTAGACGTTTTGCACAGTTTAGTGAATAGTGCGGCGTTTTAGAACGCAAACACGAAATTCGATAACAGGCAATTTGCTAATGCGATAAAAGGCCGGTGTAACCTTGTGAAAGCTGATGCTCGAAATAGAAACTGGAATCATCCCCAATTCAAAGGATGTTCCAGTCTCAACAACTGCGCTGGATGAGATAAAAAAATATTAAAAACGCATTTTGTTGTGGCTGTGCTATCAAGTTTGATTGCCGCTACGAAATATCACACATTAGAAGGAAGGCTTCAGATCAAAGAGGACTTTGTTGTCTGCAGCGTGTTCAAACTTGCTTCGCTGTCACTGGCGTCTTTGGGATCAGAAAGGTTCTCAGCTCACATGAAATGATCAAGCTCAAAAATCGTTTCCAGGATGAAACAGTGGGGTTGTACAGTTCACCTTAGATATGAAAGAAAAAAAAACATGCGCAAGCAGGAGGAATGTTGGAAGGCTCATTCTACTTCGCTTGAACATGAAAATACAAAAGAACCAAAATGGTGGGTACATGGTCTTCTTTATTGCAAAAGCCAATTTCAAAACCAGATCACAAGGGGCTCTAGAAAAGCCTGTCAAAGAAAGAATCGGGGCACGTGCAATATGGTGACCACCACCGCACTCCATAGAAATGCTTCACGTAGGCTCTTAAACAGCTTATCCTCTACATCAGCCTGGATGGTTAGGGATCGCAGCCTGGCGGTCATTGTGGGGTACCTCTGCAGGGCCTCTTCCTCGGTTTGGCAGCACAATGGCGTACGAACAGCTTAAGAGTCTTGGCCGGCCGGGCGGAGACCGTCGGTTCCGATCGCAGGCGCTACGCCCTCCCTGACGAATGGCCCGAGATTGTGGAACCTTGCCCGCAGCATTTCGCATAGAACGGGGACGTCGCTGAGCCGGAACAAGGCCAGATATTGCAGTTTGAGTGCAACGAGAACGGGTTTGAGCGCGCCCGGCTCCCCGGGCAGGACTGGAGCGGACAGGGTTGGAACCGGAAGGAGCATGATCAAAGCCAGACACTGCGGTTTGAGTGCCACGAGAATGGGTTGGAGCGTTGCCGGCTCCACAGGCAGGACAGGACCGAGCAGGGTTGGAACCAGAAGGAGCATGTACATCGGGAGAGAGCGGCTGGCTTCGGCAGCACTCGACGGCGACTCCGAACTCAGGCCGCTGTGAGCTGCATAGGCAGAGAGCAGTTATGAGCAACAAAGTAATAGAAAATGCACTAACATGAAAAGCTTGCGCCGTGTCTATACAAGTAACAGTAGCAAGTTCAATGTCATGAATGAAATATAAAATCCCAGCTTTCACTAGCAAAATGTGAAAATTATACAACACTATGAAAATATTGAAAGTAAAGGTTCATTATTCTGATATGTAGCAAAATATTTATTTCAAAGTGTTTCCAGCGATCGCATCGAACAGTTAAGGCTGCCTTAGAAAACGAATGGGGAACACTTTTGACGACATAAAGAACGTGAATAGAAAAATAAATACATGATTGCTGTCGGGTTATCTGCTGATATATGCACTTTTATAGTGAAATCGAAAATGATGTGAAAAATTTGCGTTGGTCGCGTTTTTATGGAGGAAAAACGCTAAGGCGCCCGTGTGCTGTGCGATGTCAGTGCACGTTAAAGATCCCCAGATGGTCGAAATTATTCCGGAGCCCTCCACTACGGCACCTATTCTTCCTTTCTTCTTTCACTCCCTCCTTTATCCCTTCCCTAACGGCGCGGTTCAGGTGTCCAAAGATATATGAGACAGATACTGCGCCACTTCCTTTCTCCAAAAAACCAATTATTATTATTAAAGGTTTCCCTCTCAGAAATGCTTTTGTCCAGAATTGCTGGGTATGAGTTAGCTGAGAGCGGAAAACCGTAGGGTGGCAAAATACGGAAGCAGTAGAAGCAATGCCAACATGATGGGCCGCAAAATGTAA
The DNA here is from genome assembly GCF_052857255.1 of Amblyomma americanum. Lineage (NCBI taxonomy): Eukaryota > Metazoa > Arthropoda > Arachnida > Ixodida > Ixodidae > Amblyomma > Amblyomma americanum. Next base: position 131,504,294 of record NC_135500.1, read on the forward strand.
TTCGAAAGAGTTGGCTCAGCAATAAGGCAAGGGAACGTGCTCACTAATCGGCCGCGGAAAGCCGCAAAATAAAAATCGCTGTTCAGAAACAATATCTACGCATTCAAACCACAGTAAAATGTTTTCGAAAAACTCATCATTGTTGGTAAATTCGATATGAATGGCGGAAGGCACTTACTTCTGACTAGCGCCAGGCGAAGCAGCACAGTGGTCAGGAGACGGAAGGCAGCGGTCTGCGTCTTCGTTGGCCATCGATGTCCGCAACAGAGCTGTGTGAGCTTCGAGTGCTGGTGAACGAATGGTTGCGGTTCCGAATATGGCTGATACTTCTGCCCACTCCTTTTTTTTTTGTGGAAAGGATATTCCCTCTTACAGTGGGCGGGGCACCTTCTCTCCCTTTTACCTCCGGTCAAAATGTTCACAAAAGAACTTTCGCTGAAGGGAGTGTTTCCTGCTCAAAGTGATAAGCATGCAAACATTCATGCCCCCTATCCTACCTCTCAATGCTACTAGTACAGTGCAACACTGGAACGAAAGGGCGATTTCTGTGAAAGAATCACTGGGCCGTGAACTTTCAAGACAACTTTCAAGACAAGACCAAACCACACAGATGAGCACGCACACAAGCACACCCTACACACAAGCACATACAGTCGCCCAAGCACGCACATTCAAGTACAACATTAAAACATTTCAGGAACAGGTTAAGACAACTTCTTGTTGGAGTAGTTGGTAATTGATTATTGTAATTTAATGGCGCCAAACACGCACACACGGGAGGAGAGGACGGGACAGAGCGTTCTGTCCCATACTCTTCTCTCGTGTGTGTGATTTTGGCGACTTTAAATTACAATGAACTTAGAAAGATGTCCCAGAAAAATAGCAGTGAAGTTAATATGGTAGGTGGCGCACATTTTACAAGTACATGATTGGTTTGGCTTCCATTTGTGGCATTGGCGTGCGACTGTTGCTCACAAGGCGCCGTATTCGACCACAGCCGCAGCGGCCGTGGTCGAGCGGCAGCAGCTCGAGCGTGCATGTTTTCTCGCGCCACCCTGCCAACCAGAGGCAAGACCCGTCTACTCAGGACGGTTGCACGAGGATACGTCACTCTATTCTAATGTAAGATGGGGAATTACGATCGTCTGGAGAGGCGGGAGGAGTTGTCCTTCATAGAAATAGGGTGCGGCCGGAAACAAGGTGAAGACATACTGGTCTTTGAAAAGAGGGGGATGGGAGGGGAGGGGGACAATGAGGTCGAAGGGGTTTGGAATTTTTGGAGATTGTGTCATGGGAAGTTTAGAAGGCAATAACAACTATCCACAGTGTGCCACTCACCACAACAAGGGGAGAAAGCACATCCTGCCTAGCTTCTCGTTTACCGCTCCTTTCCTGAATTGTATTCGACAAAAGATGGTGACGAACCCCCTCGATGATCACCAGAAAGTAAAAATAGAGTAAAAAGCAATCCATATGTTCCTTGGTGTCCACGACTGTTGGCTTCCTTCAAGTATTTCGTAACTAGCCCATCATTTCCCCTCCCTTGTACATTCATTGTATTAGGGAATATACAGGGAGACCTTATCTGTGTCTTGTGGTGAATCACGGGGTGTAGTATGACTGCTGATGTGTACTTATGGGTGTGTCAGTTAGAAAAAAATATTATTCAAAAACAGAAATAAAAAATCTGACATTTAAAAAATGCCTATTTTGTAATGCGATAGGGAAAGCTCAATTCGTTTAGTTTCGAATGCGTTGCAGAAAACGATGCAGCCTCTGCAAAGAAAATACGATTTCCATATATAAAAAAAAAACAGCCCTAGCTCGAAGTATAAATGGAAGAATCATGCTAGCCCGCATTCAACAAAACGGTCAAAAGATTTTGAAGCGTGAAGAAGTTACTTTATTGATAAAATAGATTTCACAATTTCTGACAGAAATTACTCCTCGAGGCAGGCTATTCATACGCCTGTCGGAACAAGCAGTTACATACACGCGTGCGATTTCAGTGACGCGAAGTAGAAAGGATACGAACCACTAAGTTGATTTGATGGAATGCCCCGTTGCTCACTTTAGCCAGGACAGCATCGGTCAGGGGCCACCGGTCGTGGCCTCCTGCGTTATCTCGCAGATCGAGGGCGCACGGGCTTCAGGCCGGCCAAGCATTCTATGTCGGTAGAAAACATGTAAATTTACATCCACAACAGGCACCTGAAAGTAATCTTTTTTTAAATTCTTGCCGAAACAAATGCGCCGAGTCGATATCTACGCATGCATTTGGAGAAACACTCATTACCACAATGGCATCGGTAACGGCGCAATTTGTTTAACAACTCTGTAGATGACAGCAGAGAAAAATGGCTAATCTGATGTGAAATTCTTTGTTAACGTACAGAAAGAGAGCTGCATAGGGTGACTTTGGGGGCAGAGCATGTAATTTTCAGTGCTTCATACATTTTGCCGTATAATGGTAAGTTTCCGTCGGCTGGAGATACCTTGCTCACCTGGGAAAGCAACGCATATGGCCCATGTTTGTCGGCACAGCGTTTAGCTCCCGTTCAAAAGAGAATACACCATCCCTGGCATACGCAGAAAATTCTATTAGCTCCGGTGGGTCTTGAAAGCACACCATCAGCTGCACAAAGAAAATGCACAAAACTTTAGTTAAGTTGTGAATAATGAGGTTGTAGCATGACTAAAATGCCAATCATTGCATGGAGTACAGGAAGGAATTCAACAGTCGCCGAAACCAGGGAGCACTGGAGATTTTTTTTCTAACTTGTATTCAACATTGGGAGAATAACAAGGTAAATATTAAAAAAAATGATTAGAAAACAAGAAAAATTAACCAGATGCCGACGGTGGAATCCGAACCCTCGACCTCAGAATTCCGCGTCCGGTGCACCGGACTGAAAACTGCCTTATTAAACTAATATACATAAATCCCACAAATAAAAAAACAGCCCTCATGCTCCTCGAATTCGCTTAGTGTTTACTTCCTTCATGTGTGTAATAACGAGTGCCTCTTTTTCTCTTCCCTTTTCGGCTCAGTGCAGTTAGGAATATGCGGGTAATTATTAGTTAGCTGCAAAGAAAAAAAAGGCAACCGAAGAACCTTCAGTCGCGAACTACACACGCTTCCCCTAAACCACTGAGGCACGTTGGATCCACTTGGCTGTAGGAAGATCTTTCGTGTATTGTGGTGTATCACGAGCTCTAATTTGACTAGCGATGTATACTAAATGGTGTGTGTGTAATGACAAAAAGGTAGCAATTAACAAATAATGTAGAAATTGTGCTAGCAATACCTGCATGGAATATACCCAGGGGCAGTGTCAAATCGATTAGCTTAGATTCTTTATACGAAAGGATGCACCCTCTGAAGAGAAATTTCTGTTGCCATATTTAAAGGAAAAAAAAGGCCCAAGCAGGAGAAATGGTGCAACAATCAGTCAACTCTGCGTAGTCAAAACGAAAAGCCTACAGGGCATTGAAGTGCATACGTGATGAGTTTATTGCTATAATCAAATGGACGAAAGTTGAGAGAAATTCAAGTTCTGGGAAGCCTAATGAGAAGCCTGTCGTAACCTGAATGCGTACGCTTGGAATGGAGTGATGCGCAGTCGAAATGAGAGAAAACACTAAAAAGACAGATGGAGGCTCCAGTTTTGCACGTAAACCAGGGCGGCAGCGTTGAGTCATTAACACGGTTGGTCTTCTCAGCAAATCTAGCGGCTGCGGTATACTTCGGTGTCCAGACCGGGCGCGGATTTTATGTAGATTCCGATGGTGGGTTTCACGGTCACCGTCAAAAGCAACGAAACTTCGGGAAGTTCCCCTACAGCGGGCCACTCACGATTGGGCCGCAGTGCTTAGGCTAGATAAAACTCTGGCACCGCAGCCTCATTGCCAGGACCACGAGCGCGACTATATTGATCGCCACGGCGGGGGCTTGGCGGATCACTGCAAGAGCCAGAGCCAGCAAGCCCACCTGTAGGTACTGGCTGACTACGTCCAGCGGTTGCTTCGACGTCAGGTTGAAGAGGACACCGTAGCCTGGAAAGTCAGGGAGAGAAAATGAATTATTTAAAGAAAAAAAAAGCGGTGAGGTAAAAAAATAGGAACGTCCGGGCCTACTTGTGCCACGCCTGAACAAAGGAATTCGGCAATTTTTACCTATTATAGGACGAGGTGTGACAGGTATGGAAATTTACAGCTTGATGGCCCAGTCCACAGGCAGTTGGCATCTAGTGGCGCGAAATATTATAATGAAACAGTAGGCTTGCCATTCATGAAAAACAACATATCATGCAAGGCAGCAAATGTAAGGTTCAAAAAGAAAATGTCCGCATCCCAAACACCGGCCAAAAAATTGCCAAAAATAATAGAACAGTGAAAGAATCTCACCGCTCACTATCGCCTAAAGATGCATTACTAGGGTCAGGAAAGGGAACGCCGCTGTCTGCTCAGCACAGGTCATCCCGAAGCCCAAGAGAGATGTAAGAGCTGGCAACAGCGATAAACAAGAAAATTTGCTCCTTCAATAAACTTCTCTCTGTACCAAATGTGGCAGGTGTTCCCACACCTTTGCCTGTTTCTGTGGAAACGATATCCATCCTGATTCCAAGCACGGCGCCTTCTTCCCCTTTACTTAAAGTTGAAGATGACGAAGAAAGATTTTTTTTTTTTGGAGAGAAATGCTTTTCTCTGGGAATTCTAGTTAGTCACGACTCACCAGATGTCGGCGCTCAAAATCCCACTATTCAAGTTTTCTATTGTCCGTACATATACATGAGTCATGCGTGAACTAAAGAGCATGACTACCAATGACAGCTGGCTTCCCACTTTCAATGGCAGCGATAGCCACATGTATGCAAGATGGCGAATAATGATTACTAGGAAGGAGTGGAGATAGTGGGCATGCGTTGGTGAGGAACCACCATGCGTTGGTGTGGGTGTGTTGAGTCCCGTGCACCCGTGCTGAGCAGGGTGCATTGGTGTGCGTATATTTCAGTACAACTTAAGAAGGAAGGAGGTAGGGAAGCGGCCCTTCAGCCAAGCACGTCAACAGAATTTCTAAGTCTTAGTAAATTACATTTGGCTTCCCAAACAGACATTGAGGTAACTCAATAAATTGGCATCGAATGCATTTGACTTAGTAAGTGGCTAATCGCCTTCCGACCACCTGCGGATGAAAGGTCGCCCTTTATCCACGCCAGTTTTTGCTGTAATCTTGAACGATGGCTAACTGTCAAATTCTGATGTGATAAACCAGCCTGTCGCGTCCGAGGAAATTTATATTCCTTGGAAAAAGCTGCCCACGCTGTGTCGCGCTTTTCTTGTGCCCAATGGCCTTCGATAACATTTTGTAACGAGAGCTGCACTACTCTACCAGGTCCAGCATTTCGCCGTTAGGCCGGGAGGACGATAGTGCGCATGCGCGAAACCACAGAACAGCAGCATGTGCCCGGCGCATGGCGTCAGAGACAGCCGTTTATTCGTTTCCTAAAACTTCTTTTTCCTTCGCTTACGGTGCGGTTCGGGTGTCCACCGAGATATGTGAGACGGGCATAATTTCCTTTCCTTAAAAACAACTTTCATTCCACATAGAGGTCTTATTTCCTAAGCATCTTTGAAGATACACTCAAAGTTACTTGTTACATCAAACTGAAGTTACTTTCTTGTAATTACAGTCACAAAAGCTCTTCTCACAAACAGAGCTGCACGTGAAAATCGGCTGCCCAGGATGTCAACAGGGGGAAATGAGTGTCACTCCAAGCGACTGCACTTCGCCTCTCGAAATGTCGCTTTGGCTACATGGCGCTACACGAGAATGGAAGGTGTTCCTTGGAATTGTACTTTTCGCCAATAAAGTGCGCATGCATTCTGTCGAAGCGCCCCGGTTCGTGCAAAGAAAACCAACAGCACATGCCAGTCCACGCGTTTGTATACGTCATCCGCCTTCTGTACGCTCACGGCACATAGGACGCCGTCATGGAATATTAAGCCACCAGAGCTGCTGCTTTGCTGCGCACATTATTGTACACCGTGGTGGCTCAGTGGTTATGGCGCTCGGCTGCTGTCCCGAAAGGCGATGGTTCGATCCCGACCTAGGCGATGGAATTTCGATGGCGGTGAAACTCCGGAGCCGCGTGTACTCTGCACGTGAGTGCACGTTAAAGAACCCCAAGTGGTCGAAATTCCCCGATCTCTTCAGTGCGGTCTCACGATAGCCTCAGTTGCTTTGGTACGTCAGACACCCATAAACCATGAGCATTTCGTTCCCCTACATAGATTTACTAACAAGGTACTCGCGTAGCTTGGTTTTTTTATGTGTGTCGTAATGTGCATTGCATTCATTTCCGGTTTTTGTGTACATGGATTGTACATACTTCATGTACAGAGAACACTGCTTGACTATATAAATATTAGGTTAAAGAAAAAGAACAATCGTCGTGGATATGAGGTTCCGTACTGGCTTCCCACCTGTATTTTTGCGTAAGAGTCCAAACCGTGGAACTTTCTTCACGAATGTTTTATATCTCTATAACGGAAAAGGAACTGAGAGATCGCCAAAAATCCCTCAATGTGGCCATTATTGCTTCCGCATTAAAGTAAGCATTGCTAATGCAGAAAGCATTGATGTATATATTGACTTCAAGCAAAGAGTGCAATAATCTTAGAGTTTACGCGCAATTATTATCTAGGTGGCGCTACTGAAAGTACATCCCTGCGAGTGACGCTGCGGCACGACGACCAAAAGCGCCTTGGCTGCGCTTTTTACAACGTTAGCAATCACCTGCAGGCCATGGTATTGCCCGGCTTGGTGGCTAGCCTCCCGGGCGCTCTTGAGAAGCTGTTGAGCAGGATGTTAATTGATCGGCAGAGGTCACTTCTTATCTGAAGAGAAAGACCTTACTAAAGTGCAGGCGGCATGGGTTTGCGTAGAAAAGCTTGCAGCGCATGTGTACTTAGATCTCCAATAAATCTTTCGGCGTGCACCATTATAATCACACTTGCATTACCAGACAGCCTGTGATAAAACGCCTTTAGACGTTTTGCACAGTTTAGTGAATAGTGCGGCGTTTTAGAACGCAAACACGAAATTCGATAACAGGCAATTTGCTAATGCGATAAAAGGCCGGTGTAACCTTGTGAAAGCTGATGCTCGAAATAGAAACTGGAATCATCCCCAATTCAAAGGATGTTCCAGTCTCAACAACTGCGCTGGATGAGATAAAAAAATATTAAAAACGCATTTTGTTGTGGCTGTGCTATCAAGTTTGATTGCCGCTACGAAATATCACACATTAGAAGGAAGGCTTCAGATCAAAGAGGACTTTGTTGTCTGCAGCGTGTTCAAACTTGCTTCGCTGTCACTGGCGTCTTTGGGATCAGAAAGGTTCTCAGCTCACATGAAATGATCAAGCTCAAAAATCGTTTCCAGGATGAAACAGTGGGGTTGTACAGTTCACCTTAGATATGAAAGAAAAAAAAACATGCGCAAGCAGGAGGAATGTTGGAAGGCTCATTCTACTTCGCTTGAACATGAAAATACAAAAGAATCAAAATGGTGGGTACATGGTCTTCTTTATTGCAAAAGCCAATTTCAAAACCAGATCACAAGGGGCTCTAGAAAAGCCTGTCAAAGAAAGAATCGGGGCACGTGCAATATGGTGACCACCACCGCACTCCATAGAAATGCTTCACGTAGGCTCTTAAACAGCTTATCCTCTACATCAGCCTGGATGGTTAGGGATCGCAGCCTGGCGGTCATTGTGGGGTACCTCTGCAGGGCCTCTTCCTCGGTTTGGCAGCACAATGGCGTACGAACAGCTTAAGAGTCTTGGCCGGCCGGGCGGAGACCGTCGGTTCCGATCGCAGGCGCTACGCCCTCCCTGACGAATGGCCCGAGATTGTGGAACCTTGCCCGCAGCATTTCGCATAGAACGGGGACGTCGCTGAGCCGGAACAAGGCCAGATATTGCAGTTTGAGTGCAACGAGAACGGGTTTGAGCGCGCCCGGCTCCCCGGGCAGGACTGGAGCGGACAGGGTTGGAACCGGAAGGAGCATGATCAAAGCCAGATACTGCGGTTTGAGTGCCACGAGAATGGGTTGGAGCGTTGCCGGCTCCACAGGCAGGACAGGACCGAGCAGGGTTGGAACCAGAAGGAGCATGTACATCGGGAGAGAGCGGCTGGCTTCGGCAGCACTCGACGGCGACTCCGAACTCAGGCCGCTGTGAGCTGCATAGGCAGAGAGCAGTTATGAGCAACAAAGTAATAGAAAATGCACTAACATGAAAAGCTTGCGCCGTGTCTATACAAGTAACAGTAGCAAGTTCAATGTCATGAATGAAATATAAAATCCCAGCTTTCACTAGCAAAATGTGAAAATTATACAACACTATGAAAATATTGAAAGTAAAGGTTCATTATTCTGATATGTAGCAAAATATTTATTTCAAAGTGTTTCCAGCGATCGCATCGAACAGTTAAGGCTGCCTTAGAAAACGAATGGGGAACACTTTTGACGACATAAAGAACGTGAATAGAAAAATAAATACATGATTGCTGTCGGGTTATCTGCTGATATATGCACTTTTATAGTGAAATCGAAAATGATGTGAAAAATTTGCGTTGGTCGCGTTTTTATGGAGGAAAAACGCTAAGGCGCCCGTGTGCTGTGCGATGTCAGTGCACGTTAAAGATCCCCAGATGGTCGAAATTATTCCGGAGCCCTCCACTACGGCACCTATTCTTCCTTTCTTCTTTCACTCCCTCCTTTATCCCTTCCCTAACGGCGCGGTTCAGGTGTCCAAAGATATATGAGACAGATACTGCGCCACTTCCTTTCTCCAAAAAACCAATTATTATTATTAAAGGTTTCCCTCTCAGAAATGCTTTTGTCCAGAATTGCTGGGTATGAGTTAGCTGAGAGCGGAAAACCGTAGGGTGGCAAAATACGGAAGCAGTAGAAGCAATGCCAACATGATGGGCCGCAAAATGTAATTCGAAAGAGTTGGCTCAGCAATAAGGCAAGGGAACGTGCTCACTAATCGGCCGCGGAAAGCCGCAAAATAAAAATCGCTGTTCAGAAACAATATCTACGCATTCAAACCACAGTAAAATGTTTTCGAAAAACTCATCATTGTTGGTAAATTCGATATGAATGGCGGAAGGCACTTACTTCTGACTAGCGCCAGGCGAAGCAGCACAGTGGTCAGGAGACGGAAGGCAGCGGTCTGCGTCTTCGTTGGCCATCGATGTCCGCAACAGAGCTGTGTGAGCTTCGAGTGCTGGTGAACGAATGGTTGCGGTTCCGAATATGGCTGATACTTCTGCCCACTCCTTTTTTTTTTGTGGAAAGGATATTCCCTCTTACAGTGGGCGGGGCACCTTCTCTCCCTTTTACCTCCGGTCAAAATGTTCACAAAAGAACTTTCGCTGAAGGGAGTGTTTCCTGCTCAAAGTGATAAGCATGCAAACATTCATGCCCCCTATCCTACCTCTCAATGCTACTAGTACAGTGCAACACTGGAACGAAAGGGCGATTTCTGTGAAAGAATCACTGGGCCGTGAACTTTCAAGACAACTTTCAAGACAAGACCAAACCACACAGATGAGCACGCACACAAGCACACCCTACACACAAGCACATACAGTCGCCCAAGCACGCACATTCAAGTACAACATTAAAACATTTCAGGAACAGGTTAAGACAACTTCTTGTTGGAGTAGTTGGTAATTGATTATTGTAATTTAATGGCGCCAAACACGCACACACGGGAGGAGAGGACGGGACAGAGCGTTCTGTCCCATACTCTTCTCTCGTGTGTGTGATTTTGGCGACTTTAAATTACAATGAACTTAGAAAGATGTCCCAGAAAAATAGCAGTGAAGTTAATATGGTAGGTGGCGCACATTTTACAAGTACATGATTGGTTTGGCTTCCATTTGTGGCATTGGCGTGCGACTGTTGCTCACAAGGCGCCGTATTCGACCACAGCCGCAGCGGCCGTGGTCGAGCGGCAGCAGCTCGAGCGTGCATGTTTTCTCGCGCCACCCTGCCAACCAGAGGCAAGACCCGTCTACTCAGGACGGTTGCACGAGGATACGTCACTCTATTCTAATGTAAGATGGGGAATTACGATCGTCTGGAGAGGCGGGAGGAGTTGTCCTTCATAGAAATAGGGTGCGGCCGGAAACAAGGTGAAGACATACTGGTCTTTGAAAAGAGGGGGATGGGAGGGGAGGGGGACAATGAGGTCGAAGGGGTTTGGAATTTTTGGAGATTGTGTCATGGGAAGTTTAGAAGGCAATAACAACTATCCACAGTGTGCCACTCACCACAACAAGGGGAGAAAGCACATCCTGCCTAGCTTCTCGTTTACCGCTCCTTTCCTGAATTGTATTCGACAAAAGATGGTGACGAACCCCCTCGATGATCACCAGAAAGTAAAAATAGAGTAAAAAGCAATCCATATGTTCCTTGGTGTCCACGACTGTTGGCTTCCTTCAAGTATTTCGTAACTAGCCCATCATTTCCCCTCCCTTGTACATTCATTGTATTAGGGAATATACAGGGAGACCTTATCTGTGTCTTGTGGTGAATCACGGGGTGTAGTATGACTGCTGATGTGTACTTATGGGTGTGTCAGTTAGAAAAAAATATTATTCAAAAACAGAAATAAAAAATCTGACATTTAAAAAATGCCTATTTTGTAATGCGATAGGGAAAGCTCAATTCGTTTAGTTTCGAATGCGTTGCAGAAAACGATGCAGCCTCTGCAAAGAAAATACGATTTCCATATATAAAAAAAAAACAGCCCTAGCTCGAAGTATAAATGGAAGAATCATGCTAGCCCGCATTCAACAAAACGGTCAAAAGATTTTGAAGCGTGAAGAAGTTACTTTATTGATAAAATAGATTTCACAATTTCTGACAGAAATTACTCCTCGAGGCAGGCTATTCATACGCCTGTCGGAACAAGCAGTTACATACACGCGTGCGATTTCAGTGACGCGAAGTAGAAAGGATACGAACCACTAAGTTGATTTGATGGAATGCCCCGTTGCTCACTTTAGCCAGGACAGCATCGGTCAGGGGCCACCGGTCGTGGCCTCCTGCGTTATCTCGCAGATCGAGGGCGCACGGGCTTCAGGCCGGCCAAGCATTCTATGTCGGTAGAAAACATGTAAATTTACATCCACAACAGGCACCTGAAAGTAATCTTTTTTTAAATTCTTGCCGAAACAAATGCGCCGAGTCGATATCTACGCATGCATTTGGAGAAACACTCATTACCACAATGGCATCGGTAACGGCGCAATTTGTTTAACAACTCTGTAGATGACAGCAGAGAAAAATGGCTAATCTGATGTGAAATTCTTTGTTAACGTACAGAAAGAGAGCTGCATAGGGTGACTTTGGGGGCAGAGCATGTAATTTTCAGTGCTTCATACATTTTGCCGTATAATGGTAAGTTTCCGTCGGCTGGAGATACCTTGCTCACCTGGGAAAGCAACGCATATGGCCCATGTTTGTCGGCACAGCGTTTAGCTCCCGTTCAAAAGAGAATACACCATCCCTGGCATACGCAGAAAATTCTATTAGCTCCGGTGGGTCTTGAAAGCACACCATCAGCTGCACAAAGAAAATGCACAAAACTTTAGTTAAGTTGTGAATAATGAGGTTGTAGCATGACTAAAATGCCAATCATTGCATGGAGTACAGGAAGGAATTCAACAGTCGCCGAAACCAGGGAGCACTGGAGATTTTTTTTCTAACTTGTATTCAACATTGGGAGAATAACAAGGTAAATATTAAAAAAAATGATTAGAAAACAAGAAAAATTAACCAGATGCCGACGGTGGAATCCGAACCCTCGACCTCAGAATTCCGCGTCCGGTGCACCGGACTGAAAACTGCCTTATTAAACTAATATACATAAATCCCACAAATAAAAAAACAGCCCTCATGCTCCTCGAATTCGCTTAGTGTTTACTTCCTTCATGTGTGTAATAACGAGTGCCTCTTTTTCTCTTCCCTTTTCGGCTCAGTGCAGTTAGGAATATGCGGGTAATTATTAGTTAGCTGCAAAGAAAAAAAAGGCAACCGAAGAACCTTCAGTCGCGAACTACACACGCTTCCCCTAAACCACTGAGGCACGTTGGATCCACTTGGCTGTAGGAAGATCTTTCGTGTATTGTGGTGTATCACGAGCTCTAATTTGACTAGCGATGTATACTAAATGGTGTGTGTGTAATGACAAAAAGGTAGCAATTAACAAATAATGTAGAAATTGTGCTAGCAATACCTGCATGGAATATACCCAGGGGCAGTGTCAAATCGATTAGCTTAGATTCTTTATACGAAAGGATGCACCCTCTGAAGAGAAATTTCTGTTGCCATATTTAAAGGAAAAAAAAGGCCCAAGCAGGAGAAATGGTGCAACAATCAGTCAACTCTGCGTAGTCAAAACGAAAAGCCTACAGGGCATTGAAGTGCATACGTGATGAGTTTATTGCTATAATCAAATGGACGAAAGTTGAGAGAAATTCAAGTTCTGGGAAGCCTAATGAGAAGCCTGTCGTAACCTGAATGCGTACGCTTGGAATGGAGTGATGCGCAGTCGAAATGAGAGAAAACACTAAAAAGACAGATGGAGGCTCCAGTTTTGCACGTAAACCAGGGCGGCAGCGTTGAGTCATTAACACGGTTGGTCTTCTCAGCAAATCTAGCGGCTGCGGTATACTTCGGTGTCCAGACCGGGCGCGGATTTTATGTAGATTCCGATGGTGGGTTTCACGGTCACCGTCAAAAGCAACGAAACTTCGGGAAGTTCCCCTACAGCGGGCCACTCACGATTGGGCCGCAGTGCTTAGGCTAGATAAAACTCTGGCACCGCAGCCTCATTGCCAGGACCACGAGCGCGACTATATTGATCGCCACGGCGGGGGCTTGGCGGATCACTGCAAGAGCCAGAGCCAGCAAGCCCACCTGTAGGTACTGGCTGACTACGTCCAGCGGTTGCTTCGACGTCAGGTTGAAGAGGACACCGTAGCCTGGAAAGTCAGGGAGAGAAAATGAATTATTTAAAGAAAAAAAAAGCGGTGAGGTAAAAAAATAGGAACGTCCGGGCCTACTTGTGCCACGCCTGAACAAAGGAATTCGGCAATTTTTACCTATTATAGGACGAGGTGTGACAGGTATGGAAATTTACAGCTTGATGGCCCAGTCCACAGGCAGTTGGCATCTAGTGGCGCGAAATATTATAATGAAACAGTAGGCTTGCCATTCATGAAAAACAACATATCATGCAAGGCAGCAAATGTAAGGTTCAAAAAGAAAATGTCCGCATCCCAAACACCGGCCAAAAAATTGCCAAAAATAATAGAACAGTGAAAGAATCTCACCGCTCACTATCGCCTAAAGATGCATTACTAGGGTCAGGAAAGGGAACGCCGCTGTCTGCTCAGCACAGGTCATCCCGAAGCCCAAGAGAGATGTAAGAGCTGGCAACAGCGATAAACAAGAAAATTTGCTCCTTCAATAAACTTCTCTCTGTACCAAATGTGGCAGGTGTTCCCACACCTTTGCCTGTTTCTGTGGAAACGATATCCATCCTGATTCCAAGCACGGCGCCTTCTTCCCCTTTACTTAAAGTTGAAGATGACGAAGAAAGATTTTTTTTTTTGGAGAGAAATGCTTTTCTCTGGGAATTCTAGTTAGTCACGACTCACCAGATGTCGGCGCTCAAAATCCCACTATTCAAGTTTTCTATTGTCCGTACATATACATGAGTCATGCGTGAACTAAAGAGCATGACTACCAATGACAGCTGGCTTCCCACTTTCAATGGCAGCGATAGCCACATGTATGCAAGATGGCGAATAATGATTACTAGGAAGGAGTGGAGATAGTGGGCATGCGTTGGTGAGGAACCACCATGCGTTGGTGTGGGTGTGTTGAGTCCCGTGCACCCGTGCTGAGCAGGGTGCATTGGTGTGCGTATATTTCAGTACAACTTAAGAAGGAAGGAGGTAGGGAAGCGGCCCTTCAGCCAAGCACGTCAACAGAATTTCTAAGTCTTAGTAAATTACATTTGGCTTCCCAAACAGACATTGAGGTAACTCAATAAATTGGCATCGAATGCATTTGACTTAGTAAGTGGCTAATCGCCTTCCGACCACCTGCGGATGAAAGGTCGCCCTTTATCCACGCCAGTTTTTGCTGTAATCTTGAACGATGGCTAACTGTCAAATTCTGATGTGATAAACCAGCCTGTCGCGTCCGAGGAAATTTATATTCCTTGGAAAAAGCTGCCCACGCTGTGTCGCGCTTTTCTTGTGCCCAATGGCCTTCGATAACATTTTGTAACGAGAGCTGCACTACTCTACCAGGTCCAGCATTTCGCCGTTAGGCCGGGAGGACGATAGTGCGCATGCGCGAAACCACAGAACAGCAGCATGTGCCCGGCGCATGGCGTCAGAGACAGCCGTTTATTCGTTTCCTAAAACTTCTTTTTCCTTCGCTTACGGTGCGGTTCGGGTGTCCACCGAGATATGTGAGACGGGCATAATTTCCTTTCCTTAAAAACAACTTTCATTCCACATAGAGGTCTTATTTCCTAAGCATCTTTGAAGATACACTCAAAGTTACTTGTTACATCAAACTGAAGTTACTTTCTAGTAATTACAGTCACAAAAGCTCTTCTCACAAATAGAGCTGCACGTGAAAATCGGCTGCGCAGGATGTCAACAGGGGGAAATGAGTGTCACTCCAAGCGACTGCACTTCGCCTCTCGAAATGTCGCTTTGGCTACATGGCGCTACACGAGAATGGAAGGTGTTCCTTGGAATTGTACTTTTCGCCAATAAAGTGCGCATGCATTCTCTCGAGGCGCTCCGGTTCGTGCGATGAAAACCAACAGCACATGTCAGTCCACGCGTTTGTATACGTCATCCGCCTTCTGTACGCTCACGGCACCTAGGACGCCGTCATAGAATATTAAGCCACCAGAGCTGCTGCTTTGCTGCGCACATTATTGTACACCGTGGTGGCTCAGTGGTTTTTGCGCTCGGCTGCTGTCCCGAAAGGCGATGGTTCGATCCCGACCTAGGCGATGGAATTTCGATGGCGGTGAAACTCCAGAGCCACGTGTACTCTGCACGTGAGTGCACGTTAAAGAACCCCAAGTAGTCGAAATTCCCAGATCTCTACAGTGCGGTCTCACGATGGCCTCAGTCGCTTTGGTACGTCAGACACCCATAAACCATGAGCATTTCGTTCCCCTACATAGATCTATTAACACGGTACTCGCGTGGCTTGGTTTTTTTTGTGTGTCGTAATGTGCATTGCATTCATTTCCGGTTTTTGTGTACATGGATTGTACATACTTCATGTACAGAGAACACTGCTTGACTATATAAATATTATGTTAAAGAAAAAGAACAATCGTCGTGGTTATGAGGTTCCGTACTGGCTTCCCAGCTGTAATTTTTGCGTTGAAGTCCGAACTGTGGAACTTTTCTTCACGAATGTTTTCTATCTCTTTAGCGCAAAGGAACTCACAGATCACCAAAGTCCCTCAATGTGGCCATTATTGCTTGCGCATTAAAATAAGCAATGCTAATGCAGGCAGCATTGATGCCAATATTGGCTTCAAGCAATGAGTGTAGTCATCGTAGAGTTTAAGCGCAATGATTAACTAGGTGGCGCTACTGAAAGCACATCCCTGCGAGCGACGCAGCGGCACGACGACCAAAAGCGCCTTGGCTGCGCTTTTTACAACGTAAGCAATTACCTGCAGGCTATGGTATTGCCCGGCTTGGTGGCTAGCCTCGCGGGCGGTCTTGACAAGCTGCTGAGCAGGATGTTAATTGTTCGGCAGTGGTCACTTTTTATATGAAGAGATAGACATTACTAAAGTGCAGGCGGCATGGTTGGCGTAGAAAAGCTTGCAGCACATGTGCACTTAGGTCTGCAATAAATCTTTGGGCGTGCACTATAATCACCACACTTTTTTTACCAAAGGCCCTATAATAAAACGCCTTCAGACGTTTTCCACTGCTTACTGAATAGTGCGGCGTTTGGGAACGCGAACACTAAATGCTTTAATAGGCATTATTCTAATAAGATAAAAGACCGGTGTAACGTTCTGAAAGCTGATGGTCGAATTAAAAACGAAAATTATCCATAATTCAAAGGATATTCCAGTCTCAACCACTACGCTGGATGCAATAAAAAATATTAAAAGCTCAATTTTTTGTCGCTGTGCTATCTAGTTTGATTGCTCCTACGAAATATGACAGAGTAGAAGGAAGGTTTCAGATCAATGAAGGGTTTGTTTTTTACATACAGATCAATACCTTTGTTTTATCTGCAGCGTATTCAAACTTGCTTTGCTGTCGCTGGCGTCTTTGGAATCAGAAAGGTCCTCAGCTCACACGAAATGATCAGGCTCAAAAAGCTGTTCCAGGGTGGAACAGTGGGGTTGCAGAGTTCGCTTTAGATATAAAAGAAAACAAACATGCTCAAGCAGGAGGCATGTTTTAAGTCTCATTCTACAACGCTTGAACATGAAAATACAAAAGAACCAAAATGGTGGGTACATGGTCTTCTTTATTGCAAAAGCCTATTTCAAACCGAGACGAAAACAAAAACAGACCACAAGAGGCTCTAGAAACGCCTGTTAAAGAAAGACTTGGGGCACGTGCAATATGGTGACCACCGAAGCACTTCGTAACAATGCTTCACGTAGGCCCTTAAACAGGTTATCCTCTACATCAGGCTGGATGGTTTGGGATCGCAGCCTGGCGGTCATTGTCGGGTACCTCTGCAGGGCCTCTTCCTCGGTTTGGCAGCACAATGGCGTACGAACAGCTTAGCAGTCTTGGCCGGCCGGGCGGAGACCGTAGGTTCCGATCGCAGGCGCTACGCCCTCCCTGACGGATGGCCCGAAATTGTGGAACCTTGCCCGCAGCATTTCGCATAGAACGGGGACGTCGCTGAGCCGGAACAAGGCCAGATATTGCAGTTTGAGTGCAACGAGAACGGGTTTGAGCGCGCCCGGCTCCCCCGGCAGGACTGGAGCGGACAGGGTTGGAACCGGAAGGAGCATGATCAAAGCCAGATACTGCGGTTTGAGTGCCACGAGAATGGGTTGGAGCGTTGCCGGCTCCACGGGCAGGACAGGACCGAGCAGGGTTGGAACCAGAAGGAGCATGTACATCGGGAGAGAGCGGCTGGCTTCGGCAGCACTCGACGGCGACTCCGAACTCAGATCGCTGTGAGCTGCATAGGCAGAGAGCAGTTATGAGCAACAAAGTAAGAAAAAATGCACTAACATGAAAAGCTTTTGCCGTGTCTAGCCAAGTAACATTAGCAAGTTCAAAGTTATGCATGAGATATAAAATCCCAGCTTTCACTAGCAAAAATTCGAAAATTGTACAACACTGTTATTGAAGTATTGAAAGTAAAGGTTCATTATTCTGATATGTAGCAAAATAGTTATTTCAAAGTGTTTCCAGCGACCGCATCGAACAGTTAAGGCTGCCTTAGAAAACGAATGGGGAACACTTTTGACCATATAAAGAACGTGAATAGAAAAATAAATACATGATTGCTGTCGGGTTATCTGCTGATATATGCACTTTTATAGTGAAATCGAAAATGATGTGAAAAATTTGCGTTCATAAAGGTTTACCTCTAAGAAATGCTTTTGTCCTGAATTGCTGGGTATGAGTCAGCTGAGAGCGGAAAACCGTAGGTCGGCAAAATACGGAAGCAGTAGAAGCAATGCCAACATGATGGGCCGCAAAATGTAATTCGAAAGAGTTGGCTTAGCAATAAGGCAAGGGAACGTGCTCACTAATCGGCCGCGGAAAGCCGCAAAATAAAAATCGCTGTTCAGAAACAATATCTACGCATTCAAACCACAGTAAAATGTTTTCAAAAAACTCATCATTGTTGGTAAATTCGATATGAATGGCGGAAGGCACTTACTTCTGACTAGCGCCAGGCGAAGCAGCACAGTGGTCAGGAGACGGAAGGCAGCGGTCTGCGTCTTCGTTGGCCATCGATGTCCGCAGGAGAGCTGTGTGAGCTTCGAGTGCTGGTGAACGAATGGTTGCGGTTCCGAATATGGCTGATACTTCTGCCCACTCCTTTTTTTTGTGGAAAGGATATTCCCTCTTACAGTGGGCGGGGCACCTTCTCTCCCTTTTACCTCCGGTCAAAATGTTCACAAAAGAACTTTCGCTGAAGGGAGTGTTTCCTGCTCAAAGTGATAAGCATGCAATCATTCATGCCCCCAATCCTACCTCTCAATGCTACTAGTACAGTGCAACACTGGAACGAAAGGGTGATTTCTGTGAAAGAATCACTGGGCCGTGAACTTTCAAGACAACGTTCAAGACAAGACCAAACCACACAGATGAGCACGCACACAAGCACACCCTACACACAAGCACATACAGTTGCCCAAGCACACACATTCAAGTACAACATTAAAACATTTCAGGAACAGGTTAAGAGAACTTCTTGTTGGAGTAGTTGGTAATTGATTATTGTAATTTAATGGCGCCAAACACACGCACACACGGGAGGAGAGGACGGGACAGAGCGTTCTGTCCCATACTCTGCTCTCGTGTGTGTGGTTTTGGCGACTTTAAGTTACAATGATCTTAGAAAGATGTCCCAGAAAAATAGCAGTGAAGTTAATATGGTAGGTGGCGCACATTTTACAAGTACATCATTGGTTTGGCTTCCATTTGTGGCATTGGCGTGCGAGTGTTGCTCACAAGGCGCCGTATTCGACCACAGCCGCAGCGGCCGTGGTCGAGCGGCAGCTGCTCGAGCGTGCATGTTTTCTCGCGCCACCCTGCCAACCAGAGGCAAGACCCGTCTACTCAGGACTGTTGCACGAGGATACGTCACTCTATGCTAATGTAAGATGGGGAATTACGATCGTCTGGAGAGGCGGGAGGAGTTGTCCTTCATAAAAATAGGGTGCGGCCGGAAACAAGGTGACGACATACTGGTCTTTGAAAAGAGGGGGATGGGAGGGGAGGGGGACAGTGAGGTCGAAGGGGTTTGGAATTTTTGGAGATTGTGTCATGGGAAGTTTAGAAGGCAATAACAACTATCCACAGTGTGCCACTCACCACAACAAGGGGAGAAAGCACATCCTGCCTAGCTTCTCGTTTACCTCTCCTTTCCTGAATTGTATTCGACAAAAGATGGTGACGAACCCCCTCGATGATCACCAGAAAGTAAAAATAGAGTAAAAAGCAATCCATATGTTCCTTGGTGTCCGCGACTGTTGGCTTCCTTCAAGTATTTCGTAACTAGCCCATCATTTCCCCTCCCTTGTACGTTCATTGTATTAGGGAATATACAGGGAGACCTTATCTGTGTCTTGTGGTGAATCACGGGGTCTAGTATGACTGCTGATGTGTACTTATGGGTGTGTCAGTTAGAAAAAAAATATTATTCAAAAACAGAAATAAAAAATCTGACATTTAAAAAATGCCTTTTTTGTAATGCGATAGGGAAAGCTCAATTCGTTTAGTTTCGAATGCGTTGCAGAAAACGATGCAGCCTCTGCAAAGAAAATACGATTTCCATATATAAAAAAAAAACAGCCCTAGCTCGAAGTATAAATGGAAAAATCATGCTAGCCCGCATTCAACAAAACGGTCAAAAGATTTTGAAGCGTGAAGGAGTTTCTTTATTGATAAAATAGATTTCACAATTTCTGACAGAAATTACTCCTCGAGGCAGGCTATTCATACGCCTGTCGGAACAAGAAGGTACATACACGCGTGGGAATACAGAGACGCGAAGTAGAAAAGAGACGAACCACTAAGCTGATTTGATGGAATCCCCCGTTGCTCACACTAGCCAGGACGGCATCGGTCAGGGGCCACCGGTCGTGGCCTCCTGCGTTATCTCGCAGATCGAGGGCGCACGGGATTCAGGCCCGCCAAGCATTCTATGTCGGTAGAAAACATTTAAATTTAGATCCAGAACAGGCATCTGAAAGTAATATTTTTTTCCATTTTTGCTGAAAAAAATGCGCCGAGTCGATATCTACGCATGCATTTGGAGAAACACTCATTACCACAATGGCATCGGTAACGGCGCAATTTGTTTAACAACTCTGTAGATGACAGCAGAGAAAAATGGCTAATCGGATGTGAAGTTGTTTGTTAGCATGCAGAATGAGAGCTGCATAGGGTGATGATTGGAGGCAGATTATCTAACTTTCAGTGCTTCATACATTTGGCCGTAGAATAGTTGGTTTCCGTCTGCTAGAAATATCTTGCTCACCTGGGAAAGCTACGCAAATGGCGCATGTTTGGAGGTACAGCGTTAAGCTCCCGTTCAAAAGAAAATACACCATCCCTGGCATACGGAGAAAATTCTATTAGCTCCTGTGGGTCTTGAAAGCACACCATCAGCTGCACAAAGAAAATGCGCAAAACTTTAGTTAAGTTGTGAATAATGAGGTTGTAGCATGACTAAGATGCCAATCATTGCATGGAGTACAGGAAGGAATTCAACAGTCGCCGAAACCAAGGAGCACTAGAGATTTTTTTCTAACTTGTATCAACATTGGGAGAATAACAAGGTAAATATTTAAAGAAAAATGATTAGAAAGCAAGAAAAATCAACCAGATGCAGACAGTGGAATCCGAACCCACGACCTCAGAATTTCGCGTCCGGTGCACTGGACTGAAAATTGCCTTATTAAACTAATATACATAAATCCCACAAACAAAAAAACAGCCCTCATGCTCCTCGAATTCGCTTATTGTTTACTTCCTTCATGTGTGTAATAACGAGTCCCTCTTTTTCTCTTCCCTTTTCGGCTCAGTGCAGTTAGGAATATGCGGGTAATTATTAGTTAGCTCCAAAGAAAAAAAAGGCATCCGAAGAACCTTCAGTCGCGAACTACACACGCTTCCCCTAAACCACTGAGGCACAATGGATCCACTTCGCTGTAGGAAGATCTTTCGTGTATTGTGGTGTATCACGAGCGAGCTCTAATTTGACTAGCGATGTATACTAAATGGTGTGTGTGTAATCACAAAAAGGTAGCAATTAACGAATAATGTAGAAATTGTGCTAGCAATACCTGCATGGAATATACCCAGGGGCAGTCTCAAATCGATTAGCTTAGATTCTTTATACGAAAGGATGCACCCTCTGAAGAGAAATTTCTGTTGCCATATTTAAAAGAAAAAAAAGGCCCAAGAAGGAGAAAGGGTGCAAGAATCAGTCAACTCTGCGTAGTCAAAACGAAAAGCCTACAGGGCATTTAAGTGCATACGTGCTGAGTTTATTGCTAAAGTCAAATGAACGAAAGCTGAGAGAAATTACAATTCCGAACAGCCTGTTGAGAAGCCTGTCGTAACTTGAATGCGTACTCTTGGAATGCAGTGATGCGCATTCGAAAGGACGCAAAGCACTAAGAAGACATAGATGGAGTCTCCTTTTGCACACTTAACCAAACGGCAGCGTTGTGTAATCGACACGCGTGGTCTCCTCAGCAGATGTATCGGGTGCGGTATACTTCGGTGTCCAGACCGGGCGCACATTTTATGTAGATTCCGAAGGCGGGTGTCACGGTCACCGTCAAAAGCGACGAAACGGCGCGGAAGATTCCCTACACCGGGCCGCTCACGATTGGGTGGCAGTGCTGAGGCTAGATAAAACTCTGGCACCGCAGCCCCATTGCCAGGGCCACGAGCGCGACCATCTTGGTCGCCACGGCGGGGGCTTGGCGGATCACTGCAAGTGCCAGAGCCAGCAGGCCCACCTGTTGGTACTGGCTGACTACGTCCAGCGGTTGCTCCGACATCAGGTTGAAAAGGACACCGTAGCCTTCAAAATCAGGGAGAGAAAATCAATTAGGGAAGGAAAAATAGTGGCGAGGTGAAAAACAAAGCATCATCCGGCTGACTCGCGCAACGCCTAAACAAAGGAAATCGGCAATTTTACCTATTATAGGATGAGGTGTTTCAGGCATGGAAATTTACAGCTTAATGGCGCAGTCCAGACGCAGTCGGCATCTTGTGGCGCGAAATGCTATAATAGAAACAGTAGGTTTGCCATTTATAGAAAACAACATATCATGCAATGCAGCAAACGTGAAGCTCAAAAAGAAAATGACCGCATCCCAAAGGCTGGCCAAATAATTGCCAAAAATAATAGAACAGTGAAAGAATCTTACCGCTCACTGTCACCTAACGATGCAGTAGTACGGTCAGGAAAGGGAACGCCGCTGTCTTCATCTGCCCAGGTCATCTCGAAGCTGAAGATAGCTGTACCAGCTCGCAACTGCGATGCACAAGAGATGTTGCTCCTTGAATAAACTTCTCACCGCACCAAATGTGGCAGAGGTTGCCACACCATGGCCTGTTTCTGTGGCAATGATATCCATCCTGATTCCACGCACGGCGCCGTCTTTCCCTCTACGTAAAGTTGAAGATGACCCAGAAAGTTTTTTTTTCGGAGAGAAATGCTTTTCTCTGAGAATTATAGTTAATCACGACTCACCAGATGTCGGCGCTCAAAATCCCACTATTCAAGTTTTTCATTGTCCGGATGTGTGTATGCATGAGTAACGCGTGAATTAAAGAGCAGGGCTAACAATGACAGCTGGGTTCCCACTTTCAACTGCAGGGATAGCCACATGTATTCAAGATGGCGAATAATGATTACTAGAAGGAGTGGAGATAGTGGACATGCGTTGCTGAGGAACCACCGTGCGTTGGTGAGGGTGTTTTGAGCCCCGTCCACCCGTGCTGAGCAGGGTGCGTTGGAGTGTGTATATTTAACTACAGCTTAAGAAGGAAGGAGGGAGGGAAGCGGCCCTTCAGCCAAGGACGTCAACAGAATTTCTAAGGGTTAGTAAATCACCTTTGGCTTCCCAAACGGACATTGAGGTAACTCAAGAAATGGGCATGGAATGCATTTGACTTAGCAAGTGCCTAATCGCCTTTCGACCACCTGCGGATGAAAGGTCGCCGTTTATCCATGCTAGTTTTTGCTGTAATCTTGAGCAATGGCTAACTGTCAAATGCTCATGTGATAAACTAGCCTGCAGCGTCCAAAGAAATTTGTATTCCTCGGAAAAAGCTTCCGACGCTGTGTCGTGCTTATCTTTTGCACAATGGCCTTCGATAACATTTTGTAACGAGAGCTGCACTACTCTACCAATTCGAGCGTTTCGCCGTTAGGCCGGGAGGACGATAGTGCGCATGCGCGAAACCACAGAACAGCAGCATGTGCCCGGCGCATGGCGTCAGAGAAAGCCGTTTATTCGTTTCTTAAAACTTCATTTTCCTTCGCTTACGGTGCGGTTCGGGTGTCCACCGAGATATGTGAGACGGGCATAATTTTCTTTCCTTAAAAACAACTTTCATTCTACATAGAGGTCTTATTTCCTAAGCATCTTTGAAGATACACTCAAAGTTACTTGTTACATCAAACTGAAGTTACTTTCTGGTAATTACAGTCACAAAAGCTCTTCTCACAAATAGAGCTGCACGTGAAAATCGGCTGCCCAGGACGTCAACAGGGGGAAATGAGTGTCACACCAAGCGTCTGCACTTCGCCTCTCGAAATGTCGCTTCGGCTACATGGCGCTACACGAGAACGGAAGATGTTTCTTGGAATTGTACCTTTCGCCAATAAAGTGCGCATGCATTCTGTCGAGGCGCCCCGGTTCGTGCAAAGAAAACCAACAGCACATGTCAGTCCACGCGTTTGTATACGTCATCCGCCTTCTGTACGCTCACGGCACCTAGGAAGCCGTCATGGAATGTTAAGCCACCAGAGCTGCTGCTTTGCTGCGCACATTATTGTACACCGTGGTGGCTCAGTGGTTATGGGGCTCGCCTGCTGTCCCGAAAGGCGATGGTTCGATCCCGACTTAGGCGATGGAATTTCGATGGTGGTGAAACTCCAGAGCCGCATGTACTCTGCACGTGAGTGCACGTTAAAGAACCCCAAGTGGTCGAAATTTCCCGATCTCTTCAGTGCGGTCTCACTATAGCCTCAGTTGCTTTGGTACGTCAGACACCAATAAACCATGAGCATTTCGTTCCCCTAAATAGATTTACTAACACGGTACTCGCGTAGCTTGGTTTTTTATGTGAGTCGTAATGTGCATTGCATTCATTTCCGGTTTTTGTGTACATGGATTGTACATACTTCATGTACAGAGAACACTGCTTGACTATATAAATATTATGTTAAAGAAAAAGAACAGTCGTCGTGGTTATGAGGATCCGTACTGGCTTCCCACCTGTAATTTTTGCGTAGGAGACCAAACCGTCGAACTTTCTTCACGAATGTTTTATATCTCTATGGCGGAAAAGGAACTGAGAGATCGCCAAAAATCCCTCAATGTGGCCATTATTGCTTACGCATTAAAATAAGCATTGCTAATGCAGACAACATTGATGTCAATATTGACTTCAAGCAAAGAGTGCAATAATCTTAGAGTTTAAGCGCAATTATTAGCTAGGTGGCGCTACTGAAAGTACATCCCTGCGAGCGACGCTGGGGCACGACGACCAAAAGCGCCTTGGCTGCGCTTTTTACAACGTTAGCAATTACCTGCAGGCCATGGTATTGCCCGGCTTGGTGGCTAGCCTCCCGGGCGCTCTTGAGAAGCTGCTGAGCAGGATGTTAATTGATCGGCAGTGGTCACTTCTTATCTGAAGAGATAGACCTTACTAAAGTGCAGGCGGCATGGGTTTGCGTAGAAAAGCTTGCAGCGCATGTGTACTTAGATCTGCAATAAATCTTTCGGCGTGCACCATTATAATCACACTTGTTTTACCAGCCAGCCTATGATAAAACGCCTTTAGACGTTTTTCACAGTTTAGTGAATAGTGCGGCGTTTTAGAACGCAAACACGAAATTCGATAACAGGCAATTTGCTAATGCGAGAAAAGGCCGGTGTAACGTTGTGAAAGCTGATGCTCGAAATAGAAACTGGAATCATCACCAATTCAAAGGATGTTCCAGTCTCAACCACTGCGCTGGATGAGATAAAAAATATTAAAAACGCAATTTTTTTGTGGCTGTGCTATCAAATTTGATTGCCGTTACGAAATATCACACATTAGAAGGAAGGCTTCAGATCAAAGAGGACTTTGTTTGTTGTCTGCAGCGTATTCAAACTTGCTTCGCTGTCACTGGCGTCTTTGGGATCAGAAAGGTTCTCAGCTCACATGAAATGATCAAGCTCAAAAATCGTTTCCAGGATGGAACAGTGGGGTTGTACAGTTAACCTTAGATATGAAAGAAAAAAAAAACATGCGCAAGCAGGAGGAATGTCGGCAGGCTCATTCTACTTCGCTTGAACATGAAAATACAAAATAACCAAAATGGTGGGTACATGGTCTTCTTTATTGCGAAAGCCAATTTCAAAACCAGATCACAAGAGGCTCTAGAAAAGCCTGTCAAAGAAAGAATCGGGGCACGTGCAATATGGTGACCACCACCGCACTCCATAGAAATGCTTCACGTAGGCTCTTAAACAGCTTATCCTCTACATCAGCCTGGATGGTTAGGGATCGCAGCCTGGCGGTCATTGTGGGGTACCTCTTCAGGGCCTCTTCCTCGGTTTGGCAGCACAATGGCGTAGGAACAGCTTAGGAGTCTTGGCCGGCCGGGCGGAGACCGACGGTTCCGATCGCAGGCGCTACGCCCTCCCTGGCGGATGGCCCGAGATTGTGGGACCTTGCCCGCAGCATTTCGCATAGAACGGGGACGTCGCCGAGCCGGAACAATGCCAGATATTGCAGTTTGAGTGCAACGAGAACGGGTTTGAGCGCGCTCGGCTCCCCCGGCAGGACTGGAGCGGACAGGGTTGGAACCGGAAGGAGCATGATCAAAGCCAGATACTGCGGTTTGAGTGCCACGAGAATGAATTGGAGCGCTGCCGGCTCCACGGGCAGGACAGGACCGAGCAGGGTTGGAACCAGAAGGAGCATGTACATCGGGAGAGAACGGCTGGCTTCGGCAGCACTCGACGGCGACTCCGAACTCAGGTCGCTGTGAGCTGCATAGGCAGAGAGTAGTTATGAGCAACAAAGTAAGTAAAAATGCACTAACATGAAAAGCTTGTGCCGTGTCTAGCCAAGTAACATTAGCAAGTTCAAAGTTATGCATGAGATATAAAAGCCCAACTTTCTCTGGCAAAAATTCGAAAATTGTACAACACTGTTATTCAAGTATTGAAAGTAAAGGTTCATTATTCTGATATGTAGCAAAATATTTATTTCAAAGTGTTTCCAGCGATCGCATCGAACAGTTAAGGCTGCCTTAGAAAACGAATGGGGAACACTTTTGACGACATAAAGAACGTGAATAGAAAAATAAATACATGATTGCTGTCGGGTTATCTGCTGATATATGCACTTTTATAGTGAAATCGAAAATAATGTGAAAAATTTGCGTTCATAAAGGTTTCCTTCTCAGAAATGCTTTTGTCCAGAATTGCTGGGTATGAGTTAGCTGAGAGCGGAAAACCGTAGGGTGGCAAAATACGGAAGCAGTAGAAGCAATGCCAACATGATGGGCCGCAAAAAGTAATTCGAAAGAGTTGGCTTAGCAATAAAGCAAGGGAACGTGCTCACTAATCGGCCGCGGAAAGCCGCAAAATAAAAATCGCTGTTCAGAAACAATATCGACGCGTTCAAACCACAATAAAATGTTTTCGAAAAACTCATCATTGTTGGTAAACTCGAAATGAATGGCGGAAGGCACTTACTTCTGAATATCGCCAGGCGAAGCAGCACAGTGGTCAGGAGACGGAAGGCAGCGGTCTGCGTCTTCGTTGGCCATCGATGTCCGCAAGAGAGCTGTGTGAGCTTCGAGTGCTGGTGAACGAATGGTTGCGGTTCCGAATATGGCTGATGCTTCTGCCCACTCCTTTTTTTTGTGGAAAGGATATCCCCTCTTACAGTGGGCGGGGCACCTTCTCTCCCTTTTACCTCCGGTCAAAATGTTCACAAAAGAACTTTCGCGGAAGGGAGTGTTTCCTCCTGCTCAAAGTGATAAGCATGCAAACATTCATGCCCCCAATCCTACCTCTCAATGCTACTAGTACAGTGCAACACTGGAACGAAAGGGCGATTTCTGTGAAAGAATCACTGGGCCGTGAACTTTCAAGACAACTCGGCTAATGCCCGAATAAGGGCTGATAACGACCTCCATGAAATCCGACATACGGCATTCAGAATAATACATCAAAGAGATCTACACGAAGAATTCACACCTTATGCGATGCGATGAGAGAAACGCGCGTGCCTAAACCGTCTGCATGCAAACATGTTTAGGTGAAAGAATACATACGAAGGAAAATAATGGGCGATTCAATAAAGAGAACATAGAACGTAAACAACATATAAAATTACACACATAATTGTATTTTCTATGACGCGAAAGGTACAAATTAATCTAACCTTTAGCACATACAATACGCCATATACGCGTAGGCTTCCTTCACCTGCATGGTGCTTCTCCGCAGTAGGGTAAATCCCGTGAGGTCAATACTCCTCCAGGCATGCAAAATAAATTGTAACATTTATTTGAAATGAAATCAAGGGCCAGTGGACATTACCCGAAAATGCAAAAATAATCCTTTATTCACAAGTTCAAGCCATTTATGTAGCTAGCGCTTAGATGGATTTGCGAAAGAGTGCGCTAAGGTCCATTGCAGCCAAAGAAAAATGATACGCGAGGTTAACTGAACATTATACGCGACAATACGACGGCAGCTCTATGCTTCACAACTTTCCTCTGCATCTGCTGGTCTGTTTATCTCGTTGGCGTTTGCATGCTATTCACTGCTTTAGCCTGCATCCAAACCTGACGCTGTTCAAAGACGAATTATCATCGCCAGATGCACTCTGCGAAATTTGTCGGAGCACATTTAGTCATTCTTTACGAACAGTTACTGGCGGTCAAGATTTCTCTTGCAGCTCCAGCTTAACCTGCAAGCTATTCTTGTGTGACAGAATCTTTTGCAGCACCACACTCGTCCGACACCAAACTAAGGCGCACTAACCTAAAACCTCGGCATAAATGCGGAAGTGACAGCCATTTATTCCTTGACAATGTAGAAGCGTCATCTTGGGTGCTTTGAGTGGAGGGAAACAAGCGTTACATCGTGAAACCAAAGGAGATGGAACTTCTCTTGATGGCGGGCTGAGAGAGAGGGAGCAGATCTAAATCGCCTGTGACGTTTTATATTATTTCCTTAACAGAACTACAACACCTCCTAATTGAAAGCACACCTCCAATCTCTCTGGTTTCTAAACACACAACGTGATACGTGACGCCAGCGCCGAATTGAAGGTATAAATTCTATCGTAGTTTTACTCAGTGAAGGCACACAAAGGAAAATTTGCAAGTGTTTTTCACTAGCCTTGGTAAAGGATACTTACACTGCAACAAAAAAAATAGTCCGATGTTCTTTATGAAAGACATTTTGTTGGCCAAATTGGATCCTATATTCCATCGCTGCCGCGGAGCAGATGTCGCTGTGTTGTGTCCTTCCAATAGTGCCAGGGTATTTTTTATGCAGACTAAAGAAATTATTCCAGATAACCTCACCTGAATTCCGCCTTCTTTCTTGTATCAGTGCGCTTCACTTCCTCCTTCGCTTCCCGGAATCTTCTCTTGCATGCTATAGTCGAATAGAAGAAAAGACAAAAGGGCTGTTGCTCTTCAAAGCAGCCCCTCCACCAATGAACGGGTTGTAATAACCAAGCGAAGGGTATCTGACTGGTGGCCAAAATCAAGACGCGATTGAAATATTAAATGTCGCAGCGAGGTGCTGACATGCGGCGCACATTTTCAAGGGTCTATCCCATCCGTCCATCCATGACACCCCCCCCCCCCCCCCCCCCCCCCCCCACAAACACACACACACACACACGCGCGCGCGCACGCGCAGAGGCCGCCACGGTGGCTCAGTGGTTATGGCGCTCGGCTGCTGACCCGAAAGACGCGGCTTCGATCCCGGCCGCAGCGGTCGAATTTCAACGCAGGCGAAATTAGAGTGGCCCGTGGACTGTGCAATGTCAGTGCACACTAAAGAACCCCAGGTGGTCGAAATTTTCGGTGACCTTCACTGCGCCGTTCCGGATAGCTTTAGTCGCTTTGGGACCTTAAACTCCCAAAAACCAAACCACACAAATGCGCACGCACACACGCACACAAGCACCCCCCACACACACGCACATACAGTCGCCCAAGCACACACATTCAAAGAAAACATAAAAACATTTCAGGAACAGATTAAGAGAACTTCTTGTTGGAGTAGTTGGTAATTGATTATTGTAATTTAATGGCGCCAAACACACGCACACACGGGAGGAGCGGACGGGACAGAGCGTTCTGCCCCATACTCATCTCTCGTGTGTGTGGTTTTGGCGACTTTAAATTACAATGATCTTAGAAAGATGTCCCAGAAAAATAGCAGTGAAGTTAATATGGTAGGTGGCGCACATTTTACAAGTACATCATTGGTTTGGCTTCCATTTGTGGCATTGGCGTGCGACTGTTGCTCACAAGGCGCCGTATTCGACCACAGCCGCAGCGGCCGTGGTCGAGCGGCTGCAGCTCGAGCGTGCATGTTTTCTCGCGCCATCCTGCCATCCAGAGGCAAGACCCGTCTACTGAAGACTGTTGCACGGTGATACGTCACTCTATTCTAATGTAAGATGGGGAATTACAATCGTCGGGAGAGGCAGGAGGAGTTGTCCTTCATAGAAATAGGGTGCGGCCGGAAACAAGGTGAAGACATACTGGTCTTTGAAAAGAGGGGGATGGGAGGGGAGGGTGACAATGAGGTCAAAGGGTTTGGAATTTTTGGAGAATGTGTCATGGGCAGTTTAGAAGGCAATAACAACTATCCAGGGCAGTGCCACTCACCACAACAAGGGGAGAAAGCACATCCTGCCTAGCTTCTCGTTCACCGCTCCTTTCCTGAATTGTATTCGACAAAAGATGGTAACGAACCCCTCGATGATCACCAGAAAGTAAAAATAGAGTAAAAAGCAATCCATATGTTCCTTGGTGTCCGCGACTGTTGGCTTCCTTCAAGTATTTCGTAACTAGCCCATCATTTCCCTTCCCTTGTACGTTCAGTGTATTAGGGAATATGCAGGGAGACCTTATCTGTGTCTTGTGGTGAATCACGGGGTGTAGTATGACTGCTGATGTGTACTTATTGGTGTGTCAGTTAGAAAAAAATATTATTCAAAAACAAATAAAAAATCTTACATTTAAAAAATGCCTATTTTGTAATGCGATAGGGAAAGCTCAATTCGTTTAGTTTCGAATGCGTTGCAGAAAACGATGCAGCCTCTGCAAAGAAAATACGATTTCCATATTTAAAAAAAAACAGCCCTAGCTGGAAGTATAAATGGAAAAATCATGCTAGCCCGCATTCAATAAAACGGTCAAAAGATTTTGAAACGTGAAGGAGTTTCTTTATTGATAAAATAGATTTCACAATTTCTGACAGAAATTACTCCTCGAGGCAGGCTATTCACAAGCCTGTCGGAACAAGAAGGTACATACACGCGTGGAAATAGAGACGCGAAGTAGAAAGGATACGAACCACTAAGCAGATTTGATGGAATCGCCCGTTGCTCACCCTAGCCAGGACAGCATCGGTCAGGGGCCACCGGTCGTGGCCTCCTGCGTTATCTTGCAGATCGAGGGCGCACGGGCTTCAGGCCGGCCAAGCATTCTATGTCGGTAGAAAACATGTAAATTTATATCCACAACAGGCACCTGAAAGTAATCTTTTTTTAAATTCTTACCGAAACAAACGCGCCGAGTCGATATCTACGCATTCATTTGGAGAAACACTCATTACCACAATGGCATCGGTAACGGCGCAATTTGTTTAACAACTCTGTAGATGACAGCAGAGAAAAATGGCTAATCGGATGTGAAGTTCTTTGTTAACATACACAAAGGGAGCTGCATAGGGTGATCTTGGAGGCAGAGCATGTAATTTTCAGTGCTTCATATATTTTGCCGTATAATGGTAAGTTTCCGTCGGCTGGAGATACCTTGCTCACCTGGGAAAGCAACGCATATGGCGCATGTTTGTCGGTACAGCGTTTAGCTCCCGTTCAAAAGAAAATACACCATCCCTGGCATACGGAGAAAATTCTATTAGCTCCTGTGGGTCTTGAAAGCACACCATCAGCTGCACAAAGAAAATGCGCAAAACTTTAGTTAAGTTGTGAATAATGAGGTTGTAGAATGACTAAAATGCCAATCATTGCATGGAGTACAGGAAGGAATTCATCAGTCGCCGAAACGAAGGAGCACTGGAGATTTTTTTCTAACTTGTATCAACATTGGGAGAATAACAAGGTAAATATTTAAAGAAAAATGATTAGAAAACAAGAAAAATCAACCAGATGCAGACAGTGGAATCCGAACCCACGACCTCAGAATTTCGCGTCCGGTGCACTGGACTGAAAATTGCCTTATTAAACTAATATACATAAATTTCACAAACAAAAAAAACAGCCCTCATGCTCCTCGAATTCGCTTAGTGTTTACTTCCTTCATGTGTGTAATAACGAGTCCCTCTTTTTCTCTTCCCTTTTCTGCTCAGTGCAGGTAGGAATATGCGGGTAATTATTAGGTAGCTGCAAAGAAAAAAAAGGCAACCGAAGAACCTTCAGTCGCGAACTACACACGCTTCCCCTAAACCACTAAGGCACGTTTATTTCACTTGGCTGTAGGAAGATCTTTCGTGTATTGTGGTGTATCACGAGCTCTAATTTGACTAGCGATGTATACTAAATGGTGTGTGTGTAATGACAAAAAGGTAGTAATTAACAAATAATGTCGAAATTGTGCTAGCAATACCTGCATGGAATATACCCAGGGGCAGTCTCAAATCGATTAGCTTAGATTCTTTATACGAAAGGATGCACCCTCTGAAGAGAAATTTCTGTTGCCATATTTAAAAGAAAAAAAAGGCCCAAGAAGGAGAAATGGTGCAACAATCAGTCAACTCTGCGTAGTCAAAACGAAAAGCCTACAGGGCATTGAAGTGCATACGTGATGAGTTTATTGCTATAATCAAATGGACGAAAGTTGAGAGAAATTACAGTTCTGGGAAGCCTAATGAGAAGCCTGTCGTAACCTGAATGCATACGCTTGGAATGGAGTGATGCGCAGTCGAAATGAGACAAAGCACTAAAGAGACATAGATAAAGGCTCCAGTTGCGCACATAACCAGGGCGGCAGCGTTGAGTCATTAACACGGTTGGTCTTCTCAGCAAATCTAGCGGTTGCGGTATACTTCGGTGTCCAGACCGGGCGCACATTTTATGTAGATTCGGATGGTGGGTTTCACGGTCACCGTCAAAAGCAGCGAAACTTCGGGAAGTTCCCCTACAGCGGGCCACTCACGATTGGGCCGCAGTGCTTAGGCTAGATAAAACTCTGGCACCGCAGCCTCACTGCCAGGACCACGAGCGCGACCATATTGATCGCCACGGTGGGGGCTTGGCGGATCACTGCAAGTGCCAGAGCCAGCAGGCCCACCTGTTGGTACTGGCTGACTACGTCCAGCGGTTGCTTCGACGTCAGGTTGAAGAGGACACCGTAGCCTGGAAAGTCAGGGAGAGAAAATGAATTATTTAAAGAAAACAAAGCGGTGAGGTAAAAAAATAGGAAGGTCCGGGCCTACTCGTGCCACGCCTGAACAAAGGAATTCGGCAATTTTTACCTATTATAGGACGAGGTGTGACAGGTAAGGAAATTTACAGCTTGATGGCCCAGTCCACACGCAGTTGGCATCTAGTGGTGCGAAATATTATAATGAAACAGTAGGCTTGCCATTCATGAAAAACAACATATCATGTAAGGCAGCAAAGGTAAGGTTCAAAAAGAAAATGACCGCATCCCAAACACCGGCCAAAAAATTGCCAAAAATAATAGAACAGTGAAAGAATCTTACCGCTCACTGTCGCCTAACGATGCAGTAGTACGGTCAGGAAAGGGAACGCCGCTGTCTTCATCTGCCCAGGTCATCTCGAAGCTGAAGATAGCTGTACCAGCTCGCAACTGCGATGCACAAGAGATGTTGCTCCTTGAATAAACTTCTCACCGCACCAAATGTGGCAGAGGTTGCCACACCATGGCCTGTTTCTGTGGCAATGATATCCATCCTGATTGCAAGCATGGCGCCTTCTTCCCCTCTACTTTAAGTTGAAGATGACACAGAATGTTTTTTTCGGAGAGAAATCCTTTTCTCTGAGAATTCTAGTTTGTTACGACTCACCAGATGTCGGCGCTCAAAATCCCACTATTCAAGTTTTCCATTGTCCGGATGTATACATGAGTCATGTGTGAACTAAAGAGGACTGCTAACACTGACAGCTGGATTCCCACTTTCAACAGCAGCGATAGCCACATGCATGCAAGAGGGCGAAGAAGGATAACTAGGAAGGAGTGGAGATAGTGGGCATGCGTTGGGGAGGAACCACTTCCGCAGTCAAACAAGTGGGTGTCGGGAACTATATTTCAGTACAACATAAGAATGAAGGAGGGAGGGAGGCGGCCCTTCAGCATATGACGTCACCCGATTTTCTAAGCCTGCGTTAATCCCCTTTGGCCTCGTAAATAGACATTGAGGTAACTAAAAAAATCGGCATCGAATGCATTTGACTTAGCAAGGGCCTAATCGCCTTCCGACAACCTGCGGATGAAAGGTCTCCCTTTATCCATGCCAGTTTTTGCTGTAATCTTGAACAATGGCTAACTGTCAAGTGCTCACGTGATAAACTAGCCTGCAGCGTCAAAGGAAATTTATATTCCTCGGAAGAAGCTGCCCACTCTGTGTCGCGCTTATCTTTTGCACAAGGGCCTTCTATAACATTTAGTAGCGAGAGCCACACTACGCTACCGTGTCGAGCATTTCGCCGTTAGCCAGGGAGGACGATAGTGCGCATGCGCGAAACCAGAGAGGAGCAGCATGTGCGCGGCGCATGACGTCAGAGACAGGCGTATATTCGTTTCTTAAAACTTCTTTTTGCTTCGCTTACGGCGCGGTTCGAGTGTCCACCCAGATATGTGGGACAGGCATAATTTCCTTTCCTTAAAAACAATTTTCATTCCACTTTCCTTTCCTTACGGCGCTGTTCGTGTGTCCATAAGATATGTCAGACAGGGGAGACAGGTGTAATCTTCTTTCCTTAAAAGTAATTTCTATTTCATTTTCCTTCCCTTACAGCCGCGCTTCGGGTCGCGGTCTCCACGGCAGGCGTCGCATCGATCGCACCTACGGTTCAACTGAACGCATCAAAGTGCACCGGCGTTTTATCAAAATTTGTTTTGGGGGGAAAGGAAATGGCGCAGTATCTGTCTCACATATCGGAGGACACCTGAACCGCACCGTAAGAGAAGATATAAAGGCAGGAGTGAAAAAAGAAAGAAACAAAAAGAGGTGGGGGCGTGCTCCCTCCTTTATCCCTTCCCTTACGGCGCGGTTCAGGTGTCCAACGATATATGAGACAGATACTGCGCCATTTCCTTTCCACCAAAAACCAATTATTATTATTATTATTATTATGGCGGAGGGCTCCCAAACGATTTCGACCACCTGGCGATCGTTAACGTACACTGACATCGCACAGCACAGGGGCGCCTTGGCGTTTTGCCTCCATAAAAACGCAGCCGCCGTGGTCAGGTTCGAACCCGGCAACTCCGGATCCTGGGCCGGAAGGATTGACCTTGTGTATCTGAGAGAAAGACACTAGTCTTAATACTGTGTAGCCAACATTGAGACAACTGCGTTTTACTTAACCGATCATCGGGCACTGTTTATCTCTGTGAAAGCAAGTGAATAAATAAACAATGTGTTTCACCGAATACATGTTCAATATTTAACATTTTAGTCACAACAACAAGCTCGACACATGCCTACACAGAGGGGAACTACAGCCCTCGCTACGTATATCCTGGGATAGCTGAGTTAAGCCACACTAATGTTTTTTTTTTTGGGTGCAGTGGTGCTCCGCGCCCTTATATAGAACTGCTTTGTAAACCACGCAAAAGGCTTATTTATCGGAGTATTTTTGGCGCTCCGATTTTTGACTAATATCAAATTGTCCTGGAAATCACCCCAAGTATAAAATAGTCTTTTTACAAGCAAGCCAGGAGTTGCAGTGCGCTCGAGAGTTATTAACCAAAGCAAAGGGGCGTCGTGCAGCTGAGGCGCCATTTTTGTGCGCTACATTGCAGACTGAATTAGGTGTTTCGATTTCTAGCACCGTTGAGAAATAAAATAAGGGCTGAATTCAGTATTTTGTATATTCCACGTGTTCGCTTTTTTACTAAACACATTACCTTTAAGATTCTTGTTGTGTTGGACGTAATCCTGTTAGTCACGGCCGCTTAGGTACGACTTTTTCATTCATCACGTATGTGGGGTGGGAAAAATAATTTCTCTAGTCATTTTTTTTTGTTTACTGCAATCATTCTGGTTGCAAAAATAAACCTATTTATCCTAAGAAACAAGAAATTTAGCTGTTTGTTTTCACATTTTTTAAATCATATTAGTTTGCGCCCTTAATTTGGTTCAAATTATATTTCCGCTTGCCGCCTGTTTCTGCTTGCTGTTTGCTTTTTGTTGTTTAAACATAAATTTCGCTTTCAGGTGCAAGCATGACACTTCTAAGGAAAATACTCTCTCTCGGGTAATTTTTTCACAACCATTTTTGTAAGCTCAAAGCCGAAAAATTCCAGGAAACCCGAAATTTTTTTGATGAAAATTCCTGACATAATTTTGTTGTTTTTTTCACCTTTGGAGCTCTTTGACCAATAGCTCTCGGCAGAAAAAAAAAGGCAGTTTTAGCTGTGCGTACGCAACGGCTTAGCGTAAGCAAGGAGTTTGCGGGGACAGTAGTGCGCATGCGCAGAACGCAAGCGCAAGCCGTGCGTCTTGCGTGTGTACGCTAGCCAGCGGACTTTGCGTTGCGGCGCTTCCGTGGCTTGCGTACGCTAACGTTGACAAGATGGCGGCGCCCTGCTCGCCCGCTTCGGAATAAATACATGTCGCCGCTGGATTCTCCGACGCTATAGCTCGCTCAAATGGTAGCAGTTCGCTTTTATTTCGCCTACTCTTGCCCACACGTAGCGGCATAAGCGATAACTAGGCCTTGTTTTTCAGATAATTTGGCAATTTTCAAGCTCCAAGGCCCAACTATATGCAGTGTGTTCTCGTAGCAACGACACCTGGCGAAGCAGTTGTCTAACTATTAGTCAGTTCTTACATTTTCTTAGGTTTGCGTCGTTTTTCTTGTAACAAAAAAAGGCTCTCAATGTGCTCACCCTAGTTATCAGTAATCACGGATGAAATTTTCTTCAACCGAGCGTTGAGTTGCTTGACGTCTTGTCGCTAGATGGTGCCATACTGTTTACGCGTGTGCTTGAGGGACGCTACGGCACGGCCAACTAAAACTGTACTTCGGAGCGGAGCGCGTAACGCCCGCAGCGCCGTAGCGCTTTGCGTACGCAAGCACTTGCATCCGCACAGCTAACGCTGTATAATGTTTGACGAAAAGGTTTCCGATAAACCTCCAATTCAGAAACATTATTTAAAATATTGAAGAACGCGGGCAGCGCGCCCTGAGGCACATTCACTTGGGTTTGCTGCTTTGTGCGCTGGCATTTTTTTTTTCAGTTTCTTTACCGCTGAGCGTTAAGCACGTTACCTTCTAGAAGATAGCCTGTCTGCTCAATGGGAGTAGAATTTCATGCTACTCAGTTAAAACCGTACCAAATTGGAAGGAGGCTGAGGACAGAAGAATGAATTTGAATTGGGTGCGCCTCCAAACAGCACCCTCGCGTGATAAGTGGCCCTACAGAGCGCAGTTGATAATGTTTCTCAAAGAAGAATCCGGAAAAAGCATGACAATAGAAGGGAGACCAGACAGTTGTTTTGGTCTTCCTTTCAATGTCCTGCTCCTATGCTTTATTTACACTCCAAGCCTTACAATCTGTTAGCCTTTCATACCCCAAAACTCCTATGACAAGGTCCCTAGATCCTTATGGATTGTTGTCTCGAAATGCATGATTATAATGCGTCATCTAGGCAACCATGAAAAGAAAGCCACCAGTTTAGCCCTAAGGAATGCAGGGTTGCCAGGCACTGAAAATCAGTGGGGGAAAGATAGAGAGAGGGAGTAGGCGAAACAGGGCATTGGATGGCGCCAGAATTCGTCGCCGAATCAAGCACGTGCGTGTAAAAAGCTAAGCGACCGAGGGAAGATACGGTGTAAGCCAGGAGGAACGGTGCAGCACTCGATTGCGTCCAAGATGGTGCTTGTCTGCTGGCAGTTATTCGTGGTTATGCACTTGTGTTTGACACTAGTGCGCGCAAAAAGCTAAGGCACCTTTTCTACTTTATTTCTTTTTCTTCCAAAGGTGACCCTAACGTTTTGATGCGAAAGGATGCAAAACTTTAGAATGCAAACATAGAGACCATGTATCCATCCTGACTGAATATCCTAACGGCTTAATTAACTCGCTTCGCTCCTTGCCTGTGGTGTTAACGTCACGAGATATGCTAGATATTTATAGTCACACGAATTGGGATCCAGTTAATTTTCCTTGGAACAGTGAAAGTTTATAGAGGTCTTACTTCCTATACATCTTTGAAGATACACTCAAAGTTACTTGTTACATCAAACTGAAGTCACTTTCTGTAATTACAGTCACAAAAGCGCTTCTCACCCATAGATCTGCACGTGAAAACCGGCTGCTTAGGACATCAACAGGGGGAAATTGAGTATAACTGCAAAAGCGACTGCACTTTGCCTCGCGAAGTGTCACTTTGGCTACATGGCGCTACACGAGAATGGAAGGTGTTCCTTGGAATTGTACTTTTCTGCAATAAACTGCCCATGCATTCTGTCAAGGCGCCCCTCTTTGTGCAAAGAGAACCAATAGCACATGTCCGTCCACTCGTTTGTATACGTCATCCGCCTTCTGTACACTCACGCCACTTAGGAAGCCGTCATGGAATGTTAAGCCACCAGAGCTGCTGCTTTGCTGCGCACATTATTGTACACCGTGGTGGCTCAGTGGTTATGGGGCTCGCCTGCTGTCCCGAAAGGCGATGGTTCGATCCCGACGTAGGCATGAAATTTCGATGGCGGTGAAACTCCAGAGCCGCGTGTACTGTGCGATGTCAGTGCACGTTAAAGAACCCCAGGAGGTCGAAATTCCCCGATCTCTTCAGTGCGGTCTCACGATAGCGTCAATTGCTTTGGTACGTTAGACCCCCATATATCATGAGCATTTTCTTCCCCTGCATAGTTCTAGTTACACGGTACTCGTCGTGGCTTGGTTTTTTATGTGTTTCGTATTGTGCATTGCATCCATTTCCGGTTTCGGTCTTCATCGTTTGTACATACTTCATGTACAGAGAACACTGCTTGACTATATAAATATCATGTTGAAGAAAAAGAACAATCGCCGTGGTAATGAGGTTCCGTACTGGCTTCCCACAAGTAATTTTTGCGTTGAAGTCCAAACCATGGAACTTTTTTTCACGAATGTTTTCTTTCTCTTTGGCGCAAAGAAACTCAGAGATCTCTCAAATCTCTCAATGTGGCCATTATTGCTTACGCATTAAAATAAGCATTGCTAATGCAGACAGCATTGATGTCAATATTGACTTCAAGCAAAGAGTGCAATCATCTTAGAGTTTAAGCGCAATGATTAGCTAGGTGGCGCTACAGAAAGTACATCCCTGCGAGCGACGCTGCGGCACGACGACCAAAAGCGCCTTGGCTGTGCTTTTTACAACGTTAGCAATTACCTGCAAAATATGGTATTGCCCGGCTTGGTGGCTAGCCTCCCGGGCGCTCTTGACAAGCTGCTGAGCAGGATGTTAATTGTTCGGCAGTGGTCACTTCTTATATGAAGAGATAGACATTACTAAAGTGCAGGCGGCATGGGTCGGCGTAGAAAAGCTTGCAGCGCATGCGTACTTAGGTCTGCCATAAATTTTTGGGCGTGCACTATAATCATCACACTTTTTTTTACCAAAGGCCCTATGATAAAACGCCTTCAGACGTTTTCCCCTGTTTACTGAATAGTGCGGCGTTTGGGAACGCAAACACTAAATGCTATAATAGGCATTATTCTAATGCGACAAAAGACCGGTGTAACGTTCTGAAAGCTGATGGTCGAATTAAAAACAGAAATTATCCACAATTCAAAGGATATTCAAGTCTCCACAACTACTCTGGGTGCGATAAATAATATTAAAAGCTCAGTTTTTTGTGGCTGTGCTATCTAGTTTGATTGCTGCTACGAAATTATGACAGAGTAGAAGGAAGGTTTCAGATCAATGAAGGGTTTGTTTTTTCATACAGATCAATACCTTTGTTTTATCTGCAGCGTATTCAAACTTTCTTTGCTGTCGCTGGCGTCTTTGGAATCAGAAAGGTCCTCAGCTCACACGAAATTATCAGGCTCAAAAAGCTGTTCCAGGGTGGAACAGTGGGGTTGCAGAGTTCGCTTTAGATATGAAAGAAAAAAAAACATGCTCAAGAAGGAGGCATGTGATAAGTCTCATTCTACAACGCTTGAACATGAAAATACAAAAGAACCAAAATGGTGGGTACATGGTCTTCTTTATTGCAAAAGCTGATTTCAAAACCAGATCACAAGAGGCTCTAGAAAAGCCTGTCAAAGAAAGAATCGGGGCACGTGCAATATGGTGACCACCACCGCACTCCATAGCAATGCTTCACGTAGGCTCTTAAGCAGGTTATCCTCTACATCAGCCTGGATGGTTAGAGATCGCAGCCTGGCGGTCATTGTGGGGTACCTCTGCAGGGCCTCTTCCACGGTTTGGCAGCACAATGGCGTACGAACAGCTTAAGAGTCTTGGCCGGCCGGGCGGAGACCGTCGGTTCCGATCGCACGCGCTACGCCCTCCCTGACGGATGGCCCGAGATTGTGGAAACTTGCCCGCAGCATTTCGCATAGAACGGGGACGTCGCTGAGCCGGAACAAGGCCAGATATTGCAGTTTGAGTGCAACGAGAACGGGTTTGAGCGCGCCCGGCTCCCCCGGCAGGACTGGAGCGGACAGGGTTGGAACCGGAAGGAGCATGATCAAAGCCAGATACTGCGGTTTGAGTGCCACGAGAATGAATTGGAGCGTTGCCGGCTCCACGGGCAGGACAGGATCGAGCACGGTTGGAACCAGAAGGAGCATGCACATCGGGAGAGAGCGGCTGGCTTTGGCAGCACTCGACGGCGACTCCGAACTCAGGTCGCTGTGAGCTGCATAGGCAGAGAGCAGTTATGAGCAACAAAGTAAGAAAAAATGCACTAACATGAAAAGCTTGCGCCGTGTCTAGCCAAGTAACATTACCAAGTTCGAAGTTATGCATGAGATATAAAAGCCCAACCTTCTCTGGCAAAAATTCGAAAATTGTACAACACTGTTATGGAAATACTGACATCAAATTTCCATTATTCTGATATGTAGCGAAATATTTATTTGCAAGTGTTTCCAGCGATCGCATCGAGCAGTTAAGGCTGCCTGAGAAAACCAATGGGGAACACTTTAGAGGATAGCAAAAACGTAAAAAGAAAAACAAATACAAGATTCCCGTCGGGTGATCTGCTGATATATTGACTGTTATAGCGAAATTTAAAATGATGGGAAAAATTTGCGTTCATGAAGGTTTCCCACTCAAAAATGTTTTTGTCCAGGATTGCTGGGTATGAGCTAGCTGAGAGCGGCAAGCCTTAGGGATAGCAAAATTTGGAAAAGGTAGAAGCAATGCCAATATGATGGGCAGAGTAGGCTTAGCAATAAGGCAAGGTAACGTGCTGACTATTCGGTCGCGGAAAGGCGCAAAATTTGTGTTCAGAAACAATATTGACGCATTCAAACGAGAGTAAAATGTTTGCGAAAAACTAATCATTGGCGGTAAATTCTATATGAATGGCGGAAGGCACTTACTTCTGACAATCGCCCTTAGAAGCATCACAGTGGTCAGGCGACGGACGGCAGCGGTCTGCATCTTCGTTGGCCATCGATGTCCGCAAGAGAGCTGTGTGAGCTTCGAGTGCTGGGGAAAGAATGGTTGTGGTTCCGAAGGTGGCTGATATTTCTGCCCACTCCTTTTTCTGTGGAAAGGATATCATGCCTTACAGTGGGCGCGGCACCTTCTCTCCCTTTTACTTCTGGTCAAAATGTTCAACAATTGTCTTTCGCTTAAGGGGAGTGCCTCCTGATCAAAGTGATAAGCATGCAAACCGTCATACTCTCCATCCTACAGTGCAACTCAAGAATTAAAGGGCGACTTCCTCTGAAAGGAAGAGAGAGAGAAAAACTTTATTGTTGGAGAGGAAGTCGGGTCACGCCTCTGGGTCTCCGCACGACCCCACTGCACTCAAGTGTTTATGTCCCTAAAGTCCATAGCACTGGCAGCCCGGCCGGTGGCGATTGTCTGAACGGCCGGGTCCTCGGAGCGCAGCAGGGTCTCCCAGTCCTCCCAAGTCTTGAGGTCCTCTAGGCCGCGCGGGGGAGGGTCCGCCGGGCAGAGGGAGAGGATGTGGAGGGAAGAGGCGAATGGTTCTGGGGACAAGGTGCAGGCAGGAGTGGGGAAGGAGGGGTTATAGTGGGCTAGGGTCAGGGGCGAGGGGAGTGTGTGTGTCTGTAGTTTGCGCCAGAGTTTTGCGTGTTTGTTATCTAGGGAGGGGTGGTGCGGGGGGTAGAGCTGGCGCGAGGCTCTGTAGGCCTGCGTCATCTCCCTGAAAGAGTGCATTCGCTCTCTCGCGAATCCCCGATCCGAGGCCACCTGAACCCGGTTTAAAGAACCTCGGGCTAAAAGGTTGGCGGCCTCGTTTCCGGGATTCCCGGAGTGCGCAGGCACCAATATAAGCTCTACATGGCGGGGTGGGGGTGCATCGGGCGAGCCCAGTATGTCAAAAGCAGGGACGTGGACTTGGCCTCGCGCAAAATTTAAAATTGCAGTTTTAGAGTCTGTTAAAATGTACTGGGCTTCCGTGCGGGTTATGGCAATTGCGATGGCGGCTTCCTCTGCAGCCTCTGGGGTGGTGTCAGGGGGGAGAGGTAGTGTGAGGAGGGTGGATGAAGAGCAGTCCACCACGGCTGCGGTTGCTTTGTCACCCGTGCAGGTGGCGTCCACACATACGGCGTCCGGCTCGGAGCCGTACACTCGGTGGAGTGCCTTCGCACGGGCTCTGCGGCGCTGCTCATGGTGGGAAAGATGCATATATTTTTGGCAGTGGCTTGATGACCAGCTCTCGGTGAAGGGATCGAGGAATGGGGAGGAGGGTTGGGTCGTTGGCTGGTATTCTGATTCTGAGGGAGTCCAGGATAAACCGGCCTGTGGAGGTTTGCGTAAGCCTTATGTATTGGGCCTGTCGATGGGTCTCTACGAGTTCCCCGATCGTGTTGTGGAGGACCAGGCCTAGTAATCTGTCTGTGAGGGTGTTGAGGGGAAGATGAAGTGCGAGTTTCAACGCCTTGCGGATCAAAACATCCAAAGTATTTATGTCGTGTTTGGATAGTTCTAGGTATAGGGTAGTGTAGAGCACACGGCTGAGGACAAATGCATGAATGAGGCGACAGTGGTCGCGCTCCTTTATGCCTCTATGATGGCCCGAAACTCTGCGGATGAGATGCGATATTGCGCCTGCAACCTGCTTGATTTTCTTGAGGGTTGTGGTGTTTTTGCCATCGTTCTGGATATGCAGGCCCAATACGCGGAGGGTGTCAACCTCCGGTACCGGGTCCCCATTCAGTTCTATGGCAATGGGGGAGCGGTGGGAGCGTTGGTTCTTTGGCCGGATGAGGAGCAGTTCGGACTTCTCTGGGGAACAAGACAGTCCGATGTTCTGTGCATAAGTTTGGGTGAGGGTGGCTGCCTCCTGTAAGGTGTTCTCTATGTCGCCGTCACTGCCATGGGTGGTCCACAGTGTGATGTCGTCGGCATAAAGAGTGTGCTTAAGGTAGGGGATAGTTGCCAATTTTCGGGCGAGGGGGATGAGGGTGATGTTAAAGAGGAAGGGGGAGAGGACGGACCCTTGAGGGGTTCCGATACTCTGAAGCGTGTAGGAGGGGAAGAGAGAGGTCCTAAATGTATCTCAGCCTTGAGGTCAGTGAGGAATGCTTGAATGTAGGCGTACGTGCGCGCACCCACATTCAATGGAGATAGGGCAGTAATGATCGCCTGATGTTCGATGCGATCAAAAGCTTTGGAGAGATTCAAAGGTAAGACTGTCTTTGTGTGACCAGGCAGAAGCGGGTCGAAAATGTCATGTGTGAGTTGCAGCATGGCGTCCTGTGCGGATAGATGGGGGCAGAATCCCACCATGCTATGCGGGTATATATTGTTGTCCGCCATGTGCGTTGTGAGCCTTGCTAACACAACATGCTCGAAGAGCTTTCCGAGGCATGAGGTTAGCGAAATCGGGCGAATGTTTTGAGGTGGAAGTGTTTTGTTGAGTTTAGGTATGAATATTACCTTCGAGTGGCGCCAGGACTGCGGGAGGATACCCTCCCTCCAGCACTGGTTGAAGTATTGCGTAATTTGGGTGATCGATTGGTCGTCCAGATTACGGAGCATGGAGTTTGTGATTTTGTCTGCACCAGGTGCGGAGTTGGAATCACTCCAGCCAATGGGGGCCTTGAAATTTCAAGCCATCTCGGCTAATGCCCTGATAAGGGCTGATAACGACCTCCCGGAAATCCGATAAATGGCATTCTGAATAATAAATGAGAGATCTACACTAAGAATTCCAACCTTAGTTTCCCTCTCGGCCCCAACGTGAAGGTCGGGTTTCAAACATGGGGAAAAGCAAGATAAGGGTGGCAAGGGCGCAGCAAGCCAAAAATTGTTTTTTTGTGCTTAAAGGGTACAAAATGCTAGAAACTGACTAGGTGAGAAGGGGAGAGGTCCCTTTCAGCATGCAGTTTTTTCTCTTGAATTCTTGTTCATGAATTTTTTGTACCAGCCTTGTAACCCCAGTTCTCTTATCGCGTCAGATGGTAGTGCTGTTTGGCCACCCAAAGCACTTATAATTCCTTCTTTTGTCCTGAGCCCCTTGGATTTCGTTATGGTTCATCTGAGTAGCAAGGCACTCTACTAGTTTTTTGCACATGGGCGGACTTCTAGATGGCAGCATATCTTAACAGGTTAAGGAATTTAAAAAAAGAACAGCAACTGTAAGTGAAACGTGGTCAAAACTATGTAAAATCTCCTTTCCAATAGTGTGTGGGGGGAGGGGGTTGAGTCCTG
Organism: Amblyomma americanum; assembly: GCF_052857255.1. NCBI lineage: Eukaryota > Metazoa > Arthropoda > Arachnida > Ixodida > Ixodidae > Amblyomma > Amblyomma americanum. Next base: position 131,548,669 of record NC_135500.1, read on the forward strand.
AAGTTCCTGATAATTTGTGGTTTGTCTGGCTTTAGGTCGTCATAGGAATTTTTGAAAAAAAGCTTTGATGAAATAGCGATCCAGTGGATGTTAGTTTTGAGTGCCATACCTCGAGCTCAAAGCAATATTTTTACGTGAATAATGAAGGTTCAAAACGAAAAATAACAAAATGAAATGCATGATTCTGATGAAAAGCACTTCGAAGAAAATGCATAGCTGTTTCTGGTATTATTGGGATTTTGAAAAACATAAAAAGGGGACAGAAGACCATATTAAATTATATCTCTTTTGCTATTAAAACATATATTGATAAAAGCCAAATATATAAACCAAAGTGTGAGAAGGAGGCAGGCAGCAAGCGGACATTGTAAACAGCATCGGATATAGAACGCGAAAATGTCGATCTGAAAAAAACCACCTTCGGCAATGAACAGATAAACTGGCTGTCCGCTGCATAAATCGCTAAGATTTTCCCCGCATCATGAAACAGGTAACCTAGCTCGCCCCGAAAGAACAACACAAATATGTTGAAGTGAATAAAACTTTTTTTGATAGTGAACAGCAGAAGGTGGCCTTTAAGGGATGAAATAAGTCTGATCCTGCATTAATAATGGGAACGGGACGTAGCAAATTCGCGAAAAAAATGATTGTTAATAAGAAAATTAAAGGAAACAAGCTCGCCTTGCTTATGGAAGTGGGAGTATAAAAAATTCGGATATTTATTCTTGTTTCACACGTGAAAATTTCCAGACGATGCAGATAATCGCTGTAGGATCCATTCATAATTTTTCTTTATTTGCCGTCCACCTACCGTAGACGACATGAGAAACACAATTACGTGCAGTTTGTGGTAAAAATAATACGTTTTTCACTTCCACTACGCAGTATCTCCGTCGTTACTATCAAACTAGAGAAGTTCACTTAACGCCAATATGGAAGACACCTGCGCTTGGAACTGATCCCGTTCACGCTTTATTGAGCCTCTGCGCCCGCATCGAGCATGGTTCAAAATGTTCACGTACCTGGCACCTCAAGGTTTTCGCCTCTCGCCGAGAACTGAGCTGCCGTTGTTCTTGTGAAATAATTAATAACCCTATTTCTGCCTCTTCTCGGTCAATGCGAACTGTCCTTCGCGGGAACTCTGAAGTTGCTCGGTACGTATATTTTTATTTATTTCCGTCTCATCAAGTATACAGATTACTGGAAGCTTGCAGTAAAAGTTGTTAAAGAGAAAGCTTGGTAACGCTTTCTAGATTCTTATGACCCTGCTACTGTGACAAGCGCAGGGAGTGGCCGACGAAAGAGAGAGTACCTTCCCGCCATAGTCAGGAATATATCTCTCACTGCAATGCAGAGCCGCTCCCTGCATTGTCACGCTAGCAGATGACCCTGCTAGTATGAGAATCAGCTGACCCTATTGTTTGGAAGGGCGTCTTTTGAAAGGAGAAAGCCCCTGCTTTCTTGAGGCGCATCGGGTAGACATCCTGTTGACATTTCTTTCTAAGCCCCAGTCCTCACTGTCATTTCTTCCTCTTTGCCTGGGCTGCAATGCATTCTATTATTATCAAGCAGATGGGCTATGTTCTAGGAACCCTATTTCCACCCAATTTCTCAAAGTCAGCTTTGAGCCACAGGCGATTTCATGAGGCGCATTTCAGGAGTATTCGGTTCTATGTTCTTCAGGTGAATGGGAACAAAGGTTTAAAGGGACATACCAAAAGATTAGAAAAAAACTGCAAGAAAAAATGTAACGCCCAGTCAGTGTGCCTTAGGGCGGGCTGCCTGTCATCGCCAACCTCCATATATTTTCTTTAAGTGGAAGGCTCGTTCGAAATCGTTTCGAGTAAGTGTTTGTCCTTTTCTCTTAAGCTTCAGTATCTAAAAAAACAGCTGCAAATTCGAGTATGACAGCGAATATTACCAGGTACTTCCTTCCTGAAAATCTCTGGTTAACGAGGCTAGTCCCGATAGAGTGTGCTTCGAAAAAGGTCGCTATTAATTGACGTGAGAGCGGAATTCTTTCTTGGTGCTGTTATAGGCACTGACACAGTAGGTGACGAAACAGCGCGATGGCACAAGGTCAAAGCGCTCTGTTGTGGCGCATTTTTTCCTTCCCTTCCACTCTCGCGTTTGGCCTTGTGCTGTCTTTCGTACAATCATGCTTCCAGCTGAACGCGAGATTTCGGTGTTAATAATATATTGAAAATGAGAAATGAAAACTATGTTTCTTAGGAAAAAAAATCTTCTCCGAGGGCATGAATATGCTTTCCATGGTAAAGGGGTTTTCAAAAATATCACAAAAGATACCGAAGAAATTATTCGCCATTATTCGATAACATTTTGTTCGTATTAAAACCTAGGCTGATAAAAGACTTGCATATTAACCAAAGTTAAAGAACTGCGACTCTGGTCTTAATAAAACCTGAGATGCAGCAGGCGGACAATTTAAATCGTATCCAATTGAGAGCAGGTATATTTCCATAGCAAGAAAATAATTTTTCAGGGAATGTGTTTCCTCACAAATATGTGTCTGCCTTCCCCTCTCCGTCCTCGTTATCTTTCTTCGCCCCCTTCTATGCCATTCGTTGGTCCCATATCACTGGATGAGAGAGAGAAGACGGGGCCTTCTTAAAATGTGGGCCTAGCCATATGAAAACCTTCTTGCATACGAGGAAAAGTACGTTCACCCCTCCCCCAATGCCCCTCCTACTCTAAAGATTGTTCTGTAACTTTCTGACGATCCCCCTTTTACTCTAAAGATTGTTCTGTAACTTTCTAACTTCACGTAAAAGATAGAGAGAAGCTGCCGTGTATGCGGCCAGCGAGCTTATCTCTTCCACAAAAAAACGGCCACTAGGCAGCAATGTCACCAACTTCTGGAGCGATAAGAGGCCTATATAAGGAGAGAAGCCTACCGTTTACAAATATCTCCCACTCGCGTAGCTTTCATGCGGTCGAAGACGCAGAACGAAGATGTAGACTCCAGCGCTGCTTCTCCCGATCGTCGTACTGATGCAGCTGGCGACCGTCAAGGCCAAGATTCTGTTCAACTTTTTTTTCAGTTGTATCGCGTGTGATGAGTTTATGGGCAAATTTTGGCTGGTCTTATGAATGAGTCATTTTTTTTCTGAATAAATTTTCTTTTCGCCGCAATCTAATAATAAAAAATTTGGTTTGCAATTTTGCTAAACAATTTCGGCTCATAACGCCGACACTCTTCTGAGCTGAGCCGTTATGTCTGAACGTTTCGACCAATTTCCATCTTCCCTCGGACTGATTTGTATGCATAGCTCTCTTGTCCAGTCACCTGGCACAAGCCTTTCTCCTGAGTAAAATGCTTTTCTGGCGAGCTGATATCTTTTCTCTTCTTGCGCAGCCCGCGCTCTTCCGGTGCCCCTGTTCCCTCTGGCTTTAGAAAGAAACAGTAGAAATGAGCAAAATTCTACATTGCTTGACATCGCCAATTTGTCTTAACGTACCCGCTTACAGTTCACGCCGCTCTGAAAAGTGGGTACGCACGCTATCTGCTGGATCACGGAAGACGCGGCAAGCAAGTACTCGACAATGGCTGCCATGCTCCCATTCGTAACCAGTGGCGTCCAGACACAACGGAGCAACGAGAACGTCCTCAGATGTCCTCACGGAAGATTGCACAGCAAGTCACTGTATTGCACACCTGTGCCCATCAATTTCCAATAGGCTTTTCAAGAGGCTCTCCTAAACTCAGTGACATTTTTTTTCACTTTCAGTTTTCCAATAAACCAACATCCTTCACACTTCAATTTCCTTGTTTGGCGTTTTCGTTATGTCCTGCGGAGTAGAATTGAGACTTGCACTATTCCTTCTGCAGGCCTGACACGTGGAAGACTCGAAATGCTGCGAGCAGTGCTCACCGCAGTACTCTATGTTTAAGATCAAATCTGAATGGCCGATGCAACCCAGCATTTGCAGCCGTACTAAATACATGGCTGTGGGGTCAAAGTGGCAGTTACTATTTGCTGCTCCGCACACTTTAAATTACAAACACTTTTTCAACATTCATGAGGTCTTATTTCGAGACCTCATGAATGTTGCTTTTCGAGACCTCTCTCATGCAATTTCAGACCTCCCGCTCTTCCAAAGGGGCAGAAAGTGCAAAGAGAAGGAATCGGCAGCATTCGTTTTCTTTGCACAGACTTGGCATCAGTGAAATCCATAGCCTTTGGTTGCTTAATGGGTCTCGAATTAACGATTTAATCACCAAAGGTGGAGAGAAGCTGAGTAACATATGCTGTTCCATCTTTCCGGACGCTAGCTAATGCCTTGCTTGCTTCACGGGTGCTGAAGAAAGGTCCTGAAGACAGAATAAGAAAAACATTCTCGTGTTCAGGGAAGGTTTGGTTAATATGGGTTTAACGTTCTAAAGCGACTCAGGCTATGAGGGACGCCGTAGAGAAATCCTTCGGCAATTTCGACCTCCTGGGGTTCTTTAACGTGAACTTGCATCGCACAGCACACGGGTCTCTAGAATTTTGGCTCCATCGAAATTCTATCGCTGCGGCCGGGGTCTAACCCACGTCTTTCGGTTCAGTAGACGAGCACCATAACCACTGAGCCACCGCGGCGGCAGGCTGGCGAGATACTTTATGCATAAAAAAATTTCTTTTTTTAGGCTCTATTTTTTTAGTGATATGCCCGCAGAACTCAATTTTTGCCCATTCAAAATATCGGCACACCATCACGTTCAAAAGACAGCAGTATTTCATCAGGAAGAGTTTGCGAGCGTTCTCATTTTTGCTGCTGCTGTGTACATAAAAATTTGGCAAAAAAATCGCATTTTGAATTTGACAATTTATCTTACTGTCACTTTTAGCACGTGCATCTATTCCGTTTGATTCCTTTTACTCTCGTTTTGAGCCTATAGTTAAAGAAAGTTAAAATAGTTCTTAAATTGCCTAAATGGAGTCGTTGGGAAGAAGAAACCCTGCAAACGACACGCGTCAATTTTTGTTTCCAATCTTTCCTTAGAAATAGCTGAGATCGCTTAAAAACCCTCCACCAACACGCCCTCGTCGCTGTCGGTACCGGGGGGGGGGGGGGGGTGAAGTGAACAACTGCCGAAAGTGACGCCATCGGAGGAGAGCCGACGGGCAGTCCTGCTTTCCTCACTTGCTCCGCTCAATCCCGCGATTAGCCGAACTACGGAGCAACGTAATCTTTTGCCGGTGCCATTTCTTTTCTCCAGTTCGGTCGTTGTGTGAAACAAACTGGCGGTACGCAGCATGACTAAACTGCCCACATAAATTGTGATATCGTATAAATATTTATCTTTTCGTTATAGTACTTTCTTACCGAGTGACTAAGCATCTGCCTCGCATGCGAGAGAGGCGGGTTTCGATGCCCAGTGCCGCTGGGCACCCACCGTTGATACAATGGGTACAACCTTTCGGCTTATTTACGGTGAATGCCTGGGAAAATGGGCCTTTGACCCTACCTTGTGAAGTCGAAAATACCTTGTGCTATGGCGCTCTTTGCCCACAGGTGCCCTTGCGCCATAATAACCCATAATCATCATCATCATCATCATCATATTTTTTTCTCTCGTTAGCGTTAAGTCCTGGCATAAAGGAATGTCAAAAATGAAGCCCTCTTGAGAATCCATGACCCATGCAGCCTTTCGGCTAGGCGTGATGGCTGCGATAGAAGCAATTAATTTCCCTCCACGGATGCGGAATACTGGGCCAGCCGAGCCGCATGGCCCGGTCGCTTCCACTCTATGCTTATCCTAGGACGCCGCTGAAATTGATCACATCTTTCTTTTAATATGAAAAAATGGGGTTCACAGTAAGGCGGTGCAATTAGTAGACCATGTACAATAGCGCTGGACAATTCCACAGCGCCGCCCGCTGTGGCTAGAGGGCGCACCATTGAAGTAAGTTCGCAAAAATTCGATGCTGCGAGCGTGGGGAACTTTTCGCCTTTACGTTCATGATGCGGCAGGAACCGAAACTTTTGTATATGTTGAGGCGCCAGAATGTGCATTTTGAGCACCGTGTAATGGTCCTGTAATACACTTTAGCTGCGCAGTCCAGCCGCCAGCTCACTCAAGCTCTCCCAGTTTAGCCTTATGTCGCAGTTCTAAAAGGCATTCTATTGTAAGTAGACACCTCGATTTAATTTAATCAGCGAACAAGTAAATTGATTCGCCATGCAAGATTCATGTAAGCATGCCAACGATTTGAATTCGATCAAATTTACAAGCCTTAGAAGGATTTGACGCTCCGGCTATTTATCAGCAGAGAGTGGAAAATGCGCTTCGACGCTATTTCCTTTTTTTTTTTTTGCCCTGTAACTTACACATGCACCTACGCAAAACATATGGACCAGTCGAGATTTCCGACGCGTGCGAATGTGGCGACTTTCCTCAGGAGCACAGTCTCTGTCAAGCCACTAACTGGCTTTTTGACTGTGCCTTCCACCATCAATGATGTTAAATATGATTTGATTTGATTTGATTCACTTTCGCTGTCGACGTACTGCACAGTGAGTTACGCATTTTCCTGTAGCCGCTGGAGGCTCGAACATGTCTAAGGGACGAGTCCACGCAGCCGTTCGACACGGCTTAAATAATCCACAATATTCTAAACCGAGTTGTTAAGCCACCAAGTCAGCGCGTTACGCAGCAATACCGTCGAGGTCGACCGGGTATAATATGTCTACCGACGGTATCAAATTTCCCTGCAATATGAGTTGCAAAGAACAAAAATTTGAATCTCCTTCCACGACTTAACTACTTTTCCTGTCGTTAGTACCTATAGATAAACGGAACGAACTTCAATTGTTGCTTTCAAGAATAACTATTAAAACTAATAATTCATCGGATGCTCACTGCCATGTCTCCGTTCTATGGTAAGAGGCAACATTGTTAGATTTTGTCATAGTTTGAGTTGGCTTGAGACATTTCTTCCAAGCATTTCCCCCGAGGAGAGACGAGCACTGCGGTGTGGGAAACTTTGTCCTGATTAGAAAATCAGTGGGTAAGCGGCGGAATTGGTAGTCGATCCTGGCACCTCCCGATGGCAGGCGGATACTTTGCCACTAGACAACCGCTTCGGCATTCCAGTGACCCTTGCATCCACCAGGTTCTTCAAAAGGGTGCAAGCCATCACCCTGTCAGGTGCTCGGCGTTCCTTGGTGCACACCCTGGGAAAGGGGCGTGGGCCTTCAACCCACGCCACTGGGAGCGAACCTCGTGTGAGCTTCATGTCTGATGGATGTTTCTATTTTCGTTCACGCTCCGCTTCTCAAGATATCCTATTATGCCGCCGGTGTTGGCCCTGAAGCGGCGAGGAAAGTCTGTAAAAAAAGGAGCTCGGATTGCTCTGCGGATGTTCGGCTTGTAGAGCAGAACTCAGCAGCAAAAAAATTTTAGTTGACGCGACGGTTTTAAAAATATTGAAAGCTCCTTAAGAAGTTCGCAGAAAGTTTCTAGTTGCCTACAGCTTTAAAACGCGCAAATCATGCGCCCGTAGCCATCCGCAATCGACCAAACCCAGGCAAGCTGAGGTATAAAGGGATGTTACGGCGGCGTAGGGCTGCAGTGCAGCGTCAGTGACGGCATGGACAGTTAAGCGGGCAAGAAAGGAGTGAACAGCAAATGACATAATAGCGCCGCCCGTCATGAGCAGCCCCTCTATTTTGGTAGAACCTATACCGGGCATGTAAGCCTCGCGGTTAAATGTGTGCGGGACTACGAGCTAGTGCGCCAGGTGTCCAAAGCTTATAATACTACCCCTCCCTCCAGTCTGTACACTGAGAAATTGTTCATTGTAGCTGCTTATCTCTTTACAAGTAAGCGTGCGAAAGTTAGCCTCGACGACCTCAAAACACTACTACTCATGTAAATTAATTACCTGTTCATGTCAGCAATGATTATGCAAAAGAAACTGCAGACGTTAGAAAGAAATTATGGGAATCTGTCATTATAGAAAGAGACAACAAGCAAAAGGTGTCTCTGGTTCATGATAGGCTTAAGATTGATGACCGTCTATATGCCTGGGATCACAGTCGCAACGAGCGTATTCTTTGCCAAGAACGCCGTGATAAGGGCCGCCATAGCAATCGCAAAGTGTCAGAGGAAGCTTGCAATGACAAGGAGGGCATGCCTTCCTGCAGCTCAAATACAGCATAGCTCAGAATCGTTTCGCTCAATGCCCGCAGTATTCTTAACAAGGTTACTGAATTAGAATGTCTGTTGCTATCTCAGCGACCGCACGTCGTTTGCATTACAGAAACATGGCTCAACAGTGCTATTTCTTGCGACTGCATTATCCCTCCTGGCTACACAATGTTTAGGTGGGATCGGGACTCTCGTGGTGGTGGTGGATTGGCCATTATTGTTAAATCATCGCTGACAGCCTGTACGGTTATGTGTGACATGTCGGAATCGGTGTGGTGTAAAATAATGTTTTCTGGCATGTCGTACCTCATAGGAGTCGTTTATAGGCCGCCAACTACTTCACCTGATTTTCTAGATATGTTAAATACATTTCTTTGCTCACATGTAAACAGGAACACCAGGCTAATAATGACTGGTGATTTTAACTTGCCACATATTGATTGGGAACTTATTTCGCCTGGAAATACAGAAATTTCTAGTGCCAAAAAATTTTTGGATATCACATTTTTTCATAATTTAAGGCAAATAGTGAAGGAAAACACACGCATAACGTCTCAATCGCAATCATTGCTTGACTTGGTGTTCCTTTCCCATAAAGTAGGCGATTATGAAATGGCAGTCACGGATGGTATATCCGATCACAAAATCATTTTGCTGAATGTGCTTACTTGTAAACCACCACCTACAAAACCTACTGTACGTGTTGAAATCAAAAACTATGCTAAGGCCGATGATACATCTATTCTAGATTATTTAGAAAAGTGTTTGAACGAATTTGAAAATGTCTCCGAGGTCGAAACAGTTGAAGAGTTGTGGCAGCGCTTTAAAACTATTATTCAAGTCTGCATAGATTAGTTCGTTTCGACCCGACTCAAGAAAACGAAGCGGAGTAACCCATGGATAACGAGGGATATTGTTCACGCGAAACGGAAATTAAAAAGGCTGCGCAGAGGAAAAGCAGATCCTAGGGAAATACACGCAGTACGTCAGGGAATAAAGGCTTTGTTACTCAGCTCGAAGCAAACATTTTTTAATCGCACTTTAAGCGATTTTCTTAAGACTTCCCCAGAAAACTTTTGGCGTTATTTAGACCGCAGAAAGGAAAAAATAAAGCAAATGACGTTAGGAAATGTTCTAGTAGAAGAAAATTGTGTTATCGCTGATGGATTAAACAAATATTTTCAATCAGTATTCACGCGCAGTGATCGACCATTTCCGGTAGATGATGGGGCATCTTTCAGCGAAAGTTCCATGGACGCTATCAACTTTACTCAGAGGGGCGTATTCCAGCAGTTGCTACAGTTAGATGACAAGAAGGCTTCTGGGCCAGACGGAATACCTACTGGCTTTTTGAAAAGGTATGCTGAGTGGATATCATTTTATTTGGTAATTTTTTTCAGAAATCACTAAGCACCCATTCCGTGCCCCAGGACTGGCGTTGTGCTATAGTTATCCCCGTATTTAAAAGTGGCAATCGTACTCTAATGAATAACTACCGTCCTGTATTCCTTACGTCAGTTTGCTGCAAGGTTATGGAACACGTCATAACAAAACATATAATTATGTTCCTAGAATCAAATGGCCTCCTTTGCGCATGCCAGCATGGGTTCCGACGGGGTCTTTCCACAGTGACGCAGCTCATTGAGACATTGCACGATTTTTTCGAAGTTATGGACAACCGTGAACAAACAGATGTTATATGCGTTGATTTTGCCAAAGCCTTTGATAAGGTGCCTCATCGTAAATTACTTTTTAAACTGTACAAAGCTGGTATAAATGGCGACGTTCTAAAATGGATTGAAGATTATTTAACTAACCGCAAGCAGGCAGTTCGCGTTGATGGTTCCGAGTCTGGTTTTCTAGATGTATACTCAGGAGTGCCACAGGGGTCCGTGTTAGGGCCAGCACTTTTTCTGCTTTACATCAATGATGTAGCAACCGCTTTAGATAGTTCTGCTAAGATAAAACTCTTTGCAGATGACTGCTTGATTTTTGCGCCGATATCTTGTTTAGAGGATCAGATTAAGCTCAACCGAAACCTTCAGGCGTTTGGGAGTTGGTGTGATAAGTGGGAAATGCAAATTAATTTTGATAAGACCACATACACGCATATCACTGCAAAAAAGAATATCTTTACTTTTCAGTATGATATTCAAGGCTACAATCTAGTTAATGTTTCTTGTTTCAAATATCTTGGTGTTTCTATTTCGCATGATTTAAAATGGCACAATCAAGTAGAAAGAGTGTGCTCAGCGGCACAGAAGAAATTGGGTTTTTTAAGAGCAAAACTGGGGAGGGCAACAAAAGATGTTAAACTGCTGGCTTACAGATCTCTTATTCGACCATCCCTAGAATATGCATTAGTAGCATGGAAGCCCCATCAAAAGGTAATGTGGGCCAAAATAGAGAAGGTGCAGCGCCGGGCGGCGCGCTTTATTTGCTCGAAATATAGAAGGACAGATTCAGTTTCTGCGATGTTAAAGTCTTGCGGTCTTGAATTATTGGAAGATCGGTGCAAGAGACAGAGAGTAAAAACGTTATTTCAAATAATTAACGGCGAACTAAAAATTAATAAAGACTTGTATTTAAAACCTCCAGGCAGACTGAGCTCCCGCTTAAATCATAGTGAAGCTATTCGACCATACTTGTCCCGAACCAATGCCTTTCGTTGTTCGTTCTTTCCAGAGTCAATAGAGCTGTGGAACAAGCTGCCTACAGAAATTGTTCGCAGTTCTGATAGCGCATTGTTTACGAATGCAATCAACATTCTTCAATAAAACTGTACCGTGTGGATATTGTAAAGTGCTTTTTCTTTTCTCTTTTCTCTATTTTTTCTTTTTTTTCTGTTTGTGCGCGTGCGGCAGCTGGGTGAACATTTGAATACATAGTCTGTATATCGTATCTTGTGTTATATCCTTAGGGCGCTGTAGTGCATGTGCATGTTTCTTTTTGTATCTGGCAGTTTTTTTTTTGCATGAACGTATATGTAACATCCCTCCCTGTAATGACCCTCAACTGAGGGTTGACAGTATTTCTAAATAAATAAATAAATAAACCTGTAAAAAAATTTCAAGAAAGCTGCAGTAATTCATTGTAGTATGAATAAGAGTTAGTGCTTTGGCAATATGTGTTTGAAGGAAAATAATAAAATAGTAATCGATGGCTTTTCTATAAATGTTCAGCCACTTTCAGGGCATGTAATGGACCATTGTTCTCAATTACATTGACGCTTGCGGTTCATTTATCTGAATGCATTGACTGCCTCGAAGGATAAGTTTCGGCGGGCAGCTCTTGGACCAAGCAAGGCGCCAAGTAAAGCATGCTCTAAGGGGGCTAATGCGCAGCGGGCATGTGAAAATCGGCGTATTTATTTCGTTCTAAACTTCACGGTTGGCGTAACAGCGGGTTATTTGCCAAGTATGCTGCAGGAGAAACAAAAAACACAAATATTAAGGGACGCTCAAGCTTCGCCTTTACGAGTGGAACGCGACAGCGTGTTGCAGCACTGCCAGGGAGTGCAGAAAACGCCATCGCCCTTTCGGTGCGACGCCTTGCCCGTTAGACAAATCTCTCTGCTATGTACGGTGAAACGAACGCGCGGAGCGGCAAACCACGTCGAAGCGCTACCAGGCGCTTTGCCGAAACGCACGGTACTCAAGTTGCAGTCGTAGTTCGTCGGCACATCGTTCTCGACAAACTCGATGCCCCGAACGCCAGCATAGCTTCCGCGCCGAACGAACGGGCAGCAAGCCGCAAGCTTCGTGGTGAACGCGCTTTGGATGTGCGCTGCGTTGTTCGCCGCTCAGCGCGTGATTCCTGCGTGCCCGCACGGCCCCACAGTGCCCGAACGAGAGATATGTCAGACTCGTCACTTCCTTTCCTTAAAATAAATTTTCATTTAATTTTCCTTTCTATACGGCGCGGTTCGGGTGTCCACAGGGATATGTGAAACCGGCCTCACTCCCATTCCTTAAAACCAATTTTCATTTCATTTTCCTTCCCTTGCGGCGCGGTCCGGGTTGGCCACCGAAATATGTGACAGGCTTCCCTTCCTCTCCTTGCGCTGCCGTCGCGCGCCATCTGTTGGGCCAGTGCCGTAAATTGCGATAAGGAAGAGGAGGGATTTTGCGCTTACAGGGAGGTGGAGGGAATTTTCGCTCACGGCCGACGCCGACGACACCGGCTCTTCTGCGACACGAGCTCCCTAACGCGGTCGCGTTAAAATGCAAGTATCCTTTTTAGAATACCTGCACCAGGATGCGCGGACTGCGTTGATCGTTGCGCATCTCAGAGGACATGGCTTCGTAACAGAAACCGCTGTATATTTGTTGCATACCCACTGTGCACGCCAAGAAAGAAGAGCGTCTTTCGGACTGAAGCTCGATGACGTGTACATGGTGTCCTCAGTTCAATACGATATATCCCACGCGTACTTGCCCAGAAACTAAGTCCGATGACTCCCTGAGGGTCCTTCGGGCTGTTAACACCCCTCTTCCCATTAATGTAACCGCGGAAAGACGAGCTCGGAACACAATAATACTTAGTTAACGCTTTCGAGCGCGACCTAAGTAGATGTTGGGCCGCCTTCCACCTCAGCCCTCTTCATGTTACGCATGTCTGTGCAAAAACAGAAGTGCGCTTCTATGTTTAGTTATTCACTTGTGACAAAATTGCGTCCTATTTCGTTTTTATATCTATTCATAAAGTACAGCTGGTTCGTTCTAAGGCTATCCTTCCCCTCTCCAGAGCAAATAACGCCGACTTCGGGTTCCCTCTGTGTAAAGAACGGTCGTTGAATGCGCGCGCATGTAAGTGTTCGCCATCAGCAGAAGCGAAGCCGCAGTCGATTCCGGTGGGGAAGGGGAAGGATGCAATGGGCTGTCCTCGCCGACCGCGACGCACGACCGTTCAAGCGAAGCGAGACAATCCATCTTCTAGAGTCTGTCTGTCTGTTTTCTCGCGTAGCTACCGCATTTTCATCGCTATTAGGAGTGTCCGAAGTCGCTTCTGCTCAGTTCTATTCCAAAGTGGCTTACGGGTAAGCATAATTCTTTATAATTAGTTTTTTATGCATCAAAATTGAAGCGTGGAATGAATTGCCCGAATGCATAAGCACTCCATGTGACACGGTTATTTGAGCGCTTACAAACAGCGCATCTCTCGAAGGGAAGGCAGCGATTTTATTTTTCTTGGATTCTCTTATTGTTTAGCATACACGTGTTTTGGTTTGAGTTTCAGTATAGTGTCTGAATTATTTTACTCTGTGTATTTTTCTCTTGGTTTTATTGCCTTTTTCTTTCTAGACAAAGCTATGTTTGTGCACGTGCGTATAATCCTGTTGTGCTGATTCCGATTTTTGTTGAAATATTGCTTAAGAAGTTTTATTCTTCGTTTCTTCATGTTATGGTTGATAATGATCTTAACTCTCTTATACATAAACCTTTCCTAGTCACAAAGTATAATCCTCCCCCCCCCCCCCCCCCCTTCCTGAATTCCTATATAACGCCCCAGCAAGGGGCTTTAAATAGGAATTGAAGGTATACAATGAGGAAGTGTGCTGGGAAGGGCTTATCGCATTTATGTTGTGCTAGTTAAAAGTTTTATCGTAGGTAAGCGCCCTGTTTTTAACCTACGTCAGCCTTGTGTGGAGAACTCATGCGGCGGACTTCCATGCATACAAATCAGCGCCTCGTGGCATCTTTTAGCATTTAGAGGTAACGCTAGCGAGCAAGTAGAGCCATACCGATCAGCAAGCAAAGGTTGGTAAAAGCACCTTTCCCGAAGATAGCAAGAAGCTTTGCAATTTCAGTATTTATTGCGCGATGCAGACTGCTCGAACGATCTACAAAAGGGCGACACAGGCTATTCAGATTTGCTACTTTGCACTTGGGCTTCAGCGAATAGTGAAACGACAGCTTACCTTACCCATGGTTATTTTAGGTGCCCTTGATTAAGAGGAACTGATTAGCCGTCAGCGCCCGCTGCTCACCCCCCCCCCCCCCCCCCCCCCCCCCACAAAGAAAACGCACTTTGTGTAGACTATTATACACATACCGAGGGTTTCAATAAAACCTTAAAATAAACTTAAAACCCCCCCGACTTGCATAGAAAAATGAAATGTCGCGTTATATTGATTGCAGTAATATTAACATGTGTTCTTACTCTTGCACATGTTTAGTAGCAACAACAAGTGTAATATCTCATTTCCTCGATACCTCTTTTTTGTTGAATAAGAAAGGAAAATTTCTGCTCTGAGGATCATTTCCCGTGACGTAAATGTCTAAAGGAGAGGTGGTAATGAAAATAAAGCGTCATAATAAAGCGTTTCGTCCGAGTTCACGAATGAACGGCACTAGTATAAGGGGCATCTCTAAATGTGTTACTGGAATTTAGATTGACTGGCGGAAACCACGCACAGACGCAGGTATTTTCCCAAAAAAGTTCGTGACGTTACGTGCGGTTCTTTTTCTATATATCACGCAGGTCCAATGTTAAACCATATGAAAAATTAACTATCAGGCGTGTAGCCACAAGGAAGGTGTGAATTTGCATTGTTAATGCGAAACTGAGGACAACTAAAAGTGGCATCTATCGTTAGGGCTTCTCATTTCAATCACGAAAACTCTCACACGATACCATAAACGGAAGGGTTATTAGCTATAAAATACCAGAAAAATGAAACACAAGGGCCGCCATATGTAAAATATGTGTGTCGACATCGATTTTTTTCCTGATCCCATAGTCTACATTATACGGCAAATCACCTCGAAACGGTGGCAACCATCCCCCAAGGTAAATACGCCACGTGTTTAGATAGACTGGCAGAAAGAACTTTAAATGCAACTTTTTTGTCGATTAATGCGTTTTTTTTTATGCCGGATGAACGCCAACGTAAGCAGAAAGAGCCAAAGATTGAGTTCTCACTAATAACAATAGTCGGGTGGAGCAATTCTCATTGTCACCTCCAAGACGTTGCTTAATTACCGCAGAGGACTTTTCACGAACACCACCTTCTTCGGAGGCACCATATGGAGAAAACAGGCTTTGCTTTCTTCACGATCTGGAAGCAAGACCTGAAAGTCTGGACAAGAGCGTCTAGTTTGTGGGGCTGCGCCACGTGCTGTTTGACAGCGAGTATCAAAAAGCGCCGCGGAAAATTTAAATTTTAGGTACACTCCTTTGATTTTCTATGCCCGTAAAAGCTCCTCAGTGCGAGCGCAAAAAGAATTTCCCGTATTCTGCAGCGCATTAGAAAAACAATCCTTCACTATCAACAATTTCGGTCCCATATTCAGTAGACCGCTCAGTTTTTTTCCCCCTGTTTGCACACAAAGATACTCCCATTCAGTTACGCGGTGTGCATAATTGGCAGAAGATAGACGGCGGCATTTGGGGATGTCCTTGAAAGCTTCTCATATGTCTTGTTCACGGTTAAAATATCCCGAGCGGCAAATCGTCGTTCCGACCTTACAGAGCTAGCAACATGTTTCTATGTAAATTATTTTTATGCTTTTGTGTCTGTACTTTAACGACCATAACCTGTAGGGAGAAGAGCGGGCAAAATGTAATATTTAAAAAAATAATCGGATGGGAAAGTCGAAGAAAGAAAAGGGTAAAGAAGAGAACATCGTCCTGAAGAAACAGTGAAATGAGCAAGTACATAAATATAAAAAATGGTCTAACGGAAAGAAAAACTTGCGGAGCAAAATCAGAACAAATAACAAGACAATAGAAATCAGCACAGATGTCTTACAACCCAACGTACGAACAAGAAAGTGGCTACACTTAGAGGGCACCTTATATAAGCAAAGAAATCAGCTCGTTAAGAAGTTCAGGATCATTTTTATTATCTGTATTTGGTTGTTTAAAAACGCCTATACATATCTGTTGCGTTCTTGCGCAGGAGATGGTTACTTCGTATTTTTAACGTTCACTGTACTCATTTTTACAAAAGCTACCTCCACTGTGCGAGGAAACATTGCATCCGCGTGAGGACCCATTGGAGATGATTAAATGTCAGGCGCAAACTTTACTGAGAAGAAAATAAGGAAAGGGAAGCACACATGTTCTGGAGAAAAACTTTAGTAAGTCAGGAAACCATTATTTACTATAACTGCACTATAAGACAATAGTTAAAAGACGAAAACTGGTATTGACCATTCACTTATGCTTTCTATGTTACCGTGAAAAACAATGTAGCCCAATTTGCAAAGCCTAGACATAGTTTTATAATGTTACATTTTCGGAAAGTTGGCGTTTACCATATCCGGAATGCCAATGTCGTCCGAAAAAGATTATAAGACCTGCGGAGGATGAATTTCTTCTTGCTGTGAGAAGAAAACTCTGTGGCCGCGTAAAATGCCTTCGCAAATTATACGGATGAATTTAATGAGGAAATGTCCATGATTTATTGATGTTTCCTCATCGTGCGAGTTGTATCGCATTCAGCGCTTCAGCAGCCGTGGCAGGCGGTAAAACATCTCCTATGCAATGGCTTTTACAACACATCTCACTGCGACCCACGCTAAGTTTCGTTCCGTGATCATGTGGCCACCCTCTCCCCCTCTCCATGTGCTTCGCGATGCTTTTTTCGGGGGGGAGATGCGCGCTAGTAGGGGAGCAGAGGTAGGGGGGGGGGAGGGTGCGCGACCACACTGTGCATGCTCTACGCTTTCCGCGTTGTGCAATCTTTCCCGTCAACTGATAGAACAAGTGCTCTTGGGACCCCCTAAAAGATTTCAAACGTTTCTCAAACGCCGCACGTTGCTTGAGATAAGAGCCAGAAGAAATCCGGCGGGTTCAGCATATGTAGCTTGAGCGTGCATGCAACTCTGTCCACGATCGCGCTGCCCGATTGCATCCGCCAATCATTCCACACATTTCATAGACATAAAGGGACAGCGTTTACGCAGGCTGGCGAAATGCGGGACTCCAAGACAGGAGTACCATTGTCTTTGGATTTTGCTGTTTCCAAATGCCAATTCTCCGAAAGAAGGAAGAATAACTCCACAAACATCTCTGCCGGTGAAAGACACGTAGACTTTATTACATCACTTTTTTTATGAGCTCAACAACTATTTGGCATTACTTTTGTTATGTGTTGTTGATTTCAACATTTATTTCCAGCAGAAGGGCGTCACAATCACTGTGCTCTGACAAGGCCCAAAATATGTGCGTTTACCAGTAATATTTTAAATTATTTAACTAAGTCGTTACTCAACATTATAGTAGTCACGTTTCGACCCCCTTCATAAAATATGCGAAAACAAAATTTCCGACGAAAGTTGTCATTGAAAGGAAATAAAAATTGAGATTCTTATGTCCACTTTTGGAACTTTGGCAAGTAGAAGTTTAATATCCTTCAGTTACAGCTAGCCGAAAAAACCAACAGGAGTAATACATTAAATTATGGTTAAAAAGTGGCTGTGGCTTAACTCAGCTGGCCTAGGATATATAGAGAGAAAGCTCTGTTAAGCATCGTTAGACACTGTTTAGCTTTGGTTCATATTTATTGTTCCAATTCTTCAGCGAGAGCAAGTCACGTGATACATGCTCGTTCTTGCACTTGTGGCACGTGATGCATCACGTGCCACATGTGCAAGAACGAGCTTTCAGAGCAGCAGTCAGCGCAGTGGCTGCTACCAATTACCTTTCACGCTAGCTCTATACGCGAGGCAGAAGAAGTAGCTATCGCACTGGCCATCGTGGATCCCCGCACCAAAACTATTCTAAGCGACTCTAAGAGCGCAATCAAAATTTCTTCAAAAACCTGGTAAGGGCGCTCGCAATGCGAATTCTGCGCAACCGAACTCTCGATCACAACGTCAATTTCGTACGGGTTCCGGCTCACGCGGAGAACTACAGAAACGAGGGGGTCGACCGTCTATCCAGAGGTTTAACCAATCGGGGCAAGGGAGACCTCTCGAGCACGGACACCCCACCGAGGCACCTCGCTCGTACGCGGAGATTCGAAACTTATCGTGAGCTAAGATGCACGTATCCCGTCCAACGCCCCGACCTAGACAGGGCGCTAGCCACGACACTCAGACGCCTACAAACAAAGGCAATTCTTAGCTCCTACTGATTATGTTTAATCACCAACGGTGAATATGAGCCTGCATGCCCGCACTGCGGTGACGGGACGCACGCCACCCAACACCATATATTATGGGAATGCGCTAGCAAACCACCTCCGACGACACTCTTATTTGCCAGCTCCCTCGGCGGGGGAATGGCAGAAGCTCTTGGCCAGTTCAAGAAAACAACGCAGCTGGCCCTCATCCTGCAAGCTCAAGAGGTCGCCCCCGAATGGAGGCCATCGTGGACTCGCCCTAGCCCCAACTTCCCTTTTGTGGCAACATAGTTGTAACCACCACCACCCCCGCAGAGGCGGAAAGGACTGCCAGGCGCGCAGCTGTGACAATGAAGGTGAATAAGAAGATTGAGGTGCCTGCCACGCGAGAGTTTTCACATGCGCAATGCACCCTGACAAATCCCCCGCCGTGGGTATGTGCCATTAAGCCTGATCACATCATCATCATCATCAAATGCGTCGCGCCTCCCATTGAAGGTCAAATCTAAGAGCCAGATGACCTTCAGGCTCAGCATAGGAGAAGTAGAGCTTTTCGCTTTAAAAATACATTGGTAGTATTTTGGCCTTCGTTTGTTTCATATCTTTCCGTCTTACCTTTAATCATGAACGAGAGCCAATTGGGCGAACTTTCTATTTTGTTACCAATTGGAGAGTAATTTTTCTGGATGCGATGCTTATCCAACTGGTCACAAAAGAAGCCACTCAGCAAATTGTTTCATCTAATCAGGAGCAGCCAAACGTATTGACCTCCCTGTCAAAATAATTTTCTTCAGTTTTTTTCAAACCACTTTAAATTCCCACGTGTGACCTAAATCTGTGTAAAGTCAGCTACTGAGCGTAGTTTTCCAACTTGGGTTTCAGTGACCGGCTTTTCATGGAGTTACCGCAGCCCGTTGCAGAAACGGGCAGGAAGCTGACGCAGCAGACAGCCCTCGAAGAACATCCCTGAGTGGCGCATGTCTCCGGTACACCAAATACGACCGAGGTTGGTCGGATTGCAGCGGTCCAATTTCGTCTAGCTGTCGGTTAGCGTTGAAGCAAACAATCCACGTCGACGATTGGAGAGGCGACACCACACCATCCACTTTCGAATGAGCGTTGAATGCTCGCGGGAAAAACAAACAAACAAAATGGAAAACAGAACTCGGGGTTGCGCAGCTGGCTTCAGCTGTCTCAGTCGACACTACTTCGCCGCCCTTTCCAAATATACTATTTCACCACTCATGACTCATACGAGCGAAATGCCCCCTACGACTGCTGGAGTATATAACTCCTGGAGACAAACAGACGACAGGACTTTCGCGCGACAGAATAAAACAAGCAAACTAAACAATGTGGAAAATATTAACAAAAGCTAGATCATTAAAGGCACAAAGGAAACAAAGTGCGACAACATGACGCCGCTTGTTGTTGTCGACGGTAGTTTTGCTCAGCGAGCTCTCGCCAATAAATCTTCCCATTCGTTACTCAGCGGCGGGTTGCGATCTGTCCTCAGTTTTTACCACTTCTCAGAGGATGGATTTTTTACTTACTGCGTATTTGTTGGAGAATGCCTGGCGCTGGTGTTTGCGTCGCAGTAGGAGCAACAGCAGAGGTCCTGCTTTTCCCTTTCATGGTCAGTGTTCAGATTGGACCCGCCGACACAAAAAAAAATGGGAGACCAGCTTTGTGTACACGGATCCTGAAGAAGTCTGCGCTAAATGTATTAGTACTTGCCCCAACATTGTTCTCTGTTTCTGCTATTATTCGCGGCACAGTGGCAGTGGAGTTAGTTCAATGAGAACAGCGCGCTATAACTGCATCCGTATTGTAAGCAGGCAGGTCGAAGTTTCTTTCCTTCAAGGTATTTTTGAAAGATTTCCTTCATTTCGCCTTGCGTTGAGCTGCTCGGACAAGTGACCTTATAATAAGTGAACGTGGTGCAGTAAGTGAATTTTTTTTTACTTTGAAAACTCAGTATTCTCAGAATATTATAGGACACCAGATTCCAGCACATCTTCAGCATGAAATCTGGATTGAAATGAAATATTCCAGCATGAAATCTGGTAGAAAACTTTGATGAGACACTTATGCTCCGCCTGACGGATGTGACGCGATAGCGTAATGGGTTAGTTTCTATGTTGCCATGTGACGTCCAGTCTCGAAGACATTGACGCTTGTGGAGCTCCAACTGAAAGGCGTGGAAGTTCGAGAGCCCCAAGCATCAACGTCTTTGAGCCTGAGCTCCACCTGGGATCCCTGTCTTCTTCAGCAACAAACACGTACAAGCGCACAAAAAACGCAAGGACACGAAGAAGGAGACCTAGACACAACGAGCGCTTACTTCCAACTGAAAACTTTATTGAGCTCCACCTTTTCTGTCAATAAAGTTTTCAGTTGGAAGTAAGCGTCCGTGGTGTCTATGTCTCCTTCTTCGTCTCTTTGTGTTTTTGTGCGCTTGTACGTGTTTGCAATGCACCAACTCGCCCAACAGTCCGTGCTCCTGTTCTTCACCAACACTGTGACAATATATGAATGAGGTCAGTCTCTAGAATAATAGATCCCTGGAAGTCCTCATACCCCTCATGGCACAGTGGGGCGGTGGTTAAGCGGCGCGCCACTGCCGTGCAATGGCAGGTGCTCCAAGCAGTGGGCCTTGTTCGACCAAGGTTGCTCTTCCCCAGCGACCAATCATTACGTTAACTGCCGCCTGCCACTGTGGGCAGTGTGCTCACAATCGAGTGGGCAGATTCTGACGACGCCAAAAGGTCATGTGACCTAGATAGCCCAACTGCCTCATAGGTTGCTCTCGGCGAGCCACCTGTCAGATCCAGGCCCATGAATTTTTGCTCACAATCCCGACGCCGGATTTTCTGCATAACAGGGCCTTTAGCGCTATCGACTTAAAATAAATGCAGCCTACCTGAACCAGATCTGTCCAGGATTAAGTAGAAGCAGACCCTAACCTCTACGAAGAGCTTTTTTTTTTGTCAACATGAAAAAAAAATCGTTTCACCGTGGCAATGAAATCAATTCACTTTACGCATATTCCGCTCAAATTGGCAGCGTGTACGCCATTCAAAACAAGAACCGATTTTATTCCTCTTTGGCGAAATAAATGTCTAGAACTTAGGAACTGAAACCACTATATGTCGGTTGATTTGTATAAAATGTGTAGGTGACGTCCATAGCTGGCAAAGATATCCGTACCAGTGACGCATATGTCTCCCGCGTACGCTATAAAGTTCCATTCATGCTTTGATGGTTTCCATGCGTATTCTGAAGCATGTCTGCTTATTCGGCCGTAAACATAAAGCAGCGACTGTTATTACGTGGCGTCGTTCGGGCTCCTTTCAATGTATGATGGCAAAAGAAGGCTATAACATGATATACTTCGTAAGTATTTTCCACTCTTAGTGTCAATCAATCCTCCTTGAAAGTATGCAATCTTAATTTCTGCCTCTTCTGGAAACCTTCGACATATGCAGCGTCAGTTGAAAGGACGGCTATGCGAAAACTGGCATGCTATTTTTGCTGGCGCTGCAATGAAATTTATTCCACCCCTTGCTTCTACAAACCACGAAAACGACAGTAAGACTCTGTGTGCGTTTGCATCACGTGTCTCTGCTCTCGCCCTAACAGTCATGTTTTCCGTTGCTCTTGAAGTTTCTTTCTTCTGGCAGCAAAAAATGGCGCCGCACCATTCATCCTTAATCCCATTTTGCTCTTTCAAAAAGGTCTTGCTTCATATGCGAAAACAAACCTCCTGGTTTGCATCTACCTCAAATATAGCGTGCTAGCCTACAGTCTGCCGTGCACCAACTTTATGCTTGTCAGTAAAGATGGAATATTTTGCAGTTGTTGTTGGTATAAACAGCTGTTTATTTTTTTTTTTGGTGCCCAGATATTTGTTTCACCTTTGATGTTTGTACTTCACCTAGTTGCACTACACTACTTGGTGTGTTCTGAATACGGATGCACCCTGCGATCAATACGAAGACTCTAAACAGCGCGCAGGTACGAAGCCGTCTGAAGGCACATGCAAAAGAGGTCGCGAGGAGGCCCACGTTCTAAGAAAAAATATTGGACGGAAGCTTCGTCGAAGATCGTTGTTAAAAATCTTTGCTCGGTTGTTCTTCCAGCCGTTTGCTGACAGACGAAACTTAGGAGATTTCTTAGGCTTTATAAACGTTTATTTGTGTGAAAGGCAGAGAGTTTTCGACCCGCATAACCTCTCTGATGCTTTCCTTCATTCGAGCTAAGGCAAGCGTGAATTGGAAAATTGGGGAAAATAAGGAAAACAGAAGATGAGGCAACAGTGGCTGAAAACCTTTGTCAGCGTTTTCTTTATTTTGTGAACAAGAACAGGAAATGAAATTATGCGTAATCTAGGGAGCGGAATTCAGAAAGGTAAATTCAGCATTCCTCTTCAGTTTGCATTTCTCTTCAAAAGTCCCTCAGAATGTTTATATTCTACCTCTTTATTACTGCTCAGCACGGTACGCAGATTTGCCTGGGTCTGAAGGAGAGGAACCAAGTCCGCTTTGGTATTCGCTGAGCGGAGCATGCAGGATAAAGAAAACGCGAGAAAGAGAGAGAGAGAGAAAAGTAACTTTAATTTGCACCCTTCAAAAATGACGGGAGAGAAGGTTTTAGCCAAAACCCCCATTCATTCCCCTAACCGTCGGCCTGAATTCCTTGGGACTCGGCGGCGGTCAGGGCGAGACCGATGACTTTGCGTAGTTCTTCTGCTTCGTGGGTGAGCAATAAAGTCTTCCAGGATTATGCATTTCTATTCGGGTCGTTATAGCAAGGGCAGGTCCAGACCATGTGGACTTGATCTGCAATGCTATTCCAGTGCGACATCTAGCACTAAAGATTCGCCACTTTCCATGCAGGCTGTAGCACACATCGGATCGATTTCATACCTGTAGCATACTTCATATCTCTTCTTGTAGAGAAAGCACATCATTGGCGCCCACAAACAGATCATTCATTTCGGCCCATAGTCATCAACAAAAGTGATGATCACCGAGTTGGAGTTGCCCATCCTCCACAAACCAAGAATGGGAGGATTCCGCGGGCGTGAGAAAGCCAATTCCAATTCTTTCTCAGACAGCTTCAGATCGAATCGGTGTTTCCCTCCCTTGCCACAGCTTTCGGGTGCCGCCATGAATGCCGACACCTCGTACTTCTTCTCGTCCAGCTTTATGGACTTCAGCCCCAGCATTTTTTTCGCATCGTCCCCTTTGGGCGTGCTGTATATCAGTGTTCCCTGCTTGTCGTTCACGACGATCCTGTTCTCTTGACCTTCCCGCCACGGAATGGCAGCCGCCATCCTTATGACTCCGCCATTCACTGGCATCGAGAGCTTGGTTAGGGTCAGTCCTTCTTTGGGCCTGATAACAATCTTGTGATCCGCGTTCGCAAGACGCGGCAGGTGAAACGCCACCGACCACTCCGCGGGCTTTCTTCCCGCCGCTTTATACGAGCGTCTCACGCAGACGCCATCCTTGTTGCCATTGTAGCCGACCGGCGTCTCCCTGCCGTCTTCCCCTCCTCCACCGTTGAGCTGTGGTGGCTGAGCGTCGTTTTCTTAGCGGCGCCATCTTGGCGCTCTCGTTGTTGACGCTCCTGAAGCTCCGGGACTCGTTTCGCCACATTCGTCATCCAGTTTGCGCTTTGTAGTTCTGCCGGATCGACATCCGTACCCTCAACGCTCACTTCCGTCGTCATGTTGACTTTCCAGTCTCTACGAGCTGAAGCCGGGTGCAGTCGGCCACTGCTCAGGCCGCCTCGGCACTAGGCCTAGCGAGGCGTTCGGCGTGGTCGATTACAGAAGACGCGATAAAATCCTTCAAACTTCCCTTACAGTCGTGACAACAGTATCCACAGAATCCTTATCTTGTCCGCGACACACACACAACACTTTTTCTGCAGTACATTGTCGAAAAAATTCGCTTCATCGCATCCAAGACGACTAAGCGAATAGAGCAGTGCCGTAATCGACGCTCATTTCATACGAACCCGAAAAGGAGAAGTTTTGAATACAACGTGAGCGGCATTTCTGGTTTCAAGTTTACACTGAAAGCAAATAAATTGGAATTGGCTGATATTGACGAGCTGGATGCGTGCTGCTTTCAGTAAGCCGTCGTTTTGCGTGTAAAGATGTATTATTATCATTGATCGCCACTACATTGTAGTAGAATGGAAAGTTGGGCGAGTTGGTATGCGTTCATTTTGGGTGGAAAAAACAGCGCGAAAGGGACGGAAGACAAAGAAGAAGGAAACCACACGGACGAGCGCTGACTCACAACTATTTTTTATTCAGAAAAAAACAGACATTTATATTCAAAAAGTCACATGACCTGATGTCACTCGCGCACATGCCGAGAAGTACAACAGTCTAAGACTATATCGTGAGTCAAGATTAAAACCTTACAACGCGTTTTCAGAACTCTGTGATTAACCGAAAAAACACGACAGCCAGAAAAAAACAACAAAGGTACTAAAAAACAAAGGTACTAAAAAAAAACACAAATCACGTGTTGTCAAGAAAAGCGACCTCTTTATCGACCATCAATAAGGAAGGCTGACTGGTGCATTCATCCCGTCTTTTCCGAATGTGATATGCCTCAATGAGCTCCCTTGTCGTCTTATCTCTATGGCGGTATAAAATACGTGTGCGCGCGACTAGAGGTCTGCACACTTTCTTATTTTCAATCTTGCATGCTTCGCAGTGCTCTCTTAGATGCGAATAGTTTGAATCTGATAGTGAACGAAGATGCTCCCTAAGTCGAATATTTATACATCGGCCGGTCTGTCCTATATATACTTTTTTACATGAAAGAGGAAGTTCATACACAACTGAACATGCGCACTCTACACACCTTGATCTATGGGAAACCAAACAACGAAATGGGCTAATTCTTGATATATTGTCATGGCGGTTCCCTATCATGCGACAAAGCCCCCCCAACTTGTGTGGCGCAGAAAACACCACATTCACGTCAAATCTGCCCGCCACCTTTTTTAGATTATGAGCCGTTTGGTGCATATACGGAATAACAGCAAATTTTTTTCCTGTTCTGTCCAATTTTGTATTCAAGAAATCTTTTCGCACTACCCTCACCAGCTTCTCGCAAGTTGCTGAAATCACCCCCTGTGGAAACCCTGCGGCTTCTAATCTACTTACTTGTAACATCAGACTGTCGGCTATGCAGTGATGGCATGAATTTGTGAGGCTTGAACGTAAGGTAGTCATTGCAATTCCATTCTTTACTAGCTTTGAGTGCCCCGAGGTAAAACTTAACACCGGTTTTTGGGATCGGGGTGAATGCATCCAGCAGATGTGCTCTTCCCTAAAAAACAACTTCAAACTTAAAAACTGCAGTGCATTTTCTGACGGCAACTCGAAAGTGAAGGACAGTCCTTTACCACATTCTTGAAAAACCTTTAGAATGTCATTCACTCTTGTATTGAAACTGTCCCTGTCTACTAAAACTAAAAAATCATCAACAAATCTTGAAATATGCATTGCAAGACCCCCAATTTTGTTTTTTATTTCCTTGTCTACTTGGGAAAGATAAATGCTGCTAAGGGCTGGAGCAACCTTCGAACCTATGCATATGCCCTTTCTTTGAACATATACATCTCCTCGCCATCCCACGTATGTTGATTGCAAATAGAAAGCCAAAATCTCAAGAAAAGCAGACACCGAAATGCCGCACCGACTCACAAACCTAGCTTCGTCATTTTCTTCATCTATGCACTTGCGTACCGCTTTTAACATGCCTTTATGCGGAAGAGAATAATAAAGGTCTTGTATGTCTATGCTGAAACCAGTACACCTTCCCGGATTTTCTTGCCTTAGGAACTTGACAAGAACATCGGCATTTTTCACAGCAAAAGGATCGTCAACTGTCAATGCTGAAATGTGTTCCTGTAGGTAACTAGAGATTAAATACTGCCAAGTGCCACCTTCGGAAACTATAGCCCTAAATGGGACATCGATCTTGTGGGTTTTTGCCGAAAAAAATAAGTCCAATTCCGTTCCCTGTGATTTCTGAACCGAGGTGGCTAATGCTTTCAAATTAAACTCATTCAACAATGAAATCACTCGCTCTTTCACAACCTCGTGATCTACGTTGACCCGTTTAAAACACTTTTTGACAGCCGCCAAAGCCTTTTCATTGAACATCCCTTCCGGAATCACAACAAAATGCCCTTCCTTATCTGATAACACAAGTCTTAAATCGGCACTGTGGAAATAATCTACGAGGCCACGCAAGTCCTTACTCCGTTTCGGTCTGCCCGGTGACACACCCAAGGCGTTGACGCTCTCCTCCAGGAACCTTGGCCGAAGTTCATCCTTGACTTTTCTGGAGATACTTCTGGAAATGGCTAGCCTCTCCACCGGTGATAGGATTGGCTCCTGGGAGTACTTCGGTCCGTGTTCAAGGGTCTTACGGTGTTGCAGTGGAAGATGTGCTTCGCCCAGAAGCTGCACTCTTCCAGCTTGCTTTGCAGTCCTTTCTTTCCTTGGAAGGTGAGGAAGGGCGGAAGCCCACAAGAACTCCGTCGTCTGCAGTGAGGTTGAAAACCACTCCCTGTAGACCTTGGTTTGCTGATGTTCTGATGCTGATGTTCTTTGTCTTCCGTCCCTTTCGCGCTGTTTTTTCCACCCAAAATGAACGCCACTACATCACTGATTATTATTAATTGCTGTCTGCACATAAAAAATAGTCGACACTGAGGCTGCGATCGAATATTGAGCGTTAACACACCTAACATAGGTCACCGGTTCGAATCCTTGCCACGAGCTGCACTCTAATTACTAAAATTATACTGCACGAAACGCAAAATTGTGCGCCACGACACCCGAACACTCTGCGACAAACGGTTGAGCCGCAGTATTCATATGGAGATTCCTTAAGACATGGAAGGGGGTACATAGGTTGCCGGTTCGAACCACTCAGCCGAGCTAGGCTCTAACTTTACTAGTATGTTTATGCGGCACGAAACGCTGAATCGTAAGACACCATGGAAATTCTGCGGAAAACTGTCGGCCCGTAAATTTTACACGAATGCCGAGACTAATTGGCCCGACATTGACGCTTGCCAGACATGGATATATATATATATATATATATATATATATATATATATATATATATATATATATATATATATACCGCATCGACATATTATGCTTACGAGCTGTGATGATCGGCCGTCACGCTGCGGCCCGTTATTTTCTTCCATTATGGTAACCACCTCGGCTACCATGGCAACCACTGGGTTACGATTTGCGTTATAACGCACAACACTGAGACCCGAAATGCCACAAGTTGAGCTTGACTCTCAATGTCGTTGCTATGGAGGCCCTCATGTTGGACTGTATCCGTCGAATCAGCATAACTCGAAGGCTCGAAAAGGAACCAGTAGAGCTAATGTTCTAAAACAAGGATCGGTTGCTAAATGGCGTTGGAGAGACCCTC
The DNA here is from genome assembly GCF_052857255.1 of Amblyomma americanum. NCBI lineage: Eukaryota > Metazoa > Arthropoda > Arachnida > Ixodida > Ixodidae > Amblyomma > Amblyomma americanum. The sequence goes on from NC_135500.1 coordinate 131,576,399, forward strand.
TCACCATAGTCTTCCCCGTACGTTTTAGTCTTGATGTTGTTGAAATGGTCGTTTTATGTGTTTCATTAAGATCAGCTGGTGTGCAAAGCTGCCGCTTTGATCTACAATATAGATGCAGTCTGAACCTGGACTGAAAGAAGATTTTCATTGCGATGAGCACTGCAGTTGCTTTACAGAAGCTCTTTCGAAGAGTTGGTTGTTTCATAGGGTAATGATCGCAGAACTGTTTCCAGTGTGTACCAGACAAGCAAGAATCGAACGGGAGCGAAAGCTTGCTTTAAATCTATATGTCACCAGGAGGGTTGTGCAATGTTAACAATTTCAAAAGAAGCGTATTCATTGAATCTCAAGTGGTGGATATGTGAACCTTATGTTTGCGGCGGCAGCTATGCTCCAAAATAACAAATTCAGATCTAAAATATTCTCCATAAAGATGTCGGGTGATGGGTAGTTGCCCGGAAAAAATTTTTTTATGCCCTCCAAGCATTGCTGACTCTCACCGATGAGTCTTAACACAAAGAGAGAGATAACAGACTTCATGGATAAACTGATCTTGAGAGCTTAATGACGATCAGATGGGCGGAGTCCTCATTCCAGACCTCCAGTGGCCCGAGCTGCTTGACGAGTCTGATAGATGAGTTTTAGCTGATATTTGAAGGATTTTCTAGTCATCGTGAGATATTCTCTCAAAGCTATTGTTATTTATTGCAATCATATATACGCCGTGACTACAGATAGACTACTGATCCAGTACCTCTAATGCGCTCTGGCCGTTTTCCCCCTCCTCCGCTTTTACCTTCAAAAAGCGATGACCAACAAATTGTGTACATATCCTCAGCTGCGGCAGAGTCAAGACGCATCGCAGTACCTTTATGAGGGATAACTGTATAGCAGATGTTCTGTAATCAGCAATATTTAGCAACAGCAGAAAACAGAAGTGAGCATTGAGGCTAATAGAGAGTTTCTTTTTACAAAAAAAACAATGCGCTGGACTCATGGCTCATGTTGCCACCTGACGATGTGCACGCTAAGAGCTATTCCAATGAAAGGAAGATACGCCCTGCTACTTGCCTAAGGCGTTTTCGCAGGAACAACTGTCGAGTGCACTTAGCACTTGTAACCTGCCATGTGTGAACGGTGATGCAGAAAATGACCTCAGCCACACCGCATCGTACTAAAGTGAAGTTCCTAAACCAGAAGATTTCTCTTTCAACGAGAAACTACATAACCGCGCTTATCGTTACAACGGAGCACATAATTGTGTTCTTAAAGTGTCTGTATAAGCTGCTGTCGACGTAGTGTTTCGATAACAGACTTCTAGCAATATATGTCCTCATTGCCGGTGCTTTTTTTATGTAAATGTTTGAAAGAGTTTATCAAAGGCAAATGCTCTGCTCACCTCATTGTCGTCCCAAAAAGAATTTTACTGGGATAGGTGCACGCGGAAGCTGTTGCAAATTGAGAATGTTCTGCTATCTGTTTACGCGTTACCCGCTTAATCCAGATACTTGGAGTAATTAGGAGTGCAGGGAATAGGAAAGGATAAAAATTTCGCTGTTATTTTTTCCCTGCCCTTTCCGTGAACAGGAAACAAATGCATGACGCTCCGCGAGCTGCTTAAAAGAGAAGCCGTCCCTCATGTGCTGCTGAATCTGGAAACTAAGATAGGGGTCTTATATCAGCGAAAGTATTTCAGCCGTTTTACGTAAACCGGTCTTAATTTCAGCACAAAAGCTCACATCCGGAGCGAGATAAAAACAACATGGCAGAAGCACAAGTAAAGGCGACACCGAAGCGAGCAGAGATAAGCAAGTTTTAGTTTTCCATTCGACTGGTGAGGACTTTCCCTCATTCGTATAGCTGTGCAACTAAGTGAGCGCCGACGAGGAACTTCATTTTCACCACTCCGTCTTCGCAAAAGTTCATTCTTTGCACCCATATGAAAGAGTCGCTTCGGACTTCTACCGGTTTAGCCAGTCGTTTCCATTTCCATCTGGATTTCCTAGTCTACGCACGCGAATGTTTCGGGAGGAATTTCTCGCAGTGGTAGGAAGGCGCATAATGAGGTGATGCATCAAGCACGAGGAAAGTTCGTATGAATTTCGCGCAACGTTATACGAAGGAGCATAATAACGTGATGCGTCACACGCAGTAGAAAGCTCGCGTGAATATATATATATATATATATATATATATATATATATATATATATATATATATATATATATATATATATATATATATATATATATATATATATACATACTCGTATCAGATGGCGAGAGCCGCATAATACGGCGATCCATCACGACAATAAATGCACGTATGAACGGGCCGTCGCCTGCCGCATTTATCATCGGGCGGGTGTGATTACATTTTCTCATGTGCAATATCCACGGCTTCTAACAACAACATCCAGATATTTTCTTACTTTCACAACAGGCTTTTGTTTGGTCCACAATAAACGAGCATACGCTCTGCGTCGTTACGCAGGCACAAGTTTTATTTCGGTTTCTGTTTGGTAGCTTCTCTTTAGCACGCATGTTCTGGTAGGAGGCGGGCAAGTACAAATCTCCGCCTTAACGTGACGTCATTTCGAGCGGTCTACGACTAGCCAATCACTGTGATGTAAGAGAAGTAGATTAAAAGCAAAAGGGCAAAAGAACAAACTGAATTAAAGTGTACCTTTTTGCTGAGGAATCGAGTGCAGAGCAGTGCAAGACGAACAAATTTAATGAAAATTGTCTACAAGCATGACAGTAAAATTCATTTCGAAACTTGCGTAGTCACAAGAGAAATCTTTATTGAAATTGCCAAGTAGTCGTGTTAGCTTCAAACCCTTACTGCAGAAATACAGAAATTGACATAAATTAAAGCTACAATATTCCTGCAACTCCTCAAAAAATACTAAGAATCCCAGCATTGCGCACAGAGCGCGTCAGAATTATGGGCGAAGAACAAACATTTCAGCAATTTTAAAGAAATGATTAGCATACCGCTGTAGCTCACCGAGGTGAACAAAAAAATTCGCAAAGAGCAAACACTGCTGCGAAAGAAATATAAAAAAACATCATTCTATGTTGCTTTCCTCTGGTATGCAATAAAAAGTCAACAATTTTGAACCCTACTGCGTCCGGCACTAGGCAACGGGATGGCCGAACAGGGCGATGTTTCATAATCTAGGGCTGAAGGAAAATAGTAGCCTGAATATGTTACTGTGGAAACTTTCCTGTTATTCTTAAGCTCTAATCGCGGGAAGAAATCCTCTCAATCATATATGAGCCTATACCAGGTATTCCACTCGTCGTGAACACGACTTGGTAGCGTCAGAAAGCGCTTAACGCAGCAGATAAAGAAACGAGGAAACCAGTAGGCCAGAGAAAAACGTTTACGTAAGAAACCTCTACTGCCTCAGTGATACGTTACGTAGCCATATTGAAGTGTGAAACGCAATAGCGCTTTTTTCGTCGAATGTTCTTTTATTCTGGAAACATGTCGATTTATCCCCGGAGCACCTCCATTTTCATGAATTTCGGGGGACGAAATTTTTCGGCAAGCTTTTACGCCAGGGGAAAAGAGAAGCACCTAAAGCTGGCGTGTCACCGGCGCCGGCGTCTTATCAAACAATATTGAATGCTTCGCATGACCTCTGCCTTATCAAAACCAGCTTGACGTCGTCTCTTTCACAGCGATTTTTCAACCGCTGCACGACACACATCGTCTGCACCGGCGCAAACCCTTTCAAACGCCGCGTCATTGATACCGGAAATGCTTTGGTGCTAGTACCATCGTTAGCACTATTGTTGGTTTGTAAACGTAAAAACCCTGTTTAGCTTTTGATGGTTTCGCAAAAAGGGTTATTATGACTATCTGTTAATCCTTTAAGAGCTTAATTAGCAGCCTGGGGCTTCCGATGTCTGAAGAATCATGTGGTTATTCTTGCTCTTTTCCAAGGGACAAGTCTACAAATCGCCAGAAAAAGAATCTCTCAGTCCGTGTACGCCGCTATAGTTGTCATGTGTTACTTTGTCGCTAGTAAAGCGCACGGAAGAACGTAAGCAGGAAATAATAATAATAATAATAATAATAATAATAATAATAATAATAATAATAATAATAATAATATTAATAATAATAATAATAATAATAATAATAATAATAATAATAATAATAATAATAATAATAATAATAATAATAATAATAATAATAATAATAATAATAATATTAATTGGTTTTTTTGGGGAAAGGAAATGGCGCAGTATCTGTCTCATATATCGTTGGACACCTGAACCGCGCCGTAAGGGAAGGCATAAGGGAGGGAGTGAAAGAAGAAAGGAAGGGAGAGGTGCCATAGTGGAGGGCTCCGGAATAATTTCGACCACCTGGGGATCTTTAACGTGCACTGATATCGCACAGCACACGGGCGCCTTAGCGTTTTTCCTCCATAAAAACGCAGCCGCCGCGGTCGGGCTCGAACCCGGGAACTCCGGATCTAAGCAGGAAAGCAAAAAGTCATTTTTATGTGTTTTTTTGTGGCAGCAGCCTTTTCCTTTCGTCGCCTATAATCAAATTTCCCATTTTTCCTCGTGAAATTCGCAGCCAGGCGAATAGCTGCGGATAAAATAATGACGATGCAGTGCTGGAGGACACTAAATAGAATCTCAACGAAACGTCATGGATGCGCTTGGCTATAGAACAAAAAAGAGAAAAGCAAATGACTAAAAATCCGAACGCTGAAAACGACGCGACAGCTCGCTTCAGTTGCTCGCCAATGCACGAGAGCGTAGCGACCCATCGCTTGTCCAATCGTGCTCAGTAGTATTATTTTTGTTTTTATAAGCTTGAGTGAAATCCTGTTCCGCCAAATGGGCTTGTCAACAGGGCGTGTAATTCCTCGACGAACGGATTTTTCTTTTGTTCTCCCACTGGGCTTATCCCCAGGGAAGAGGAAAGCTCGAAAATTGTTTCACTGCTCACGCGTCTCATCGCGGCTTTTAGTGCATTTCTACAGGTTACTATTTTGTTTTGTTTCTGTTTTTTCGAATAAATCTGCTTGCGCAGGCATGCCATGCGGCATATAAAGGGTGCCTCAAGTACGAAGCAGGCGATAGCGACTAAAGTGACGTCATTCGAAGAAATTTTGATAAAGGCATAATGCATGAACGCAAGAGAGCGCCTGGGTGAATGTGACAGCTTTGCTACTTGCTTTTCATTGTGTGTTCCGCCGTTCAGGGCACAACTGTCGGTGTGAGAAGAGTGAGTCAGCTAACAGGCAAAATGAAACTAGGTCTTTTCATGATTGTACATGGATGAAAGAACAAAGATGAAAGGAAGAAATACGAGTAAAGCTGATGTGTAGGAAGGAGATAGCAAAATATGCAGGAACTCCACATAATACTCTAAAGAAAATGTTAAAAAGTTACAAAGAATTGATATGAAAGCGTCCTTCTACCTTGGAGATTAAGAACCATCATCGACAACACCATTTTATGAAGAAAAAAATATCGACAAATTTCAACGAGCAGACACCGACATTGACAATCCATTTTAATAACGGCCGAGTTTGCACGACAGGTGCCGAGTTTCAGCAGAGCGGCTGCTCTATCCGCCAGCCAAAATTATTCGAGCGATATTTCTGCCAGAAACGTCAGCCACTTAGGTACCGTGCCATCCCTGCAGCTGCATTGTGATAGTCGAGGCTGGATTCTTCTTCCTCGCATATTATTCTTTTGCACACGAAATTGTCGTTACATCGGTCCCTATGCACTTCTCTTTTAACTGCATCTCGCACGTGATTTTAGGACTAATCGATTATTTCTTCAAAATGCTTACTTTCTGCCCCCCCCCCCCCCCCCCCCCCGCATTGTCTCAGATTCTTTGCCTTTGCATTGTACGTTCTAGTAACTTGGAAATGAAAATCGGTTTTTGGTAAAAGAAAATGGCGAAGTATCTCTCACATCTCGGCGGACACCTGAACCGCGCCGTAAGGGAAGGGACAAAAGAGAGACCGAGAGAAGAAATGAAGAAAGAGGTGCCATAGTGGAGGGTTCCGGAATAATTTCGACCGCCTGGGGATCTTAAACGTTCACCGACATCGCACAGCACACGGGCGCCTATGCGTTTCGCCTCTATCCAAACGCGGCCTCCGAATTCGGGTTCGAACACGGGTGCTCCGGATCAGTAGCCGAGCGCCATAACCACAGAGCCACCTTATGCATTGATGTGAAATGGTGGATCTGCGTGTGATGTGTACATGCGTACGCGAATGTGTTTCTGCGCATGCACCCGCTTGCTGCGTCTGGTGTATGCGGGCATGCTTTTACAGTCACCGCAGAAATCGGAGGCGTCCACCCCCCCCCCCCCCCCCCCTCATGGCAAGAAGGCGCATTAGAGATATTTTGGAGCTTCACAGACTCAGCACGACGGTGAAGACTGCTCAGCGCAGCGTCCGGCAAGTGACAGGTACAGATTTGGAGAAACGGTGATAGAGAGAAAGAAAAGAGACACGAAAGTCATTTGAGTTTGTGCGAATGTCATTTGTCGCCAAACATGAACAATCTGCTTCGACGCGCAACCAAAACGGCCCACTCCGCGGGTTAACATTGCGGCTGTAGCAAAGCTCCACGACGCAGTGCAACGCGCCCCAGACGTGCTACAAGTAAGATAATGCGCGCATTTGCCGAAAGGGCCAACTAAAGTCTTGCGAATGAATAATGCAGAATGCGCTTTCAAAGGTTGGGTGTGAATATCAAAAAAGACAATGGAAAAAGAAAAGGAATCCTTCCTGATAGCGGGCCACTTCTTCCACCTCAATAAAAAAAAACTGTCAGCTTGAAACGTTCGCAAACAGATAATTAACTCAAGGCTAGAAGACACGAAAGACAAGCCTGCTGGTGGCCGGCTGCTCTTTCTTGCCTCAGGCATTAGCATCGTCCCGAATCACCTCGGCGAGACGAGGAGTGTAAATGCAGTGATGTGGACTCCGCTTCTTGGGTGCTTTTCTAGCTGCAAAAGCTGTACAGGTAGCGTAGTGCGTCAATGAACGCCGTCGGTATAGTTGCTCATAAAAGTTAGGCGAAAGCACCTCTCAGTGTTATTAGTATGGTGCAAAAATGGCTTCAGAAAGTTTTCAACAGTAAGTGTCTCTCTGCATGTGTTGTTTTCGTGTCTCTTGAAAAAAAAAAGAAAAGAGAGAGTCACATATTGCATGAAGAACTAGGTGAACTGTAATCACTAAACTATAGAGTTGTTTAATACGTTCTGCCGCCAACGGCAAAACCTTTTTTGGAGCCATGCAACTGAAAGCCATCAAACTTAAATAAAGTTCAAGAGTTTTGTATCGGTCGAGAACATTCATTAAGGAGTGGTATAAAAAATTTACGACGCACATCCAAAATTCTGCAATATTCTCTCGGCACACCAACGCGAAAAAAAAAGGGAGAATGGGTGGGTGTTCGCTCGCCGCCACCTATTTATACTAGCCGGTGCTCGAAGCGTCCGACTTCTGTGTCCGTATTGCTACTTTCGCCGCTTTCGAAAACTCCCCCTTCGGCCACGCTTGATTGGCTGATTTGGTTTATGGTTTATGGAGGTCTGCCGTCCCAAAGTGAGTCAGGCTATCAGAGATGCGGCAGTGATGGGCTCCGGAAATTTCGACGACCTCGGGTTCTTTAACATGCACAACATCACTGAGGTCGCACAGTACTGAGGCCTCTAGAATGTCGCGCCCATCAAAATTATCGAAAAGCGCATTGCTCTTAGTAAAGAAGCTTGTTACAATTTGCAGTGCGGTTTTTGTGCTTATGTGTTATGTTGTGTCTTTCTTTATTTTACTGAACAAAAGTGGCTGTGCTCAAGAAATTGAATAAATGTTTTAGAAGTTATGCAAAAGCTACGTTTTACCACGAAACTTTTTTATTAATTTGTTCTGATGGTTCTCGAACGTATCAGTTTAATTACCATGCTCCTCAGCTGTGTAACCTCAACACTATCAAGAAGAAACAATGATGGCTATTAAATATTTTGTCGATATTATGGGTTATGTAACAGTTTAACAAATGAATTTTACTCCATTCTTTAAAATAACACTTCCATTCTGCGAAGGTTGCCCTTCTGTCCACTGTTGTTATTCTCTTTTTTGGTTCATATGCCAAGCACAGCACGATGCAATATGGCGAAGAAAACCAGGATAACGCTATCCTTTCCAGGGAGCGTTGATTTTTCTTGCTGGCTCCTCGCTGGAGATGCTGAAGCAAAAATAAACACATTCCGGTACACTGAACCCCACGCGACGACGTAAAAAGGTTGGCGGGACGTCGGCCTAATAATGGTGGCCATGTTATTCCAAGCGCTGATTATCTGGGAGCTTCGAAAGTGGAGAGTAAACATTGATAGCAATCTTATATCCCCTTATTGAAAGAGCAGTGTTAACGGCGAGAAACTAACGTGGAAGTTCGCCGCCAGGTTCTGCTAGGCCTCTTTTTTCCTTTCAGCCATCCTTTTCCCACTCCGCTCTTTTCGCGCGATCAGCTCTTCTTACAGCTGTTTTATTATTTCGACCTCAGACTGCGGATACTTGAGGCCAAGGAACCAAACGCACCCATACTTCGTTTCGTTTCTGGCGAAGACTGCCAAAGTTCTGCAGCGTTTCTAAGAATGCGGCTGGCTTGCGTAGAAAGAGCAGTGACGCGAAGGTGGAGAGGGGGCAACCTCCTATGCGACCATTCTCTGTTCGTCAGTCACGAAATTATCTGTCGTTTCGCAGTTATTGCAAGCAACGAGGCATCCCTTTGCTAAAAGTGAACGAGAACGCTCTCACGGGGCATAGCTGTTTATTTTGCTGGCTCTCACGTTGGTTCGTGGGCAATTTTCGCTCCCATAAGAAGAATGCGTTTGATTAGGTAATGCGAGAGCATACAGAAAAACGTGGCGAACTTGGCCAAACAAATTTTCAAAGGCTGTGTCCTAGGAAGCCTTAGTTTACCCATTAGCAGGCAGGGAATGACGAGATTAAAGCCGAGATCATCAAGGAATGGCGGCTTCAAAGGAAGGGGGTTCAGGCTTTTCTTATGACAACAGATTACTTTTTTGGAAGCATGGCATAAACTGTAGAGGCGTCTACAGACTTGCTTCTTTAGCAGAGCAACAGTACCCTTGGATGAAGCGAAGAAATGCCTCACAAAATAACCTGCCCATTCCAGAGCTATGGCGGGCACTCCACATCGTAGATTTAACTAATACATACCCTGAATCAAAGTGCCGACATATAGACTTCATCACTTACTGGATAAATGTATCTTGACAAATTACGGCGGGCACTTAGGAATCTTACGTGTGGGTAATGTAAAGCTGTTTCAGTTACATTTCATTTTTATTTCAATTCTTTTGTGACTTTTTTCAGTCCTATTTCAATTTTATTACAAATCTATTGTAAATCTATTCAATCCCTTGTAGTTGGTACAATTTTAAGTCTTAGTACTGACTATTACTGCTTAACAATTCACATTTTCTCGCCTTCGAGGACGTCACACCGTTTCGACAAATCGAAAGTTTTGTAATGCCTAAACTTTTTTGTCGTCGCCGGGTTTTCATGACGTTGAACCATCTAATACTTTCTCATTTGCAAACTGGCATGCTTCATTGCACGTATACGCGTACTACACAATTCGAACTTACTAGCCCTGGTATTAAATATCTCGATAGTTAACGAAACATCAGCCGATACGACAGGCAAAATTTTTTTGTATTCGAAGACAATCGACAGTTTTCACAAATATTGCTAACATTTGTATCATAACTAGTCGTGGTTGTGTACATTAACAGCAGCTGACAGACAAAGACAGGTAGGCAACCGCCTAATAATCGATTTCAAATTCGAAGGCGTTCGATGAGCTTTTGAAACATTGCCACAAGATTTCAAGCAGCAGAGTGTCGACCAAATGCAAAGCACTCGCCTTGTTACAAGACTGCAGCATTAGACCTTATTCCACGAAACTAATACCATTTGGCTTGTCATGTATCGTCTGAAGATGATGATCTGGCCCACCTAAGGCGAGGCTCAGAAATTTTTTTTTCAAGTTCTGTGGAACTCCCCATTAGGCTAGACCCTTCAGAAAGACTGTTATTTCCCTAAAGGCTATTTGTGTACTTGGCCGAAATTCGTGGTCAGATCAACCACTGAGAGATCAATCTTAAAGAAAATGGTAAGGCTTCTTAATGATTTACACTATAATGTGCCGGAATTCTTCGCTTTCTGCGGCAAAGTATTTCGAACGAAAAATTTAAATGAAATAGTCGCGTTCACCATTACTGGACGTATGTACCTAAAGCCGAGTATATTTAGCTCACGATATCTAAGGACAGAAATGAGTTCGCAGCGAAGCTTCAGCAACAACAAAATAATATAGGGCAACATGCAGGAGATAAACTCTAGCTAGTGAAGGTTAGAAAATTAGTATTGAGACTGAAAATATTCTTTGCAGCGCGGCCGTATGTTGTCGACAAAGCTCATATACATGCACTAATGCATAGATTCTTTTGTTGCAAATATGAGCTCGAGCACGTCTGATAAACTTTTATGAGATGGAGCTGAGAAACTTTCCATGGTTAAACAGCGCGAAAAAACACGAGGACGGAACAAACACGACGATACGAGTGCCGACTTTCAACTGGTGATTTATTACGCACATGTGTACATATACTATTTCCGCCAAACACTAAACAGAACAAAAAATATTGAAGAAGCACTGCGTCATCACTGAACATCTGAAATCAACATTTCTACAAATGCATGCTCCAAAAAGGTGATTTTTTGGCTATCCAGTGATAATGAGGTCATGATAATGCATGCTGCACCTCCCTTGTAAATGTAATATGCCTCTACTAGTTATCTTACTATCTGATCCTTATGTTTGAAGATGACGGGTGTGTGATGAAGCAATCGGGCGCACGTGTGCTCAGGTTGCCTGCAGTGCAGCGCCCAATTCGAACCGCTTGCCCTGTCCAAAGAATTATGATGTTCCGTCAGGCGTTCGTTGAGACGTCGCCCAGTCTGGCCAACATACCATCCACCTCATGAAATGGGGATCTTGTATATAACATCTTCGACGCAATCAACCATCCTCTCTACGTGTGCAGTGGTAAAACCACCACCAATCCTCCTTCCTGGTAGGGACTCTCGCTTCCACTGGACGGCTCGGCAAATGTTCCTTAATTTACTGTGAGACCAAAATACAACATCAATTTGAAATTTTCGCCACACTTTTTTACAGACGGTGTGATAATGCGTGGACGTAAGGGAAGGCAGCAATCTTCCGGCGCTTCGAGACTTCATTTTTCTGAGGAACACGCTAATGGTCCGATTTGATTTTGTCCATCAACCTTTCGCACAAGCTTCTGACAGTTGCCTCAGGAAAACCAGCGTCCTTAAACTTGGAAATTTGGCCCTTCACACCTTTCTCAATAAGATGGACACACGAATTGGTGAGAGCGGCGCGAACACAAGACAGGGCGATGTCATCCTTTACCAGCTTAGAATGCCCTGACTGAAAGCTCAGTAAGCGCTTGATGGACCGAGGCACACGTAGAGAGGAGGGTTGATTGCGTCGAATGTGTTGTATACAATATCCCCCTTTCATGCGGTGGGTGGTATGTTGGACAGAATGGGCGATGTCTCAACGAACGCCTGAGGGAGCATCATAATTCTTTGGCCAGGGCAGCCGGTTCGAATTTGGCGCTGCACGGCAGGCAACCTAAGCGCACGTGCGCCCCATTGCTTCATCAGACATCCGTCATCTTCAAACATAAGGATCAGATAGTAAGGGAACTAGCAGAGGCATACCACATTGACAAGGGGGGGGGGGGGGGGTGCAGCATGCATTAGCAAGTCCTGATTATCACTAGCTAACCGCGAAATCACCTTTTTGGAGCATTTGTAGAAATGTAGATTTAAGATGTTCAGTGATGACGCAGTGCTTCTTCAATATTTTTTGTTCGGTTTAGTGTTTGGCGGGAATAGTATATATACACATGTGCGTAATAAATCACAAGTTGAAAGTCTGCAATCGCGTCGTCGTGTTTGTCCTGTCCTCGTGTTTTAACGCGCTGTTTAATCATTAATAGTAGTAACCACCTTGCCCAGCTTTCCGTACTTCTGAGAAACTTTATGCGCCAAAATAACGAGGGTGTACTGAATGCAGGTTAGCGAAAGCACGTGCCCAGATGGTAAGGTAATCCACCATGATGGGGCCGGACGGTCTGTTAAATTTAATCCGCATACAAATTTACCTCTTTACAAAATCACTTAACCAACAGCCAGCAGATTGCTTCTTTCGATTGACTTAAGTATTTCGGCAATTGAGAGTTCGGACAGAATTTTTCTCGCTTATGTTTTTTTTGTAACAAACGGTGGTCTGACATACGCACGTGAAATCTTCTAAAACTATTTGACAGATCGTGGTAATATGCTAAGCCTAGCTTGTGTCTGCTCAGAATATTATGTGCCGTTCTTTCGTGCACGCAAGAAATCAATCGTTTTTCATCTAATTTAGAGGCTCTGGCGCAGATTTGAACTGACAAGAATAATTTAACTTTTTAACATACTACATAGAAGTAGTAAGTGTACTCGTAAGTATATATATACTATTGTCACTATCTGTCGGCAGACGAGTAAAATTTCTGCTGGTAACTGAGGAGTTGATATAAACTCTCTTAGTCGTAAGCGATTTCCGCTGCGAAGCTTTTAAAGCAACACAAAATGTTTATTAATTTTTATTTGGAAATATAGTGACCAATTTTTATTCTTAACGACATCCTTCCATACAAACACACCAGGTATGCAATGCTAAGAAATTGTCGTGAACATGACTTGCTGGTCGGAGATCTGCTGTCCTCTTTGCTTCTATTTTTGCTTCAATTTCTCCATGTCATGCTCTTCGTTGCACGTACATTCCCCTATTGATTACGAGTGACCACGTATTTGTCGTGTCTGCAGCATAGAAACCGGGCACTGCCTCGTTATTGACGCTAACGCCGGAATGTTTCTGTGCCTCACAGAAATAGCCCACCTGATTCAATTTATTTGTCAAGTGGGACGTTTCGGAGCTGGTATCTTTAAGCAAGTCTGCCATCAGGTTTGAATTTATCTGAACAATAACCATGGGGTGCCACTCTTTGGCTTCGCATAATCATAGTAAAAAACAACACCTTGCGCATTCTTGAAGAATTAATTTGTATGATAAATGGGTGAGTGCCACGTTCAGAGAATACTGGAACGAGACTTCCATTCTTTTGGTCCCGGAAAAGATTTTCTTTGCCAGTGAGAACTCTTCATATTTGCTCTCTGAATGAAGCACTGCTGTTAACAGGAATGTGGCAAATTTTTGCCCAGATAAACTCGATTACATTTTCGATGACAGAATTTAAGATGAGAGCTTTGACTTGCTTCGATGTATCCTCAGGAAAGGCAATCGTGTTGGGTTATCTGCCGCCGAGTGCTTGCACATTTGAGAGGTGGTACGACAAACTCGACGCAGTGGTGGGCCAGCAATATAATCGCTGAATATCCAGACGTTACTTTCACAACAAATTATTTGAAATTCAGACGCAAATGATGTTGTAGAAGGACGTTTACGTTTGGTAATGTCACCAAGCCCGACGCCAGTTGGCCCCTTAGACGGCAGTCCCATCCTGACTGTGCAGGCCAGGTGTCTCTGCCTTCATCTCTCAGTTTAGCCCCACCCTTTGCCATTATGTGCTCCCCCTCCCACAACTGCTGAGCGGTGTTCATGCGTCAAGGTGTCGCTGGGAAAGAATCCTCAGCAAGTCCCCTTTTCATTTTCATCGAATTTTTCTTTTGGTGCATTGCGTTCCAAACAGCTTGATCTTACTAACCTGTGACTTCTCTCCAGCACTTTATTTTCCTAATACGGTCGAAAACGCGAAGCTGACCTAAACATTAACACTTTCCTTTTTGTTTTTGTCTAAGTAGCTTTATATTTATATCTAACAAATAGGACAATACCGATTTTTGACCAAAAGGATGCCGCCGCTGCCTTATCAATGCTTGCCACATGCAATAGCCCAATTGAATTACTCCAATTGTTATTACTGCTGGAAGAGCCTTTTCAATGCTTCCGCTTTCTCCTGCCCGGCGAACGCCTCCTGAGGCTACAACAGCGGAAGTACGGCGATGTAGAAAAAGCATCGCGGCAATAAAACGAACTGAAAAGTAAAATAACGAACAAGGAAAAACGATGAAAACGCCGACTACATGAATGTCAGACGGCGCCAGGCAGTCCCTCTCTCAAAGACAGGTCGAGTCGAGGCCGCTATGGACGAGTGCTGCAGCGGTCGTGGCTTCATTTATCTGCAACGCTTCGTGGTCTTTAAGCTGCAGAAGCAAGCTTCGGGCAATGGAGCTTCCGGTCGATAGCGACAGGGGACAAGAAAGACGGGAGCCGACACCTGCTTCCTTCCCGTTTCTGGCCAATGCAGCCTCTTCTCTCTCTATTCCCTTGAGCTTACAGAAAAAGGGCTTCAAGAAAAAGAGGATTCTTCTGGCCTCTACTTCAATCCTTCAAACCCGGGACCATTTCTTACTGCAGCCTCCAGAGAGGTTCGCATTTTCCAATAGTCATCAAGTCATATCTTCTTCAAACTGCCAGATGTGTCCACTCAACCGTCTTGCGTTCGGAAGACCCGCACAGCTCTGTAGCCACTCTAATGCCGTCTGGGTGCAGTTCGAGGAGAGGTCCAGTGGCGGAACGAGTGCGATACGCGTCATTGATCTTGGCCTTTTTCATGTCTTGCGCTTCGGGAATGGAAGCTTCGTGCGGCTGATAAGGAAGGCAGAGGTGGCTAAAAGGCGTTATTGACTGAGAATGGTCTGCCATACTCAGAGAGGATGTTCTCCACAGAGACAAAACTATATTTATTTTGTGGTCCCTAGTGTTTGAAAGAAGGAGCTAAATCTTTTTGAAGCCCAACTCATTGCACTGCTGTAAGCTACTAGAAAGACGGGGATCTCTGAACGAGAAATTTAGTGCGGCCACTCACATCCAAACAAGAAGCCATAAGCACAGGCCTGATCAGGGTACTCTAGAAAATGACCTACTTTAGAGGTTCTGCACTCCGAAAGAGGTTCGAAACGTGCCGTGGAATCTTCAATCGTCGACGACATTACCAGCATTGAAGTTGTACTAACTAATAATTTGGAATTAATTTCTCAGATATTTCACGGCGTTTTTTGTGGCATGTCGGAAAGGTTATATTACCAATTAATGAAGCTTACTTCTTTTCTATAGCCAATTCGAACTCTGTTATTTTTTCCGCGCATGAATGCCTTATTCGAGATCAAGAGGTGATTTCTGTCATAATAAAACAATTTCTACAGCACGGATCTCTTGTGCTCAAAGTTACTAGTGGCGCAAATAACCAAATAAATTATTTTTGAGCTTTAGAGTAATTAAAGCTTCACGTTCCTATCTCTAGTTGTTCTACACTGCCAATTTAGTAGACAACACTTCTTTTATATTTAGATTATTTTAATGCCTAATGTGGTTCTGTGAAACCTTAAGGGGCCAAAGCATGCAATACGAAGTTTTTCCTTTAAAAAATATAAGAAACAACTGCAGACAGCAGGCGCTCCTCTAGCATTTCAAATGGTAATGAGTGCAACTCCATGAGCCTCGTTAACAATAATTTGATTCCATCATAAAAAAAATCACTCAAATATATGTACGATAACGCGCCTACTCACTATATCACGTCACATACAGCTGGTTGACACGAAAAAAGTGCACAAGCGTATGCAGTTCTGAGAATAAGAACTCATGATGATAGTGGATAGTTTTGCCGCAAACGTAGCCTTGGCCAAAAAATGCCGATGGTAACATTATTGTTATACAGGCCACCACTCATTTTAAGATAACTAGAAACGGAAAGATAGACATAGCAGGAGGAAAAATGAACAGCTTACGGCGTAACACGCAATAATTTTTCTTGGGCGTTTATAATAAGCTTCAGTTTATTAGCGGCAGTATAATCAACATTTGTGCTCACAAAAAAACTCTCGCTCAAAGCAAATGTGCTCTTTAAAATCAGTCAGTTAGTCTATTTTATGTCCTTGTTAGTGTTTATACCTGCGCTAGGCGCAACTATGACGAAGTTAAGTTGGCAACTGGCTTCTTCACGCCGATTCCCCCTGTAACATAAACCTTTGCCTTAAAGCAGGCGACATCGCAGCCATTACATTTTGTTATTATAAGTGCTAAGGGAATTAAAGTATGTGTTATTCTGAATTATTTTTGTAACGTTTGGAAGCGTTTTGTTACGGCTGAGCGGCCACCGTCACACAGATTTTGTATTTAATGCGTTGAGTACCGGTGAGACTCTTGTGATGGCGTTCATATGCGGAAATGAAATTTAGTTCGAAAAAGTGAAGGGATGAGTGCGGTCTTCAGAAACCTTGTGTTGACAGTGCATTGGACAATGTGAACTTAGTGACACGCTTTAGAGCGTGTTGTGTGGCTGTGTGTCCAAGGCTTTACCACGTTTTCATGTCTGCCTCGTCTTGACGAATCCTTCTACAACATAACCGCTAGGCTAAAGGTAAGCGTTGCAAGTGCCCACTTTTATTTTATTGAAGCTTCCGTTCGGTATAAATTGCGACGGTCAATATACACAATACACGCCGGACGGATATACATAATCTTACATTATGTCGAAATATACACCTGCTCTTTCTTAAAAAAAACACACAAACACATAAGGCTATAAATTTTACGCTCTCATCTCATTGCACGTGCATCGTTTGCCAGAATCCTCAAAGGGGCCTAGCAACAGGCATGAAGTTTCAAACATATTTGGTCTGAATGTCACTATTTCAAGTTAAAAGTGAGGAACTACATACACTTCATGCGAGAGGTGCAGCTCACTTTACTGCCTTGAATTGAGGTTAAATGCAAATTTTTAGCTAGTTATTGGTGCTATACCGCTCCGTATAAATGGCGTGCGAATAAAAGACTCATATCGCAGATACTGAGTAATTAAAAGATCAAGTTATTTTTGTCCAAATGACAAAAATAAAATATATTGACACCTAACTACAGCCACGTACGATTTTACGTGTGGATGTTCAACTTTAGCGTTTTGTGCCGTCCACAGAGGCAGATCTTCCAAAAAAAATAGTAGCTTTTAAAAGAAACAATCAGCTTGGTTCAGCTGCTATCACAGCGTCCGCCCTGAATTTTGTTGCAAACGATCACTCTCTTTGTTTCTTTTCTCGCCCTCAGGTGCTCACATGTTATAGACAAATGGGCACAATTTGTAGACTTGAACGTGGACACTCATAGCGGAACCATGGTTATGGTGGAGATTCCCTCCGAGGGGCATTTTGTTTGCAAACCGACTTTTCCGCAACAAACGAGAAACATTTTTTTTTGTGCTGGCAGGAAAAAATGGACTAACTCGGCACTGGAGTTGAGTGCAGCGGAAGGTATCTGAGCGAAAAAAAAGGCTTAGGGAAGGTCGCGCTCAAACTGATCATATAACTTTCACTAGAAAACAATTTCTTATTTTTCTGGAGTTGCTAAGAAAACACGCGAGCACTTTTAGTGCTTTATCTGGCTGCGGTAAACTATACGGGTGTGTACACCGGTGCTTCCTGTGTGCTGAGATCTCCGCCCGGCAAAACAAACTCGGGCAGCATGCCAGCGAAGCAAGACGGAAATGGATGGGAAAGGTACGACGGACGGGATGGAGGCAGGAAGCCAGAACCCGTGGTTTGCCGTTCTCTTCGCTTGGCATAAATCACATCTGGCCCGGCGTGACACGGCAAATCTATGGGCCGCACATTCGTCAGCCATTTGCCAGCTTTTCTAGAGTCTTCTTTTCTTTGCGGCCATGAGAACTAGGCTTAGTTTTTGGCTTTAGTCTTTCCGACACGTACAGCAGACCATGTTTTGTTTTCCTCAACACCCTGCTGTAAGCCACTGATAAAACCTGATGACTGTTCTCTTATATGAGGTTAGCGGATACAGTTTGCTCTGCGCACCTACTTTTGCTTCGTTCCAAAAAAGTCGTGCTAACGATGCCGCCGCAATAGTTTTCTTCTAAGGTCGTGAATGCGGCCTTCTAAGCCCGTTCAGAGTACACGGGAATCGGCATCGAGCTCCTTTGGAGCAATGTTGCCAATGGGCAGAAAAGTGTCAAGGTTGGCCAAGCACTTCTACACTTCCTCAATTGTCAATAGTGCTGCGATGCGATCAGCCGCGGCCTTAGCGTCTATTGCAGCTTTGAAAGGCTGAGGACGGACTTCATTTTTCTTGCTTGTAAGTGTTTTTCTTTGACAAGGAACAGAGTCTGGGCAATCAGATGGATACTGGTTTATCACAGCGAGCAGAGCTCAGGCTTCTATCTTGCAACCACACATGTTGTGAGCAAGGTGACAAATGGGGCCACTCTGCCACGCCCTCTTTTTCTTCGCAGTGAGTTACGGACCACCAAATCAGGCTGCTCCGAGCAACGGCAGTTGATTACTTCGTGGCCGCACACTTATTTGCTTTACTTCTTTCTTGAAAGAGCGAGCCTCAGTACCCATTTTATTGGTTCTTTGTTTTATGTCAGAGCTGGGCACATCGTGAGTGAATCGGTTTGGTATTCAGTGCATCTTGAGTTCATTGTTTTTGATTTTCAACGAATCAGGTTGGCTGAGGATTGCACCTGCATCACAAGGATAATTAAACAGGCAGGAAAAACGATGAAGGCATTAAAATATTCTCTCAGTGGGCAAGTCAGAATCCTCGGCGAGAAATAAAACTATGGGATGTTGTCAACGAGGCCTTAGTACAGGTCGTCTACCGAGCTTTATCAAAAACCTTTTTCTCTGTTTTTACAGCTTTTTGCTATGCAGACGTAAGGTGCTGGCAATGTGAATGATGATGTCATCATTTTCTTTTTATTGTACGGGCAATATTAATCAGAGGTATACATCTGCGCAGGCTCTGACTGCCTATGCTGAATTTACTGTCACAAGACTAATATCGAAATCAAAGGATGGCTAGAGCTCAAAGGTTGAAGCACTCTGGCTCATGTTTAGAGCAATCTTTGAGGGTAAGGGATATGCAGCGGTAGCAAAAGGCAAACGGTGGTGTCTTAAAGCACAGTAATCTGCATGAGTGCACACCGAAGCCCGAAATTTAAAAGCTTTGATGGCTTTTTGTGGATTTTATTTTCGCAAACGGCTCGTATTCGTCATATATGTATCGAAGAGAATGATATTAAGCGACTTATAATGAAATTACGCACTAAGATCTCCTTCCTACTCTGCACTGAAGTATGACTCCTATTTTATTGTTACCTCCAGTTACGTTATCATCCCGGTGATTGTTCCAAGACACAGATGCCCAGCTGCAGAGAATGAGAGGAGCAAGAAAACACTGGAAGTTTTATTCGAAGCTACGTTCATTATCCAGAATTGTGGGTTCAGCTCTATTCATTAAGAGATGAGACCAGGCGGTGGTTTAATAAGGACGGTGCTTTTATTCGTTATTCCTGCTGAAAATGATAGCTCGAAAAAAAAATATATAAAAAGTAATGTAGAAGAAGATAGCGAAATGAAGAGTTGGCAACACACCGGAGAAGAACGTAGGAAATAAGCAAACGGGCCAATTACCTTGGCGCCGAACGGAATGCCGAAGTCAACAGAATCGCAAGGCTGCTGCTTGTAAGCACATTCTGGCAGCGTCTAGGTATCGGGTTACACGGATGCACGAGCAAATTGTACGTCAGCATAAAAGACCGCCAAAATAGTGAAAGAACAATGCCCTTCAGAATGAAAGGCGAAAGCTTCACTGTATGCAGTCGGTGAAAAGGAAAAGAAGAAAATAAACTGGGAGATGCGCTCATCGAAAAACGAGGCAAGCTACGTACTGCAAACAACGGTTGTCTTTCTTCGGCCATGATCGCAATGATGTTGCAACCGCTGCCGCCGCTACTTCATTGTGGACTTCTGGAATGGCACACTGTGGAATTCAAGTATCGAAAACAAAAACTCTAAATCGTGTTCAATTTCCCTTGCTTATACGTTTTTTTTTCCGCTGAGCAGAAACTGCTTGCGATGCATTTTTGTTTTTTAAAATTTCTGATAAATTATGGGAAGTTTACGAAAACATTCTCTACACGACGAGAGTACCGTGCCCATTCATGACGTTTTTAAAATACTCTTTTTCAACTCGGTGATGTTTTGTCTTTAGTTGATTTAATTGAATTCTGGAAGAAGCTGATCTGCAGGACACTAAGGCACCACTCTTCTCGTCTTAAACACCATAGAAAAGCACGAGAGTTCGAGGACCGCAGGGCGTAATTCACCGAATTTTAATTATCTACTTCCTTCCTGTCTTTAGAATTTTCAGGTTTATTAATAGGGTGATTTATGTCTTCTAGCGGGATGTTCATCACTCTGAGAAAACACATCTTTTCTATCGTCCAGGACCCCAAGGACGGGATAGAACAACCATAGGTGCATCGATTAAGATTTGCTTACAAGTCACGAAATTAGTGAACATTTGCGGGCACGTTGATTGGAAAGTGCCAGGTCAGTGCAGGGAATGTAATCTGTTCAGTGAAAGACCAATTTAAAATTCATCGAATAGTTCGTTTTTTAGCTGCTTCTCTTTCAAAACTGTTGAAGTATGATGCAAAATTCAGGTGGGATGTCGCTGTCTCCAGCAGTCCAGCAGTGGTTTCGTACCTTCGAAAACTCAGCACTGTTCGGTGCTGCCTATGGCTTTCGACTACCGTGCACGAGGTCTCCAGAACTAATCGTAGGCGCAACGGCTGCATTTTGAAGAAGGGAAAATGTGGAAGGCCCGGTGTTCAGTCCGATGGAAATAGATATGGAAGAATTTTACATGGTAAGTTGTTATTGCTGAGCCCTCGACTGCAGCGACTCTATTCTCTTCTGATAAGCATATGCACACACTTGCTCTGCCTGCTTCTATCGCTGCTGGTTGAGAAATGAGTAGAAAATACTGCCCCGAAGGAACAGTTTTCAGAATCGCCTTAGTCTTACTGTTGCATACTCACTTCCTGGCCATCCGGCATTTCATGTACGGCATGTTGAAAGAGTGGTGAGCCGGGCTTGTTGGTTCACGACCATGTTGGTAGCAGCGCTTGTGTTATGTTTTCTTTTCTGTCGTCCCGTCTTCGCGCTGTTGAGCTGTTCGCGTGAAAAATGTTTGCAGCCACTGATAAATATACTTATGTAAATGGACTTTTCAAGCCCGGGTAGTCTTCGCAGGGGGTTTTCGGCGCGATATTTTTTTTCTACCTTCTGTCGTAGCATGAAATACTGGAAAAGATCACAGGCCGAAAGCGAAATTTCTTCGTTGCTTTCAAAATCGCTCATTGTTGCGCAAGAAAACTGGATTTAAGAATTCTCTAGCAAGCACGAATCCCAGAAGAGAACAAGGCTACGGGGAACGCGATTTTCATCAAGCTCTCAACAATAGATGAATCAACAAGCATCCAAAAGGAAAACTTTTCTTAGGAAATAGGTCGAACTTGTGAAAATTCTTGAAGCGTGAAATGAGCTCGGTGAAAAGCAAACCAACCCGACAGCGTGTCTAGTACTCGAAAACTGCCTCCTATCCATGCATAGCTTTCCTGGACGTATCAGCAACTAGCGCCATCTGTTCACCACCAGAAGCGACAATGAGTTACTCATTTCAATATCTTTTAAACTTGTAATTTTAAGAAAACTCGAGAGTCCCGACCAATTCTGCGTGAAGGAACAGATTACCATGCCTGACTGTTGGCTGGAAAATGCCGCCTATAAAATGCTTGCTGTGTTGACACCGACTAATAAAGACGGCCATAGAAAATTGATAGGATATACTGACTATTCAAATTTCCCCGCGGTATATCTGAGTGTTCATCGCCAACCGGAAGTGGTGGGAGCCGCGCAAGTTAGGAGCGTTTGTCCAGAGTTTCTACGCTTGTTTTGTGATATTCACTGATCTTCTCCGCTCGTCTTGCTCTCTCTCTTTCCGACTCGTGGTTGCAGATAGGAGTGCTTTTCTTATAAACATTTTTGTGCTAAGGATTCAAAGCTAACTTGGAAAAAATCATAACTGAAATTTCACAATTGTTTTACACAGGTGTACTAAAAGCAAGAAATGAAACGCGAACAGGACAATGGAGCCATGCACATCAAGATACGAAGCTTTTAGTTAGGGAAATGTCAATACTGGCTCTGAATATTTTAACTTCGAATGCGCGAAGACTTCGCTTTAGAAATGTTTTTCAACCTCGCTTGTATTTTTCTCCGCAAACTAATATGTTGGCTTTTTGTGTTACCACATTAGTGTCTTGTTCGCGTTTCATTTATTGCTGATAGTACCAATGGACTTAATAGTTTATAGTTAAGCACGAAAACGTATATCTCATTGCAACCGAATTATTCAGAATTTGAACGAGAGAAACTGAAAAACTTATGGACTGGCAGACATCATAACATGGGTGTAAGATGCCTGAATGGTGTGATGACTCACGCACAAACGAACATGGGTCAGTGACCCATGTTTGCACACACTTCTTCAAACCGGCACGGGTGCTTGAAGCTACTCAGAACTGAGGTTTATAGCCCAGAGGAAGGCCAGAGGTGCGTATGTTGTGCGTACTGCAACGAGCATTGAAATCACTGAGCGGAGAGTGCCTTGGAAACAATAACAGCGCAAGGGAGTGAGAACAGAGAAGTTTCCCAGAGAGTCTGCTTCAAGACAATCGGGTGTCCTTAAATATAACGTTGTGTTGGTTTTCAATGAGGCGCTCACTGAAGGTTCAACCGTTTGCTTCCTTTCCTTTTATGTTTTAAATGGAAGCAGTAAATGTGATCATCAAGTAAGCAGCATAACAAAAATTTGCTTGCAAGAACACTGGTCCCGAGGAACCAATTTCTTTCTTCAACGTCATACCGTCTCAAAAAGTTTCTATAAAAAAAAAATACTCCATAGATCTAACACCGGTAAAAATCATTCACTGGGTTATACTTTGAACGGGTATCTGATTTAGTTTTTCACGATGTATCGCTTTCTCGTAGGTGCCTATCCTAGAAAATCTAGAGAAACGTTTGAGTTCTAAAGCGCCATCTACGGGAAGCAGAGCTCTCAACGTAAAAAAAATTCCGTCACAAATTCTAATGCTTGATACACAATAATTATTTTCTGTAGCCGTCACATCTAGGCGATGCGAGCGCAGGAAACAGTGTAAAGCCTAATTTTTCTTCGTGCATAGTAAGAACAGACCACCATTAGAAGCATATAAAAGCTGCACATGGACGTAATCTGTGGGTTTCTCGAAATTAGACTGACACAGCGCTCGCTACCGGCGGCCGAAAGATGGCGCCAGTTGGATATATCTAGAAATATTCAGCGTGTGGTGAATGACAAGAAACGGGCTGATCAATAACCACCATCTGAGAAAACAGACTGGCGCCATCTTTCATCTTTACCTAAATGTGCAACACGCCTGGATTCCTGTCTCTACCTAAATCTGTTCATGCTCTTTACTCGACGAGGCCATGAAAGTGGAATGTAAAGGATAAACCTAAGCAGTCAAAAACCTCCGTTTTATATTTTGATCCCTAGACTTTGCTCGGATGTCATAAGTCCACCTTGCTTTAGGTCACAGCCCTTCAGTAGTCGCAGGGAGCGACAATTTTTTTTTTCGTTCTGACAAGGTGGTCACTCATAAGGGAGTTCTAAAAGCATGCAGTCAGATATAGCCTTAAGATGAGAGATATTTCGGCGGATTTGTGCATCACACTCGAATGAAATGTGCATCGCAACGAGTAGGATACCTGAGAAGGTAAGGAATTTCTATTTTGTTGTATTTTTAATGCCAGCTTAAGTCTATTGGTGCCCTTGAAAAAGAAATACGTTTTCAGCACACGCCTTCACCCTTGTTTCGTCCTTGTAGCAGTGCTCTTTTTTCTTTTCAATAGGAAGCGACTTTCTGCTTAAAGAACATGTTTATTTTCGTAATATTTCTTTTTAAAAATAACAAATGCCTTATGTTTCATTACTGCAAGCTTTCCCATGCTTATTTTTTGTTTTATTTCATCGCTGCCTGCACGTGGCATTGTATTTGGTCTCACAAGCCAGGCGGATTTAAAGCGCTCAGAAACGACACCACTCGCGCTGAAGCTTCTATGACGCTCATCTTCATTGCGGCGTTTAAAGAAACGGTACCCTGATCCTGACGGCTACCAGATGCCCTTTCTGATGTAGGAATCGCTGAGAACAGTCACTTTTAGTTACTTTTAAGGACATCAGTTTACCAATATGAACTATTATATCGCAATATGGAACCCCCCCACAGCAACCACCGCCACCATTTCCTCTAAGATTTGACCCTAGCTGGCCCAGAAAGCCAGTCTCGCATTGCTGGCGCAAAGACTAACACTAAATATATGCATCACACTCTTAAAAAAAATAAAAACAGCCACTTTGGACAGGTTGTTTTGCCTGGTTCAAAAAACTATACACACGTAATTCAGTTGCATGCTTTATTCTTTCAAATAATGCCTCAGAAATTAGTATAAATGCATAACCGTGTGGTATTCGCCTACAGCAGGTAAATAATTTACCAATGTAATTCTCTCACGCTGTTTCGGTTTCGATTTCATCATCCGAACGATGGCTGCGAGATGTAGCTGACCTTCAGGCCACCTGAATCACAGAAAACCTGCAATATGAACGCTGATAAATAGTTTAATTCACTAAAGTTGTTAAACCAGCCTACTTCAAGTGATAGAAAGGCTACAAACAACACATCACAGTTGTATTTCTGGTATTGTTCTCATGAGTATAAACGATCGCAGAATGCTTTATCCATGGAGTTTGCACAATTTAACAAGTCTGGACCGGCGTACAGACATTTATGGTCATGCATTATTAAGTACCTGTACAAAACAAACATGCCGCTCAAGCTACTACGTGCAGGCGGCTGCTCGATCCTTCTTCTATACTCTAAACAAGGGACCCTGGATTCACTGTTCTCACTCTGTAAGCCGATGAGACAAACCGCGTGCTGCTACACCTGAAGGCTTCTACAGTGAGAGGAACACAAAGTAAATATTTGTGCAATAAACTGATTTTGAAAAAAGCAGCATGACCTTGTTTACGTCGCAGTTTGCACCGCGATGTTAGTAAAGCTCTGAAGTTCGATCTGAGGCTTTGAATTGTGTTATGCACGGGAAAGCGTAATGGAAATTTGAGGCCCTTACAAAAGAATAATGCCTCTGTCGCCACGGTTCAGTGCACTCAGCGCAAGACGACGCATACTTTTAATTGGTCGCCCGGTATCCAAACAGCGTTGAGCTGCCTGTTATTATACAGCGCCCGTAATGTGAAGCTAATTGGAAGTGCCTTTTTTATGCCATTTACGTCAGGACATTGAAAAGAACTCTCTAAACCAGCATTGCATCAAGAATTGCCTGAACCTTATTTTGGTACAACTTTGTTTTTGTCCGATGAAAACCACCAGTGGCTGAAATATGTAAGACGAATTGAAAGCACCAAACGAAGGAAAAGTTTTTCATTAAATCCGTGAAGCTGAGGTTGAGTGCGTTCAGTGGTACAAAAACAAGAATGCCCGTTACAATGGCAAAGTTTCAAAGCAGGAAAGAAAAGGCAGAAAACTTTTGTCATAGTAACAGCGTCTCGTGGAGCCGTGAAAAGAATGGCGAGAATGCAAATTACAGACTCAGCACTTGCAGGCTCTCCGTCATGAGAGTTTATTCTTACGTTTGAAATATAATAGCGCGCCACAATTGCGACCGGCCAAGTTTCGTTCGCTTTACGAGTGTTATTTCGGCATCCTTGTGTAGCCAAAGTACAAGCGCGTTCGTTTGCGCATTGTGTCATCCGCACTTGACTTTTCCTTTCTTTCGTTTCTCCTTTTAGTCATAAATTTATTGTGACTTCCTTAGTTTGCGCTGTTATTTACTGTAACGTAAATTGCGAAAGAAATTCTTGTGCGAAGATGCCGCTCGTGTGCGGCCATGTTACAGGAAGTGCGCGCCACACAGAAATATGTCGCAACCGAGGACACCACAAAGTGTAAAATTCCAGAAATTCTCGCAAACTCGTGCGCTCTGTCGCCTGGTACAGCAAGAGCTCCGGCTTGATCTTTGCGTTTTCTTTTTCTTTATTGTATTACCTTCGAGTATGAAATGCAAAAGTAATTGATTGATAGCCGAACTTTCGCTGATGAAAAATTCCGAGTTGAAAGCATGCTGTCATTTCGCAGGCTGAAACATTAAAGGAAAAAAGCATTGATGCCGTATCTTTGTTCGTGAATAGCGTAGGATTGCAATTATAAGCCAGAAGGTGTTCTTAGCGATAAAAAAAAGAAATATGATTCAAACTGGGCCGGCGCGCTTTTCGTCCGCAGCAATACTCGTACTCTGACAGGCTGTTTCCTGAATCCCTGGCTCTGCGCTCTTGAAAGCCAAATTCCTGGAATACAATGGTTGTAAGCGGGGAAAGACGGAAAAATCAGCAAGGTTTATAGAGCATACAATGTCAATTTTTCCTTGATACTTCCTGCGTTCTCATTTTCTGCAACATGAAGGTGCACGAGACAGTGCGCCACCAGTCATGCATTGTGATGCTAAAAGCTACGTTAGCAGGTTCGGTTTTACATACCGGTTTTAGACTTGATCGTCATCTCATTGCTTGTCTCAATTTTATTTAGCTCTCGATTTTTCGTTCGGGTGCTGTGAGGACCTCTGGTGGTTGGATCATGCTAGAAGATGGAGGAAATGGTGGGCTACGGCCTTCAGGAGGGTGGAACTCACTGGGTAGTGAGGGGAGGTACTTCTGGGCGGTAACTCGAGGGGTGGCATTCACGAGAGGGTGCTTTCTCCGAAAAACGTGGACGCTAACACACACACACGCGCGCACACGCACACACATATGCACACACGCGCGCACGCACACTCACACACACGCACACACACACACTCGCACACACACACATTCACGCACACACACGCACACGCATACACACACACACACACACACACACACACACACACGCACACACACACACACGCACGCACGCTCACACACACTGACACACGCACACACGCATACTCAAACACACAAACACACGCGCACACACACACTCGCACACAAAGGCGCACACACACATTCACACACGCACACACGCACACACACGCGCACATACACGCACACACACGCATATGCATACACACACACGCACACACACACGCGTACACACACACACGCACTAACACACACACTCACACACGCACGCGCACACACACGCACACTCACACGCACACATACACACACACTCACACACACACACTCGCACACGCACACACGCACACACGCGCGCGTGCGCTCAGACACACTCACACACACACACACGCGCGCGCACACACACACACACCAAGAAAACTGATTTTTCTCCGAAACAAGATTGTACTGCTATTACAGTAAAGAAAATAACGCAACCTTGGAGAATAACAATAGCGGGAGCCTGATGGACTGTCGAAAGAATGTCTGTGTACTGGTGTTACATTGGGTTGTCGACGATATATTAGACAGTGGTATTACGCAGCGCCTTTACACGTCTCTGCCAGCCTCCACTGAACCCTTCGAAGAAAAGCGGGCGAAATGAGCGTCACACCCCTTCGGTTACAGCTAGATCAACCTCTGCTAGGATTGCATTGAGAATGGCGCTACCCATGAGCATGAGAACTACAAGTATATCCCGTGACTCTTTTCGTGTCGACATCGAAAAAGAAATGCTGAACACGTGCAGACAGCTATGTGTGGTGCGGTTGTGAAGACGACACGGAAAGGTAATACATCCTGAGGCATCTCCAAAAAAAAAAAAAACGTTCGAATGCGAAGTGTAAAGCTACGGCGGCGATCTCGACAAGCAACAGGAGGTTATTAAGCATGAAAAGACCCTACGCATGTGTCTCTCTGGCCACTATGATGGGCACCTGAACCTCGTAGATAGAGGATTATCAGGACGTGCGTCGTACTCACTTATCATCGGGACTGCAGTGCAATCCTAAGCTGTCAGAGACGATAAAAAACCAACGTGATATTCATGAATCGTGAAGGTGGCGCGCCTACAAAATGGAGCTGTTTTGAGAAATTCCACTTTTGGTGTTTCTTAGCGGGTTTGTGTTCATGAGCCTTGATGGTGTCTGTCTCCCTGCTGAGATTTCTGAGCGACATTGTATTTCGTGAACCCAGCGCTGTCCGTGCTTCCCTGATGTAGCTGAGTGATGTCGCGGTAAGGGACATAGAAGTTACACAAAGTTGGTGCTTTCCATTTCCTATTCCAAATCGTCTCGTTTTCTGTGGCACTGTCGTTGTTCCCGTACCCATGCAAGACAGCAGCTTGGGAGAGTGAGGGTATGTGCATGGTCGTTCTGTGTTCTGTCATCACACCGAGCAAAGCCCGCCTTATGTGATGGCATGGACATTGTTTGGTGTTACAGAAACAGCCGTTTTTGTGCTCTATAGCAGTAGGAAAAAGAACATTACCGTTAACGCAGGGCCATTGCGCTGAGCGGTGCGTATGCTGTCTCGCAGAAAACGATGCACGGTGGAGCGCGCGCGATAGCTATCCTTGTACTTCACATGCTACACCCGCCCGGCTTCCGAGCAAGAAGGCTCTTCGCGGTAAAATACGTTTCTCTGATACAGTATGACAAGCCCTGCACTTCGAATCCCTGAAATAGGCAGAACAGCTGCATTTCTCAACCCTTACGATAATGCAAAGACTTTTAAGTTTGAGAGAAGAAGCTAATTTGTCAGTTATATAGTTTGTGAAAAAGTGCACGGTGCTCTTTGTATATTTTTATTATTTGTGAAAAAGTGAAGAGGCACGCTGTATCATGAGAGAAAATACGCATAACAGAACAAAAATATAGTACACCCTGAGGCCGGAAAAACACAAGAACATCTATGCATCAATCAGCAAACCAATCAACAGTCGTTCATGATTCAGCAGTACAACAAAGGCTGAAAGAATATATCCCCAAACGCAATGCGATTACAGTAAATGAATTAGGCGCCACTCTGGCTCAATCTCGGATGCGGACGTGAGAGATGCGGGTGCGATCCCCACCGCGATGGTCGCATTTCTTGATGGAGGCGAAATGCTAGAGACCCGTGTACTCTGCAATGTCAGTGGACATTAAAGAGCCCGGGGTGGTGTCCAAGTTATCTGAAGTCCCCCAGCACGGCGCCCCTCATAGTCAGAGTCGTTTAGGGATGTTAAACTGCAAATAGTAAAACCAAATTAAAGAGGACTAAAAAATTTGCTGTGCTTTAGCTCTAGTTAACCCTAGTTGAATTGCGAAAGCTTCGTTTCCTCGGCACGCCGTATACGCAGCGCCTCATTTCGACGCTCTCGAGAACTCAAACCAGTCTCTTCGGCAGTTGAAGAGTCACTTTTCTTATGAGGCATCTTTGTTACGACGCTTCTTGAGTCGTGCGGCGCGTTCTTCTGGACTCTATTGAGCGCGTTGTCTCTTCCTCGCTTCGTTCTGTCGCTCTTGCGTCTCTCTCGCGCTCTCCATAACGACTACAATACACTCAGGTGAAGCGCATATATATATATATATATATATATATATATATATATATATATATATATATATATATATATATATATATATATATATATATATATATATATATATATATATATATATATATTCTGTAGGGGTTCCAATGCGCCAGTTTACAAGTGTAAGTACAGTATTACGACAAACGCGACTGTTCGTTTTAAAGGTTTATTGTGCCAACAGTTTCGGGAATGGTATTCGGGAATGGCCCTGACGAAGGGAATACCATTCCCGAAACTGTTGGCACAATAAACCTTTAAAACGAACAGTCGCGTTTGTCGTAATACTGTACTTACACACACACACATATATATATATATATATATATATATATATATATATATATATATATATATATATATATATATATCCCGCGAGGCGGCACCTCCCCTCCCTCTAGCCCAGCGGAGCACATCTGGTGGAGCCTGCGTCGACGGCAGCGGTGTCGACGGCGGCGCCATCTGTGGGAGCGCGGCTGCGGTGTTGCTAGGCAGCGGCGGCTCACGGTCGTTCGTCGGCCAGCGCATACGGCATACGGCTGCCTACATACGGCATACGGCGCGACGAGCCGAAATGGCTCGCTGGCTGGCGTAGTAAAGCTTTCGCTGTAAAAAGGGCTACAGCTAATTGTTGAGTAGGCTGTTTTATTCTAAAATGGTACTTGTAAAAATGGGAACTGCAAGAGTTAGTGCTGAGAAAAATAAAATTTTTGCTGAAAGAATGTTTATGGTTGGAGGCATGGGTGAAATCTTTAGTAGTCTAGTTTGCGGATTGGACACGAGTTATCCAACAGTATAATGCCTGCAAAAAGCTGAAGAGGACTTATTTCTTTTTCTACAAGCTGTCCCAGGTTTGCGAGCTTTAAAGTGCCGGAAGGACAGTATAGGTGCCTGCTGCTGTTTAAAACGAAGCGAGCCCCATGTCTTTTCATCTTTAAAAATATTTTCTGCGTCATTTGTTGTCTACAGCTTCAGTCGAATGCACGCATTTATCGAGGCTGCCTCTAACCAATGCCGTATATGCCTTCAATCTTAATGCAGACTGGCAAGTGGCCATCAATACTTCACAAGAGTATTTTAAGCTCAGAGGAGCATACGTCATCTATGTGCTTCTGCCACTTCAGCTGTGCAGTTAACTTTTCACTAGAGTCTCATATTCTTAAACTTGTTTAATCACTTTGCTATTTCTGTTAGACGTAATATTAACATTGTAAGACAGGCCTTCGGCTGCCGAATCATCTGCGGCTGGCGCTTAACGAAGAAGACGACGACAAGCGCGAAACGTTCCGATGCTCGTGCGTGCTCTGAACTGATCGCTGCTGCTGGACTGGAGCTGAACTGTACTGGCAGTCGTTCGCAACGCAGCGCCTTGGAAGACGTTCTGCATTATAATATATTAATATTTATTGATGCCAATACATAATATTTTAATAAAAATCAGCTTCCAGTCAGCACTCGTCTGTGTTGTCTTCTCTTTTTCTCTTTCGTGAACTTCGCGCTATGCAACCAAAAACTCCAACTCTCCTGAGGTGAGCACTAATTTAAAACACCATACTGTGCATAGCGCTAATCGAGTGACCTATCGTTAGGACACGCGCGTTTGTAGCCAATATACATGTCACCTTCTTTAATTGTCAATTTAAAAGCGGTGATCCAAGTGGGTGCTCTCACTACGAAAAATAACCTTTGGAAGGTGGAAGAAACACATGCAATGGAAGAAAAAGCCACGCTTGCGAAAGTACAAGCAAACTTAGCTGGTTTCCGCCGCAAAAACCTTTCTCTTCATCGACTGATGCCCGATGTCGGCTGCGGCGGTGGAGCCAACGAAGCCTATACGATCGAGCTGTACGTTCAGTTTAGTGGCGATGTACGCACGTTCGTGCCTGCACGGACTAGAACCGCCTGAGGCCAACGAAGAAAGCGCACGTGGGGAAAAACACCAAAAAGAAAGCGCGCTATTTGCGCCGAACTATGCGGTTGGGAGAAGCGACAGAGAAGAAAAACAAAG
Source organism: Amblyomma americanum (assembly GCF_052857255.1). Taxonomy (NCBI): domain Eukaryota; kingdom Metazoa; phylum Arthropoda; class Arachnida; order Ixodida; family Ixodidae; genus Amblyomma; species Amblyomma americanum. The sequence goes on from NC_135500.1 coordinate 131,608,089, forward strand.
GAACTCGGTGCTCCGAACAAACCCACGAAGTCAATTTTCGGAATCGGCTATGCGCAGAAAAGGGGATCCCAGCAGCAGCAGACTAAAGGCGAGGTAGTAGTATAGGGGAGGGGAGAAGAGGTTGGAGACGGGGGGGTTGCGGGTTTACGCACCGAAGTAACGCCGGGCCTCGGGCAATCTTCCATAATGGTTATGCATGGTCGCGAGAAGGAGAGAAAGGGCCAAGACGAAGAACAAGAGAAACTGCGCCGGCACGTGTCGGTTCGTTTACGAGAAGAAGAAAAATCGTGAGCCGGCAGCGTAAAATTGAGATTTACCATCGACAGTTCGGGGCTGCAAGCGAGGGGAAATGAGCGCGACGCCCTTCAGTGTCGGTTGGCGCGGCGCTTGTGGGCGGGGAATTGAAGGCGGCCACCCGGATACGAAATCGGAGCAGCAGTGTTAGCACCATGCAACCGGTAATTGTGCGGTCGGTGGCGGAGCGTCGACCGGTGGATAGATTAAATTTCATCTGAAAGAGGAACGATTGTGAAAAAGTTTCTCTCTTTTATTTTGATGGAGTTGTAAGTTTGCAAAACGCATATCTGTCGAGTGACTCTCTAAACACCAGGTTTCTGTTAGCAGTGCTGTAAAGAGTGTAGTCAATTGCTTTCGCTTTGTTTTTCCTGTGCAAACATAAAGTAAGCATAGAGCGAGAGCAACAGCTCATATTATTCAATCTGTATAGAATACACTTCGATGAGTCCTAAGAAAAGGATACAACCGCGCACACTAAAGTTATTTAGAGCAATTTCTCCACTTATGAGAGCCTGAAGTAGCACCATGATTAATCTGAAGAAATGTCACGCACAACCACTCCATAAGAAGTGCGAAGTGCATCCTCGGATAAATAGAGCTGTATTTGGCTTTCGCTTCCATATCGAAAATTTCTAATAGGGTCGTTATTCCGGTGTTGTAAAAGTGCCTAATGTTATCAAAAATGCCCTTCTCTGCTCAGCTACTTTTTCGTAACTTGCAGCGCACATTCAACTCGAAATAACAACACAAAGTTACTACAGCATCGTACTTCTAATTGTCGCAAGAAACAGACATCAGTTTTTTAGTGCAGCCATGCCTAAACTAGACTGCAGCTATGGAAGCCATTTACTTGGCTTAAGATGTGGCGCAGTTGTCCATAATGCAGTGCACCTCTCAGAAAGGAACTCATCCAGACGAACAGCAAGCATCATTTTCTTTAATATGTATTCCCCTCTTCTTCCTTATATCAAATAGCTACATTAATCATGAGTTTTTATTAATGATTTCAACACTGATGTAAATCTAAGTTATTTCTGTTATGAAGAAAGTCAGAACTTAGTATCGTTTTTTCATTATATAGTAAAGATTCAGAGAATGTACTCAAGAAGTTCAATAGGAAAGCAGGTCATTAAAAATTCTAAAACCTCAGTTTATTCATAGTAGCTTAGGTTTACGGCGGACTCTGTACCAGAAAATATTAACAGGACAGCAGGTTACAGATGCTGGTTTCTCAGAAGACGAAACTGAGGATGGTAAGTATATTCCTTGTCTTTACGGTTTATTTAGGCAATAACTCTTGGTGTTTATACTAACATTTCTTTTTATAAACAAAGTACTTGCAATGACAGTTGATCCTCCAAGAAAACTACCAGTTCATAGAACGTCATGACTTTGGAGTGGAAAAACTGGGGAGAGGAAATACTTTTTTTCGTTCTCGATATCTTTGTGGCGATTACGGACGAACAGCAAATGTGATTCGAGAAAGAAGTACGAAAGTAGGGCCATTGTGAGTTCACTTTAAGGGCCACAATTTCGCATTCCATCGTCCTGTAATAACTGTCTACTGTATGCCACTTATTTTATTGTCATGTTTTATTCGAACCTGATAGCAGACACGTTTGATGCTTCAATATAAAACAGTCTTCCAACCTTCCTTTCTCGTTCTTTTTTTTTTGAAGAAAAACGTCCATTTCACTATGCTTACATGAGTGCTGATAGAAAATCTAACTAGAAGTGCACTAAATCAACACATGAAAAGCAAAGACAGCCTAATGACTCCCTAAAGCTCTCTCCGGCACTTTGATTTTGTAGGTGGAGCCATCCATATTTACTTTCGTTTGTACTATGAATTCAAAGGCGGCGCTGTTTCTTGTTGCTGCAATGAGAAATTGGGTACGACGACCATTGTTTACTAAGGAGCCGGTTTGCAGTGACAGGAAGAAGGTTGGGTGTCCATTAACTGTCAAAGGTCACGGCGAGGTTATGACGAGTTGTAATTCTCAGGCTCTCAGAGGGTGAGAAAAAGAAGACTAGTGTCCCAGCTAGAAAGAACACTAGTGTCCCTGCTAGAAAGAAGCTTAGCAAAGCAGCGCTGTGCCTATTAGCCCTGTATTTCCTATTTTTCTCAGTAATGCAGGTTTTATATTAAGTCACTTGGATCTGTTCGACAACAGGAAAGCGATTACTCATTGAAGACCACTGAGCTTGCAGCAACTTATATAGCCCGTTGCTACAAGCGCTCATGAAGCTAGCAGTTCGTTTACACTGTTGTAGTTACCAGGAGCGTTCACACAGATTTTTAAGCATTACACGAAAGCAATGCCGTTTTGAACAAAAATTAATATCTATTTTTCAGTCCGGTCTATCTAACCGTTCATGTAAACCACATCGTTTTACAATTCCTCCTACAGCTGAAGATAAAGTCATTTCTTAAGCGCCCGACAAGAATATCTTCCTGCTGCCTCGGGACAACTATCATAATCATGATTCGGTGCCTCTGAAAGTGCTTCTTCAAATCTCGAATAACAAAGACGTGCCTATACGCACAAGGTCTGAAAAGTGCGGTTGGGAAAAGGTCAGAAAACAACATTCGCTCTCGTATGGCGTCTTATGCAATAGGTGACACGGGAGTCGTGGCGCCATCACGAATCAGCAAAACCGGCGTGCTTAATTTCTCTTGTTTTTTTCGTTGAAAACTTTGTGCAGCTGAATTAGTGCTTGAGTGTGATACGCCTCAGCTAAGTATCCTTGACTGTCAAAAATGTGAAGTTGTCTGTTGTTTAGAAACACACCGCACTTAACCTCTCAAATGCCTGAATGATTCCTTCCGTTGGGCGGAGGAAAATCGAGGTTACGATCGGGCACCTACTCTGTGACTGCACTATAGATCTGAGCGACAGCGTGCCTTGGCCTAAACCTTAAGACAAAGGAAAGCGGTGAAGGCGTTTCTGAAGTTCCTGGTGTTCTCGGGGTTGTGTTCCCGACTATAAACTTTGAAGTTTAAGTGTGCGCCATTTGATCCCTTGTCATAGTGGTCGATGGACACGTGAAAAACTCATTTCGCTGCCGCTCTTTCTATTTTTTTTCCATTTGTTCCCCTTCCTAAGTGTAGGGTATGGCCTAGTTAACCTCAGTGCCTTTCCGTACTGTTTCTCTCTCTCTCTCTTTCTAGTTCTGGTTCAGAAACTTTTTCAACGGTTCATATTGTGCACATGGCGTGTATTACGATTGGATCGAGGTTTTTATCGAGGGCGGCTGCAGATTCCAGCTCTGAGTATCTATACAGACATGTGCATGTATGGACAACGTGTACTTGTGAAGCGTTATGCGAACGCGTGGCGTTCCATGTATTGAGCGCTGTGGAGGGGCGGGTATGCTTTTAAAAATGCCGTAAATATCTGAGAAGTACCACATGCATGCACTATTCATTCTAGGTTTACTAATTAAAGACAAAAGTTCCCTACGCATGTGCTCACACATCCACGCAGTTTGTCAGATGCGGGCACGTGAGACCGTATTGTGTGACTTTTCATTACGACTGCGATATTTTCTAAGGTGAAGCTTTGCCATACATATTCAAACGCAGATATAGTCCTATTAACTGTACATGTCCTTCCGAGAGAAAAAAGTTCGGGCAGCTGATGTGTGTTCATTGATGTTATGAGTACATTCCCTGTAGACAGACTACAGTTGGGCGGAAAATATCCTTACTGTTTTCCGCGCGCAGCTAAATAAATAATAATAATTGGTTTTTTGGGGAAAGGAAATGGCGCAATATCTGTCTCATATATCGTTGGACACCTGAACCGCGCCGTAAGGGAAGGGATAAAGGAGGGAGTGAAAGAAGAGGAACAAATAGGTCCGTAGTGGAGGGCTCCGGAATAATTTCGACCACCTGGGGATCTTTAACGTGCACTGACATCGCACAGCACACGGGCGCCTTAGCGTTTTTCCTCCATAAAAACGCAGCCGCCGCGGTCGGGTTCGACCGCGGCGGCTGCGTTTTTATGGAGGAAAAACGCTAAGGCGCCCGTGTGCTGTGCGAGCTCCCAGCAAGCAATTTATGAACGCAAAAATTGCGGCGAGCATAGGAGGAGGAAGGAAAACTTTATGTAGGGCCAGCCCTAAGCCCCAGTGAAGAAGACCGCTTTCTTCGCTAAGGCGCGTTGATAAACTTGTGAGCCATAGTGAAGCCAAAGACTTCAGGAAAGAGGGGGAAGTTTTTATGAGGTTTTATGATGTTCAACGTCCAAGAGCGACTCAGGCTATGAGGAACGCCATAGTGGAAGGCTCCAGATAATTGCTACCACCTTAACGTGCACTGAAATTGCACAGGACACGGCCCTCTCGCATATCGCCTGTATCGAAATGCCACCTCCGCGGCCGGAATCGAGCACGCAACTTTCGAGTCCGCAGCCGTGCACCATAGCCATTTAGCCATCGCAGCGGCTAAAAAAAGCGGAGGGTAAGGTAAATAAAGATGAGGTAATGGCAGTGTTTCGTGAGTACAGTTTTCTTGTGTCCACCCTTATTTCTCGCACACTTGGGACAGTGCTGGGTCAGCCATCCGAAATTGTAGGGATTTGTGGGGAGAGAATAGAATTCATTTGAACGTTGCGAAGGACGTGTGCTTATTCCGCGTTGAGTGACGTGTGAGGCTGGGTTAAAAGTGAGCGATTTTTTGTGGTTTTCGGGTAGTGCACAGCTATTTTGTATTGCATGTAGCGGCGTCATCCGCTCATGTGGTGTTTGGCAAGGTGATCGAAGGCACCCGGATGTTGATTTTGCGGGCTCGTGGATGAGCCAGCTAATTTCCCTCAATGATAGCATGGTCAGGTATCCAGAACAGGGTTATAGTATTGTTCGGATTGCTGTTATAGGATCCTACCAGAGTGTCATGTAGGTGGTGTTCCAGTAGTCGCCATTGTATATAGCGGGCAGCACCCACAGTGTGCAGCCAATTACAACGGATATCCACGATTATACTTACACTGCAGTTAGTCAATAAACTCTCGATGATATTCGCGGCAGCGTCTGGCGTTGCAAAGAGACGCTGCTGCACGCAGTGCAGCAGATATCTGGCTTCAGGAGGCTTGAGGCGGCCTGCGAGCCTTGCACCTTGCCGCCGTGTGAAAGGTGACTCAACCAGCGGACTGGTTCCCGCTGCCGCCAGCCCTTGTGACCATGATGAAAGCTCCGGAAAAGCGAGCAGATAAGTTACAACAGTTTTTTTAAACTTCCCGTTGTCTCACTCTCGTGCACGTCCGCTGCTTCTTTAAGGTCACTCCTACCCTGTGACGTCATGCGGCTCGTTTTTGGTTCACCAAAAACTAAAACAACGTTCTTAAATGAAGCAGACGAAGAGGGAACGGTGGAGTGAGGGGGGGGGGGGGGGGGCAGCCTTCTGGAGACGACGGTGAGTCGCTCTCTTTTGAGTCTCTTCTCTACTGATGAGCCGTGGTGGAGCACCGAGAGGCCAAACAATAAGCAAGCTGATCCAGGTGGCGCATTTGCGGGCAGAGCCTTGTCCCAGCCTGTAATCCGCTTTTTTTTTACAATTTGAGCCCTTCTGAGCCGAGCTTCAGTGCAGACAACCGACATCTGGCGCGACGCCGTACCAGTCGCGTTGATAAGAAAAGAGAACCAAAACGACTAAGTAGAAGGAGATGGTGGGAGCCAGACTTGGCATGAAGCCAAAATTTTCCTGTGGCTATAAGCCAGAGTCATTGCTCTGCCTACGATAACAAAAAGAGGAGTAGGTGTTAGCGGAGCAAGAGACATGGAGGGTAGATGGAGACCGGATAGGAAATGGGTAATATCTCCGGCACCACTTTCCTATCGCGGGTTACAGAAATGGTAGGGGACAGAGTTGAGCGATGTCAAAATATTCGCGCGGCCTCGGGGCTAAGAGCAGCTGGCGGTAGCGCCGCTCGCATGCACCAGCTGCACTTTCGCTGAAGCTAAGGCCGTCGAAGAAGCTCATGTCCGAGCCGCGCTTAACAAGGTGAAAGTTGTCGTCGCAAAAGAGAAGCTCTTCCGTGCCCGAAAAGAACGAAGAAAAAACAAATGTGAAAAAATTGTTCTCCACTTTGCTGCACGTATGTAATTAGCGCAACATACCGCTCCTGTTGTTTAGTGTAGCTGCTCGGCGCTGGACTGTAGCTGCTGTGCACCATAAACCTGCTGGCGCCGGAAATTTGTACACTAAGCCGTGAAACTCAGGACTGATTTTTATCATTGGCCCCGGTGTGGTGCATGAGAGTCGAGAGGAAAATCGGGGGATCCCTTTAATCGCTGATATCTCTGGATCTATATAAGCTAGATCGAAAACTTTTTCCAGAGGTTGACAGGTGATTCAATATCTATCAGCATTTCGCTTTTCTTACAATTTCAGGAAATCTTTTGAAGTTTGTTTAATTTTGAGGAAATATAAGCGACATGTATCTGCAAAGAATTATGTTTTCGAACGATCACGGAAATATATTTAACACATTTCTCTGCTAAGAGTACGTCGGCACCTAAAGCAACATATCTGGTTACGTTCTCTAACGAGCCCTCACCTAAAACAACATATTTAGTTAGGTCCGATAACGATTCCTCGGCTCGCTGTTGGACGTAAACGAGGGCTTTGAAATTGGCTGACGTAGTCATATTTTGCCTACTTCTAAAATATGTCGTTCTGTTGAGAGGAATATTTCCTCCCATCTGTGATTTCAGTGGCTCGTAGGACAGTAGACACCCGCTAGATTTACGATGCGGGAATACGCGGTAGCATCCATCGTCAGTGACAGCTAGAAACTTTGGCAGAGGGTGCAGCGTTTGTGCAACGATAGGCCTCCCTCACAAGGGCCTCATTTTTGAACTCGCAAGGGAAATTTAAACTCAGCTGCCATAAGGGCAGCCCATGTGCGTCTGTTTACAGCTACATGCTTTTAGAAGGGTATCCTGACATCTTTTACGGGAATGCATCCTATAGCGAATCTAAAGAAAATTCCATCAATTATTCTTCCCCGTAGAAGTTGTTTATTTGCCTCGCAGAGATGTTAACGCTTTACCGCGAGCAATTGCCTCGTTTCTGGGGGAGGCAATTTAATTTGCCATTTCCCGCCGCCATTTGATAGCAGGGACGTTAACGCTTTACCGCGAGCAATTGCCTCGTTTCTGGGGGAGGCAATTTATTTTGCCATTTCCCGCCGCCATTTGATGCAAATTGCTGACGTCGACGCCAAATATGAATCTCTGGCGCCATTTTACAGTGAAAGGCAGTGTACCATAGCTTCCGGGATTTTCACCCAAAACTCGCGAAATCGGGCGGTGATGACGACAACGGAATTGGGCTTAATGCCCTTTCGTAATTGATAAGAGCCACGTTTTTGGTGCGAGTGGTCTCTTTGTCGCATATTTGTTTTTATCAATCGGTAAAAGCCAACTTCAACTTTTTCTCAGCACCTCTTTAAAACATGGGTGACATTGATTTAGGCATGTATTTCATGCTCCCTAAGCCGCCATACTTTGCGCAAATAAAAAAATCACAAAAAAGAAAGAATGCAAGAAAAGTATTTTTTTCTGGTGTTTATTACCCGTTTTTAACGCCTTTTGAGTGAAAGCTGCTTATTATAAGTTATGCTTATTATAAGTTGTAAACGTACGAATTTGCCAAGCGCTCACACTTCCCTAGGCCTGACATAAAAATTACTCCCGCTCGAGGTCGAAGCAAAACTTGAGCTTTTCTCATTTTGCCTGCCGCTCAGAATCTGTGCTCTGAAAAAAGAGCCACTTCCTTCCATCTACTTCAAGACACACTAAGCCAAACTATGTCATCATGTGATTCATTAGGATATTATGGGCACTATGTCAAAGGAGCGCGTCATTTTTATATTTTTGTATTTATGACCCATTCGGAACCTGTCGCGATGGGCTGCGTCATAGCTCGACATTGTCACGACTGCCGTGCGCGCTTATGCTTGGAAAGAAGCAAGCGTTGATAGCAGTGCGGCCACTATGTTTCGCCATCTACTACGCTTGTCTAGCTCAGGGCAACGGAAGCATAAAACGCGCAGTCGAGTCTAAAAACACGGTGTTCCTGCCCCACTGTTGCCGTTCCTATTCTAAACTGGCTTCCCTGAGCACCGCGCCACGTTTCTGTTGAAAGTTCTTCTCAGTGGACCGACAGAAATCGAGCTGGAAGACTGGGGAGCAAACAGCCAGAGAGGAGGACTAAACGAGGAGACACGGTCACTAGCCTTTTGTAATTTGTCCCCATGCACGTCCCGCGGAGTAGTGCGAAAATCCGAGGGTCTAGAGCTGTGTTTGGAAGAGTACCGGTCGGCGTGACTTTGCCGAGAGACAGCGGCAGTGTATTGCTCAGGAAATGCCTTGACAAACGCACTAGCGCCGCTGGCTCATGCCAAGGAGCGCCAGCTTTTAGGGAAAGAGTGGACCGACGGAGAACTGGACCAACTAAGAAGAGAGCTTAATGGTGCTGGGACCCTGAGTTTAACACTGGCTGCGCCTGGAGTGGTAGTGTATCATGCGGGAACTGCTAGAATTCGCTCGCTATCTGTTGAGCAATTTTATCATGTTGAAATGGGGAGTGCATGTTGCTTGCTTGCTCAGCAACGTCATTTCTTCTTTTCGGGACAACATTTATAAACAGTTTCGTGCTCTCTAGACACTTCGCAGTGTCGATAGTTTCACATTCACTGAAATTTTCTAATATACCTCTGCTTTCAGCTTGAAGGTAGTGCGCACATACCAGTGATTGGGTGTCTACGCCCTAAGTTCAATTAGCCACTAATGCATCTAACTGCGAAAAGCGTATAACTGGCTCTTCCTAGCGTCTGTCAGGAATTGTTGCTATCAATGAACCGACTTTTACTTCTAAGCAATAATGTGAGTGCGGCAAACTATTTGGAGCAGTCATAACGTGTGTCGGTAACCAATGCACATTTTCGCGAAATGCCCCGTGCAGAAAACAAAGAAAAATCCACAAGAATGGCATCGCAAACGCCCCATTGCGTAGCAGGCGCTTAATGAAAGACCGTGAATGGCGAACATACTTTCACGCGAATTTTCATACACATAAACATAGCTGCTTAAAGCGGCAGCGCTGCAGTTGGTGTAAGAAGTAGAAACAGAGGTTACCTGCTTTCTGAGGCACGCAGCTTAAGGAATTGCTCATTGCCGTCGGACCAGCACAGAAGTAAAGCTTGCTCGGAGTAGTGGGAGCACTGATAAGAAGGACAGCAGAGTCCGAGCACAAGGGAGAGATTGCGGGCAGATTGGACGCGGGTAAAATTGGAGGAGTAGATACCTGCTTTTGAATGTTCAATTGGGCTTCAAAGTATGACGCAGCGAATGATTATACTACTCGCCAACCTCCAAAGACAATTCCTTTGCTGACAGGCCTGGGCTCATGAGAGTAGAATTGTTTCTTGTGCAGCGAATGCTTGGTGGTTTATTTTATGTGAAAGTCCCACCCGATAGTTTTATTCTTCTCATACGCGGACTTCTTAACTTCGGTACTGAATTGGCTCAGTTATATCCTCAATACCGACATGAAATTTTGACAGCTTTAATGGAATGAAAAGAGAACGAAAGAGGGAGAGAGAGGAAAAACTGGATGTAAAGGCGGGAGTTAAACCTGGTCAGAGGTTGGCTATCTACATCACGAGGAAACAGGGATAAAGGAACAAAAATGATAAAAGGAAGGGAGCAGAGATGGCGTACTTACAGTGCAGATAACAAAAGTACATAAACTGTTCAACGCATAAGGAGGCTTAAGGTGCTGCTGCAGAATTTTATGGATTTGTGCACTGAAGGATTCCAGTGTTTCTAGGAATAAACATTGATCTGGAGCCAGTAATACAGAGCTGTGATCAGGTGCGAGAATTGCCTTGAGGAAAATTTTCTTTGAGTCCAATCTTGCACATTTATCTGTGTGGCTGGGTATTCGCAGAAGGAAAGAAAATACCTTGTTCCTTTGGGGTTGGAGCCAGCGCCAGCAGTAATTACAGGTTTGAGTGCTTCTTGCAGAGGACTTGTGAGGTCAGGAAAACAGTACGTTCAGGATGATCTGACAATTTTTTTCACGATGTGCCACAGAAAAGGAGAGGCATCCTCAAGGACCAGGTGCTGCTTGCTTTGCGCGGGACAGTACCTAATATGTCTTAATCGCGAATGCCACTCATCCTAAAAAACGTCTGGAAATCGTCATAGCAAGACCATTGTGTTTTTTGTTTTTTTTGCGGGAGACAGAACTTAATTATGCACTTCAAAATTGCTTTAAGACAACTCAGAATGGAATTTTTTGCATGCTGTTCTGATCTCGTAGATGTCAGAGCAACCAAAGGCATGGCTGAAGTTGCAGTATATACTAATCAAAATTGCCGTTTGGGCGAGTTGGTGCGCTGGTCTTTTCGAAGTATATACTAATATTCAGAGCCCTGGTTGGAAAGCTTGGTTGAGGTTGCAGCCACATGCTAACAGCAAACTTTCTTGAAGCTTATTATGGTAACCAACTTTCGTGATTCCTCGTGCGTCTTTTTTTTCCGCCATACTCTACCTCTGGCTGACAACGGAGGTCTGGTCGGTTGTTGGGCAGGTTAGGAGCTTGCGACAAGTCGATGGCGTGCCACAGGTTGGCAGCAGGCATCAGCTGCGGTAATGGCATTGTGCACGGGTAAACTCTATTAAGCTCTTAACGAGCTGAGTGCTTTATGTAATGGCCGGCAAGCATGTTTCAACGTTGCGCAACGTAGTATTCATGTGTAGTAGCTCTTTTTGATTACAGCGAGCGCCGTATTGGCGGCAAAGCCTGAGAGAGGCGTGCGCGCAGACGTGATGACATCCAGGACCTGGGAAGGGGTTAGGCGTATAGACAAAAGAGGAAAAAATGCGTTTTCCAGAAAAGAAATGAACGAGGTGGATGGGACGCCATCCCGCATCACTTCTGTGTCTTTGTGCACGCCTTTTCTTGCGCTTCCTTAACATTAAAAGAGAAACCATAAGCACAATAAGGTGTCACAAAGCTAGTAAGGAGGCGTAAAGAAAATGCCGTGTAGGGTGGCTTCAATATCTGCGGACCCCGGGACTTTAGAGAGCTTTCGTACACAAAAAAGAGCAGCAGATACCCAAAGCAGAAACCGGTGATAGCTAAGAGGGTGGACAATCGTTCGCGCATCATTGTTGGATGCACTGCCCTTCCCTTCTCTTCGGTTCTTCGTCGGGTCACCGGTGCGTTTCTTGTACCACGCATATTTCTGTGCAGTGAGGAGCAAGTAAGAAGCCGCAGTCGGCATGCAGGTGCGATGCCCACGTAAGAGCTGTTAGATGCCGAGGAAAAAGCAAGGGGGCTGAAGCTAGCCATCATTAGCAAGGCTAGACAACAGAGCAGCAGACAGCAGCGCATACACGTACTCTACAAGCTGACGAAAAGAGAGCTGCACTAGTTGACAGTATTATAGTGCGATGAATCAGTCAAACTAAGGCACAATTTCATTTAGAAAGACAGTGTACCTTACCAAAAATGCATGCAACGCGCAAGAAAGGGCCTGAGGAGCAGAAGAAAGTATGGATGTGTTAATCGCCCAGAACACCCCGCAATTCCTTGCCGCAAGTGTTATTATGAGGAAAAACCATCAATCCTTTCTTCAAATACTTAAAGAGAGACGAGGCTCTTGAAATGAAAAAAAAAACCGGAAACTTAGAGTTTGCTACAATGGAATATTAGGGATCAATTTATTCTTACGTTCCTGCCTAAAAAGATGCAAGTTCTAAATTCGACCTTCAATTAATAAAACATCTGTATATTGCGCCGCAACGAAACCCGAAAATGATGAATTGGGAGCGAAATTTGGGAGCCCGTCGCTTCCCACGGCCACTACCCGATGGCCGTCATCTTTGTTTTGTTTTAAAGCTAGATCCCTTCTCCACTACCTGGAAACGTCCACATTATGCTGTTTTTTGAGGCCTCTATAGCTACCTCCGAATGGCTGGCGTGCGCACTTCAAATGCGATTTTCTCAGCATCGTGTTTTTTGCCAGCATGACTAGACTTACGAAAGTTTTTTTTCTGTGTTTTATGCTGCAATTTCATTTAACCTTATAGGGTTTAATTCAAAACGATCTGTGGAGCTATGCTGGTTTTATTTGGCTGAGTCAAACATTTCAACCTTTGTGAACCATAATATCACCTAACTATACTTCATTCATAATTACGATGCTTGGACAAAGTTTATCATTTCTATAGGATGATGTACTTCAACAACAATATAATTAGGATAGCTTCAGATGACAGGTCTCCGGCTGCAGCCCTATTTCACTCAAAACCCAAAATTGTAGAAACAGGATTAAATGTACATCAGAGTAGAATTAATTAGGCTTCAGTTATTTTCTTATAATATGGAAACTAATATATAATGAAACTAATTACATATTTGAGAACAGAAAGAAGAAACACATATACAAACCTACTTTTATTACGGTATCATCAATAATAAAAATAATGGTTTCAAGACCCGCGTCTCCCATTGAAGGACAATATTTTAGGCTCCAGTCTAGAGTTTGTAAATTCCGTCTTAACACGGAGTAGTGGCTCTCCCGGACCTATTCCATAGTGTGATTGAAACCTTCTGTGTCTCTCCGTTATGTCTCTTAATCACCTGGCCCCACGAGTACCCTAGAGAAGAGGGCACTGCCTGTTTGACCTCCTGGCCTTTCCACTATACTGTCTCTACAATGCGTGCGTTTTCATAATAATTCATGAAAATACTTTTTGCACTGCACACATATAACGCTCTTAGGAAACAAACTCGGAACACTTGCTCAGTGTTAAATTTAGAGCTCAGGAATGACCTTTGTAGCACCAGGGGCATATACTTAGAGACAAATTTCATCTTATCGTATTAGTGGTTTGTGTGTTATGGGGTAATACATTTAAAATAATGCTAGAAGATGTGTCCTGAGAGTGTGACTGAAAGTAATCTGTGCACAGAAAAGCCGGCAGCCCGACGGCTGTCGCTGTTCTTTCTTTGCAGTATTCTGCAAGGTACCAAGAATGTTTTTTTACTAACATTCCAGAGAAGTCGACAATAATATCGAGAACTTTGAATCTTGCAAGGAAAATGATGACTTTGAAATTGCTGGCTATTTTACGAACGCGAAAAATCTTTACTTCTATATTGAAGTATTTTACCTGTTTGTAGATTATCACTGGCCTGTCCTTATATTGAAGCTGCAGTAGGCAAATTATTGGCATTCAGCGATAGGTTAGGGATACAGCTGCCAGATTGCGCTCATAGTGGCACGGTGAATCTTGGGGCAGAGTAGCTCTTCTCGCGCTATCGAGATGGTGCTACATTTTTGACACATATAAAGAGCAGGCGTTTATCGATGTTGCAGTCATGCTGGTGCATCGATGTAGATGCGCTCAACTCAGACCCGTGCTTAAAATTCACTTGACGCAATCCAAACAGGCGTACCCGTGCCTCTAATGAAAAAATCACTTAACTGATGCGCATGCGTGGGGCGGTAAATTCTAGCCGGAATAATTGGTTGGTGTGTTCGTGACGAAAGACTGTTTGTGAACATTAGTCCCGGATGTGACGAGGTGCTGAAGAGAAATCAGAAAATCTATGCAGCTTAGAAAACCTGTCACAGGTAGAAGAACTCGTCTCACAGGCCACCTGACTCTGAAAAAGTCATCGCTTTTAACTGAGAGTTTGGTGTAAGGTCAGCATGAATTTGTAGTTCGCGTCATATATTGTCGTAGCCACATGCTTAGTAACAAGTTCAGCACATTCGATGTTCTTGCATCAGTTTTGCATGTCTTTGTACTGATGAAACACGTCAGGCTACCTTTGTTCTTTGCCGTCTTAAGTGCCCGGGATAGTCGGCGAGCAGCAAAAGATTGTTCTGAAGAGGTCGGAATCAAAATAAAATACGGCGGTACAGGAAATCCTCTGACAACATAGCGCAAGCTTTGTTTCCGTTGGAAAAGCTGCGGCGGCCTTCGTTTACCGCCTCGTTCAAAAGGGCCGGAGCCCATGGGAATCGGGGCTGCATGCGAAGCGAAGCTCTTGAGTTGGGTCTTCCTGTCGTTCGCCTCCTCCTAACCCGCGTGAGATGTCGACCTGGTCGGTCCCCAGCGTCTTCTCGGAAGAGTTCGCCTTCTATGCCTCACGGGCCCGGCTCTCGACGTGTTTTCCATCTTCCTCGTGTTCGACCTGTCTTTTCCTGGAGCTCGGAGAATGCTCCGTTCGCTCACTTTTGTTTTTCACCGCGCTCGCTTCCGACGTAGTCCTTGCTTTCTGACAATAGATGCGGCTCGAACTTCGCGGCCTTCTTGACTTACTTTAAGGTCGATCGGTCGGCATACAAATGTGCTGCGTTAAAATCTACAAATACTTGTTATTTTGCTTATTATGATTCTTTTATCTCGTTCATATTCTTATCTGAAACATCGCAATGCGTTAGTTTTTCATTCATTGTTCTTTGGTTAAGCTACAACTTTCGAAATATGCCAGATTGTATGGCGAACATTCTTCAGCACCTTCCACACATACAAGAACCGCAGTAAATAGCCTTGACATGCTTAGATTAAAACACCATGTTATTGAAAGACAGCGGTAAGACTTTCGCACGAGTGCTCATTAACTGCGAGGCTTTGCGCGGAAATTTGCACTTGCAGCTGCTTTTATGTTAAATCTGGGGCAATTTCTAACGTTAAGTGTTATATTGAACTTGTAAGATAATTTGATGATGAAAAATCGCAAAGGCACATGGACGACAACACAGAAGTGAACGAGAGGAGCGTTAACTTTCAGCGATTGATTTATTTATGAACACAGATCCTAGTGGGCACCTCGCGCATGCACTGAGCCTTGCACTGAGGATCACGCTGATCCTAAAACTTAAAGAACAGGGTGGTAGAAAGGCGTTGGACAGGGTATAGATCACCATCATCATCATCATCATCATCATCATCATCATCATCATCATCATCATCAGCATCATCAGCCTGACTGCACCCTCGACATGGCAAAAGCCTCTCTCGTGTCTCTTCAATTAACCCTGTTCTTTGCCAGCTGCGCCCACCCTATGCCTGCAAACTTCTTAATCTCATCCGCCCACCTAACCTTCTGCCGCACCCTGCTACGCTTGCCTTCTCTTTGAAAATCAAGATATCAAAAAAGCCAGCTTATTTTGCTGGTCATATATCCTGAGCGCGTTCTAATGCATCGGTCACTCTAAGCAATCTTTACGGTTGAAACGGTTGGCGTTCGAGCCTTCGTTCATGCCTGCCGATGACGAAAGTTTGTGGCAGCAGAGGGTGACATTTGGAGTCTTTACAATGGGGTGGAAGGTTTGGATCGCAAACATTAGCTAGGTTATTGGCATGCTCCCTTAATCTGCTGTTTCGCCAGCCAATTTTCTTGGCGAAATATACTTGAATACAGCTCAGTGCGAAGTCATAATAAATATCGTCCTCGTTCCACGGAACATAATTTCTTTGTGCATACCACCGCACGCAGATTTCTTAAAACTTTCATCAGTCTCTATGAGAGAAAGCTTCGACACTTTCCTCGGCTCCTTCAAAACAACATTCGCACCAAATTTAGCCAGAATCCTTTTCAGATTGTGTTACATGCGTTGTGCGTAAGTCATGACCCTGTAGTTTTTTCTCTCTTGTTGTTCTGTGTGTCTCTCTAAGGGCCATTACATCTTCAGTATCAGCGTTTCCGTCATCGTGACGGTCAATTAGACGAGTGAGCCAGAACGACGCAGACGTTCCACTTGGGCGTTAAAGTTTTTTTTTTTTTGGCGTGGTAACATCATTTCAAGGTTGGTTGGTTTTTTTAGGAAAGAAAATGGCGCAGTATCTTTCTCACATATGTCGGCGGACACCCGAACCGTGCCGGAAGGGAAGAGATAAAGAAGGGAGTGAAAGCAGACAGGAAGAAAGAGGTGCCGTAGTGGAGGTCTCCGGCATAATTTCGACCACCCGGGAATCTTTAACGTGCACTGATATCGCACAGCACATTGGTGCCTTTGGCGTTTCGCCTCCATCGAAACGCGGCCGTCGCGGTCGGGTTCGAACCCGGGTACTCCGGATCAGTAGCCGAGCGCCCTAAGCCCTGATCCACAGTGACGGGTAAATGATTTCAAGGGCGCCGTACGAAGACGTGATGTGCATACCTCTCCTTTAATTAAGTTAGAGTTTGGTTTTGTTTTAAGGTGTTCAACGTCTTAAAATGAACCAGGCCATTATGAGGGACGCCGTAGTGGAAGGGCCCAGATAATTTAGACCACGTGGGGTTCTTTAACATGCAATCACATCGCAAAGAACACGGGCCTCTAGCATTTCGCCTCTATCGAAGTGCAACCGATGTGACCTGGATCGAACCCGCATTTTTTGGCCAGCAGCCGGGCACCATAACCACTGAGCCTCCGCAGCGGCGATTAAGTTAGAGTAAGATCAGTGAAAAGGAAGCAATGCATTTTTAGAACGTTTGGTGTACGCTCGGCACGCATGTCCTGGAAATGATTATTTAAAAAAGTTAGCACTGGCTTAGCTCGGCTATGCGAGGATATACGTAGCGAGAGGTACGTTTCCTTGGCTTAGCTTGTTGTAGTCACTGTATGTTTAGCAATGAGAGACATTGGGGTCAATCTCGGCGGCTATGCGTCCTCTATTGCGCTCGGCAGTCTGGCATCTAAGTTTGGCAAGCCGTTCCTCTCTCTATTCGGCCGTCTCCGCTGCTCTCTTCGCCTTCTTACGCTCATTCTCTCTTTGTTGAGCAGACAAGTCCCAGGTGACGACATAAGGATCGGAGGAGTTAAACTTCTCTTGTGTATACCGCCATTTAGCTGCAGCTGGACTGCCTTTCTTTGCATCCATATCAAACGTTGTGATACAGTCGCCCATTGCATCTCCGCCTTTTATACGCTATGCTACGCATGCGACGCGCGGTTCGGGTGATACAGCGGCGTGCGGAGAAGCGGCGACGAAGCGCGCGGCGCGCCTGTGGGGTCTCTCTTTTTACCACAGTATCGGCGCATGCGCACAACTGATCATCCCCGTGACGTCTCGCACGGCTCCGACGGTGGAGCGGGCGCGCGGCTGCGGCGACGGCGAAGCGCACGCCGAACTTGCTGCTCCTCTCCGCTTGCCATGGTAACGGCGCATGCGCACAATGGGCCTCTCCGGACCACTGCGAAATGCCCCACTGGTAGCCAATTGTACCTCTGGCTGCAAAACTACAAGGACTCAATTTCCAGGAGGTTTGTTATGGCCGGCCAGCAAGCCATAATTCCTACGGCGATTTCTAGCGTTATTTGAGCGAGAGGAGAGAGCGACCTGCTTTTCTGAGTCTAGAGCGCTAGGAACACAAAAACTCTGCGACATTTCCTTTCCAAAGCAAAAAAAAAAGGAAAGAGAGAGAGAGCTCTTATATGGAGTTATTTTGGTTATACCTGTTTACAAGAACGATTATTGTAGAAGGTAGTGAGAGGTAAGGCATATTGTTAAAAAAGAAATACCATTGCCAGTTAGTGTTTTAAAATTTTCAAATAGCTAGCCAGCCTTGAACTATCGATCTCACGGCTTGGGTGGACAAGTTGGCAGCGCAAACACAGAGATGATCAAATCATGACCCGCAACAGCACGTCTGTTATGAACTCTATCCTGTTTTTGAAAAAAATATGTGCTCAAGGCTATCGCCAGTTAAGAAAGAAACGAAAGCTATGCTAGACTTTCCCTTCCTTCTTCACACCACTTGAAGAACTTGGCTGTCTTCGGTCCAGCTGGAAGAAGACCACTGCACATTGAAACACTAGGTGTAAGATTTATTAAGCGCTGAATCTGAACGCTTCTATTAAATCATTGTTTCTTACTGCCAACCACACTTCAAATTCGAGGTCGTGAATATTTCCGTTCTTTGGACCGAAAAACTGCGGCTTTACCTTCCTGCTCACATAAGCGGTTTCACACGGCAGCTTGCAGAAATACTTTAATGCAATTGTTTTAACAATAAAAAATATCGTCTTATATGTTTCCTAAAATTGTGGATTCACTTACTATCGACGAAGTTTTTCTGGCGAACGAGAAACTTCTCTTATTACCCTTCTTGACTCATAGTGCGCCTGATGAGAACTTCTCATTGAGGTTGACGTGACGTATCAACTATTGAATCATATAATGCATTAAGAGTACAGTGTCAGTAGCAGTGAACAATCGCACACGAAGCTGAGATGAGCGTGAAGAACGCATACGCACCAGGGACATCGGGAAAGCTGTTCCTGTTTATAGCTTTTATAGGTTTGAAGAATGGTCTAGCAAACTTAACCGTTCAATTACAGAACTTATCGACACTGAATGCAAGTTGCGAACGCTAGAGAAAGCATACGAAAAAAACGACACCACGGAAGACCAGCTGAGGCTCGGTATAACGAGGTAGGGTGAGCCTGCATCGTCTGCGCGTCAGTTCGGGCGCAAATTCGATTACTTGGCCGACATTGAGCAGGAGCACTAACGGAAACCTATTTCTGAGTGATTATTATGGAGCATTGAGATCCTGTGCCGCGCGTGCAAACTGAATTTCACGATGAAGCTGTCCCGAACGCCTGCCCAGTTTTTTTCTCCACCACGGCGGTTGAGTGAGTTTCTCTTTAAAAGTTGACTGCTCGTAAAATAGAAACTTGTGCTTAGTCAGCATCTTTAGAGGAATATGAGTGAATTTGTTGCTTTCAGTTTTTGTGCATAAGCACCAAAAACGCTTGCTTCCTCGTTATGCTGCAGAGAACTGGTTACAACAAATAATGCACAGGTTTTCTTGAAACAGAATTGCCGTTAATAATCATTTTTTTTCCTTTAGGTTTTGGGAATTGTTGTAAGTGCTTCTTGTTTCCCCTAGAACGCTGAATTTCACCCTAATTTTTCTCCCGAAGGAGATTGCTCTATCCGGTTATACAAAACTTCTCGAAGGCTACTTTTCTGAGGGGCGTTTCCGGGCAGCGATAATTAAGGTTTCACCTGATTTTAAGAGAATGTAGCTTACCAATCCCCAAAGCTGGAAGCGCCACAGGTAACGTATTGGATATATTTATTTATTACAGAGCAGTGATTGAAACTTGTTAATTATTTTAATCCTCTTTTAAAGTGCGGATGAGTTTGACAATTAGATTTTAAAGGTGAGACGCCAGAGCAAAGTCAATGACCCGAGGTCTGATTTCATCATTATATCAGCCTTGCCCACATTACAGACGCTTGCTACAGGCTAGTTATGTGTTCAAAATGGCCTGTGGGGTGATAAGATAATTTTTCCGCGGCGCACAAAGCCAGACAGTTCTACCTCGGAGGGGGGCGTCACGGGAGGATATAGTAATTGATAATATTAAGTTGTTACGCGAAAATAACTTAAAATGTTTTGATTTTGAAAAGTGCTTGTTTCTAAGGAGTTTCATAAAAATTAGCGGCAATTATTGCCGTGATCAACAGACGAAACATTACTAGTATACATCGATGGCAATCCTTTGTTTATCATTCCACCTACTGTCTAGGAGTTGTTCTGCAATGTAAACCTCGAATTCAAGGGCTTGACTGAATGGACCATAATTAATTCAATAACGACAAATGCAGAGCATTCAAAAACAACTCAGCTTAGAACTGTCATGGCCCCTTTAACGGCCCAAAGCGACTCAGGCTATGAGGGACGCCGTAGAAGGGCTCCGGAAATTTCGACCACCTGGGATTCTTTAACGTACACTGACATCGCACTGTACACGAGCCTCTAGAATTTTGCCTCCATTGAAATTCGACCACCGTGGCCGGGATCGAACCCGCGTCTTTCGGGCCAGCAGCCAAGCGCCATAACCACTCAGCCACCGCGGCGGCCCTCAGAAGTGAAACCGCTGGAATACAATATGAACAAGATGTAATTCCAAATATTCTAAAGTCACTTTTATTGCATTTGACTCGAGTATAGCAGAGCACCAGGCCGCAAAAATTTAGTACCCATTAGAAAACCGGTCGATTGATGGCGGCACTGGAAATCGAAACCAGCACTTTGTGAATCTCAAGTAGGTGCTCTATCTTTGAAAACATTGCGTAAGACATTAAAACTCTTGGAGTATCGTTAAAACATTGGCTATACCGGGCCTTCTACACTGAAATAAAAAAAACAAACTCTGAAATAATGCCGAGTTTTTAAAGAATTTAGGCACCTTCAGGTTCAGAATCATAAACTACTTCAGTAAAGCACAGGTTTCACTAGTTACGAAACCTAAACCCATTAGCCATGGACAACCACAACAAATAGCAATGAATTAATATAAATACCTTGAAAAGAAAACCCTCCTCATTGATGCTACCTTCACTGTGACTCGCCCACCGCACATCAGTTTGCATCACTTGGAGCCAAGCCAGTAAAAACTGTCGTGAAACGCACGCTCGGATGTGAGCACATAAAATAAGCAAAGTCACACAGCAGACTACTCCCAAAGATGGTATCAATTTTTCCTGACTGCAGTTTGGGTATTTCATTATGTAGTTCACAAATCGATTTGCATTTAACCGTTAGCCCTGTGATGGAGAATACCGGGTATCCAAAATTAAGCTTTACTAATTTATTCAATGTAGTCGCTGAGAGGTGCGTGAAATCCACCTCGCCGTGTTATTCATGCGTTGAAGGGGACAAAAGGGAGGTGATTATTGCCGCAGTTCGCACCCATTTAACAAGAATCATATAATGAACTCTTTTAGTGACTTTCGTGAGCGGTCACGTTCATATTGCAAACTTAGACGTAGTCGTATTTCTACATATTTCCATTTCGTAGAATTCTCTTAGAACTCGCGTGTTCCGAAAAATTCGCATCCAACTTTATAGCTCAATCCGCGCAACTGTGCACGCAAAGAGGTTAATATCAGTGTGAATCTGCCCTGCCCCCACCTTCCGCACCCCACCCCCGCCCCCGTACACCGGCGTGAAAATGTTTGTTCTAGAGTTTGGGAGAGGGTTTGATATGGTTGGCGATTATAGTCCGGAATACACTGGCTGCAGCTGCTGCCCGTGGTCTCCCGATGAGTCGCTCCTAGCGCCTAGGTTTGAGCTGGATAAAGCCGCCTCCCCTCACCCAGTCGCTGGCTCACCTATTAGTTCCATAGGAACCTCTGGGGGGTAGATACCCACAAACATGTGTCATTTAGAATTCTACAAAATTGATTAAACAAGAAATGTGACTGCCTGTGTGGTTCCTATACAAATATTCACGCTAGACGCATTGGCTAATAAGTTCATAAATATATTTTAATTATTTGATACCTGACGGTAGCAAGTTTCATCTCAATTTGTCTCCCTCTGGCAGCAAACCTTATGTGCAGAGGTGGTTTCACGTACCCATCAGCGCCTAATTTGAAGAAATCAGCAAATGTTAAATTTGATCACCTGCTACAGGCGTCACGAGTGTTTTTATATACTTATATAAACTAGGCTGATTAAATTTTCAGTGTGTTTCAGTTTTTTTTTATTTTGGATTCTTTTCCTTAATGCCCTACTTCTGAGCGTCACAAAATATGGTGCCACGGCTGCCGTCGCTGGTGTGTGTAATGGGGTTGTGGTTCCCATGAAACCAACAATTTTGTTGTATTTTTTACCGCAACTTCTATACCCGAAAAGCTGCGGAAAAAAAAGAGGCATGTACGGTATTTCTTTGTGCAGCTTGCGCTTTCGCGGCAACTTCTGAATATGATGGGCAAGAAATAGATTCTTAAATAGAGCAAGGTCACCCCCCTTCTTTTTTTCTTTGTACCACCCACCCGTTAGGGTCAAAATGACTATTGTCGACTTTTGCTGTCTTGTAAGGTGACCTCTGGGCCGTCGTCAAGTTGCTTAGTGCAACATTTAATCCAGGGGACCATTCAGAGTTTGTGTTTGTACCACTCTAGAAAATAAACGAATTAAATTGAATTGAATTATTCGAACAACTATTATTATTCTATTACGTTAAGGAGCTTTCCTTTCTCTTCACTGAAATGAGCGTCCAGATTATCTTGTGTGTGCTACAGCAGAGTAGCGACACGATAATCCACAAACTGTGCAAAGCGCTGGCACGATAATGTATACAAAAAAGAACTTTGCGGAAACATTCTCAGGAAGAAAGTGGATGCGAAAATATCTGTGGTGCACAGTTGTAATGTGTACAGAAATGAGAATGTTTTACTGCAGTGCTAGTCTAGTGGTTGATCATCCGCATCGCATGCGGGAGGTGGGGAGTTCGATCCCCAGTGCCGCCAGGCACCCACCGGTGATATGATGGGCGCAAGCTTTCCCCTGGTCCGGTGCTCGGCTTATTTAGGGTGAAATTCTTAGTAAATGGGTCCCTGATCCCACCTTTATTTACTTGTGCAATGGCGCTGTTGGCCACAGATGCCCTTGCGCCATAAAACTCCACCACCACCACCACCACCACCGAAAGTTTTTATTCTAAAAAAAATTAACGAAAACATGCTCTGCATTTCCAGATAGTAGCGAAAGACCATGCTTATGAACAAATACGATCATAAACTTTTTGATCTTCCAAAAATGATGTGAAGGAAGGTGTCTTCCATTCTGCTGTTGACTGCTTCGAAGTGCTCCAACGAATCACGGTCTCCAACAAGTGTATAAACATTAGGTTTATCGGAGAGAAGTAAACTTTTGAATACATTCAATCGTAAATAAGCTGACCGCACAGCTGTAGAAACGTTCTGCATATACCACTCTGACGCGATAACTGCTCCTGGATAGTGAGACCAGTGACCCCAATTTCCGTACCATAACAGGTCACTGACCTCCCGAAAGCCGTTGTCCTTAGGTCAGTGTTTACCCAGGCGGCCCCGTCTCGGCCAGATGAGAAGGTGGAAATGGAAATGAGCGCCGGGAGCGTGCGCTTTCTCGCTGGCGCGGTGCTGCACGCTCGGCGGCTCTTGTCCCTTTTCGACTTGATTAGGCATTCGAACGGCGTGCTCTGCAGCCTTCTTCGGTAGGGCACAAGCCTTCTGCCTGCACTCAAGTACGCACCCCGTTGCCCGCTGTTTTCCTTACGGCCAGCGAGCGACCCCGAGTGCGTCCCACTCCGGGAGTAGGGGTTATTTTTCTTTCCCTTTCCCCAGGCCATTGAAAAAGTAAAAATTGGAATAGCGATGAGGTCGCATATTGTTATTCCGTGTCGTGCCTCCTTCCGCATCTTCAGTTCGTCCACGTTTGTTTGATCCGTCTTTCATAATTTTGTTCTGTCGTTCTGTCACGATAAACGATTCTGCTGTCGATGTCGACGTTGCTGTCGCCGTCGCCGCATAAGGCGAGAAGCGAAGCCGCTCCGTGTTTCCTTGTTTGTTCATTTAAATTTTGTTTAACTGGAGAGGTGAATGGGCGCATTACTACGCTTGAATGTTTATGGCGTTCTACAAAGTGCGCCCTGTGTAGTCACGTTGTCCAGATTACGCAAGTTAGTGCCACAGTTTTCAATGTGAACATCTATGGCAATATCTGAACCACACTAGTCGCCCCGCCGCGGTGGCTCAGTGGTTATGGCGCTCGACTACTGATCCGGAGTTCCCGGGTTCGAACCCGACCGCGGCGGCTGCGCTTTTATGGAGGAAAAACGGTAAGGCGCCCATGTGCTGTGCGATGTCAGTGCACGTTAAAGATCCCCAGGTGGTCGAAATTATTCCGGAGCCCTCCACTACGGCACCTCTCTCTTCCTTTCATCTTTCACTCCCTCCTTTATGCCTTCCCTTACGGCGCGGTTCAGGTGTCCAACGATATATGAGACAGATACTGCGCCATTTCCTTTCCCTTCAAAACCAATTAATATTATTATTATTATTATTATTAATTATTATTATTAACCACACTAGACGTCCGTTTAAAGGCTTATCTGTGAACAGTAAAAAGTGCGAACCGAGGGAGAGAAAAAGAGAGAAAATAATAGAAGCCGCCGTCGCGGTGGCTCAGTCCTTATGGTTCTCGGCAGCTCACCGAAAAAACGTAAATTGGTTTCGGGCCGCGGCGGTCGCCTTTGGGCGGAGTCGAAAAACTAGAGGCCTGTGTTCTGTGTGAATGTTGGTGCACGTTAAAGAACCCTAGGTGGTCTAAATTATCGGGAACCCTACGCTACGGAAGCCTTTAATGGATCAAAGGAGCAAACAACAATAATAATGTGCTATCAGGGCACAGAATGGAATGTATCCGTCAGAGCATTACATATTGAGGACACACGATGCACGTAACAGCCTATAGCCTGGTGCTCAAGCCTGCGTCCTTTAAGTATTTGAAGAGTCTCTTGATGGCTTCTTTACAAGAAGTTAGTGGACATGACCTGAGGAACTTGGCTTTTGTTAGGGGGCGAATATTCAGTTACCGGAGCGCTACATCTAACGATGCTCGATCTCAGTCAAACAAACGGCAGGTGCCAAGTATGTGCGGCGGAATTATCTCTTCGCATTCAGAGTGCTCTCATGCAACAGAGTCTGCCATGCCGTAGAAACGGCATTAGCCATTTGTTAACATGACTCCCATCCTCAGGCGGTACAAGAGTGTTGCCTCAAAGCAAAGGAGACTGAATGGTAGCTTTTGTTGCAAGAGAAAGTCGAGGCTGGGCAAATAACGTCTCGACCCTCCGCGGATAGCCCAAGCCATCAAAGTCGTGCTGCGGGCAAGCACTCGTCAATGCAGTGTGGCTTTGACTCTTGCCACCACAGCGGGACAATGAGTGTGCTCCCGTTGTCTGACTGACTGCCCTAGCAGCACTGTCAGCGAAGTCGGCGCAAACAATACCACCGTGTCCTGGTAGCCGCTAGAAAATGACGTTCTGACCTCCTTCCAGTGTTTGGTGCATAATTTCTCGGATCTCAGTCCCTAGTTTCTGATGATCTTAGTGGCAGAAGCCTGATTTTGCCATAACGGGCGACTTTCGATTTGCGGAACAGAGCCCAACTTTTGTATGCTTATTACCTATATATAGAACAGTCGCACGAAGTGCGGCCATTTTGGAGCCAGTTAATGTAGTCATGAACGAGATCTGTTGCTGAATAGTGAGCGTGGCACATGCTGAGCTAAAGGTTGTGACCGAGCCACCCGTGTATATATTTTTACGGTCAGTAAACTTTACGCAGAGTAAGGACAATGATGTCTGCTTGAGGGCAAGTGCAGAGAGGTAGACTTTGTTCGCAATCTCCAGTATTATAAGGTGAACACATTTGTCGCTCAGATACCACAGCAGAGACAGACGTCTGTGGCCGGGGAGAGCTGTAATGAGACCGGGGGATGGGCTCCTATTAATTTCGAATATGCGTTGCGATGTTTCTGAGAAGGATCACTTGGTATTTGTAGTATAGCGACGCAGCAATGCATAATTAGATAGTACCAATTAGGAAAGATTAAAAGGTGTGGTTTTTCACCCGCAGTCGCAGGGGAGCGTGTTTCACCGAGCTGCCAGGTTTTTGCGCCGCAGATGAGCCAGCAATAGAGAAAAAAGAAAGCGCTCTGTTGTACACACCAAGAAACAATGCGACATGCAGTTTGCAGTGTACATTGTAGACTATGCATAAACCACCATTAGAAGGGCAGGCAATGCTAATACGGCGATACGATCGCGAAACGCGTTAAGGCGAGGAACTAACGTTAGAAATGCTGGCGGCGGAAAGTTTTGAATACGGCAGAGTAAGATATAACTAGTGAAGACAGGAACGACAGTACTGAAACCAAGAGGAACAAAAGTGGAACACGTGCTGGTCTGAGAATGTTTCCGGTTTAAGGCATGCCTCCAGAGCAAATGTAGCAAACAAAAGCGCTAGTCAAGGAGCCGTATAGCATACAAGATAGGACATGTCGGCCTTTGCTTAGCAGTTTACTGTATAATATGGGCTTGAGTAAATCAAATTTTCACTCTCTGTTGCTAATGCTACGTAATGCGGCACAGTGTAGAAAAGGCAATGATCTTGTTAATCGAGAAAAGTGGCGAAATTTAGGGTCGAAATTGTTGCCTTATGTACTAGTATAGCGGGGAAAAAAAGAAATAAAAATGTCAAAAACGCCAAAATAAATTTAGCTCAACTTGCCAAACAACACCCTTCTTCACTTCACTGCACAGCTTCGAGATTGTTATCCAACTTACGGCTAGAAGTTGCTTGAACGACATGCATGTTGCATTAGGCACGTCAAAACGTGGAAAACAGTATCTTTTTCCTGGGTTAAGAACAAAACTGCGTCTTTCGTTACTCCAGCAGCAGTTCGAATTCTCGATGCCAAAACTTTAAAGAACGAAAAGGTCGCGATCCAAATTACAAACCAAATGAATTTTTCTCACCACTGATGCTAGATCTGCTAACATAGCACTGAACTAATCTATATCCTTACATTATTCTCTCAGCAAAATACAGCCCCCTCACAAGGAGTGATGCCGTCGGCAGCACTGTAAGTGGTTTTCAGCGGTCTCTAAACACCACTCCGTCAATAAACCAGGACGAATGCAGGCGATTTGGGGTTGAAGAGCAAAAAGGAAGGGGCAGGTATGAATAAAACGTAGCCTTGGTAATTGTCAACATTAAAGTGCCAACTAAGATTGCCTTGAGCGAACAGACGAAGTTAGTAAAGGAAAATACAGACGTACAGCACACACGAACCACAATCTTGTCCATGCGTCGGTCCTCCCAGGTAGTGCTCGAAACGCGATAAGCCTAGTTTTGTCTATTTTGTCTTCCTGACGCTGTTAAACGAAACTTTAGGTACCTCTACATATTGCTGAAAAGTTAAACAAAATTATAGTTATGCCTGTCCTGCTGCATTTTAATTTGCAGCTCATCTTCGGAACCTGAACGGTCTTCTGAGAAACTACATAGTAGGATGGCAATAAGTAGTCCGGGTGTTTTGTTTTAAACAGAAAAGAAAACGCGCAATTGCATGCGGGCTTAAACATTGATGGTGCGTATAGTACTATACATTTGTTGTGTAATTTACGAAATTAAACTGCTGTTTTGCGTCTCGCTTTCACGTTTCTCTCTATAGAAAGCGTTCCTATTTCATATCGTCCGATTATAAATCCTAGCTACTGCTGAAAACGCAGAAAACGAAGTAAGGTTTGAGTACTGGTCAATAGGTCTCATAACTCTCATACAAACGATGTTTCGTGAAAACATTAGTGTTGCCTTTACTTCAGCAAACAACACAGCGACATTATTGCAAAGCGAAATTTGTGCTAGGATACGCAACGTACTATTTTAGCTGCACGTCCATAGACATCGTATAGTGTAGAAATGAACAGTCTGAGTACCTTTATTTCCTGCTTATCGAGCTACTTGCTAAGAAAGGACAAAGAAAATTAAGGATGCAAACATGCCTTTCATCGCGAAAAACCGCATTGGGCATAAGATTCTGAAGGAAAGAGTATCGAATCAGGACGTCAAGATCAGAGACTGTTTTTTGACAATTGAAACCATATTCGGAAACCGGTATTTGTGAATGTTTTTCATCTCATATTTTTCTGCCCAGCAAACAGTTTGTTCCAAACAGGATTATGATTTTTACATACGTATTTTCTCTGCTTTCTTGAAACACGGCAGCACTGTCCAACTAATCATGCTAGCATTCATGAGCCTATCAAAAATAACGTTTTATCGTTCATTGCTCTAATGATTTCACGTGGAACCTGTGCTTAATGTGAGAATGTTGACTGCAGCGAAGTTTGCAATGCCGTTGCAATACGTAACTTGAATTGTTGTTTCTTTATTATTAAACATTTTGATGCTCATGACTTTGTGCAGATTTGCCAACTAACGCATCTTAGTAATCAAAACGCTTTCAAGGAGCTCTAGACGAAAACCAGTGCGCATTGCCGTGCTCCATCCTGCACATTTTCCCGCCTGCGTAACTCTACAATGAGGGCATATTTTTAAACTTTGTATATTTATGAAAGAAAAAAATGACGGCACAGAGCATAAAAGGTTCTCTGCTTGTCTTGCCATACGCACGGGAAGGCGTATGCACGTGTGCGTTCACAAGCACCTCCGACATACTTCTTGACTTCATGTGGGCGCAACCTACACAGCGAGCTTGTTGGTGCAATAATTTTTTATGGCGCTCAATGACTAGTAAGATGGAGCAAAATAAGCCCTTAGAGAGGCTTTATGACACGCCACAGAAGTTTTGTACGGCTGCTTTCGGGCGCACAGCCAAATTCGTAGCTCTGTGGTAAAAGCAGAAGAGGAGAGTAGCTATTTTATGAGTCCTCGTAAAGTGCTCCGAACGGCTCCCTTCTTCAGAGAGCCTTTTATTTAAGGCTGCTGCTCGTGTACAGAAGGCACCTTTCAAGAGACTACGCATAAGTGCTTACACAATTTTTTTTTAAAAGGGTAGATAGGCAGCACACAGCCAGCGAAGACTGGCAGATATATCACGAGAGAGATGATGCAGGAGTCAGCCCTTAGGACGGTGAGGATATCAAGGAATTTCAAGAACAAAGAACAAAGGAATCAAAAGAGTGTTGTTTCTATTTGGGCGAATTTTTTTTCTTTATGACTTGAAAAGTAGAATACGTCACGCAAGTAAAGAAGACTGAAATGACGACGTCTGCATGTCTCTTAGGGTGCTAAGCCATGCTGTTGGCCGCTGCTCTTTTCTTTCCACTTGCAATAAAGCATTGTAGAATATAAATGTCCAAATAACGTGATGCTCCACACTCAGACAAATGAGCAAGTGCTTATGATATTTAATGAGATCCAAGAAGTAGTGATTGATTCAATATATTTGGACCGATTAGGCATGGAGGAATGCAGTCAGAATATAAATTGAAAGTGCAGCATTAATACATGTAAACAAATTCTGTCGACGACCTCAAGTGATTATCTGCTTGTTACCGGCGTCTCTCGGAGAGCGTCTGATTTCAATAATGTTGCAGCATATGCTTAAGAAAGAAGGACATGGCTTCTGGAGTTATCTACAGAGAAAATTCTTCGGCTGCAATGTATGTACTGCTGAATTTATTAAGTTGTCTTTAGCGCTTCGAGCGTTTTTCCTTTCGTTTCGTGATGACTACTGCGCTGCAGGCTGCGCGTAGTCGCCGGTATTACGTAGTTATCGCGACGCCCCTAGCATACACACCATTGTACGCACTTTTTTTCTGTCATACGCACTCAGCTACCACCTGCTTAAGTGCAGGACTCTAAACGTTTAAACATAAAATGACTGTGCGAAAAAAAAAAGAACACTGACGAAGGAACGGGCTACACACTCACTACTCAGGACGTCGCAAAACCTACGAAGGTGACATGAAAGGTTGCCGAAGAAAATGTCTGCGAACTTTGTATTTTTATTCCTTGACTACAAGAATAAAAAATATACTCCACTTCTGCTTCATGTAGCGCCGACAGACGTTAATCCATGAGTACGACGTAGGTGAACACGTACCGTTTTAGTCACCGTGAGAATCCCACCAGCTGGGGTGCCTTCGCAAAGCACCTGCGTATCGATCAGGCCTGCTGTACGCTACCAACACGCTTGGCTCACTTACAGCAAGAAGTGAAAGGTATGGTCGAAGGTATTGCATGCATGCCCGTTGCGTGAGAGAAATGTCCCCGTATTTGGCAAAAGAGCGCTAGGTTGACGCCTTTTCGCCCCCTTGGCTAAATGCACTGTGCTTGTGGAAGTGGAAAAGAGATGCATGTTATGCTGGTGAATTTCAACTGTACCTGACGGTTTTGAATTGTGCTCGGAGGATACAGAGCAGAACTATCTCGCTGAAGCGCAGCCAAATATCCTCCTACAGATGCATGCTTCAGTAGTCCTTAACTCCTTGCCATAAAAACTTGTACCTAACGAGCAATATGTAGTGCTCACTCACTGGCACAAAAAAAGAAACTATAGTTTTACAAGCCAGGTTTTGATGTTTTAATGCTAGAGAAAAGGATGAATGTGGAGCGGTTCTAAACTTAGTTTACTTTGATTTTTGCGTTCTATTATTTGCTAGCGTTTAGCCCTTATTACAGACAAAGAAATGTAAGCGGCCCAAATTGTAACGTTACGGCGTCCCGGTTCTCTTCTTTACAGAAATATTTTTACTGGAACTAACATGTTCAATCTTCTCGAAGTAGGCTCGAGTTCGTCTTCTATCTTGGCAACAATATGGCGCAGTTTTTCTTCGCACCAACGAAGATTACGCTGTATTGCATTTAAAGGAACAAAATAAGGCTGCAAAAACGTCAAGGAGAAAGGACTTGAGACCTACAGTATTAGGCAAAATTAGGGTAAAAAACAGAGTAACGTAAGGCGGAATACGGCAACCCACACGTAATACTTTAGGAAATCATCAGCTATTCTGCATTTTATTCAAGCTGCGTGGTTGTGCTAACCCGTTTGCGTGATCTTGACGGCACTGTGTATTTAGTGGCATGCCTGGTGGAAAAGGTCTTACGGACAGTTAAACAAAAAATTAAGCTGAACTAGAAAAGCAGCTTGGCTCACGGTGATCAGCTCGAATCCGTATTCTCGACCAGCCAGTGCTGTAGTGGGTCGTAAGCTAAAAAGGGGGCCTAGCAAAAAAATGCCAACTACTATTCAACCTGACAAAATAAAATAGTGAACACTAACATTGTAACACAGCGTGTGTGGCAAGATATAAAAAGAGGCTAGGCGAGAAAATAATACAATAAGGCTGCAAACTGGCTGGGTTGGTACTGATTTATATTTGAACAGCGCAATAAAACAACACAATACAACTAGGAATGGACACCACAAGCGCTGACTCGCAACTCGCGCTGACTCGCTGACTCGCGACTTGCGATTCAGCGCTTGCGGTGTCCATTCTTCGTTCTGTTCCGTTGTTTATTGCGCTGTTCAAATATGAAAACAATAGAACTAGTAAATATACTTACTGTGAAGAGTATTAATGGCCAGCTCACCTCCTATTTGAAATGCCAGTCGCGCCATCATTCAGTAATGGCGTCGCTTTGGACGCTTCTCTAGAATCACTTGGAGCGGTGTGGCTCCACATTGGGGAGTGGTGGTTTAGGTGATAGTGCCAGCGGCGGACATGACTTGCTGATGCTGTTCTTGTAAGCGTGGCACGACGAGGAAAAACAAGTCGTAAAATTAGTTGCCCTATTCCGCATTGTGTTTCGCGCAAGAGGTGCAAAGGCTACAGAATAGGACACGTTAGGAAATAGTAAAGGTATTGGCTTGATTTGCCGAAAATGTCAAGTATGCACTATCAGCACGGCAGCTTAAAAAGCAAGACCTGTCTTAAAAACGCCTGCCCGCCACTAGAGCAAGGTTATGCGACGGCGCACTTGAGGAGGCTAGTAAACTGCAGTGAGAAACTTGCGAACGTCAGCTGCTTGCAATATTACACATATGTACAAGTAAATGTTAAAAAAAAAACTGAAGGAGACACTTAAGCGCTGCCTTAGTTAAGAGTATCAGGCAATAATGGGTTAATGCCCATGTATGTAGAATTGGTAATATTCGTCTATACAATCAGAGATTCCCTGGAATCCTAATACCACATCTGGCGGAGTGGTGCAGGGGTTTAGCGATGCGTCTCCTGCCCTGCGATGGCAGGTGCTGCCACCGGTGCGGCTTGTGCGACCTAGATCGCTCTTCCCGAGAAACCTCTTGCAGACCATAATTAATTAATCGGCACCTGCCATGAATATCAGTTTGCTGAAAATCCGGTGGGAAGGTTGTGATTATGTCACAAGGTCACGTGACATTGCCCGGTACGAGGCTTCGAACGGTCGCCAACGCCGACCGCGACGCCAATCAATTATCTCCGACAGGGCGGTACAAACACTCTCGCGTTAAAATAGCTGCTCTGAGTTATTCAATACTTCGTTTTTCGCTTACAGCGCAGTAACCCCAAATCTGCACACAGATGGAATGAGTTAAACACAATTAACAAACGGTATGACCTGGTGTTGTTGTCCCTGCCTAGATGACCGTACTCGTTCCATGGGCTCTCGTTACCGCAAATCGCATGCTTAATTCGCAGCCCACAAATTTGCTCTTTGCAGAAGTCGATTTAAACCTTAATGCTGCATAACTTTCCACTGCAGCGAAACATTTACGCCACGTTACTAGTGTCACGTTCCCATTAAATTCGTTGTATCTCAAAGACTAAGGGTGCTGGCTTAGTTTTGTATTTGGCAACATTTAATATTTCCTATTTTCATCCATAAGCATCTAACCTTGTCTCTTTGGTGCATGGCTTTCTTTTAATGTTGTTATGGCTTCCTTACTAAGTGTTAAGACCTGAATGAACTCAGGAGCTCGGAGCACTAGCTGAATAGCGAAGGATTGGCTGACACAAAGCAGCAGCAGGTGCACGGTAATAGCAGTGGCCTTTGCCGGGAAGTCAGTTGGACTAAGTTGACCACTGTTGTTATAAATATTCCTTATCTATTTGGTAATCCATACAAAATTGATATCTTCGCCTATCTGGCACAGCAAATCGCCTCTCTGGGTAGCTACAACCAGCCATGAAAGCTTATACCTGTCTCGTTAATTGAAGCCTTGCTAGTATACATTTCATACAAAAAAAATTAAGTTCAGAAACGCTATATGATTACTTTAGCTTATTAGTTTGTTAACATCCGAAAGCGACTGAGTCTGTGAAGGATCCTGTAGTGAAGGGCTCCGGAAATTTAGAATACATGGTGTTCTTCAAGCTGCACTGGCGTCGCACACTAAAGAGGCCTCTAGAATTTCGCCTCCATCAAAATTCGACCGCTGCGGCCGGGACCGAACCTGCGTCTTTCGGGTCAGCAGCCGAGCGCCATAACCGTTGAACCACCGCGGCGGCTTATTCCATTACTGCCGGTGACATTAAAGCTCATACTGCATATTGGAGGCTGTGTTAATTTTTTTATAATACAGTATAGCCTTGTCTTGATACCGTAAGCTAACTGTACGAAGCAATGTCATCATGGTTAGGATTGTTCTCTATCACTAGCAGTAGGGTTTTACCATGTGACCTGTTGCGTCTGTTCATTATCCCTTCAAGCCCTGCTATTTTGGCTGAAGATGATATATAAACTGATCGAGATATATAAACTGCCCTAGGGTCGTTGACACCTCTTACACTCACACGCACACGCATAGGCTTTGTGAAAGCTCGTCGTACAGCACGAGGAATTCGAGACCCCACACTGCGGGATTGGAGTGGCCATCCCGATGGAAAGAACCACTAGAAAGGAAGGTGCCAGGAGACCTCTCGGAGCATTGCAGATGATCAAGGGGCTGGAATATTGTCTCTGCGTGCCAGCGTTTTTATCAGTGCTTACGCACGTCCAAGTGTTGATTAGAAATCGATTTGTGCACAGGGCGTTAAATCCGGCCTGTCGCACCGGCGTGGGTATCGACGCATGAACTCTGTTTTTGCTCTTTATGATTTCCAGGACTAGTGTGGAAAAGGTGCGCTCGTTCTGCGTTTTCGAATAGAAATGTTCCGCGATCTCTTCTTGCCTAACAGTTCCGGCCGAGCTTAACGCAGTGGAGCATTCCAGTATCAAAGGCAGTGTTGCCAGAGTTTTGAATTTCATTTCCATAGAAATATTTGAGAAACTATTCGTCTTTCATTTTAACGCGACAGCGTTTAGGAACTCGTGTCGCTGAAAAGTTGGTGACGGCGTTGTCGGCGTTGTAACACGAGCAATTCTAAATAAAAAACAATCTTGTGGAAACACGTAAAATCGAACCCAGGTCATCCAGATTGTGAGGCGAGCACGTGCAGAACACGCCGCAACGGCTCTGCGACGCCCACCATTTTTGGTGCTTGTCTTATTGAACGCCATCCCCAGTACTGCGGTGGCCGGCCTGCAAATCAGCGGCCTGTAGAGCAGACATAGCCCTTCGTTTTGAGGTGACCCTTCCCAATACCACCACACCAGGCGCCTTCTGCTCATCGCCATCGACACACACCTCATCATCTGCAGGACGCTTCAAAGGTGCGCTGTTGTCCATCGCCTCTTCCGAGAGAGCCAAGACTTCGGCCCATGAAGCCGAGTGGGCCACGCCGCTCGCAACCACGCTCACAGCCGACGGGGCACCCAACACACTATAGCGGCTGACACTACAGGCGACACACTGCTGCACTCCAGCGACGAAAGGGCATCGCCGTCGAGGAAGGCATGTCGCACATTCACTGGCTGTACCGCCTCCTCTGACTCCACAGAAGGGGTGTTCAGCTCTCGTGATCGCTGGGTGACAGGTGGCTCCTGAGCAGCAAGCACAAGACTCAAAGCAGCAGGCCCAGGCAGACCCGGGTCCGGTGGCTTTGGGTCCGGAGACGGGGATTCCTGCTTGTCAGTACTTGCAGGCGGTCCCTTGCTGTTATTTGGTGAAGAAGTCTTTGGTCCACCTTCTGTTGGGAGCTCATGACTCAGTTCACAAGACACTTCCACAATATCCGACACATCTATAATGTGTTCTGACACCACTTCATCCTCATGTGTTCAGTTGGGCTGGCGTAACCTGTCAGTATAACTCATGACACAGTTGTCTACTCTGTGCCCAAAGCTTCGGCACTGAGTGCATCGAGGCGTACGATACTGACGCCGTACATGGGCCACACCACACAGCTGCAACGAAGACACAGCAAAGAGCAGCCTGGGATCACAAGTAATGCTTATACCCGAAAACGCTGAGCTTGTGGGTAATTGTGCTTGCTGACACTCCGTAATTAAGCGTGAGCTAGATTTCATGGTTCGCTGTTTCCATGTGCTCCATTCCAGGGCACGCCACGAAGGCTTGTTGGCTCGAACTCAATAAAAGTGGACTTTTTTAAGTGTCTGTGTGCACTGATGCGTACATGAGCAATACCCTGTCAGCGCTTCGACATGCTGTCGCGTTCCAATCTTTAAAGCGAAGCTTAAGCGTCCTCCTAATTTTTTTATCATATCTATTGAATTTGTAGCCTGTGCAGATGGCGTGATCTGTATTACCACGTTAACGTGTTTAAGACTAGCCCTCATCTAAAGCTCGCATCCTGTTTAGAAGCAAAAAGATGACCTAAATGGCCACGACCGAGTTCTTAAAGAGCTAGTAGTTAGCGCTAGCTATTTTTCTGCTGTCAACCATCATTATTGTCTCTGCTTCTCAGCAGCTTAATAATTTTCAAAGATGACCAGCGTTTCTAACGCCATGAATGGCACAGTAGGCAACCACCTCTGGAAGGTCGCTGATGAGGTGAGGTTATCGAACTGAAACGCGATCGAAAGCGTTGAGTTATTGTTGAATAAAAGTGCATGTAACTTCTCACCAGGAGTTACATTATTTCGTGCAGAAATCGCAGCAGCGCTGGATTGCTTGCACAGGTATTCTGCATTGCATGAAGACCTTACACGTAAAGGCAGCGTCCGGACAAAAATCGGAAATGAGGTGTGGCTCTTACAAAAATAAGTTAAGGATTCAATTAGGAGAAATGAAAGGCAATTCATCGGTTGGTTACATGCACACGTTTAATGAATATGATGTATGGGTTCGTACAAAAACACAAGTATATATACAGTCAGATATATAGCCAACAGCACCAGAAGAGCATGAGAAAATATTTTTCTTTCTGTATTCAGGGGTAGAATTTGTTCGCTCATGAAATGTTGGGGCCAAGTACTACACCAGCGCGGCCAAATCATGCTCTGGTCACGGAATACGTTGTCTGTTGTGTTCACTGAGATCAGGCTGCTCCCCAGACCTGTTTATGCAATTCAATCGACATGCAGTCTTTTTTTTAACCCGATAGACAGTTTCTCGGCTTAGCGATTCGAACCCCGGTCATCTTGCACGCGAGGCGGACGCTCTACCTCTACGCCATCGCAGTAGAGCAATACCTGTCTTTTCTTTTACTGTTTCTTAATAATCTCAAATATAATACCACTGCGCAATTAGTTTGCCCCTGAGTGAAAAAAATAAATGTTCCTGTTCCTTTCTCTTGCATGCCAGAAATGAGTATAGCTTTAAGGAGCTCAATTCCGCACAGTAGTTGGAGTAAGCGGACACGCATTACAGAAACACAAACAAGCCTTGCAAAAATATTGCGTCTGTACACCA
Source organism: Amblyomma americanum (assembly GCF_052857255.1). Lineage (NCBI taxonomy): Eukaryota > Metazoa > Arthropoda > Arachnida > Ixodida > Ixodidae > Amblyomma > Amblyomma americanum. Next base: position 131,644,459 of record NC_135500.1, read on the forward strand.
TTTTTCATCACTGTTACTCTTCTAAACAGCAGTCACGCAAAGGGTGATCAGCGCTTGCAGTACGCCATTGGTCAGTGCCCGTATATCACTCATTGCAAAACGATTATTGTCACCTCAAACCAGCGAAATCTGCAAATGTATTGGGGACGTCAATAATGCTCTTCTGGGCGCCCTTCCTTCTGAAATCTCAGCTAATTTGGAGCGGGAAACCAAAAATAGACCAGTGTTGGACGAAGATAACACGGGAAGATGAAACTTAGTAAGACACGAACTTGGGCTAGTTGGATATTGTTTGAACACAGGACTAGCGTACGTCATGTGTATTTGTGTTCTTGTCCCTTGTGTTCACCAAGCGCTAGAAAATATGAGTTCAAAGATGAAACCCTTCTTACTGACGCTTTCATGCTCCAATGATGAGTGATCATTTAATGTAACCGTGATAATTTAGCGCTACATGGCTTCTCTAATGTCCGTTTCACTGGTACACAAAACGTCAGGAAGGGGCATCAGATGGGAACATGGCCGTTGCGCAGAGTTCACCCTGTTTCGGCTTGCCGGGTGGTATGAACTATCGGCGTCGCATGGTCAACTACGTGTCAGTTACGTTGCGTCAAGATTATTTATTTATTTATTTCAAAATACTGCAGACCCATATGGCCCAAGCAGGAGTGGCATAAAGCATAGCAATCACGAACACACAGAAATAAAGAAAAATACAGCACACAGCATTATTCGGTGATAAGAAAGGTAATAAAAACAGCATTAATAACAATACAAAATGAGACAACTTAACCAAGGAAATGTTCTTCCAATGCATCGCAAAAATTACTATTTTGAAAAAGGGATTCTGGGAGCAAGTTCCAATCGGAGATTGTTCGCGGGAAGAAGCTATACTTCAATGATTTTGCTCGTGCAAGGATAGGCTGCAGTGTGTGTTCCTTAGCGTGCCGTGTACGTCTGGCAGTAGAAGGCTTAACATAATTAAGCATTACAATGCCTACCTCGTATGAAAGAATCTAACGAAGGAACAAAATTCGGGTTATTTTGCGGCGATCTGAAAGAAGTGAGATATTATTTTCTACCGTTAGCTTTCTGGCCAAATCAAATCTGCTGTATTTGCGGAAAAAACCTTACTGCTTTCCTTTCTATGACTTCAAGGAAGGTAATGTCCTTTTTCGTGCACGGATCCCAAATGATTGATGCGTATTCAAGCTTTGTCCGCTGGAAAGTGCTATATTCCAAAAGCATATTATTACAGGGGGCGTAACTGAGTTTTCGTTTTAGGAAACACAATTTTGAGAATGCTGAAGAGCAAATTTGAGATATGTGGTCTGACCAGTTCAATTGATTGACGAGTATCAATCCTAAATACCTATAGCTGGCTACTTCTTGAATGTCGGAGACTTGCAGAGAATAAGTGAATGCGCTAAGTTTTTTTTATTGTTACACGTAACAGTACTCTTTTCTTGATGTTAAGACTCATGCTACAGTCCTCACACCATCGATCTATAGCTGCCAAAGAATCTTGGAGAACACTTATGATCTGAGGTTTCTCTTATCTCTTCGAACAATTTTCAATCATCTGCAACTATTCTTATGGATACAAAATTTGCAACAACACCAGGAAAATCATTTATACGCACGAGAAACAATAAGGGACCCAATACACTTCCCTGCGGTACACCAGAAGAGACGCCCAGGAATTCAGAAACAGCACCATTGACCCCAAAAACTGACTCCTGTTTTCTTGACATGCATCAATTCATTGAATTATGTAATGAGGAAGATTTATGAGCGCTAATTTATAAATAAGTTTATTTATAAATTATTACCATATCATAAGCCAAACCTAATCATAAGTAACCTGATGAATGATGAGAATGCGTCACCGCTGTTTCCCTGAAAGTGAGAGCTACGGAGAACGTGTTCTGCGCAAGTCGTATGAAAATTAGACCACTACGTTAGTTGAAAGCCCTTTCTGAAAAAAAAGATAAAATAGCTTTGAGCTGAGGCGGTTGTGCAGAGTATGCAGTCTTGTAGTACTGACCCGAGCCAAGCAGCTCCAGTTTTCTTGTCTATGCCGTAACCATTTTAAGCAACTTGTTATAAAACACCGTGTCCAAATTACTGCGGTATATTGTTCAGACTATCATTTTTGCAATCAATGTCACATGTTACATACCCAAAGTGGTTTTAAGCGTCACTTTGGGTTTTTTTTTTGCTTTCGTGGCGCATTTGTAAATGAGTTCCCTGAATTTCAGCAAGTCCCCATTTTTAAGACACCTAAATCCACAAAAATATGATATACATAAAACCACAAAATAAACAGTTTCTAAGGAAATGAGTGAGTGAGCAAATATTGATATGGAGCTCTAAAAGAAAGCCTCGAAAAATTCAGTTATAGTGCTAGTGCGGAATTAACGTTGGAGACTGCCTCTTTTTGTCGCACGGTTTCTTTTATCAGCTGTATGTACCCGCACCAAAACAGGGCCTCATCTTCAGAGCAAGCAATCGACCAGCATTGACCTCATCGCTCGAAGCGCCTATGAGTGCGTCCAGATGTCGCCACTGTCGTTCAGGGGCCCGCGAGACGAAATGCAAGATGGCTTACGTGGGCGGCGATGGAGTAATCGGGGAAAAGAAACGCACTCGCAAAAGATGGGCCCTGAATGAGAAGGATAGGACGACATCCCCATTCCCTTTTCCGCTGAGCGTTGAAGATGGAGTCCCTGAGAAAGAATGATCAGTCGCTTTTTCCTGCGGCAATGAGATGGTGGCATCCCACTTCCTCTTGGCGAAGCCACTCTAAGGGCAGCTGCCCGCCATTTCTCGGGGACACTGAGAGAATGCGGGAAAGAGGTAGCGATAAGCCTTGAGTAGCATATAGCACCTTGGCGTAGTCAATACAAATCGAAGCGAGTCTTAGGTCATCGCGGAGTGGCCTGGTATTATATCACGCTTAGGACGCTGTTGGTCCTTTACAAGTTCACATCGTGTTGGCAAGATTTCTACTGCATTCTGCTTTACGCTTGACCTAGACATTGCGCCTCTTTTAAAGCCGCTTTTCGCTGTCCATATTATCGGTACGCTTCATCAATGAAGGGTAAATGGCCTTGAGAGGACGTGGATGCGAGACGCAAATAAATTGACTTCGACTGTAATGCGATCTTTGGGAAAAAATGAAGCATCAAGCCCACTGTCTCTTCAATTTAGAAAGTGCGCCAATCCCTGACCGGAAATGCGTCAGGCACCAAATTTCGAATCTTCACGGATGACGACGCTCACCCTAAGCGTCAGCACCTCTGTCGTGTTTTTGTAAAAGGGGAGGGTATGGTGCAACAATTCAAACGCAGTTGCACAAGATACTCAGCCATGATAATTTACAATTTTCTGAGAACCTATTGTCTCTAGACAACGCATTTCTAAGGGACAAAAACGAAACATGAAGCCGCTGTGTTGACTGTTAAAAGCTATAAACTGTCCCAAAAGAAGGACAGCTACCCACACCACGTATTCATGACTGACTTTACAAAATGCGCTGATCAAAGCCTTTTCTGTGCATTAGAACAAAAAGTATGGTGGGGCAGCCTAAAAGAATGTAGGCTACTAAGCCCCTGCCTGTGCTGTGCATTAGAACAGTGTACGTTATGAAATTGAATTTCGCGAAAGGTATCGTGAGAAAATTATCTATTCGCTTGGTCGGTATCATGAATTAAATCAGCCGCCATTAACCACCTGCTAAGGAGCACCTACCTTTCAATGAATGATGGACGATGCTCCCAACATTCTCAAGTAGGAAAGCTACACATTGTTTCTAGACAACAACGTTTTTTGTACGCGCAAATTTGAGCACAAAATGAAGCTTCTCGGGATAGTCTTCGGAGCCCGCAGTTTCGCTTAACAAAGATTGAAGCAAACTATATGCCTCTAGATATATGCCTGAAGGAGGCGACAAGTTTTTCTTTTTTCACGTAACCAGTGCTGAGTTTTGAACTGAACCCGAATACACACATTCAAGACCGAATGGTTCAATGCCATGCGGCGGGGACTCATTTGAGAGGAACAACATCAGTGATGATGGCTTGGAAAAATAATTACAGTGAACAAACCTGAGATGTACAGCCAACCTTACTGCTTTGTGAAACACATTTTCCAATGCACATTTCGCACATATAAAATAAAACGAAAAATTTATTGAAACTAAATTTTATAAACCATAAGTTAAAGGCACTTCAGGCACAATACATTTTTAGGACTTCAGATGTAGCGAAAACAAAAAAGAGAAAGAAGGCAGGAATATCGAGAACTTTAAAAATATATTTTATTCTTCTGAACTGGAGGAAGCTTTCCACGTGCCGTACCGTCTTTTCTTGTTCCGTTGTATAACGACGAGGGATTCACGGTTCAGAAAAAGGCTGGCTCAGCCTAGGTATTCACATTTCAAAGAGACCGCACCCGCTCTGAAGGTTGCTTTTCCCTTTCGCTGCATTCCTTTGTTTTTCTTGCTCCCCGATCCAGCCTTTCTCGCCTGACTTCCCTTTCCGCTCAACAGATTTTTCCCCTACGGGATTCGCCATGTGTCCCTTCCGCAGCGGATGGAAATCGCGTACTTCGTCGCTAAATTAAGCGAGCAGCTGTCCCGTCATCCGTACATTTTTCGCGTTTCTTGTTTTACGTAAATATCATATCACGATGAAGACACGTGCCTAGTAAAATTAAAAAGGAACCGGCTTACTACACAGGTGACACTATGGGCAGTACAAAAAAAAAATAGAAATCAGAACCAGAAGCCAGCGTCAAAATGTTCTTGGCAGCGTTGGAGTGCAATTATCCGACAGAATAGTTTGGAACATTGTCGCGTCTCTTCCGTTCGGATGTATTCTTAAATGCGGGACGGTGAATGTGGGATACTAGCTTGCTTTCTGAACGACACTTGCGCGCTTCCAGAGATGGCGACATGAGTCTTTTGAAGGGAGCGTTCACAAGTATAAACCAAAGCAAAGATGTAGCTCTGTCATTGACCGGCTACGTTGTGAGCGTCATGCCTCAATGAAAATTTTTTTATCCTGCGTACATCGACGCTGACATAAAAGCGACTGCTAACAACATATATTTTAGATTTTAGATGAGTAGTTTGGTCGGCCTCTAGTTTTTTATTGCGAAAGCAATACTACGCCAGGTCTAACCGCGCGTCGCGTATGCCGTACGCCAGAGCCGGCGCTGCGCTTGGCAGGTGGCGTGACGTCAGCTCACTTCGTTACTATCACGACGCGTGACGTCAGCTTGCTGCCCGCCGCAGCTAGAAGGGAGCCGCTTGTCGCGTGTGCCGTCACCCACGAGCCGGCGCCGCGCTCAGCAGGTGGTCTCTCCGTTGATATGACGTCCTCCTCGCCTTGCGCTCGCTCCGTGGAGGCTTCACTGGGATATATAGCGGTGCGCTACGCGCTGAGTGATCAGTCTCATCATGGAAGTTACCGACGAAGAGTCTAAATCTGAATCTAGTTGCTTTACTGCTTCGGAACGGTTAAATTCTAAAGCGAAAGCTAAGCAAGCTTTCGCAATTCAACCAGGTTTAACCAGAGCTAAACCACAGCCAATTTTTTTTTAACCTTTCGACCTACTGCACGATGCGCATTATCTGAGTAGCCGATGGAGACAACAGAAACAGTGCAGTCAGACAAATTACCAAGCCATCTTTGAAGATTTAGCTGAGCTGTTTGGTCTTTTAAGGGCTTTTATTTTAGACCAAGCACTGTATTGCAATTTAGTACGGTGCGGATTATCATGCCTTGCACGATTACCCTCTGGAGATGGCGTACTCTGAAAAAATTTAGCTATCAGCAACTAATTCATTACCTTCAGTGGTGCGAACTAAAACATGTGGGCAAGTGAGCATTACTTCGAAAGGATGAAAAGTTTAGAAAAGAGAGAAAAAAAGACTTCCCGAGGGAAGCACTGTTTTTGTTGTGCCTTGTCTTGCGTTTATACGTGAAGGCACTCTATTCAGTGCCGTAATATGTGTGGTGCATATTCAAGGCAGGTCAAAAACGAGCCTATTGAAGCAGCACGAACTGTAAGGCCTGCGTAGATAATAATATTTTTTACCAGTAGGCTAATTGCGCAGGTTTCTATTCAGAGGATTCTCGTGTGGGCTAGATGGTTTATGCTTTCTACGACACAGATTGACACAGCGCAATGAAACGAGGAAGAGAAGAAGAAACACGAAACACAGGACGGGAGCTGACTACGAACTCTTTATTCATACTCTGATTGTACACCCCTTTTCATCGTTATTTCACCTGTCATCGTCACGTTTCTTTTACTCGTTACTGCTCCTGGCACCACCGATGTTAATAGCAGAGGCACAAGCGCGAATCTCATTTATATGTGGTCCGTTTCTCATTTTTTTAGTAATGCTTTTGCATGTTATTGCATGCACGTGACATGAGTGCTTTTTCACTGTGTAATGATCGCCAGCGTGTGAGGCGTTTTTTTTTCGAAATATCCACTGACTGACAGTGTATCACGTGGTCCAGTTGAATGGTGTAAATTATGCTAGGTTTTATAACGCTATAAAGAGTTGGTAGTAAGCGCCCTTCTAGTGCTCTGTGTTTCTTCTTCTCATCCTCGTTCCGTTGCGCTGTATCAATCTGTGTCGTAGAAATGTTTATATTCCCACAAGCGACACTCACACCACAAAGAAAGTCCCTGCACAGCTACCCCTTCACACCGGAAATGCTAAAGAAAAATCAGTGTGACAAGGAAAAAAAATTTGGCGACTAAGAGTGGCGCCACGCCTTCTGGTCGCACTGTCTTTCTTATCTTCCCGGTAAGGAGCTTTCTGATCCAAGCGGCGCCGGCTACTCGAGCAGCAAAGAGATCAATGAAACAACTTTCTTGGCGGCGTGGCTCGATCCTCCTGGGATGCCACAAATGTCACCAGATGGCTCTGGACGCAAAAGCTGACTGAAGGGGAGAAGGCACTGGTGAGTACTGGGAGCGAGAGTGCGGCCACCGGGGGTGGGGGGGGGGGGGGGTGCCTTTGGTAGACGGAGGCCACCGGCGATGCTGGAATAGACGAAATCTGTTGGGTTGATGAAAGAAGCGTGTAGGGCCATGTAAGGGAGAGAAGAGGGGCGGTAGCAGGTATCCTCTCAGCACTCCCAAATGTCGCACTGCAGGCCTCTTATGTGGGGTGCCTGACCACTCCGCCGGACGACAGCAAAAAGGTGTCGGCCTTAGTCTTGCTCTTCCCTAGTCACCGTCGACAAAAAGCATGCTGCGAAAAGCTACTTGGAGAAGGCGTTCCTCAGGCCTAAAAAGAAATGAAGTGAGCAGCCAAGTTCGCGAGCGGCTCCGGATTCGACCATCCATCTGTTCCGAAGCACTAACCCAAGTCATTTCAGCTAGCTCATTTTCTTTTAGTTCCTTTCATACGCTTACTTGCTTCTCTGTCTATTACGGTTAGGTCTTACATATACGGGCTAATTTCGTGTTCACCGACTGACTGATCAAGTGTTTCGGCTTGAAGCTGTAGGTGCGTAATGATCTTGATCAACGGTAACGTTTATGACGCAATCGAAAACTCTCTTTAACTGGCAGGTAATAAAAATGCCCTCCAGCCGGCTCCTTTATCGGCCGTTCTCAGTTAGAGCAGGAGAACGCAATCTTTTTTGATCAATGCAGATGTTGGCCTAGTAATCTACTAGGAAGGCCACTTTTTACACATTCGCAAAATTGTTCCGTTAGAAATCACGCGATGTCAGTACAGAATATATGGGGAAAAGGGCAGACATTCTCAACAACAGAACGCGAAAGACCTGAAAGTGGGGTCCAGAGTGTCGCATTGTCACATATAATAAGGAGTCCAAAATAAAATTATGAATTAAAGAGGTGTGAAGAAGACGACGTGGATTAACCGAAGAAATGAAGGTGGCACGTGTGGCGGTATTGTTTAACGGCGGTGCTGCAAATTTAATTAGTAACTATAGACCTATATCAGTTCTTCCTTTGTTTTCCAAAATAGTAGAGAAAGCGATTAATAACAGGATAACAGATTACCTCAATAAACATAAGTTGATTTCTTCTAGCCAATACGGATTTCAAAAAAGGAAATCAACTGAATCTGCGTTGCTTAGTATTAAAGACGAACTGACTAAAAACATAGAAAATCATTTGTACACATTAGGCGTCTTCCTAGACTTCAGCAAAGGCTTTGATTCAATTAAGCATAATGTACTTCTTAGCAAGTTGCCGTTTTATGGAATACGAGGAATCTCACTTAAATTGTTAGAAAACTACCTGTCAGGTCGTTCTCAGTATGTTTCAGTTAATAATGCCACGTCCGATCCAGAGTTTATTAAATTCGGTGTTCCTCAGGGCTTAATCTTAGGACCTACTCTGTTTCTCCTGTATATCAACGACATTGTATCTATCCCACAAACTCCTTCAGTTCTCCTTTATGCTGACGATACTAGTGTATTTTTTTCTGCAGAAAATTTTGGTTCCTTAATTCCTCGTGTAAATTTATGGCTTAGAAATCTATCTGACTGGGTTGTTGCAAATTAACTTTCGTTAAATGTTGACAAAACACAGTACATTGTTTTTAGTTCTGTTAACAGACCAGTTTCTTATAATGAAGTGACATTTCAGTCGCGACCGCTGGAACGAGTTTCAGATATAAAATTTTTAGGCGTCCGGTTCTACGAAAACCTTCGCTGGTCTTGCCATGTTCGCTTTATTAAACGCAATATTGCACAATGCATTGGTGTGCTTAACAGGTTCCGTCTGCTATTACCTCGTTATTTACGACGTGAGCTCTACTTCAATACCGTTCACTCGCGGCTTCATTACTGTTTGCTCGTATGGCGCACTACAGGTAGGTCAAACATGGACATCCTATATTTATTACAGAAAAAAGGTGTCCGTTTCATTGAAAACTTACCGGTCCGCGACTCAACAACGTTATATTTCATGCAAAATAGAATCTTGGATATTGAATCATTGTACAAGATGCGTTTGTCTGAGACTGCCTTTTTAGATTTTTATAGTGATCCCCAAATATTCATATCAAAGTATACGAAGCATGACCCGCAATACGAATTTAGGAAAACTGTTTTCATAAAATTTAAATTAGGACTAACTATGGAAACCAATTATTCAGTTGGCTTTTTCCTAACCTGCTGAACCTCCATCCTGAATTGCTGGGCATCATGGAAAACTGTTCTCTGCTTGCTTTCCGAAAGCAGGCAAGAGATTTTTTCTTTACTTGCGTATAATCCCGACCATGTTTGCAGGAACTGCAGTACCAGTATATTACTGCTGTGTTCCAGGCGATCCCCTCCATTCCGGTTATCCTCCTTTGTTTTGTCTAAGACACACATTTGTGGTTATTATTTTTTAAGTGCTTTGCCTTGTAACTAGGGTGTGTTGTTAAACCATATGGTATTCCTGTAGAATTTTGTTGTATTTTTTGTTTTTTTTGCTGAACGTGATATCTTACGATATTCTTGCACCATTTTGTTGTGATGCCTTTCATGTCCACACTATGCTGTATGAATTTAGTGTGTTTTGGGCCTAGTAAGGTGCCCTGTCGTGTCACCTTTAGCCCTCTCCACCCAGACAAATTGTATTTTGTCTGAATTTCAATAAATTTATAAATTTCAAATAAAGAAGATGAAGAAGCAGTCGGTGAGGTGCAGATTGATGATTGGTGGAGAAGAGAAGAAGAAGACGACGACAATGCTTACGTGTACTAACGCCAAGGCTATAAAAAAGTCGAGTGAGAGCGAGGCACGGGAGCGAACAGCAGAGAAGCGGAGGCTCCGGTGGGTCAGGGATGCATCGGCTGGAAGAGAGCGACGCCGGCTACTGCTCACCCGCCGCGGTGGCTCAGTGGTTAGGGCGCTCGACTACTGATCCGAAGTTCCCGGGTTCGAACCTGACCGCGGCGGCTGCGTTTTTATGGAGGAAAAACGCCAAGGCGCCCGTGTGCTGTGCGATGTCACTGCACGTTAAAGATCCCCAGGTGGTCGAAATTATTCCGGAGCCCTCCACTAAGGCACCTCTTTCTTCCTTTCTTCTTTCACCCCCTCCCTTATCCCTTCCCTTACGGCGCGGTTCAGGTGTCCAACGATATATGAGACAGATACTGCGCCATTTCCTTTCCCCCCAAAAAACCAACCAATTACTGCTCAGGTGAGCTCGCGTTCTACGGCTTCGCATCGTGGACTTCCTGTCGTGTCTGAGCCCGTTCCGGTGAGTCAACGGAGGACGCTACCACCTGCTACGGCCGGGGGTGTCTCCAGCGCTGTTGCCACCCATACGGGTGGTGCCCCCAACGCCAACAACACCGGCAGTACATCGACGGGCGCTTGGACCGGGAGCTTATACGACGCAGCCAGCGACGCCGCCAGCGACGCCAGCCCAAGCACGTCGAACGCCGCCTCGACGCCGGCTACTGGATCCATACAACGCCGCAGCCGCACCGAACCAACCGTGAGCACGAACGCCGACCACTAATAGTAGAACGCTAGTAGTAGACGCTGGTAGCAGTGTGCCCGGGTCGTGTGTATTTATAGCCCTTGTGTTTTGTGTTAGTTTTGTTAGTTTTGTGTTCTAGTGTGTGTGTAACGTAGGGTGCATTAAATGTGCGTTTGTGTGGGTACACCTGTCGCCTAGTCCATTCTTTCGGTCCGAGTGTTATTCGGGGAGATCCGTGACATGCATACGGTGCTTCTGGGTGCAACAACGGAGCTTTAATGGTGTAGGGGCGCAGTTTGTCCAATAAATAATGTGGATTCGAGCTTGCATCTGGCACCCGACCGGAGTATGGGGACTTGAACGCCTGAAAATCTCAATGTGCCATATGTGCTCGTGCTATTAGACGGGCTTGGGAGGGAATGGGGGTTACTTAAAAGCGGCGAGAGGAGCGTGCACTGCACCCATCATCGTCAGTTCCCGTTCTAGCGGGGCTCACGGGGTTCGGTTTTGGGCTTTAGTTTAGAAACGCATCCTACAGTGTGGACGACACATATGTTCGCTTCCTAAAATGCAAACTACTAAGGAAAATCGGTGACAATGAATGTCCCGCATGTGTTGTACCTATCATTTAAAGCATGTATTCGCAATTTATTTTCGGTTGTTTTCAGTTTTCATTGAGATGATCAACAAACATTCCAATCATTTTTGTTACTGTAATAGTGCTCTGCTGTTCGAGATGTGCATTTTATGTACATGCAGTTGAATACAGTATCACCACTAGTGTAATTGTGCACAAAAGGGGGCCGGGACCTTTGTCAGGCTCTCTGGGGCTTTAGTCCCAGTCTGCCCTGGCTTTGTCGAGAAATAAAGCTCTTTCAATCGATCATTTTTATTATTCGCTCCCTTCAGGCTACCATGTTGTTGTTTATGAAGAAAGTTCGATCTTAGCTATCCTAAGGACGCAGGCTTGATGGTTCTCCATTCTACCCAGAACGCTACGCCGGTAGTGTCTTTTTTACAAACGAAAAATTGCGGCCACCCATACAGAAAGACTGAGAGAGGTCATTAAGGAAGCTGCTTTGTCTCTTGCCGTGCGGACAGTCGTCCTTTGCAGTCAGCGATGCGAGGCTCTCGTTCCCCGGAGACTGATCGAATCAGGCCTCGGCAGTATTGACAGCTCAGAAGCACAATACGCGCACGACAACCTCTATCCCTGGTAAGAACGTGCGCTGAGATTAATACGTAAAGAACTTTAGAACCGTAGAAAATATTTTGAGCTCCATAAGGCACGCGTGGTCGGCGTTGTGTGCACGCTTTTGAACGTGCTATTGACATGTTCACATCATTTTAGTCCACCTGTAAGTTCGCCCACATGTGAAGGGAAGGAGATTTGGTACAGCTGTCGTTGTTCCCTCGTATATCTCAGGGAGATATGATCATGAACACCGGGGAGTTTCGACTATCTTTTATTTTCTGTTTCAGACTTAAACAATGAAATGACAGCTTGCACAAATAACTTTGTACGCCTCTGCGCCATGTACCTCCTGCCACACAAAATATATTATCAGTAATTTTGGTTGCAGTTTCCGCGGATTACGAAAGAGTTTACCATGCTAAGAAGGAAATATTGGGCTCAAGTAAAAGGTCCAAAACATTCAGTTCCTGAAGGAAGTGACGCGTTTGAGAAATGAGTTTGTCGAGCATATCTAAACTCATAGCAAGAGTAATACTAAGCACGAATTCTTTCACCAGGCTGACACGACTGATGCGGCTGCTGGACGGAGAGCTGAAGGTGGTCTGCAGCCTTACTGGCGCTGTGTACGTGGAACAGCAACGCAATTACTGAGTGAAAGCCTTGTGTAGCCTTCGAACGTTTGGTGAACGCTGAAACAGGGATTTTTTCACACCATTGGCTAACACATATCACCATACCTGCGGACAACCCAGTAAAAAATTGGTCAGTATACGCATGCTGTTTTTTTCTCTATCCACCGTTTATCCTGGATTACTCCTTTGCTCGAGGCTCCAGGCAAGGTTGCTCATGGGGAGCACATGCTTTCTTCTAGTTCTCTCTCTCTCTCTCTCTCTCTCTCTCTCTCTCTCTCACACACACACACACACACACACACACACACACACACACACACACACACACACACACACACACACACACACACACACACACACACACACACACACACGCACGCACGCACGCACACACACGCGCACACACGCACACACACACACACAAACACGCGCGCGCGCACACACACACACACACACACACACACACACACACACACACACACACACACGCGCACACACACACACACACACACACACACACACACACACACACACACACACACACACACACACACACACACACACACACACACACACACACACACACACACATACACACACACACACGTAAACGATACCTGTCTGCAACATTTTCACAAAGGTTAATGGCAGCTGCTTTTATGGCGTGAAACTTGTCTTCGTCGGTTGTTGATTGCGAATGCTATTCAACAGTTCCGAGGGCGAGCCCTCGCAAGATACAAGGGAGGCGATACATGCTCTCTCTCCTTCGCCTTAAAAGATGGTGAAAAGATTGCGCGGTTTAATGCAGGATACTCTTGGAATTATTTCCTCGCTGATTCGTGTTTAGTTTGCAAGCTGTCATGCTGAAAAACAGTTGACGCATCCACGATGTCATGAGGAACAATCGCCGTATGACTGCACATACAACTGCAAGATTTCATCTTCTGCTTTCGTAAGGCCCAAGTTTAAATGGTTCACGCGAGTAAATTTGGGGTCGTTCGCCCAAATATATTTTCGTTCTTCGCACTTGGTGTGTGGACCGCCTCACCAGAGCAACGAAAGTTATTCTAAAAGAGCTGAACGATAAACGACTCTCACAGTTTCATAAAAGCGCGGGGAAAGAAAGCCACATTGATCAATGACGCAGAAGGATATGATATCCTGATAACGGCAGAGCCACGACAAACTCTGGCCAATCCCCCGCCGTGGGTATGTGCAACCACTTTTGAGCCAACAATAACAACAACAAGGACTCTGATGTGGAGAGGGGATGTAACCAGACTGTCTTTGGAGTCGATTCCTCATGTGATTATACACGCGGCTCAATAGCCAATGAAACATGCCATGCACCCGCTGTGCACGAATTTTCCAGTAACTTTGATCGACAGCATGCTGACGATATTGTAAATTTTTCGATGAAGCATAAATATCCTCCAATGTCATGTCGGTCTCTCCGATGCTCATTGTTTTCTTTCGTGCACACGTGGGATTATAACGCGCTCAGTGCCAAAATTGTGAAGAGCCTGTCAGTTTTCAAAGCCGAAAGGAGCGGATTGACCTTACAGAGAAATATTGTGCTCAGATTAGAGAAGCTCTTCGCTGAAGTCGCACCCTGTGGAGAAAAAAAATGACCCTAAAGAAGTCAGCAGGTCAAAGGCAGCTTTCTAAGACCCAGAGACTATGGCAGTATTTTCCACTTGTTATTTGTCCTAGAGCAGTGAAACTTCTCGACAACTCATTTTATGCTCAGTCCTTTTCTACTTTTCAATTTCGCGCCCTCTCTCTGACAAGTTACCTTTTCCTTATCGGCCAACATTCTACTTTCATGGATTTGTTAAGGCCAGTGGAAAGGACAAAGCAATCAAGCAAGTTTCGACGAAAATCGCAATCACGTACAGCGATAACGGCTCGCGGAAACTTCGCCGGTGGCTTTGCAATCTATTCGGTTTACCGCCACCCCCCTTCAAAGTCACTCACCGCTTCCATGTTCCGCAGCCCTGTTTCTGTTATCGATTTAGCCACGCTACTGCTGTCACAGCTAGGCCCTTGGCAACTCGTTGCCTTTCACTTTGCTTAACTGTCAGCGCCATTTGACCACAGGTTTATCGCCACACTATTACAAAGAGAATGGCGTGCTGAGCAAAGACATTGGAGCTCACGTGGTGAATTTTTTTTTGCATGCGTCGCTTTTATTTTCTTTTTGGTCTCATGGTCTCGTACAGAGCACACGTTTATAGCATGACATTTGTCAGGCTAACTTGGATGCAGGATTGGTTTACTGTCTGGGACTCCATGTGACGACTGAAGCATTTAGCTCGTATGAAAGCGCACATCAGTAGTTGTGCCGGTGCTTCGGAGGAGATTCGTGACAATGCTCGCTGTTTACTGCCAGCCCCCAACAGGCCTCGAAGCTTCAAATTAATTGTACTTTTCTTGCGCTGAGAATGGAGCAATAAGGAATGTAAAACAAAAACAAAAGAACGTTAAAAAGTTAAGCATTGGCAGCTACAGGAAGAAAGTATGAATTACATATTATAATTGCTGGACTAAAAATGCTATACGAACTTTTCGCATCTAAATCTAACGCGACATGCGCGCCTCTAGCGGCGGCGAGAGCGTCCGGATAGGGATGGCGATGGCAACTCGGTGTGCGCGGAAGATAGTTAAGCAGCATCTTGCGGTTTGTCGTGAAGTTGCTTTCAGGCACTATTGACCCTAAACCATGTAAGAGCTAACTGCTAAGTGCTTCAGTTCAACAGAACTTATCGAAATTAGCCGGGGACTAAGTTTTACTGTTTTCCAACCATGCGAAATAGGGAGCAGCAATAGCGAAAGCATTCGGATTCAGCTCTTTCGTAGTCACAAGGAAGTTCGTGTAATATTTTTTTGAAGGCAAGGTGGTCTGGACCATTCAGTATATGCAAGGTTGAAACGATCCTTACGCGGGTTATGGCCACATAACTACGGTAGAAAGACTCACAAGTGACGGACACAAAATTGTTGAAGAGATCTTGGGCGTTCGATCCTAGCCATAAGAAGCATTTTTCTATTCTTGAAATTAAACAGAGGTGCTTGTTTAGACTAATACGCACAAAGACATGACAGGACGGGCGCTGACAGGACGGGCGCTCATGTCTTTCTGTGTATTCCTCTAATTATGTAGCGCTGCTCAATTTCAAGAAAAGAAAAATGCATCACCAACTATTCCCGCAGAGTGTTTCATTAAGCTAATCATAAAAAGCTATTACATATTTTTCTAACATGGTCTTCATACACTTGACAGTGCTGATCTAAATGACATTACAGCAATTAGTATGTCTAAGATCACAGTTCAAAGTTACAAAGCGAACCTTCCTGAAATCTAATCTAATGACAACACACTTGCATATTTTTTGATGTGGTAGCATTAGAAACACCAGGGAGCCAACATGATTTGTCGGTCAATAAAATGCCCATTGGCTTAAGGAGAGAGGCGCCACCAGGCCGGAGCATACCCATTTGCTGGGGAAAAGTTTCTTTACCATACCGAAAACTGCGCCACTTCCCACACACACACAATAAAAAATCGCTCCTCATGCTTTCGTATTGCCATAAGATACCGGAATTAGCTCAATCTGGAAATATTTTTTTTTCATGTTTGTCTCTGGTGCGAAAGTTTATGCCAGTAAACTTTAGCGTCAAATCTTTCAGGACATCTCTGAAATTAGCTTATAAGAGTGCAGAAAAAAAATACTAGAGTGAACGTGGTTAAATATTTACAGAAAGCGTAATGCTGATGAAACGTATCTGGTATTTATGAACATATTTTGGGCACAAAAACATGCATTTTTTTTTCAAATAATGCAGTCAAACATGGAAATGGAAACCCTAAGCAATAGATAAGCAATAAGTACCTGGATGTCTTAGAAAAAGTATCCTAAGAGCCACATTTAATATGCCTTTTTAAATACTAAGGACTTAGGCACATTCACAGTTTCAAAGACCTATGCAAAACAACTGATAAGATCACCAGAAACACTAATACATGGCATTTTTAGGATTTGTTTTAGCGTAATATGCAGTGCTCTGACCTTACCAAGAAAAAAACTAGAATCTGTACTCTTCCTCAATCGAAAGAATTTGCAGATTGAGGCCCTCTTTAAGGAGAGTTGAGGAATAGGATGCGCCTTAACCAATCTCTTTTATGACATTTGCATTGTCCACTTTTCAGATTTTCCATCGGTCGGCAAGCCCTTGCATACAGGAAGCATGGCAACACTCACAAATACGGCAATATGAAAAATACGGTAATATGATATATAATCTCTAAAATAAACTCGCGAATTATGTTTTCGATTTAACGGCTCGCCATACAACTGAGTCTTGTCGAATGGCGGATTTCCACAAGAGTTGCAAATTGCTAACGTCACTCAAATATTAAACATGACGGCACAAACATTGTAAAAGCTATTCACAAAGATCAATTCTAACCATTTTGCCAAAAGCATTAGGAAAGCTAGTTCATGTTCTAGAGCCCAGGTTTTGTGAAGCACTTCATTAGTTTTTGGAAGAAATAATACCGCAAAAAGACACAAGAATAGGCCGAGAAAGGCAATAATTCTTCCAGCAGCTTATTAACACCTTGCCCCAATGTAAGTTTTATTAAGCATTCTATGAGCTTAATTTACGGCGCAGATTAAAAAAAATGTCCTGCCAGAAATGCTGCACTAATGCACGAAGAAATTATAGTTCAGAAGTTTAGAAATATTCCTTAGCATTATGGTTTTACTAGATTTGTCAAAAGCTTTCGGTTCCTTGTAAAACCCCTTGATCGCAGGTGTATAATAAAGAAGTTATTTTAGGCCCCTTGCTTTCTGCTTGTACAAGAACAATTTGCACTCTAATAAAAATACCACAAGTATCGCCGTTTTGCAATGCTGATGATAGCACTTTGTAGGGCGCACAAAATAATAACAGAAGCCATGAAACAATGCAAAGAACCATTATCCCCCTCGTTATCTTGGAAGGATGCATATTTTCGTATAAATAACAAAACAAATGCGCTACTTTTCGGACCTAAGAACTCCACCTTTACTCCACTTGGAATAACCTTTGGTACAGAGAGAGTCGGTATGTTGCCTCATTTGAAGTTTAGGACCCAGCTTCTCATGTAATATACTTGGAACCACCATGTTACAGAAATCCACACCACACTAAGCTGACCTATAGGCCTCCTAAATATAGTGAGGTTCATGCTACCAGAGCGCGCGAAAAATTTATGATTGCTTATTTTGCTCAAGTTTTTCTTACCAGAATTGTGCGTGAAGAACTTGTACTAAGAATAAATTGAGTAACTCTTCTTGTTACCGAAAAGGGTCTTTGGAATGGCAGCGAATGTTTCACTTTTCATACCCACGGAGAAGTTTTGCATCGATATTGGCTAATAAAGTAAAATATTTTTGTGTGTTTAACAAATATTTAACGCAGGCACTTTGCCGAGATATTGAGAGCAATAACTCATTTTGCTAGTGCGTTAGAAATTTTAAAATCAAGACTAAGGTCATACAGTACGCTCCTCACAGATAGCTGTTTCTACCCATAGCTCAAAGCAACTATAATATAAAATCAATTATTCGCATACTCTGCACGCTGTTAAATTCTAGGGATACTGGTCGAATGCAATTGCACAAAAGAGGTTGCTATTTTTTTCTTCGTTGATGTGTGCATACAAGTGTCTATGCACATAATTTTGGTGGTTTAGTTATTTCATTGTTTTTGCAGTCGTCGTTCCTTTGTTAAATTTTTAGTCCGTGCCTGCAATCATGCTCTCTTCAACACATTTTCCAATTGCCTGTAAGCGCGATTTCCTTTATATGGATAACATACAGCAAACGCGGCCGCTTCTTTTGGCCAAGTCTCTATCGCTCTGTTCGGCGCTATGTGTCCCCTTGCGAGCTCTGCCAGCGCCGGAAGAAGCTCTCGGATCTTCTGCCCGGCCACATTCAGCCAATTTTCATCCAGATATGCCCATTCTCCGGTGCAAGCCTCGACATGCTCGGCTTGTTTTCGATGTCCGCCATAAGGAACAAATAGATCGCCATCGCACCGGTCTACACTCCACCCTAGGCTATCACACGAGTGATCCCAACCTGCTACGCAACTGTTGTCGCTGACCTTCACTTTCACGACGTCATCCCACACAATGGCGCTCTTTATCATCTACTCTCCGATTGCGGCCGCTGCTTTCTTTCCCAAGGGGTCGCCGAAATTCTCAGCTCCGGTTGCGTTTATGATAAGTTAGCACACATATCACCTACAGATGAACGGCCTGACCGAACGTCTGAACGGTGACATGACCCATTTCTGCCACTCGACAATGCACTGCTCTGCACCGTCTCCACGAGTATTTATGTTCAGTGCACCATCACCCTCACCGACGGCGCTTGTCCTACATATCGCCATAGGTTGTCCATTACATCTGAAGACCCCACTCGCTACACCACGTACCGGGGTCGTCCATTTTTCAAGTATCAAGCCTTATTAATCGCACCCTACCTCGCCAGTGTACTACAAAACGGGAGTGTGCATTTTGCAACAGGGGGGGGGGGGGGGGGGACACATAGTGGTGCTAAGTACGGTTAGAGAACGATGAAGTGCTATAGGACGACGATGTGGTGCCTGCTTGTGAGCTTTATTACTACTCCTTTTCCCGCCAAAACGTTCCTGTATCCAGCAATTAACCGGGTGTGTCTTGGCAACTCCCCGCAGTGGGTATTTGACAGCATTGTTTGAGGCCTACCTACCTACCTACATACCTACCTTATCGGGGGACTCAGGCCTTCTCCATTGGTCTCACAGAATATATCTCGGCCGACAAACTGTCTTCGTGACAATATTTTGTATTGCATTAGGAGATTTGCTTTTTTGATTAGTATTTCGATACCGACTTTCCTTCGGTTGCGCTTTTGTTCCTATTTTCCTTCCAGTGTGGCGCGAACATCCTGAAGAAGGTCAGTGACTGAGAAACAACATTTCACTTAGAGCAGTGAAATGTGGAAGTGTACTGTTGGAAAGGTCGAGAAATAAAAATTCGACAGAGACGCTTAAGACTGGTTACGTTTGAGAAGGCGCAAGTCCGCCCCTTAACTTTGTGAACGCAGTCGCAGCGCCTCGCGGCGTGATATAGCCTGACGGCACGCAGCTGCCAGTTCTAATGGCTCTATTTAGCCGCCGCCGCAGCGCCGCAGCACACCTTCTGATCTGGGCGCTAATTTCGTGAAGCAGTCGCCGTTGTACCGCGGTCAGCGGTGTTTCCTATTGTTATGACGGCGCAGCTAATGGGTTAATTTCCTTTTATGTGAAATTGGTCTTTTTCTACTTAACATTCATTGGCCCCTGGAAGTCTTCATACCACTCCTGACGCAGTGGTACAGCTGTTGAGCGGTGCGCTACTGCTCTGGGTGGCAAGTGCTGTCACAGGTGAAATTTGTGCGATCCAGGTTCAGATCTGATCCACTAGCGCCGCCTGTCAGGTGGTGCGAGGACGCCATCTTTTATGAGTACCGCGAACGTTAACACACAGACGCACGCATACACAAACACGCCTTCGCCCAATGGGGCAAGTAAGGCTTACGCCTTAAAAGACCGCTAGGTGAATGCACAACACGTACACTTATCTACGTTGTTTCTTAGGCTGATACTGCCAGAGAACTGTAGACGGGATAGCCATTTTGAAATGGTGACTGTTGCACGCCGCACAAGGCATGAACTACTGCAAATCGCACTAAACACTCACGAACACCTATTTGAGGTCCAGATGCGGAGCACGACCAGAAATGCAAAAGGTGCTTGGAAAAAAGGCAACCAAAGGGAAGATCTCATTCTGCCAGCGAGGTGGAGAAGAACGTAAGATCGGAGAATTCATTTTGTGTCCACAAAATCTAAATGCTATTCGCCGCATACGTGATTTAACCGCACAGGTGAATGGTAATAGAAGCTGTCTGGTCCTACTTTCTCTGTCCTTGTTTATTTTGTGTTTTTGAATCCTACGATGAAAACGGAACAGGTCGTGGGCTTTCCAAACGCCGCCTGAGCGTGAAGGAAAAACAAAGAAAGCAAAAAGAACAACGATTGGTTTTACATGTTGCAAGCATAATATGACCCAGTAGCTCTGTGACGAGTCGGTAGTTCGCCCAATTAAAAAGGTGGTCACTCACTCTATGCGGCAGAGCAGTCTTCCATTCGTTGCCAGCTCTATTTAGCAGAAATACAAATGTCCGCTTCCCCCTAGCAGCAGACACGTTGGAGGACAACAGGGTGATCCGAACTCAGGCCACGTGCAAAGACTCAAAGTTTGCAGCCCTCAGCCGAAGCCTCCTTGTTCTCACTCCAGTCCATGTCAACCCCATCGGCTGGCTCTTGACGCCAGGCTGGACCACATCTCAAGAGACTGCTCCGTCCGCTGACCTGGATTCCCCGTTACATCGGGGCGCTGGTAATGAACTCTAAAATGCTCTGGAAATTCCGCTCGCGAAAGCGGGGATCGCTGTTCAAACGCCATTGAGCACTGCCAAAACACCACCTGACTTACACCACGCCATCATGCAGTGGAATTTGCTTCCGTAACAACCTTACCGAAGGGTGTCGTACAGAACGAGCCAATAGCCCCAAACCAATTAAGGGGGCGGACTTGCGCGCTAAGAAAGGTCTATTCTCCATCGTTTTAGAGCCCTTCCTGCCTCTTCCGCAGCGGCCTCTAGCTCTAAGCTCTAGATTGCCATTCGGCCATGTCTCCTGCAGTGCGCTGCGTCCAAAGCGCAAGGGCTTGCTCTAACATCCAGGCTGAGGAGCCTTGTGCGTCGGGCTAAAACTCTCCGAGATCTCATCTTAGCGGAGGGTTTCCAGAATTATTTCATCATAATAAATTATGATTTTGAGAGAGACAGGCCTTCAGAGGCACTTGTGAGGCATAGAGGTCCTCTGGACTCCTGGCGGTTGCCGCGCTCCAGTGGCTACGATGCCTGTCCACCCCTTTCATCTCTTGTTCTTTTCCTTTTCCACCAAACTTCCCCGTTACCCTGTTCTACCAATCAACGGCTCGAGCAGGTTGTTTTCTCTTTTTATTATCCTTGAATGCTCATCATCATTGTTTTATAGGTGTTTTTTCTTTACGTTCAACTGGAAGCCACAGCTTACCACACTGTTGTCGCCACCCTCCTGCTGTGCCTCTTGGCATGCAAAGTTTAAGCTAACGCTGCACGCCTGGAATTAGATGCCGTTTAGCTTACAGAGAAGCCACTGGCTCTAGAACTCCTATTCATAGCCGTACTGGTCACTATTGTTCACTCTACAATTAGCGAAACTAACCTCCCTTTCTAGGCCTCAACTGTATACACAACAATGAGCCCTTTCTCTCAAGGGCTTTTTGAAATGAGGAACGGCATAAATTTCTGGAAACAATGGCGTTCAAGGAGGCAAAAAATATACTTCAAAAATATTTACAGCTGCAGCTGGCGAATGCAGCGTTTGCGCCCATTGGCAGCCTTAATTGCTCACTGAGCGATTTCTCTGCAGATGCAACTGACCCCTCATTGTTCAAATGGGCTTGATGGGTTCCCAGAGGCCCGTTACGGCAGAATCAATCTGGCAACTTTCGCATCCTCCTCGGTTTTGTTCCGTCTGCCTCTAGCATTCTCTCACCAGTTCCCAACGCGCCGACGACGCAAATAAAAAAAGGCAAATCGGTGCCAATAACATAACGCTAATTACACCCATTGTTTGAAGAAAGGGTGTTCTGGCAGGGAACGCTCAATGGCCTGCTTCCAGGCGCCAAGGGCTTGAAGACTAACGGAGTCGCTTGGGGGCATGAAACACTGTGGCACTAGAAGAACATGAAATATAAACACAGAGTTGAATTATGCGCCTTCATTTTGTCTATCGGCCTTCAGATGTCTATCCACCACATCTATAGCAAAAGAAAACAATGAAGTAGCCTTGTGGTTGTAATCATAAGCGTACAGCGCATATCTGGTCACGTATAACGTTTGTGAGAATATGGGTGTGTAGGTCGAATGGTGTCTCGCGGAGAGCATGAAAATGATGGTAATGAAGAATCGGATTAATTAAAGAAAAAATCGTTGATAGAATGTATTGGTGTCTGGCCCTGCACCTCTCGTGCTGCTCTAGTTGGCATGTTCTGAAAATGACATGTTGAAATAACCTAGAGGCCGCAAATTCC